>NC_051320.1:8276966-8876966 GCF_015220235.1 Choloepus didactylus | reverse complement strand
GGAATGGTATGGGACAAGAGACACGAGGAATGACAGCAAGACAGGTTTCTGATCAAGCTGCAAAACTTTATTGAAGAGGCAGGGTATATATGCCCTGGAGGGAGAGGGGGTGGCTAATAAGGACAGGTAGCGGTCTGGGATTGGTGATTGCTGTTGCTAGGGTGGATGGCAGATGTAGGGTTAGCATTTTTGGCACGAACTAGCACTTTTGGCGTGAACTACTTCCGTAAAGAAGGCTGAGGGTAACTTAAGCTATTGTTGTATCAGCCCTGGCAGCCATGTTGCACATCTCCGGCATAGCTGAAGGTGGACTTCATGCATGCTACCTTAATCGCCCTCTACATCTCCTCCCTTTGTTTTTCAAAAGGATGGAGGAAGAATGCTGATCGAGCACTCTTTTGGCATTAACCTGCTGGGGGAAGTAGAGGCCTCATTCCCCAAGTTGTTTGTGGCTTCTGTTTTTCTGGGGAGGGGAATTTGTGCAGAGCGAACCCCTATGCAAATGAGGCATACTTCTCAAGGAGCTCGAAAATGGCCTTTAATTGTTTCGACCCTCCTTTGCAGTGCTTTGCCTCGCACCCAGCGGTACCAATCGTAGCATAAGCTAGAAGCATACTTTCGAGTTATATGCTGCTCCCGTAGGAGGGGGCTTTCTTACCCGAAAGGGTGGGTAGCAGGTAGGTTTTCTGGATCCACACCTTGGTCAGTGAGGTGAAGCCGGTGATAATTCACTTGAATAGGCTTGCCTAGGGCAGAATCAACTTGGTCCTTAACTAGCTGTATTATTCTTTTTATGGCCCAAGGTGCAAAAGATATTATAAGGAGTATGGTTATAAAGGGGCCTAATATAGGGAGGAGGTAAGGGAGAATTCTGTTGAGCCCCCAGGAGGTACCTCCTTGGGTTTCTCGCTCACGTTTGCGGTTTTCAATTCCCTGCCTAAGTTTGGTCATGGAATCTTTAACTATGCCAGAATGGTCAGCGTAAAAGCAACATTCTTCACCTAGTGCAGCACAAATCCCTCCCTGCTTAAGGAAAAGCAGATCCAAACCTCTCCTGTTTTGGAGAACAACCTCTGATAGGGACGTAAGGGATTTTTCAAGATGGGTGATGGAGGTTTTAATGCGGGCTAAATCTTCGTCTATAGCAGCTCTTAGGTGGGAGAGGCCTTGGCGTTGGAGGATGATAGAGGCAGCTCCGGTGCTTAGGCCAGCAACACCTGTAAGTTGGGCCTTTTTTGGTTGCCGGCTGCACGTAGGTTGGGCGTGTTCTGGGCAGGCTACAGCAAAGTTGGCGACGTGCTGGAAGAGAAAAAAGGAGAGAAATTTTTTCTCAGGGAGGGGTTTGTTCCCTGGAAAGGTTATTGTCAAAGGGAAGGGGGGATTTGGGGGCTTGTTTTGACAGTGGAGGATTAACATGTCTAATTAGTCTTTCTGGAAGCCAGCGAGGACCCTCTTTTTCTTGGTCATATATGCAAGCAGAACCTTGTCCCCAGATGATAACGGGGTCAGGTCCATTCCATTTTGATGTTGAGGGGTCGCGCCACATAATGGTGGCTTGCTGCGTTTGTGTTTTGGGATGCCAGTGTCTGTCAGCTGCAGAGTGTCCTTCATCATCCAGAGTTAGGAAATTAAGAACAAAAAGAGCATGATGTAAAAGATCTTGAGGGCGTTGTTTTGTGAGATTGAGAGTGCTGTCAGCTAGACGGCACAGGGCATTTTTTAGGGTGCGATGTGCTCGTTCTGCTATTCCTTGGCCTTGGGGATTATAAGGTATTCCTGTAATGTGCTTGAGTTGCAATTGCTGACAAAATGCTTGAAAGTTTTTTCCAGTATACCCAGGTCCATTATCTGTTTTAATGATTTTAGGCTGCCCTAAAACGGTGAAGCAATGTAGCAGGTGAGAGATAACATGTTTTGAAGCTTCCCCTGATTGTAAACTAGCTAGTATGAATCCACTGTATGTATCAACACAAACATGAATATATTTGAGTTGCCCAAAACCGGCAAAGTGGGTGACATCCATTTGCCAGATTTCATTTGGGATGAGTCCTTTTGGATTGACTCCCAAGTGAGGGACTGGCAATTGGGTTACACAATTTTTGCAGGTTTTAACAATTTCCCTTGCTTGTTCTCTTGTAATATTGAATTTTAAGCGGAGGGTGTTTGCATTTAGGTGGTGTTGGGCATGGGCTTGGGAAGCTAAGGTTAGAGAATTAGAAAGATTGGGACATATTA
Organism: Choloepus didactylus; assembly: GCF_015220235.1. NCBI lineage: Eukaryota > Metazoa > Chordata > Mammalia > Pilosa > Megalonychidae > Choloepus > Choloepus didactylus. The sequence goes on along the minus strand of NC_051320.1, from coordinate 8,874,731 downwards.
ATTGGGTGGCAGCATCTGCTAGCGCATTGCCTTCTGCTAGAGGGCCTGGCAGGTTCTGATGGGCACGGAGGTGTCCTATGAAGAAAGGGAGCTGTCGTTAGAGAATTAATTTTTGTAGCTTTGAGAATAAGGGGACTGCATTGGTGGACGGTTTGATAAATGGAGTTGTTTCTAATAGTGGTATGGACTGAGCTATATATGCACTATCCGTGTATAAATTAAAAGGTTGGTTTTGAAGGTGGGAAAAAACCTGTAGGACTGCATAGAGCTCGACAAGTTGAGCTGAGGTATAGGGAGAGTGCACGGAAAATGCTTGACCCTGGATGACGTATGCTGCGGTCCCATTTGCTGAACCATCAGTAAAGACTAAGGTAGCAGAGTCTATGGGTTTTGCTTTAGTGATTTTTGGGAAGGTGAATTGATGGATTTTGGCAAACTGAATTAATGGATTGCTTGGGTAATGATTATCAATATCGCCTAGGAGTGAAGAGAATGCGATAGCCCATTCGTCGTTGGTTTGAAAAAGCCAATGGATTTGATCTTGGGTGTACGGGACGATAAGGGAATCAGGGTCTTTTCCAAACAATTGGCGACTAGTTTGTCGGCCTTTAGTTATGAGGGCAGCTATAAGAGAAATATACGGTGAGAGCACCTTTGTTGGAGTAGCTGGGAGATGAACCCAGAGTAGTGGGTGGCCTCGCCCGTTTGGTTGTTTTAAATTGGATTGCCAGAATACGCCTGTAGGTGTGTAGGTTGTAGCAAGAATTATAAAAATTAAGGGTTGGTGGTAATTTATTTGATAGCAAGTTTGATTTTGGATAGCTTGGTTTACGATGGTAAGTGCCTGCATTGCCTCTGGAGTTACGCTTCGGGGAGAGGAGGGGTTTGCGTCTCCTTTTAAGATATTATTGAGTGGCAGAAGAGCTTCAGTGGGTAGCTTTAGGTAGGGGCGAAGCCATTGAATGTCCCCTAAAAGTTTTTGGAAGTCATTTAACGTTAGTAGATGGGAAGTTTGCAGTTGAATGCGGGGTGTTAAAACTTGCTGGTGCCAAAGCTCGAACCCTAGATAAGAAAAGGGGTCTGAAGTTTGTACTTTGTTAGGGGCTATTTGAAGACCTTTTGCTGTTAAATTTTTAAGAAGGTCTTGAAAACAAGAATGTAGGTTGGACATGTCCTGACTTGCTAACAGGATATCATCCATGTCATGGAGAATGTAGATCTGTGGCCATAGTTGTCTGACAGGGTTAATGGCGTCAGCAACAAATTTTTGGCATAAAGTTGGACTATTGGCCATGCCCTGTGGCAAGACTTTCCATTGAAATCGGGGCATAGGGCCTTGAAAATTGATTTGAGGAACACTAAAGGCAAAATGTTGCCTGTCTTCCGGGTGAAGAGGTATGGAGAAAAAACAATCTTTTAAATCTATGACTATTTTATGAAAATTAATAGGGATAGCAACTGGTGAAGGGAGGCCAGGTTGCAGTGCTCCCATGGGCAACATTGCTTTGTTTACAGCTCGTAAATCTTGCAAAAGTCTCCATTTGCCTGATTTCTTTTTTATAACAAAAATAGGAGTGTTCCAAGGGGACTGAGTAGGTTCAATATGTCCGGCATTAAGTTGTTCCTGTACTAACTCTATAGCCGCTAAGGTTTTTTCCTGAGTTAGGGGCCATTGATCAACCCATACTGGTTCTATGGATTTCCAAGAGATTTTTTCAGCGTGGGGTACAGGGATGTCAATGGCCGTCAGGCTAAATTTTGGGAGAGCCCGAGTCCTGTTCTAGCTATATTAGGTGTTATAGAGATGGGCTGTCTTATTCCTTCATTAGCTTTGCCTAGGCCTTTGCCAGGGAGAAAATTCATTTTTAGCATTTGAGCAGTAACTGTATCACTAGGGCTGCACATAAAAACTTTCATTTGAGTTAAGATATCTCTGCCCCATAGATTAACGGGGAGATGGGGGATAACATATGGTATAACTGTACCAGTGTTTCCTTCCTCATCCTCCCATTTAAGGGTTTGTGAACTCTGTAGGGGATTTGTGGCTTCGCCTATTCCTTGTAAGTGGGTGGCAGCGGCCATGAGAGGCCAGGATTTAGGCCAGTGATTTGAGGATATAATTGTGGTGTCAGCCCCTGTGTCTAAAATTCCTTCAAATGGTTTACCATTTAATTTTAATCGTAAGATGGGCCGATTATGGGATATTGGCTGTGCCCAAAAAATATCGGAGGATCCAGGGGCCTCTGTAGGGCGCTGGAGTTTTTTGAAGTTTGAGTTGATGTGCTGAATGGGGAGTATTATAAGTTGGGCTATTCGAGTGCCAGAAGGAATAGAGATAATATTGTTTGAGGTGGCTGCAATTATTTTTATTTCGCTTTTAAAGTCATTATCTAGTACACCCGGGGTGATTTGGACTCCGTGCAGGGTGACACTAGCTCTCCCTAGAATAAGACCAAAGGTATTTGGGGGTAAAGGTCCATAGACCCCTGTAGGTATGAGGAGAGGACTGTTTTCTGGGGTTAATATTGATTTGGAGGTGGTACAGAGGTCCATCCCTGCGCTTCCTGCTGTTGCTCTCCATAAGTCTGAGATATAGCAGCGTGGTTTATGATTGGGAGCGCAGGTACTGCGACTGGGGATGGCTGAACAAACCGTATTGCCCCTGGGTTTGTTCTGGTTGGGGCCTGGGGCCGGCCCCATTGGGAGTTTCCCTGGGGCTTGGGATTAAGGGGTTGGCCATTTATGTCTGCTCGAGAATGGCATTCAGACGCCCAATGGAACCCTTTTTTACAGCGGGGACAAATAGAGGGCGACAATGGGGGTTTGTTGTTAGTAATGGGTAAAGAGGAACTGGTTCGTGGCACGGGGCAATTTTTTGAAAAATGGCCAGGTTGTTTACAGTTATAGCACATTGGAGGCTTTGCTTGTGCTGTAAAATTTTTATGCTGTGCTGCAAAATTTTGAAGGGCAGCACCAATGGCTATTCCAAGAGTTTGAGTGGGCCCGATGCCAGAACAGAGCTTTATGTAATTATTAAGATTGGTATTGCGAAAGGGGCGGATTGCTGCTTGGCAGGCAGCGTTGGCGTTTTCATAGGCCAGGTGTTTAATAAAATCACTTTCACATTCGCTAGCCCCGAATAGGCGCTCAGCCATGTTTTGCAGGTGGCTAAGGAATTCGCTATACGGTTCATCGGGCCCCTGTCTTAATTTAGCGAGAGAGGCAGTGGCGGCGCCCTTTTGCGGAAGTTTTTTCCATGCTCTGAGTGCGGCCGTTTGTATTTGCGCTAAGAGACCTGGGGGGAATTGAGCCTGTTTATTATTCTGATGGTAGGGGCTTTGACCTAAAAATTTGTTTAATGTCCAGGTTTTAGAGGTGGCTTTACGGGCATTACGGGTGGCATACTTTTTACAATGCTCCTCATAATCGGATTTCCACAACAGGAAATCGCCGCCAGACAGGGCAGCTCTGGCTAATTGGGACCAATCGTTAGGAGTGAGTTCTTTTCACTGAGGCTTTCTAATAGGGTGAGCGTGAAGGGGGCGGTAGCGCCATAATCACTCACTGCCTTTTTTAATTTTTCTAAATATTTTAAACTGAGTTTTTTATATTTAACTGTTGAGGTAGTGCTAGCTTCTTCCTGCTCTTCTTCGTTAGAACTAGGGGGATTTGATTGTTCATTTTCCTTGCTTTCGCTACTAGAATCGCCATTTTGGGAGCCGGCGGCGCCATCTTGGGGGTCTTGGGTCTGACTACCCGTAACCAGAAAAGCTGAGACTTTGCAATGGGGACATGATGAGTGGGCGTTTTCTGGGAGCGCAAGGGCTGCAATGCTTTGAGTTGCCGACCAGAGGTCGGTGAGTAAATTGGCAGCTCGCAGCCGCTCCTGATTAAAGGCTTCTTTAAAGTTATCGGCATGTAGCCGGAGGTTTTCTGTGGCCTCTTCCAAAGCACGAAACTGAGGTAAGGACGTGACTGGATAAAAATGAGAATATGGTTTGGGAAAATCGGGTGCGTAAGGGGGTGGCCGAAACGGAGGAAGGGAGTTGATCTCCAAAGAGGGAGAGATTTTAGCCTCCGGTTCCTCCAAAGAGGGAGAGATTTTAGCCTCTGGTTCCTCCAAAGAGGGAGAAATTTTAGCCTCTGGTTCGATACTGTGCTGATCGGGCGATAGACTAGCTTGACTGGTTGGGGTATTTGGCCTATCCCTGTTGGGGTTTTTGTTTAGGGGGTTTTCAGGTATGTTAATAATTACTGAGCTGCATGCTGAAGCGGGGCGAGAGTGCTCTCTTAAAGCTTCCTCTCCTTTTTTGCAGAGGTTTTGAATGTCTGGAGCTAAAGAATGGACTCTTAGGATTTCATTAATTAGATTCCAATAAGAAAAGGCAGTAACCGGGACCTTTTCAGGACCAAAGGTCCGGGAATAATCTTTTAAACAGTCGCCGACTCTTAGCCAGCATTGGTGGTCTATAGTACCTTCTTGAGGGAACCAAGGGCAGGTTTTTAACAAAAAATCAAAAAAGCGCGTGAGATCTTTTTTCTTAAGTCTAGTTCCTCGTGCCTTGAGCGATTGTTTGACCTGACTAATATATAATTCATGTTGGGAGATTGCTTGTCCCATGTTGGGGGTGGGGGCTTACCTTTTGTTGCTTTCTTTTCTTCTTTCCGTTTCTTCCTTTCGCCGGCACTGATCGGCTGGTGAACGGATCTGTCTCGCGAGCGCGCTTCCTCGCAGCGATCCCGGGTGCGGTGAGTGTGAGAGGCCTCTCTCCTTGAGGGCGGCGTTCCGTCCCTCACAGAACTCAGGGCCCCACGTTGGGCGCCAGTTTGTCCCGGCCCACGGGACGTTCAACGGAGGCTCCGAGTCCTGTGAGGGAGGAATGGTGTGGGACAAGAGACACGAGGAATGACAGCAAGACAAAGATTCTGATCAAGCTGCAAAACTTTATTGAAGAGGCAGAGCATATATACTCTAGGAGAAGGGGAAGTGGCTAGCAAGGGCTCGTGGTGGTCTAGGATTGGTGGCTGCTGTTGCTAGGGCGGATGGCAGATGTAGGGTTAGCATTTTTGGTGCAAACTAGCACTTTTGGCACGAACTACTTCCGTAAAGAAGGCTGAGGGTAACTTAAGCTATTGTTGTATCAGCCCTGGCGGCCATGTTGCACATCTCCGGCATAGCTGAAGGTGGACTTCATGCATGCTACCTTAATCGCCCTCTACAGCTTACACTATGTGACTGTGTGATTGTGAAAACCTAGTGGCTTACACTCCCTTTATCCAGTGTATGGAACAAATGTGTAGAAAAATGGGGACAAAATTTAAGTGAATAATAGGGGAGATAAGGGATGGTATATTTTGGGTGTTCATTTTAACTTTTATTTTTACTCTTATTTTTATTTTTTGGGAGTAAGGAAAATGTTCAACAATTGATTGTGGTGATGAATGCACAACTATATAATGGTACTGTGAACAATTGATTGTACACTTTGGATAACTGTAGGGTATGTGAATATATCTCAATATAATTGATTAAAAAAAAAAACCAAAAAAAAAACCTCTGCACCTTCATAACAAGCATCAAAGAGAAAAGAAATAAAAGGTGACCTTTACCCAGAATGGGAATACCCCACGGCCAAAGTCAAGATGGTCTTACTTTACCCTTTGGGGTCCTCGGCCCTCCTGCCTGTTCCATGCCCATGGGCCCTAAAGTGAAGCCGCCACTCAGCACACCCCTCCTCGCCCCCCTGTACAAAGCTGCATGCCATCTGCTCTCTCGCATGTTGGGAAAATGGACCTAGAAATTGAAGAGTAACCCAAACTAGCAACCCATACTATTTGACTTGGCTCTTTAATGATGAATATAAATTTTACAGGAAAAAAAAAAAAAAAAAAAGAAAGGAGGAAACCACCAGATATTTGTACAAAAGAGAAGGATCGAGACAAAGAGAACAACTGATTCCTGAAAGGTTAAAGTGATTCATGAAACAGAAAATATTTTGGAAAAAATATAATTAAAACATTATCAAGTAGATTTGAGAATAATGCCTAAAAACAACACTTTCCATGGAAAAAGGAGCAGAAACAATAATGTACATGTGATTGTCACTTGGAGTCATGGAACTGTTTTATATCTTAATTGTAGTGATGATTAAATGACTGTATTGAATGCATTTGTCAAAATTCATAGACCTGCATACTAAAAAAGGGCAAATTTTAGTGCGTGTAAATTATACTGAATAAACCCGATGTTAAACATGGTTTTAAATGTGATTGAAAATTTAAAAAGAACAGCCAAATGAAATAAAAGGCAAAACTAAAATAAACCAGCAATATGAAAAAGAGAGTGAAAGGGCAAAGGTAAAAATTTTCCAAGAACATAAAATAAAAAGACAGAAATAGACAATGTGAGAAAATATTTTAAAGACAGGGAAGAAAAATCCATGAAGTGCAATATGGTTTTAGTAAGACAATCAAATAAATAAATAAATAAATAAATAAATAAATAAATAAATAAATAAATAAATAAAAACAAGGAAAATGGAGAGAAGGGGGAAAAATCAATAGAGAACATTTCTTTTGAAAAAGGCACAAGGCTTTAAATTCAAATGGCTAATCAAATACCAAGTGGGATAAGCTGTCAAAAGACCATCACCTGTACAAACTCTGATGAAGTAAAGTAGCTCAAAGGAAAAAATGAAGACTCCTAATGGCTTTCAGATAGAAAATGTGGAAACAAGAATGCTTACTGGCAATGTAGGTTGCTATTAAACAATGATCACAACCTTCAACATTCTGAGGGGAAAGGCCAGTTTTCTCCACTGTAAAGTTACCGTTTTTTTCTTTCCCATGCAGAGTATGCTCGAGGCATACTCTGTTTGCACTTCATGCAGACACTGCACTTGGTCTAAGGCTCTGCTGTCACCGTCTTGAAATTCTTAACAATCTTATCTTTGAGCTCATGTTTTGTAAGTGAAGTCAGAAGGGACATTGGAGCAAGCAGGCAAGCAGAGGGGATCTCAACAATATGCACACTCATTGTTTGCTCCTGGCACTCGTGATGCCCCAAGGTCAGAGAATTTGGGGGACCCACATGTCAGGGGTTTGGGTGAGACTCATTGAGCACCAGGTAAGCGTGTTACATCTTCAACCCAGACAGCAGGGTCGCTGACGGCCCCAAGAGGCCATGCTGTCCATTTGAACCGGAACTTGGTTTGAAACAGAAAGAAGGCAGTGGTGTTCTCCGAAACACAAATGACCAAGGAACCCCATCACGTCCTTCTTTCCTCCTGTTCCTTCCCTGTTAGCCAAACTTATGCTGACGATGACATAGAAGGAGAGGGAAAAACAGGGCAATCCACAGATCCTTTTCCTGTCAGTCCTTTCTCGCCCATCAGTGACCCGAAGGCAAGGTCCTGGTGGAACGGGCACCTATCAAGGAGTGAAATAAAAACAGCTGAGTTATGCAGTCTGTGGTATGTGAATATATCTCAATAAAATTGCATTAAAAAGGAAAGCAAACAAACAGCTGAGTTAGTTTTGTGCAGTGTTTCTGCTGTTCTCATAAGAAGGAAATGTATACGCATGTATGAGCTCCAAAAAAGGAATTGTGTGATTTCAGTGATTCTGCATGAGTTACATACTCTTATATTTGCATTTAAAACTGACATTGCACAATATAAAGAGAAAAGGTGAAAATCCTTGCTGATAATTTGCATTTTGTTTAAAAATATTAATATTAATTTAGTATTTAAATAGTAAATAGAAAATTTTTAAAACCATGACAAGTCCAAAAGTTGATAATAGAAGAAAGGAAAAAGCTTTATGTGCTGTATCTTTAATGACAGTTTTTTTCATGCTTTGGGAACTAGGGGCTTGCATTTTCATTTCGCACTGGGACCCACAAAACATAGGCCCCAATAACAGCCCACTGGTCATGGGAGAACTGACTGGGGTCATGACTGGAAAGAGAAGTTTAAGTCGTATTATGATGGATTTACATCCCAAAATGGAATTTCAATCCTAAATAAATATAATTTTCATAGCACATACTTTTTCCCCAAAGGAAAAACAGCATATATTTAGAAAATTCCCATTAAAAGTTATCCATCAATTTAACAGACTCCATTATTCTTAGAGCTTGAGAGGATGTTGGAAATCATTCCAAGCTTTTATTTTCTTGGACACAGAGAGGTTAATCACAGGGAATTAGTGGGAAAAATTCATGTCTGTTGACTCTTAATCCAATCAGTGCAAATCAACATGGTAGAATATCTATTTAATTTGTTTCTCCTTTTCCATCCCCTGCTACCTAAAACAGGTATTTCATTGTTCATTTAATCTCCTTCCATCAGGTGGAAAGGGCAAAAGCAAATCTAAGAATGAGCAGAACACTTCGTATATGAGGCTTTACTTTTCAATCAGTATTTGCTTGGTCCTCATAATACTACAGAGTAGGCAGAGCAAGTTGTACAATTTATCTCTAAAAGCTTCAGCCTTTCAGTTTCAGAAAAATTCTGTAAGCAGTAAGCAGTTACTCGCTGCCTGATTGCACGATCAGGGGCCAGTTCTGCAAGCCTTCGCGCGGGCACTTTTCAGAGTGTGCTCTAAGAAGTCCTGGCACTGTGTGAACTTTAGTTAAAAAGTAAGGTGAATTGAGATGAATTAATTAGAATACGCAAACCCAACGAGTCAGAATCTAGACTATAGGTTACCAGGAGCCTGGGTGGTGATAGGGAGTTATGGCTTAAAATGTACAGAATTTCTATTTGGAGTGATGGACATGTTTTGGTAATGGGTGGTGGTGATGGTAGCATAACACTGTGAATGTAATTGGCAGCACTGAATTATATATTTGAAAGTGGTTAAAAGGGGAAATTTTAGCTTGTATATGTATTAAAAATTTTTACAAAACCATGGAACAGCACAATACAGTGAACCCTAAGTTAAGGCATGCATTATGGTTAATAGCACAATTATAAAAATGTGCTTTCATCATTTGTATCAAATGTACCACACCCAAGCAAGGTATTAATAATAGGGTGGTATATGGGAATCCTGTATTTTATGCATGATTGTTCTGTAAAACTGCCATTTCTCTAATTAAAGAAAAAAAAAAAAGTAAGGTGACGCTGTTTTTAGACTCTTTAACTTAAAAGAGCATTTAGGTAGTCATATTCCCTAGAGAAAGTAGGCTTTCCCCAATTCCCCAGTAGCATGCCTTGGGGAAAGGACAAATGAAGAAGAGACTTTTTTTCAGGTTCCATTACATTTTATTCATCATAAACATTAAGATAATACAACTAATACCGGAGAAAGTCTTTTTATAATTTTTCAATGGAAGCTTAACACTTAAAATTATGCTTGCTCTCCCCACCCACCCCAGTTCAACATGCAGATTTCACCTATCAGGCTGATTCTAGAACATTACAATCTGATGGTTTTCTGAAAGTATCTTTACCCTGTAACTTTTAAAACAATTTCACAAAACTGTATGCTACCATGGTATGTTACCACCATTCACATAGTCCTCCAAAGTGAGTACATTCTCACAATATTAACATAAAAATTTGGTGTTTTTTTAAACAGCATAAGCCAAACCACAAAAAGCCAGATTTCAGTTTTAAATGTGTTTACAAAGACTGTGGCTGAACACAAAGCATGCAGATATTTGTGATTGCCTGGATGAAGCTGGATATTGAAGCAATGCTCATCCCACGTGTCTCATATATTCTTTTTTTTTTTTTTTTTTTTTTTTGGCACTCTTTCCTACATAGGCTTGACTGAAGGCTGCCAAATTCTGATGTGTTCAAACTTATAGTATTTTTTTAAATGTCATAAATGTGGTTTCTGGCAAACTGAAAATAATTAACACGTATTCCTTTCAGTTTCTGTATTTTGGTTCTTCGAAATATGACCTTGAAAATTGCTCCATAACACAGAAAATAAATTATTTTAAATATATAATTTGGACGTAGCACCTCTTATATAATACTCTCTGATTCCAAATTAAGATAGTTTTCTCCAAATTCAGTGGCGGGGAAAATCAGCTTCATAAAAGTGATTTAGGACTAAAGGGAAATGTTCTGCTTCCACGTTTCAAGAAAGAAGTGTAATGAGTTTCCAGGATCATTAAACTCTAAATAAAAAGTTCATCTGCTGAAAATTATTGTTATTTTTAATAGTAAAAACCTCTTTAAAGCCAATAACATGCTATATAGGTTTGGGGGGGGGGGAGGCTGTTCATTTAGGGAGTGAGAATGTGACTGAAATATTTAGTGACCCTCACTCACCGCCTAAGGTTGGCTGGATTCATCCAAGCTGGAGTGTTTGCTGAAATAGAGGAGCAACACGATATCCAATTTGCAGCATTTTAGAAACCTCTAGTACTGCCTGACGCCTATGGGATATCCTTCATTTTTTCACCCCTTTATTCACCTCACAGGGATCTGTCGAGAGTCGGATCAATAAGACAAGGCCCCCGCCCACGCGTCTGGTGGGAACAACTTCAGGCCCCGAGCAAGTGGTGACCATCGACGGAACGCGGTCCACGCCGTCTCAGGAAATTGCAAGGTTAAGCGAGCGCCTTCTTAGCAGGTTCACCTGGTGCCCGGCCCTGTAACGAGGGAGAGAAGTAGCTGGTGTGGGAGCCGCGTCCAGGAAGCCCCAGTGGGGCAGTGGGGAAGGGAGATGGGAAGGCGCCTCAGCGCACCCGGGTGTGCGCCCAGCGGGGAATGGAGCCCTGCGGGAGCCGGGGACGCGGGCACCCAGCTCAGCCTCGCCAGGCAGAAGCCACCAGCGGAGGCCGCGAACCGCCAGTGGTTCTCGAACACCACGATGTGAACACAGGGACCCTGTAACACTTTTTACATTTCTTTCCCTGAGATTCTACAGGGAAGGGAAAAAAAAAAAGACCCCCATCTGCTCCAAAATTCTTCAGCTTCCCTCTTTGGTTTTGAAGAAGATGCAAGGCTGGAAAGAAATTTAAATCTTAAATTCTCCATGGTTGCCTTGAATTTTATTTTGCCCAACATTTGCCATGGCAGAGGTGTTGGGATAGTGTCACGGGAGTTTGAAGAGGGATGGCAACCTCTAGCTGATCCCAACTGGAGTTAGGGACGCTTCTCAAGAGGGCGAGACTTCAATACAGGTGATGAGGAGTTTGCAGGGGGAGATGCCAGTGAGGCCCTCCCGGGGGAGGCAACCCATGTGCAAGGCCGTGGGGTGCCTGGGAAAGCCAAGAATGTTCTCTGTAGCTGGGGTGTAGCATACAAGCGATGCCAGAAAACAAGCCTAGATTTAGACAAGGCAGGGTTGTGTTTTGGAGGATTGGGAAGGATGGTGTCCTCAAAATTTGCTTTTCTCCAAACTTGCTGATCACACTGAATATTTAACCCCAAATCAAATAATAGAAAGCTGGAGAGAAAGGAAGTTGGAGGAGGAGGTGAGTAACACAGCTGAATTTTCATTTTCATTTATCAAAAGTAATAATGTGCAACATGGATGAATTAAAAATGGCAACAAAATATGTCATGTAGATGTTAAATAAGGTAAAAGTGGGTGCAACTGGGGAGTGGGGAGAGGGGAAGACAGGAATTGATGCAGGATAATTTGCCTTTAAAACTATGAATACGAACGTGTGTTATTTTGAACAAAGAAAAGATAATTTTATTACAACCTCACAGCTTGGTCCCTCAATGAATATCATTAAGAATTAAACTTTGTAGTCACTCTATAAGATGTTGCTTGTTCTGTTGGCATCTATGTTCTCCTTCTTAGAGAGCCGTGGATTATTCTGAATGATTGGTGAAGCTCTGAAAAGTTTTCTTGCTTCCTTTAAGTTTATTAGACTTACGGTCAATAAAGTTCTGCAAGGGTTTAGTGTGTTTAGGTTTGCTCCAGTATCTGTTTGAATGATTTTCCATAATTATGGTCGCTTTGAAGGCCTGCATTAGAGGAACAAATGACTAGTTCATCATTCCCTTTGAAGCTTTACTCTAAAATTTACTGAGCTTTTAATCTAATTCACATTTGCAAGATTGAATGCTGAAAACTTTGAGGGAGAGAAGCCACTAGACATACATTCTTGTTTTTGTTTTTGTTTTTGTTTTTCCCTTGGAAGGACTAACAGTTAGTTTCTTTTCTGCTAAGCAATCATTAGCCAACAACTATTAGGTAAAATTAATTTGCCAATTAATTTCCCATAGTACAACATCTGGATACTGTTTTGCCCATGGGTGAATTTTATTAAGTATTTACCCATGTATCTACTCATTAACAGAAAGCTCGATGGCCCAGTGGCCACCCACAAAGTCAGGCAGGCTTAACAGAAAGATAGGCTATGTCATGTTGTTCTCCTGGGCAGTTTTGTCAAAAGCGCATGTATGTATGTGCGTGTGTGTGTGTGCGTGCACCTGCAATGCCTTCCTTTAATGACTGGGGAAGAATTGGGGCTTTCATGACCTTGCATAATGTCAAATGCAAATAAAATGGAAACATTTTCTTGAAAGTTGATGTCAGTGACAGTGCATTCATCACCTATTTGACATCAGTAATCTGAAATGCGATGGTGACTGACTGTACATTCTACTGTTGCAGATGATAATGAGTGCTATGTCTTAGCATGGTGCTATTTCCTTAGCTCTAACCAATTATGTTTGTTCTGAATGTTGGTGGATTTCCACCGAGTTATGTCCTCACTCACCTAGTCCTCTTGGTAACCTTTGGCACATATGATTATAGTGGATAACCACAGTTAATTAAGGTAACAAACCATGGCTAGAGGTAATGCAAAGCTAAGTGACCTATGGAGGAATCGGTGGAGCTCCGTGTTTTATCATTGGCTTCATTTGCTCTATTAACTCAACAAGTGAGTTAACCTCACTCTCTGCAGCGAGGTTACAAAATAAGGATCATGCTGTAAACCCTGTTAGAATAAAAACCCCAAGCAATATATTCTCCAGCTACCCTTGATTGCCACAGTAATGGGAAGAGAAAAGAATGAGCAAAAAGGATAAGATGAGATGATATCTACTTTGCAATAAAATTAAATAATTAACAATTTAGTCAAGAAATAGATTTGCCAACAATGTCGTGTTATCAATATCTGCACTGTAAATGCCAAGTCTATTAACTCTTTGGAGGATGGCCTCTCGTGCTGTACTTTGAAAACCACTGCTAAAATTATTGTGTGCTGGTAGTTTTATGATTAGGGTAAGTTATCCTTTGCTTAATTTTCTTAGTGTTAGTCATCTCACAAAAAGAAAAGATGAGTAGTTTTTGTTGACTCAACTGTGATTTAGGAATGTGACGTCTTCTTATATTTTAGGTTTATAGAATGAACACTCAAGTGGACTTATTTCCTTTAGGTATGATCCCTGTTAGCAGTGAGCCACAAGGTGGCAGCAGGACTCTTGCTCCAAGGAACAAAATTTCACAGTTAATCTTGAGATCAAAATGCCAACCAAGAATTTTCCAGAAATTCTGTACATAAATCCAACATATAAGTTTATTAAATCAGCTGAGCATAACAGACATGGAGAATAAATTACACTCTAATAACTATGCCCTTAGGGAAATCTGTGTCTTTCTGTCCCAGATCCTAAAGATGCTCAGTGCAAAGTAGCTGCTCAGCAAACGGTGTCATGCTGTCAACATTTTTGCACCTTAGGTGGACTAAGTACAGCAGAAAGTTTTCTGAAGCTGGTATGATTCAGTACTTTTCTCTGAAACGTTATCACCCTCAGCAATAAATACCTATATTTTATTCATAAACTTTTTGTCTTGGGGTTATATCCCTCCAAGGGGTTGTATTACTCTGTGGACTTTCAGAATAACTGGCTTTCCAAAGTCACTGAGAAAATTTACTCGGTTAGGGTTGGTATATTTAATCTTTCCAGGTTATCAAGGTGGATTACAATAAAAATATTAACTTGTATTTCCACAATCTTCAACACCTCCAGGAGAGAAGCAGATAGGATGGGAACAGAATGGTAAGACTATTATCACTGCTGAAATGTAGGAGTGGAAGCAGGCAGTTTCTGATTATCTCCTTGTGTGTCACACAGTGTGCTAAGTGCCTGCTGCATTTCTATGTCACCCTGCTGGGTAAACCTCAGCTTCCCTACCTCTAAGAGGGGTAGATTCCTAGAATCATTGTATCAATAGGATGGTGCCTGTCAGTTGCTTAGCTCAATACTTAGTAACACTCAACACGCTTTAACCAATATTCTAGATTCACAGCCTGAATTATAGTCTTCATAAAAGTTACAAATCTAGCAAGTGATAGCTCTAGACTTTGAACCCAGATTGATCAATTTCAAAGTCCATGGCTTTGATTTCCCTACTGTAATGTCTCTGTTTTGTGTTGAGAACACTCTTTCTGACTTGTTTCCTTCTCAAAATAATACTCTTCAGCTTCTGTTATGGTTTCAACTGTTGTACTTGTTCTTTTGTTGTGTATTTTCCCTAAATGAGTGCTCTTAACACATCTCCTTGAAATAACTGATGGAAGTTCTGCACCGTCTTCACCACTACAACAAATGCCTGGACAATTTTGCACATAATTTCAAGAAGGGTACATGCCCCACAAAGGCTTTGACTGGAGCCTGGCTTAAGTAAGTCTTATTTTAAATAATCTTTTGCTAAATACCTTATTTTTTAAAAATCAATTTTCAGTGTTCGTCTGAGGTATGCCCCATTGAAAAGTGTATCAAATCCACAACTATTTACAAACTACATATGCAAATTTATGTTTTTAAAAATTTTCTAGAAAAATCCTCCAAGGATTTTTTCATTATTATTACCTTTAGTAAATAGATCATTTTTGAGAGTATTGGCATTTCCACAATACTGACCCCTCCATGTATCTTTTTTATATGTAATTTTCAAATTAGGGAAGTTATTGGTTTACAGAGAAATCGAGCAGGAAATACAGTTCCCATATATACTCCCCTATTAACACATTGCAGTAGTGTAGTAAATCTGTTATAATTGATGAAAGCACATTTTTATAATTGTACTATTAACTATTAACTATAGTGCATTTAACTTAGGATTCACAGTTTGGGTTGTTCAGTTGGGTTCTTAAAAAATTTTTATTCTAGTACCAATATATACAACCCCAAGTTTCCTCATATATTCAGTTCTGTTAATTACATTCACCGTGTTGTGCTGCCTTCATCCATAACCAAAACTGTTCCTTCACCCCAAACAGAATCATCAATTAAACATTAAGCCCATTTCCTATCCAGCCCTTGGTAACATGTATTCTATTTTATGACTCTATGAATTTGCTTATTCTAATTATTTACTATCAGCGAGATCATACAATATTTTTCTTTTTGTGTCTGGCTTATTTCACACAACATGATGCCTTCAAAGTTCATCCATATTGTTGAATGTATAAGAACTTCATTCCTTTTTAAGGCCAAATAATAGTCCATTGTATGTGTATACCACATTTTGTTTATCTATTCATCTGTTGATAGATACTTGGGTAGCTTCCATCTTTTGGCAACTGTGAATAATGCCACTATGAATATAAGTGTATCAACATCTGTTTGAATCCCTGCTTTCAATTCTTTTGGGTATATACCTAGAAATAAGAGTGACAGGTCATATGATAATTCTGTACTTAAATTTCTCAGGAACTGCCAAAATGTTTTCCAGGTAGCTGTACCATTTTATATTCCCACCAACAATGAACCAGAGTTCCTATTTCCCCAATCCTCTCCAACACTTGTTGTTTCCCATTTTTTAAACAGTAGTCACACATTCTAGTCAGTGTGAAATGGTATCTTATGGTTTTAATTTGCATTTCCCTAATGGCTAATGATGTTGAGCATCTTTTCAGGTGCTTATTGGCCGTTTGTATATCCTCTTTGGAGAAATGTCCATAGACATACCTAATTTTATAGTGCTTCACTTTACTGTGCTTCACAGATATTGCGTTTGTTACAAATTGAAGGTTTGTGGCAAACCTGCATCAAGAAGTCCATTGGTTCCATTTTTCCAACAGCATGTGCTCACTTCATGTCTGTCACATTTTGGAAATTCCCACAGTATTTCAAACTTTTTCATTACTATTATATCTGTTATAGTGATCTGTGATCAGTACTCTCTGTTGTTACTATTGTAATTGTTTTGGGGTCCAAAAACTGAGCTCATGTAAGACAGAAAACTTAATTATTAAGTATTGTGTGTGTTCTGACTTCACTGACTGGCTGTTTCTCCATCTCTCTCCTTCTCTCAGCCTCCCTGTTCGCTGAGACAAAACAGTATTGAAATTAAGTCAACTAATAACCTTACAGTGGCTTCTAAGGGTTCAAATGAAAGGAAGAGTCATACGTCTCTCACTTTAAATCAGAAGCTTGAAATGATTAAGCTGAGTGAGGAAGGCACGCCAAAAGCCAAGACAGGCTAAAAGCTAGGTGTCTTGCATCAAAGAGTTAACCAAGTTGTGAATTCAAGGAAAAGTTCTTGAAGGAAATTGAAAGTTCTCCTTCAGTGAACACATGAATGATTTAACAAAGCAAAGCAGTCTCATTGCTGATATGGAGAATACCTTAGTGTTCTGGATAGAAGAGCAAATCAGCCACAACTTCCCTTAAACCAAAGCCTAATCCAGAGCAAGGCCCTAACTCTTCAATTCTCTGAAGGCTGGGAGAGGTGAAGAAGTTGCAGAAGAAAAGTTTGAAGCTAGCAGATGTTGGTTCGGAAGGTTTAAAGAAAGAAGCCATCTCCATAACATAAAAGTACAAGGTGAAGCAGCAAGTTCTGATGCAGAAGCTGCCATGAATTATCCAGTAGATTTAGCTAAGATCATTGATGGAGGTGGCTACACTAAGACACAGATTTTCAATTTAGGTGAAGCAGGTTTATATTGGAGGAAGAGGCCAGCTGGGACTTTCATGGCTAGAGAGAAGTCAATACCTGACTTCAGAGCTTCAAAAGAGTGGCTGAGTCTCTTGTTAGGGGCTAATGCAACTGGTGACTTGAAGTGAAGTCATTGCTCATTTACCATTCTGAAAATCTTAAAGCCCTTCGGAATTACATTAAATCTCCTCTGCCCGTGCTCTATAAATGGAACAACAAAACCTGGATGGCAGCACTTCCACTTACAACATGGTTTACTGAATATTTTAAGCCCACTGGTGAAGATGCTGTGCATGTTGTTGAAATGACAACAAAGGATTTATAATATCTATAAACTTAGTTGATAAAGCAGTGGCAGGATTTGAGAGGATTGACACCAATTTGGAAAGAAGTTCTATTGTGCATAAAATGCTGTTAAATAGCATCGCATGTTACAGAGAAACCTTTCATGAAAGGAAACGTCAATTGATGCTGCAAACTTCATTGTTGTTTTATTTTAAGAAATGGCCATGGCCATCCCAGTCGTCAGCCGCCACCACACTGAGCAGCCAACAGCCTTCAACCTCGAAGCAAAACCCTCCACCAGCAAAAGGATTACCGCTCGCTGAGGGCTCAGATGATGGTTAGCCTTTTATAGCAGTGGAGTATTTTTAAATTGCTGTATGTACGTTGTTTATTTAGACCTAATGCTATTGCACATTTGTAGCAGCCCGTGGCCTGAACAGAACAGGCCTTTGGACCTTGGCACACAGCTAATGTTTAACCTATCATCTTTGTGAGCCAGTAAAGAGAAAAAGGGTAAATTGTAACTTTAAAAGGAAGTAAGCAGGAGGTGAGAAACTCTTGGTCTCACAAAAGAGCAGGATGTAGATGTACCCCAGACCTCTGGCTGTCAAATGTTGTTCTAGTCTACCTGCTTCCTGGCTCCCAAGTGTTGCTGTGGTTATCTGTCCATCATCCCCACCCCTGCCCCCCATGTCAAGACTCTTTTCCTGTGCTTGTACCCTCAGGAATGTCTTTGTCTCAGGCCCTTATAACTGGCTTGCTGTCCTCTTTTTAATTGTGTGATCGACCTCCCTGTGAATGCGATGCCCGCCTGGCCTGAGAGAGCCATCATGATATCTTTGTGACTTCTCACCCTGTTGGTAAGCCCTGAATAAAAGTTCATGTATCTGAAAATGCCTGGTGTCTTTTTTGACCTCTGGACTGGCAAAGCCCCCATGGGCCATGAAAATTGGGGGAGCCAGCCGGGAGAATCAGCTAGCCGCCAGCCCAGAGACTAAAGAAATACCAGGCACTGCTGACATGAACTTGGGGAAGGAAAAGGAGAAGGCCCGGGGCAGGATACTGGGGTCACCTGTGGTTTCTGTTTGGGGAGGGGTGTCCACCCTCCCGGATAAATGGACGTCTATGTGGGGAGGGGGGCTACCCTCCTAGATGAGTGGAACTGCTGAGGGAGTATGGAAATGTTTATAACCCTCTGGCTGGACTAGTAGCTGTCCTGAAGCAGGCCTCAGGAGCATCGGCCCTGGGAGGGATATGGGGGTGGCCTGGAACTTCGATGTGGGGAGGATTGGCTACCCTCCTGGATGGATGGGAGCTTCCAAGGGAGTAGGAGGGGGCTTACACCTCTCCAGCAGGATTAGTAGCCATCCTGCAGCAGGCTGCAGGAGCATTGGGGATTCAGAGAAAATAAAGGGCCACCAGATTGTGGCCGCAGTGAGCTGGCTATTGTTAGAGGCTGTATGTGCTGCTACTGAGGAAGCTTTAGCAACAAAGGTGGACATAAGCCACCTGGGAGGTGAATTAAAGCTAGAAAAAGTTATGAGGCTAGCACAAGCAGAATTGAAAGATGCTCTGGATAAAAGTTTAGAAATACTGGCAGGTCAGTACACTAGAGTAAGAGGGCATAAGCTGCCCAAAGGGCAAGTTAGGTGTATCCTAGCTTCACCTAACTGGGACCCTAAAGTGTGGGACCTTGTTGATTCCTCATCAAAAGATGATGAGCCCCTCTCTGACTGGGAAATTAATGCTAAGGAAAGTAAGCATGCTTGACCTCTGGTCCAACAAAGGGTTAAAACAGAGGAAGTTCAATACTCTGATTCCCCAAGGAGGGAAATGGGTGGGGCAGTAGCAGCAGCTTCTAATCAAAAGGTGCTCTCTCATCCCAGGAGTTTTCTCCAGCTGAATTAAGGGGAATTAGTAACCAGTATCGACAAAAACCTAGAGAGCCGTTAGTGAACTGGTTATTACGGCTATGGGATAGTGGCATGGATAGCACCTTGCTTACAGGATATGAGATAAGCAAACTGGCCACAATCTCTACTCACCATTCCCTGTGGCAGCCTCTACTCGCTGGGAGCTATGGAGACCTATTCACTTTTTAATTGGCTGGTAAAGCAATGCAAAGTAGTGTGGCTGCTTGAAGGGGACTTACCCCATAAACCGTGGAGTAAATCACCTAATGAGCAATGGTTTGTTAAGCTAGGAACTAAAACCTTGGAAGAAAGAGCTGCTCAAACACATGATTTGTGCAGAGAGCCCCCTGACCTGCTGGTCAAGAAGTCTGATGGCTCTTGGAGAATGACTATTAATTATAGAGAGATAAATAAGGTACCCCTCCCACTTTGTTTGCAGCTGTGCCAAACATCACCACATTGCTCCAAGATATTAGCAAGAAGTTAGGTCTGTTTCATTTTGTGTTAGATCTTGCTAGTAATGCTTTCTTTAGCATTCCTCTAGATTCTTTCAATCAACCCTGCCACAGTGGGGTTGTAGGGAGGTGGAATGCTGCCTTGTTGCAGAATATGAGTACTCAATTAAGCCAATTTAACTTTGTGTTAAACCTTGCTAGTATGTTATTTAGCATATTTTTAGATTCTTCCAGTGAACCTGTGTTAGCCTTCACATGGGGAAAACAACAATGGACATTTACTGTGCTTCCACAAGTATACTTTCAAATGTGGAAACTTCCAGAAAAGCCTAACTACTCTATCAAGTTCTTGGGTATTGTCTGGTTGGGTAAAACTAAGGCTGTTCCTTCAGTTGTTGTTGTTAAAATACAAAGTTATCCCTCATTACTTACTTCTGAACAATTAATAGCTTTTCTTGGTTTACTAAGTTATTAGAAAGTGTTTACACTCTAGTATGAATTTTAAAAGCTTTGTACACCCTAATTAGAAAAGGAAAAGTGTGGGAATGGGATTTTCCATGGCAGGCTGTGTTTAAAAAGGCTAAGTGAACTATTGTGCAAGCACAGACTTTAAGGGGGGTGGACCCCAATATATCCTGTGGTTTAAATGTGGCTAGTGCAAATATTGGCTTTGGGTGGGGTTTGTGGCAAAGGCAACAAGCTAAATGTGTACCTATTAGATTCTGGTCCTAACTATGGAAAGGAACAGAACTCAGATATAGCCCTTTAAAAGAGCAATTATGCACAGTTTGTAATCCTCTGCTGTGAGTGTTGAAGGTCTAACTCAGGTGCCCAATGACCTTACAGAAGACCATACCCATACAGGTATGTGGATACAGGACACTATAAATGAGCCCCATTTGGAGAGTGCTCAGGTGAGCACACTGCCAAAATGGCAAGTCTACCTCCTATGAAGTGGCATTTAACAATGACTCTTTAAGTACAGAATGAAATTTTAGGATGTATCTCCTATGTGAAAAAACAGCATGCCCCACTTCCTATCGATCCTCCTGAGGTGGCTCCTCCCATGCTCACCACTGACAGACAAGGAAATACACCCAGCTCTGCCTGGATTGGCACATGGACAACCTGATACCTGGACAGCCATGACTGTCAGCTCAGTATAGACACCATCTGGGGGGAAGACATCTGGACTGCCTGCCACAAATGTAAGGTAACTGTTTTTCATGTCTCTGCCCACAACACCAATTCATTACCAGGTAACATAGAAGTGGATGCCCTAGTGAAATTCTACAGCCTAATACAACAATGACTGCACTGGAAAACCAGGCACCAAGGACACCAGATTCCTCTCACCTGGTTGCAAGTAGACTATATTGACCCCCTTCCTCTGTACAAAGGGGCAAAATATGCCTCCACCACCATAGATATGGCTACAGGACTGCTGATGGACTTCCCAGGGGGCAAGGCCAACCGATGAGCTACCATATGTAGCTTAGAAAAATTAAGTGCCTTTTCCGGGGTCCCCACACACATGGACAGCAATAGGGGGACCCCCTTCACTGGGCAATTAACCCAGGCCTGGGCTACAGAATATAATGTCTTTTGGACTTTTCACTTGCCCAATAATCCCACAGCAGCTGGGTAAATTGAAAGAATGAATGGCCTTTTAAAGGAACACTTAAAGGATGATAGAAACTCCTTACAACAATGGATTCAATGACTGCACCAGTATTAACTCCAGACCCAAAGCAGCGGCTCCCGCTCCTGTGGAAATGGTAACCCTGGGGCCCAGGCAGCCTTACAAATTCAAATAAGGGGGGCAGCTGCCCTCAAGCCACAGCAAGGCAGTGATAATCTGCTCTTACCTGTGCCACAAACACTAGAAATTGGGGAAAGTAAAGGCAATTGGTTCTGGTTCTGGCCCATGCAGCCACGCTGGTTGAGAATCCTAAACCCATGTGGTACTAGAATCACATAGGATGCCAATAGTTATTTGTATTTCCCATCTGGGATTCCCCATCCCCCAGGGAACTGTATGCATAACTTTGCAAACACTCATTATACCCCAAACTAACTGTAGATCTGACCCCAAAGGACTCCCTGCAGGGGGAGAAAATATGGTATTTAAAACCCCATCACCTGGAACCCTTCTATCTACTATGAAGACTCAGCTTACATATTGTTAAACTACTTAGCTGTCCAA
Organism: Choloepus didactylus; assembly: GCF_015220235.1. Taxonomy (NCBI): domain Eukaryota; kingdom Metazoa; phylum Chordata; class Mammalia; order Pilosa; family Megalonychidae; genus Choloepus; species Choloepus didactylus. The sequence continues at coordinate 8,853,000 of NC_051320.1, read as the reverse complement.
TTTAATGCTTTCATGTATTGCTAATTCTTTAAAAAACTGTGTATTACTATTTCAATAATGCATTAACTAAAATGTTTTGAGTATTTAGTGTTATTCTAACAAGTTTAATTTTAATGGTAATAATAAGGTGTGAAATGTTCACGTAAAACCAATTTCCAGAACTGTTTTGGTGGCTTGAATGTAAAGGGTATGCGGGATGCTTTTACTGAAGGAAAAAGAAAGTAGTTTGTCCTAAATGACTGGTTGTTTCAGAATAAAGAAAAAGAAAGGATATGGAACAAAACCTGAATGAATATAGAAAGTTGCAGAAAGTTGGTGGAAAGGGAAATTTATTACTGTGGTCAAGGTTAAAAAAATGATAAAAACTAGTGACATCACTGCTTAATGATGAAACCTCACAATGGTCAAGGTTGAAAATTGGTAAAAACTAGATATAGAATAAAGCAGACTGCCTGGTAGTTCCATCCTTTAGCTGTTTTAGTCCCAGGTGGTACTTGTGCTCTAATTAATATTCAATGTTGTATATATATATGCCTGGTAATTCACAAAATGTAACCCACATTCTTGATCACATGCAAAAACACATACAAAGAAGTGATTATTTATCTAATGATCCTCTTGTCTAAATGGTGGAACTCATTAACTTGGCCATAGTGCCACTTGCTAACAGGTTTACTATCTCTCTGTATCAGTATATTAATACTATGTTGTTTATTGTATTGTTGTTGTGAATTACGGATGTAAAGTCTGTCCTATGGTCAATGCAAACTATTGTGCAGAACTGGATTGTGGCAGCCCGTGGCCTGAACAGACAGGCCTGCAGATCTTGGCACACAGCAGTCTGCATGACCTGGGCAGCTAATGTTTAACCTATCATCTTTGTAAGCCAGTAAAGAGAAAAGGGTAAATTAACCTTAAAATGTGACTTTAAAACATGAAGTAGGTAATAAGCAGAAGGCGAGAAACCCTTGCTCTTGCAAAAGAGTAAGACCAATTACATGGTATTTGCTTGATAGGCCAAAGGAAACTAAAACATCTATCTGATTTAAAAGTCAACTGCATAAAGGAGAGGCTAGGCCTCCCTATGGTTGTGCCTAAGAGCCTCCTCCCGAATGCCTCTTTGTTGCTCAGATGTGGCCCTCTCTCTCTGGCTAAGCCAACTTGAAAGGTGAAATCACTGCCCTCCCCCCTACGTGGGATCAGACACCCAGGGGAGTGAATCTCCCTGGCAACGTGGAATATGACTCCCGGGGAGGAATGCAGACCTGGCATCGTGGGACGGAGAACATCTTCTTGACCAAAAGGGGGATGTGAAAGGAAATGAAATAAGCTTCAGTGGCAGAGAGATTCCAAAAGGAGCCGAGAGGTCACTCTGGTGGGCACTCTTACGCACACTTTAGACAACCCTTTTTAGGTTCTAAAGAATTGGGGTAGCTGGTGGTGGATACCTGTAACTATCAAACTACAACCCAGAACCCATGAATCTCGAAGACAGTTGTATAAAAATGTAGCTTATGAGGGGTGACAATGGGATTGGGAAAGCCATAAGGACCACACTCCAGTTTGTCTAGTTTATGGATGGATGAGTAGAAAAATAGGGGAAGGAAACAAACAGACAAAGGTACCCAGTGTTCTTTTGTACTTCAATTGCTCTTTTTCACTCTAATTATTATTCTTGTTATTTTTGTGTGTGTGCTAATGAAGGTGTCAGGGATTGATTTTGGTGATGAATGTACAACTATGTAATGGTACTGTGAACAATCGAAAGTACGATTTGCTTTGTATGACTGCGTGGTATGTGAATATATCTCAATAAAATGAAGATAAAAAAATAAATAAAAATAAAAAAAAAGTCAACTGCATAAAGAAATACTTATAAAAATGTATGCATTGCATAAAGATGAAATCTGAATGACAAAAATAGCACAAAAATGGGGGTAGAAAGTGCTATATTGGAGCAATGTTTTCACATACTACTGAAATTAAGATTGCTTTAAGTTAGAATGTTAATTTAATATCTAGGGCAAACACCAAGAAAATAGTTTAAAAAATATATAGTAAAATAAACATGTGAATTAAAATGGTAAAAAAGAAAATATGTATTTAACACAAGAGAAGACACTATTGGAGGAATAGAAGGGAAAAAAGAACATAGGAGATATGGAAAACACAAATGTGTAGAAAAATATCAAGTAATTCTTAACTTATCAGTAATTATAGTAAATGATTAAACATGCTAATCAAAAGAGATTGGTAGAGTGGGTTAAAAACAAACCCACATGTTACAACTATACGCTCTCTACAAGAGACATACTTCAGGTTCAAAGACACAAATTGGTTGAATGTAAAATGATGGAAAAAGATATAATATGAAAACAGCAATCAAAAGAAAGATGGAAGTGAAAATACTATTACTAGACAAAGTAGACTTTAGTCAAAAATTGTTAGTAGAGATAAGGGACATTTTGTAATGACAAAAAGTGTCAATCAGTCAAGAATACATAATTATACCCAAGGAAATGAATTAAAAGTCATCCAGATTTGAAAGGAAGAAGTAAAACTATCTCTGTTTTCAGGACTCACAATTCTTGATTTCAAAACTTAGTACACAGTTACAGTAATTCAAGACAGTGTCATACTGGCATAAAGATAGACAAAAATAAATGAAATAGAACTGAGAGTCCAGAAAATATGCTTACGTTTGTGGTCAATTTTCTTTTTTTCTTTTTTTTTTTTTTTTTAGAAAATAGTAACTGGGATGCATTTATTCCCCTCTGGGCCTGGCAGGCTGAGAGGAGAATACAGACCAAAGCTCTGGGGTATGTGGGACCTGGAAAGCCTGGAGAGAGAGAGACAGAGTGAGTGGGTATGACAGGGTGCATATCTATGGAGTGATTCTCCTAGAACTTGGAGAAGGGCTTTCAGGGACTGGAAGAAACAGAAGTGTTGGACTTGCCACAGGGTCACTAGAGGTTATGGGGAGCATGTGAAATGGGTGTGTTGAGCAGGAGCCTGGCTGGTGACTGAGAAACTGGAGCACAGAGGCCTGTGAGTGAGCAGGACCCTGGAAGGGCCCTGTCTGTGACTGCAACAGGATCCACCCTGGCAGAGGCCGAGTGGCCCAAGCTGACTCCTGCAGGGAGGTGGTGAAGGGGCAGGTCTGGGCTTCCCTTTCAGGGAAACGTGGTCGGCTGCACTCGTTCACTGCGGGTGGGAATGTAAAGTGGGGCAGCTGCTGTGAAGGACAGTCTAGTGGTTCCTCAGTTAAGTACAGAACTACCATATGACCCAGCAATCCAGCGACTGGGGATATACCCAGAAGAATTGAAAGCAGGGATCTGGGCAGATATTTACACACTGAGGTTCAAGCAGCGTTATTCACAACTGCCAAAAGGTGGAAGAAACCCAAATGTCCATCAACCAATGAATGGATAAATAAAATGTGGCACATACTTACATACACACCATGGAATACTATTCAGCTGTGAAAAAGGAATGAAGTCCTGATGCATGAGACAACACCAATGAAACTTGGTGACATCAAGTTGATTGAAATAAGCCAGACACAAAAGGACAAATATTGTATGGTCTCATTGATATGAAATAATTAGAATAAGCAATTCATAGAGTCAGAATCTAGAATATAGGTTACCAGAGTGGGGGGGGGGGGTTAAGGAATGGGAAGTTAAGGCTTGAAATGTACAGGGTTCCTATTTGGAATGATGGAAATGTTTTGGTAAAGGATGGGGGTAATGATAGCACAACATTGTGAATGCAATTAACAGCACTGAAAGATATATCTAAATATGATTTAAAGGATTAATATTAGATTGTATGTATGGTCACTGTGCTGGTTTGTATGTATTGTGTCCCCCAGAACACCATGTACTTTGGTGCAATCTTGAGGGGGCATACGTATTAATGTTAATTAGGTTGGAACCTATTGATTGAGTGTTTCCATGGAGGTATGACTCAATCAAATGTGGGCAAGACCTTTGATTGGATAATTTCCATGAAGGTGTTACCCTACCCACTCAGGGTGGCTCTTAATTAAATCACTGAAGCCATATAAAAGCGCTAACAAACAGAAGGACCTCAGAGCAGCTGTGAGTGACATTTTGGAGAGCCGTTTAGAGAGACATTTTGAAGACGGCTGTTGAAAGCTGACGCGGACATTTTGGAGAATGCCATTTTGAAAGGCAACCTGGGAGCAAGCAGACACCAGCCATGTGCTTTCCCAGCTAATAGAGGTTTTCTGGATGCCAATGGCCTTTCTCCAGTGAAGGTACCCTTTTGTTGATCTTACCTTGAACACTTTATGACCTTAAGACTGTAATTTTGTAACCAAATAAACCTCCTTTATAAAAGCTAATCCATTTCTGGTGTTTTGCAAAATGGCAGCATTAGCAAACCAAAAGAGTAACAGAATAAAAAATTAGAAAAAAAATCAATGGAACTACACAACACAGTGAAATCTAAGTTAAACCATGGGCTTTAATTAATAGTACAATTACTAAAATGTATAACAAATGTTCCACACCAGTGCAAGGTATTGGTGGTGGTGGGTACATGGGAATCCTGTATTTCATGCATGATTGTTCTGTAAACACACAACTTCTCTAATAAAGAAAAAAAAACTAGCCTGCTGCAGCCACTTCTGGCATCTGGCTTTGCCCAGTGCCATCTCTGCCCAGAAATTTGAAGGCACAGATTATAGCATCCAGCCTGACCAGGCAACTGATGAAGTTGTCAAACTCCATGTTCCCTCCCTCATCTGAGTAGAGGAGCTCATTCAGGTGGAACCCTTAATGTACAACATCCACCATTTGTACATAGTCTGCAACTTTTTGATGTTGGTCCACAGATGCTTGAATTCCTCCAAGCCCAATTTGCCTGTGGTATCACTATTTACCATGGCCAACATTCTGCAACGTGTGTCAGTGCCAAACCATCCACCTTCAGGTTAGGGTGTCAGGTCAAGACCGTGTTGAGAATGTTAATGAGATTGGTGGAGCTGACCTCCATGTGATCTCTAGCCAGCCGGGCAAAAAGTCTGGGAAACTGCCACACCTGCTTACTGTCACTGAACTGTGTTGGCATAATAGGTGCTGGGGGCACAGGCTCTGGGTCCTGTGCAACCAGTTTGCTGATGGAGCTAATGGCTCAGCCTAGACTGTGCATAGTGTTCTGCTTCCAGGGCTGCCTCCACCTCCTCACCAAGCAGAAAACTCATTATCTTCACACCATATACAAATTTAACTCAACATGAAACAACGTAAATGTAAGAGCTGAAAGTATACAAGCCTTAGAAAGAAATAGGGAATTATCTTTGGGACCTGGCATTATGCAATGGATTCTTGGACTTTACAGTGCATAAGCAAAAAAAGAAAAAATAGATAAATTGGACTTCATCAAAACTAAAATTTTTGTACACCTAAGGACATTATCAACAAAGTAAAAAGAAACGAACAGAATGGGAGAAAAGATTTGGAAACCATATATTTGATGAGTTTAATATCCAGAAAATATGAAGAACTACAACTCAGCAACAGAAAGAAAACCCAATTTAAAAATGGGCAAAGGACTTGAATAGACATTTCTTCAAAGATATACAATTGACGCATAGAACGATGCTTTACATTGTTAGCCATTAGAGAAATGCAAATATAAAGCACAGTGATATACCATTTCATACCCACTGGAATGGCTATTAAAAAGATGAAAAATAGCAAATGCTGGTGAGGATTCAGAGAAATAGAAACCTTAGTGCATCGTTGGTGAGAATGTAAAAATGGTACAACACTGTGGAAAACAGCTTGGCAATTCCTCAAAAAGTTAAACATAAATGCACCAAATGGCTGGGCAATCCCACTTCTAGGTATATATCCAAAATGAACTCAGATATCTGTACACCAATGTTCATAGCAGCATTATTCACTATATCCAAAAGGTGGAAACAACCCAAATGTCCACCAGCAAATGAATGGATAAACAGATCATGGTATTCATAAAATGGACTATTATTCAGCCATAAAAAGGAATGAAGTTCTGATACATGCCTCTACATGGATGAACTTTACAGGAGTGAAATATGTCAGATGCAAAGGGACAGCTATTGTGTGATTCCACTTACATAAAATAGCCAGGTTATGCAAACTTGCAGAGACTGAAAGTAGAGTACAGGTTTCCAGGGATGGGGTTGGGGAGAACAGGAGGAGCAGGGAGTTAATTCCCAGTGAGTGTGTGGTTTCTGTTGAGGTAACGGGAAAGTTCTGGTAGTGGATGGTAGTGAGGGCAGCACGACATTGTGAGCATGATTAATGCCACTGACTGATAGGCCTGGGAGTAGGGGAGATGGGAAAGTTATGTTGTGTATATGTTTCCACAATTTCAAAAGAAAGTGCAACTAAAGAGAAAATGACAATTTAATACAATATATGATACTGGACAGGATCAAATAATGGAGGAGAAAAGGCTCAAAAGAACATTGTTGGGACATATGAAAAAAATGGAATATAGACTGCAAGCTTTATATCAATGTTTAAGTTCTTAAACTTGATAACTGTAATTAAGGTGGTTACATAAGTGAATATCCTTGTTCTTTGTAAACATAAATGTACATGGAAGTATTATGTATTCAAGTAGCATGATGTATACAACCTACTCTCAGAAAGATGGATAGATAGATAGATAGATAGATAGATAGGAGATAGATAGATATAGAGGATTGATGGATAGATATGGTGATACGACAAATGTGGCAAAATGTTAAAATTGATGGATTTGGGTCTCTAGAGTAGGGGGTTCTCTGTATGGGTGTTTTTTTTGTTTGTTTTTTGTTTTGACTATCCTATAAGTTTGAAATTATTCCAAAATTAACATTTAAAGAAAAAAATGATCAAAGGATCTGAATAGACATTTCTCCAAGGAAGATATGCAAATGGCCATTAAGCACGTGAAAAGATGTTTAACACCATTAGTCATTAGCAAAATGCAAACCAAAGCCAGAATGAGCTTCATACCCATTTCACACCTACTAGGATGGCTAAAATAAAAAAGAGATACACTAATAAGTGTTGGGAGGATATGAAGAAATTGGAAGCCTCATACTCTGCTGGTGGGAATGTAAAATTGTGTGGCCACTCTAGAAAATAGTTGGGCAGTTCCTCACAATATTAAATGTAGAGTTGCCTCATGATCTAGCAATTGCATTCCTAGATATATACTCCCCCAAATTGAAAATGTGTGTTCACACAAGAACTTGTACCTGAATATTTATAGTAGCAGCATTCCTAACAGCCAAAAGGGGGAAACAACCCAAATATCTATCAACTGATAAATGGATAAGTGAAATGTGATATATCTGTACAATGGCATATTATTCAGCCATAAAAATAAATAAAGTTGGTTCATTCTCAGGTTTCAGCACCAAAACAACCACCACCACTGCCACAAAAAAATGAATAAAGAACTGACACATGCTACAATATGATTGAACATTGAAAGCATGCTGAGCAAAAGAACAGTCACAGAACTCCACTATTGTACAAGTCTAACTGCAAAAAATGAACAGAATAGGTAGATTCATAGAGACAGAAAGAAGATTGGTGGTGGTGGAGGGTTGGGGAGGGGTGGGGGTATTGGGGAACGACTGCTAATGTGTATGGAGTTTTTTTTGGGAGTTAAAAAATATTCTAAAATTAGAATATCTATGAATATACTAAAAACTACTAAATTGTACACTTGATTCAGGTGAATTTTGTAGTATATGAATCATATTGCAATAAAGTTGTTACAAAAACAAAGAAAGTAAAGAGCATCTAGCATGATGTACTCCTATTATCTGTTAGGCAAATAAGGAAGCTGATACAGCCCAAGTGCAATGTCATGTTCATTGCTCTAAATTATTGTTCTTAAATGCTTTTATGAAGATAAAGCTGACTCCATTCACCTTTGCTAAATAGCTAATGGCCTCAACAGTTGCCACATGTATCAGCTGTGGAGCAGGAGGAAATAGAACTCTTGTACTTTCTGCAGAGAAAAACACACCAATCCAGTGATTGAAAGACCAACTGTTTGCTTGATAGTAATTTACAATCTCCCTAAGTCACCTCTGACTGAGCAGTTGGTCTACTTTGCGGTCATTTGCTGGGAAGAAACTGACTGAGGATCCACTGTGATTCAGAGGCACTGCCAGAACCCACCATTTCTGGTGGCCTTTTTCTTAAGAGAAGTTGTAGCAACAGCCTATTTTCAACCATGCAGCAAACAACCAGATGCCAAGTTCTGCTCTATAAAAAGCATCACCGAAATGAAGGAACTTTCTTGGGACTTCTGCTAATGAAAGTCTACCCTCTTGTTTATTTTTATATGTCTTGGCAAAGGAGGAAATATAGAACTCCTGGGTGCTGATACACATAACTATATACATATTACATGCATGGGAGACTTCCTTCTAAAATTTGGGCTTGCTGCCCTCCCTAGATGTTTCCACTACTTTTAATGCCAGGGTTGTTTAGCTGTCATGTCATAGTGCCTTGGCAGGGAGGCAAATTTATATTTGGAAAAAGCTCATGTGATAATACTGTGATAGAGGAATATTTTCTGTGTTTTGACAAGAGCCAGTTACATACTAAATCCCATCTCCCAGTGGAGGTAGGGAGCATAATTTTGTTGTCTATCCATTGTCTATGAAAACTGGGACTCCATTTGACTATGTACAAAGTATTTAGCTCTGTGTCTTTTTTCCTTTTACGTAACAATGCTGGCTACCCTTCAAGGTTTCTGTCAACTTTGTTTATGAGCACTAAAAAGCCACTAAAATTTCAAATAACAGAAGGACCATTTTGATACAGCAAAACAATACTGGGTATTTACTAAAAAAATTTTTAACAGGACTGGGAAAAGTTGGAGGACAGTGTTTTTTCTTTACACTGTTGCAGTGTTTATAATCAAAGCAATAGGCAGTCAAATTTTGTATACAAATTACTATTTGTTAGGAAGTAGAATCCCCTTGAGGCAATTATTGCAAAGAGCAGAGCTCTGGGCTCTGTAGGGCTGCAGCCTTCTTCTCTGCCTTCTGTAAGCATCTGCTTCTACTGGTTTTTCCCTTTGCCAGGAATGACTCAGATCAGGCATGCTCTGCCCCAATATTACCCCATCAACCTTGTTCTGGTTTGCTGATGCTGCCATTACTCAAAATACCAGAAATGGACTGGCTTTTATAAAAGGGGTTCATTGGGTTACAAGTTTACAGTCTGAAGGCCATGAAAATATCCATATTAAGACATCAACACAAGTATACTTTCATTGAAGGAAGGCCAATGGCATCTGGAAAAACTCTGTTAGCTGGGAAGGCACGTGGCCAGCGTCTGCTGATCCTAAATTGTGTTCCAGCTCCTCTCTCAGCTCCTGTGCATTCTTCAAAATGTTGCTCTTGGGGCATTTTGTCCTCTCTTAGCTTCTGCAGAGCAAACCCTGGGCTAGCATCCCCATAGCATCAGCAAAAGTCTGCTTTCAGCAGCTGTCTCCAAAATGTCACTCTCAGCTGCTTGAGCCCTTTCTGTTTGTGAGTTCTTTTATAGGATTCCAGTGATTAAATCAACACCCACCCTGAATGGGTGGGGTCCATATCTCCATGGAAATAATTTAATCAAATGTTTAACCCAGAGTTGGTTAAATCATATCTCCATGGAAACAATCAAAGGATTCCAACCTAATCAACACTAAAATGTCTGCTCCCCACAAGATTGCATTAAAGAACATGGTGTTTTGGGGGACATAATACATCCAAACTGGCACAACCCTATTTCCACTTAAAAAAAAATCCCGTCACCCCATCTAAACCCTTTTCCCTCTCTAACCCTTTGCTAAGCTTAATTTTTCTTCATAGTATTATCCCCACCTAAAATTGTACTAAAATTTTGTGTATTTGCCTGCCCTTTCCATCTCCCCCATGAAACTCCCAGGCACACAAAACAAGCCTACACAGTGAGCACTCAGCACAGATTTGTTGAATAAATAAATAAAAATCAATTTTAGGCTATGAACCCAGAGTTGTCACCTTTCCTAGCTCCCTAATAAATAGCCCTTAGTTATATGTAAAAGTGAGAAATCAATGGATCACAAGTCATTCAGCTGGGTTGGAGCTCTGGCTTGGTCTTCTATCCTTCAGGCAAACTTTTATCCTCCCTTGGGGCTTGCTTTTGGGGAAAATCCCTGACTCTAGTCTCCAGGGTTGTGTTTTCAAGTGTAGCTAGCTATTCTGAAGCCCTGAGATGTGACCCAAGAAAGTCTCTGATTCTAAGAAAAAAAGTAATGCAAGTTGATTTATTCAAACTCCAAACCAGAAAAATATTGAGGTGTCACTGGTAGCAGTTAACATTTGATAAAGCGAATGATAGGTTATATGTAAATGTTTGCGTTATTTTAAACTGCTTTCAAAATTGCACGTTATTTTAATACCTAGTGGCGAATGACAATTGCCTGATAAAAATCCCATCTGCTTTCTTCTGTCTTCTGGAGCAGCTGGTGTGCTGCTAGAGGAAATTACCAACCAAGCTGAATGGTTTCACTTTAAATTCATCACAAAACTGAAATGGGCCCTTAACACTGCTCCGGAAACCTACTATGTTTCTTTAGTAGTGGAAGAAACTCTCCCCCACACAACTGTTCCAAACTGTTTCCCTTTTCTAATCCCCTACCTATACTTACTTCACTGAGAATATAGAAGATGCAAATCAGGGACCTCTCACCTTTCAGCCACCAAATCTATACACCCACCCGTGTCTGCCCCATCCCTTCAGCCCCCATTTGAGGAGAAACAATGCTTCTTTTCATGCCAAGGAAACATCTCTTTACCTGTGTTCTGTGCCACGTCTTCCTGTCTGCTGCAGAAGTTGCTTTCTGGTATTTACTGTCTCCTGAACCATCAATCTCTCCCTCACTCCTCTATTATTCCCATCAGTGTAAAACCATCCCTTGATCCTCTATCCCTGCCTATCGGCCACCAATGCTTTGTATTTCCTCAATTCACCTTTACCTGAGCAAATCCAGTCTACCCTAATCCTGAGCACAGCCCTGAGTCTGGTCAAGGTCACTGGCTGCCCTGTCCTGACGTGCAATGGCCGCTTCTCTGTCTTCCTCTTACTCAGCCTCCCAGCAGCGTTCTACCCAGCTGCTCATTTCTACTTCCAGCCCCTCTCCCTCCCCTGTGCTCCCAGGACTCTGCACTCTTCTTTCCCCATCCAGGTCCCCCCACTGGATACTTCCCAATGCCCTTTGCTGGTTTCCTTCAGGACTCAGTCCTTGGTCCTCTTCTCTCTCTCTAAACATTCATCCTAGTTGATTTCCTCTCTCAACTTCTGTCTTAAATATCAACCATATCTTACGCCCCTTCGATTTGTAATCCTAGCCCAGAACTTTCCTCTCAACTCCAGGCTCATGTGTTTGATGGCTTACCTGACGTTTCCACTTAAACATCTCCATAGAGAACTCAAAAGTAATGTCTCCAAAACAGCAGTTTATTTTTTCCACTAAGCGTGTCCGCTATTCCCCCAATCTTTTGCACCCTTGACCTAATTTCTCATGTCAGAAACCTAGAGACAGCTCGTGATTCCTATCCAGTCACATTCATATCCAATCCATCAGTACACTGTGTAGATTCTTCCCTTAAAATACATCTAGAATCATTTATATCTCTCCCGAATTCCATTTACACATTCAGGTGCCTCTCACGACACCTACTCCAACGACTTACTAACTGATCTCTCTCCAGAAACCAGAGTAAAATTCTTGGTACCTGAATTGGATCATGCCACTTCTCCCCTTCAAATCCTCATGCAGCGTCCCCCTGCACATTAACTAACATCCCAGCTCGTGGTGTCCAGTCCTGAGAGACCCGGCTGGTGCCCGCCTGCACAGCCTCTTCCTGCTGGACTCTGTGTCTGCTTCAGGCTCCACACAGTCTTCGGGGTCCCACTTTAGGGGTCTTGCATAAGTTATTCTGAATATTTCCAACACCCCTCCCCCACAACCCACACTATCTTACCCCCATTCCATCATCTGCTTCCCTTTTCATCTTTCAAGTCTTGGTTTACAGGCTGCCTCTTCAGAGAAGGCTTTTATGACCTTCCTTTATAGCAAGCTCATCCCACATTGTTCTCTTTCTCAGTTCCCTATTTTTTTTTCCTTCTCAGCATGTACACAATTTTTTTTTGTAGGTCCTTGTTTTGTTTTTGTTTTTTTGTTTGTTTATTTTTCTCTGTCTTCTCCACCTCATTACAAGCACACAAAGCCAGGGACCTTATCTATCCAGTTTATCCCTTCATCCCCAGCAGCTACTACAGAGCCTTGCAAAGAGCAGGTGATTGGTTAACACTAAGCATCACCTTGGAAATTGAACAAAAAACACCTATTAGAAAAAGCACAAAGTGCAATATAGATGCTTAGTTATCAATACCTACAAAATGCTAGGATTTGAGCCCTGAATGCTGGAAGCTTCAAATCTGTAAAATGGTGACACCAGTCACAGCTTAAGCACAAGTAGAACATCATGTACCTGGGTTGGATTGTGTCACTTCCCTCCTTAAAATCCTCACACAGTGCCCCATTGCATGTAAGTTAAAATCCCAGCTCTTGGTCCATCTCTTAGGCTACCAGTGGGAGCAGTCACAAGGTACTAGGGCATGACAAAGTAAAATAAGGGCAAATGGCATCCAAGAACTATTTCTTCAAGAATCTTCTGTGCCCTGGGCTGCATGAGATTGCTGTTCCCTGTAGTAGTAGTATGATTTGTATGGGAAGACACTTCAGTGTCTTGGCTGCAAAATTATTATACAAAAGTCTGACATCATGAAATATGGTTAGTTTATTATGAAGAGGTGTACAAAACCTTAAAAAAATCAGGTTTTTTTTTTGTTGATGTTGCTGCTGTTTATATGATATCCTGTCTAACAAGATAAAAGTCAAAGTCTAACTTCAAAACAAAAGCATATTTCAGATTTTAAAAAACACCTGTCTTTGCCAAGAGCTTCGGGAAGCAAAGATTAAGTTGTTAACACTTACTTGTGAGGTGCAAACCCAGAATGGGGAGGTGAGGGAAAAGGCAAAGTGTGGCAGATTGAATGATGTATCCCAGCAAACATGTCCTTCATCTTCATCTGCACCCAATGGTTGTGAACCCATTGCAATTAAGACATTTTGAGGAAGTTATTTCTAGTTAAGGGGTGGCCCTGCTCAAGATTGGTCTTAATCCCCATTACTGGAAGCCTTATGAAGAGAAGAAGCCAGAAGCCAGAAGTCTACGGAACCTGGAAGAGCTGACACAAGAGAGAGGATGCTGAGTGACGAGAGGCAGAGGTGCAACCCGAAGAGCCCCAAGGTTTGTGGTAGCCCAGCACCAGAATGACACAGACTTCAGGGAGAAAGCATGACCTTGCCAACACCTTGATTCTCAACTTCCAGCCAATAGATCCCTGTGGTTAAGGTATTTGTCACAGCAGCCTGGCAAACTAAGACCCAAAGTGAAGCACAGAAATACTTAACATTGCAAAACTTCACACTCATCTGCAAAAAGTTCCCCTTTCCAGCTTGTCCATAGGCAGGACTTCTCTGGAGTAGTTCAGAGAGGAAAGAAAGGAGGGGCAAATTTGCTTCCCTGTCTGCCTCCTGTTTCCCATTTCTTATTGTTCAAGGCTCACTCCATCAGGGGCTAACTCCCACACTTCTGAGTTGTGTCAGCTGGCCCCTGGGTGGCCACATAGGAGATAAATCCCACATCACTGAGTGATTCATCCAAGTCTGAAACTGGGGTGGGGGAGGGGAGTAAGACAACACAGCACAGGTGAGCTACCAACTGAGAGAGAGAGAGAAGTTTTCTAGCCCCCAACCCAGCAGCAGCAGTCCTCGGTTCCTTCTTCAATCTCTGGTTTGGCCTGCCTGCCCACTTCTTCAGCCTCCACCACATCCATCCAGGTCACCCGGAAATCCTGCAAGGTGTCCTCCTCTGGTCCCCAGACCTTCAGCAGCCGCTCTTACACCAGCAGGCCTGGCACCCATGTCAGCTCCTACTCTTGGGTGGGCAGCAGTGGCAGCAGCGGACGTGGGTCTGAGCGGGGGCTATGGAGGGGCAGGGAGTGCAGGGGGCATCACAGCTATCATGTTGAACTAGAGCCTGCTGAGCCCCCTTAAGCTGGAAGTGGACCCCAACATCCAGGCCATGTGGATGCAGGAGAAGGAGCAGATCAAGACCCTCAACAACAAGTTTGCTTCCTTCATCAACAAGGTGTGGTTCCTGGAGCAGCAGAATAAGATGCTGGAGACTAAGCGGAGCCGCCTGCAACAGGAGAAGACTGCTGGTAGCAAAATGGACAACTTGCTCGAGAGCTACATCAACAACCTTTGGTGGCAGCATGAGGCACTGAGCCAGGAGAAGCTGAAGCTGGAGGCGGAGCTTGGCAACATGCAGGGCTCGTGGAAGACTTCAAGAATAAGTACGAGGATGAGATCAACAAGCGAACAGAGATGGAGAATGAATTTTTGTCCTCATCAAGAAGGATGTGGGATGAAGCTTACATGAACAAAGTAGAGCTGGAGTCCCGCCTGGAAGGGCTGACCGATGAGATTAACTTCCTCAGGCAGCTATATGAAGAGGAGATCGTGAGCTGCAGGCCCAGATCTCGGACACGTCCATGGTCCTCTCCATGGACAACAGCTGCTCCCTGGACCTGGATGGCATCATCACCGAGGTCAAGGCCCAGTATGAGGACATCACCGACCACAGCCATGCCAAGGCCGAGTATGAGGAGCTGCAAACGCTGGCTGGGAAGCATGGGTATGACCTCTGCCACATGAAGACGGAGATCTCCGAGAGGAACCGGACCATCAACCGTCTCCGGGCTGAGATCGAGGGCCTGAAGGCCACAGGGCTTCCCTGGAAGCTGCCATTGCGGATGCCAGGCAGTGTGGGGAGCTGGCCATTAAGGACGCCAATCCCAAGTTTGCCCAGCTGGAGGCTGCCCTGCACCAGGCCAAGCAGGACATGGCACGGCAGCTGTGCAAGTACCAGGAGCTGATGAATGTCAAGCTGGCCCTGGACATCAAGATCTCCACCTACCGCAAGCTGCTGGAGGGCAAGGAGAGCCAGCTGGAATCTGGGATGTAGAACATGAGTGTTCATATGAAGACTTTCAGTGGCTACTACTCAGGTCCACTGAGCCCCATTTTCGGGGGCGTCTTAGGCACCAGCAACAACTACTCCTTCAGCTCTGGTGGGAGCCGTCCCAGCTCCACTAAGGCTGTGGTTGTGAAGAAGATTGAGACCTGTGATGGGAAGCTGGTGTTGGAGTCATCCGATGTCCTGCCCAGGTGAACTGCCACTACAGCCCCTCTCAGGCCACCCCCCTGCACTGCTGCCCAAGGAGCTGTGAGGGGTGGGGGGGCATAGGGAACAGGAGACCTGGGGTACTCCTACTTGCCCATGTCCCCAACTAGAAGCCAGTTTTGTCTTTTGCAAAATAAACCCTCAGCTGGTTTTGCCAAAAAAAAAAAAAAAGAAAAGAAAAGAAAAGAAAAGAAGTTTTCTAGCAGGATTATCAAGTGTTACTATACTAAATTCATTTATGGTGGAACAAGCCCCACCTAACCATCTTGAATTTTCTCTATAATTTCCTCAACAAGAGCTCACCCAATCTAAGATTTAGCACCTCCAGGACCAGAATGAGTTACCTTGTTTTGCTGGGAATTTCTAACTCAGTTTGCACTATCTGATCCCCACCAATGATCAAGCTCTTATCATTACCCTTTATGGTAAGTCTACAAAGTGCCAGGCAATGCCTTAAGCATATTAGAGATATTACCTCATGCATTCCTTCCAATGACTGTGAGTTTAGTGTGATCATCCTTGAAGCAGAGATGAGGACAAAGAAGCTTAAACAAATCAATGAGCAGGTTTCAGTTTGCCCAGCTAATTAGAGGTGGGCTGCCCGACTCAGAGCTTGTGCCTAATTACTGTACCAGACCACTACCCACCGTGGCCACATTTCTTGGGGGTGACCCACAGCTTACTCATCTCATCAAGAACAACCCTTCAAATAGCAGGGGCTCTCCTGACCTGAGCCTAAAGCTCCTCGTCCCACCCTTGTCCCACCCTTCATTTCTTCAATTGTTCCCGATAGAGATTCTTTAGGCTTCAAAGCTTCCTGGAGACCAACTCTTTCTACAGCCATTTCCTACCTTTGAGCACAAATATGGAGAAAAGAGAAAGGCCTCCTGTATTTTCCATTTTAGTTTGGTCTTTCTCCCAGCAACACCCCCGCCTGCATACAAATGCATACACACACAGACTCACACGCACACCCACACCCACACCCTCCTTGGATCTTTTCACAAGGCATCTGGTACCGGGCCTTGATAGGGAAGAATTTACAGCTGCTTTCCACAGCTTTCAAAAGTGTTTTGTTTTCTAGCAGGATTATCAAGTGTTACTATACTAAATTCATTTATGATGTTTCTATTTTGTTTCCAGAAGATTCTAATTTCTCAAGGACTTTTTAGTTCAGGGGTGTTGGGCTTCCCCATCTGGATGGTTGCTGATGTGCTCACAGACATAAGGGACTGGTGGGTTGATGGGCTGAGCCCTCTACTACGGGACTTGCCCTTGGCAAGACTGTGGCTGACTCTAGGCCTCCCTATAATTGTGCCTAAGAGCCTCCTCGCGAATGCCTCTTTGTTGCTCAGATGTGGCCCTCTCTCTCTAGCTAGGCCAACTTGGCAGGTGAAATCATTGCCCTCCCCCCTACATGGGATCTGATACCCAGGGCAGTGAATCTCCCTGGAAACACAGAATATTACTCCTGGGGAGGAATCTACACCCAGCATCGTGGGATGGAGAACATCTTCTTGACCAAAAGTGGGATGTGAAAGGAAATGAAATAAGTTTCAGTGGCTGAGAGATTCCAAAAGGAGCCAAGAGGTCACTGGTGGGCACTCTTACACACAATATAGACAACCCTTTTTAGGTTCTAATGAATTGGAATAGCTAGCAGTAAATACCTGAAACTATCAAACTACAACCCAGAACCCTTGAATCTTGAAGATGATGGTATAAAAGTGTAGCTTATGAGGGGTGACAATGTGATCGGGAAAGCCATGTGGATCACACTCCCCTTTGTCCAGTGTATGGATGAATGAGTAGAAAAATGGGGGAAAAAAAAAAAAAAAAAAGACACCCAGTGTTCTTTTTATTTTAATTGCTCCTTTTAACTTTAATTTTTATTATTATTTTTGTGTGTATGGTAATGAAAATGTTCAAAAATTAATTTTGGTGATGAATGCACAACTATATAATGGTACTGGGAACAACTGAATATACGCTTTGTATGACTGCATGATATGTGATATATCTCAATAAAAATGAATTAAAAAAAAAGAAAAAAACTAATTGCCACAGCCTGGAAACAGAAAAATAATGTTAGAATAATATTTTCTGCTCTATAGTTTGTATTTGAAGAGTTCCAAGTTCTATATGGTCATAATGTCCATTAACTAAATCTGTGATAGGTACAGAGAGAGTATCTTAAGTTATTCAAGGTTAAGGTTACATTTTAGAATAGAGAACTACAGGAAATATTTGGGGTGTAGATTTATACAAACTTTGCTCGAATACCAGCTCTGTGATTTCTACTGGCTGAGTGATCTTGAGAAAATTACTTTAATTATCTAAGTCTTGTTTTTTGGATTGAGGATAATGGTTTCTATGTCATAGGATTTGGGAATGTGTTAGAATTCCCCAGAGAAACAACCCACAGGAGATTCACACACATACAGACACATATATTAACATATTTGGAGATTTATGACAGGAATTGGCTCATGGCAGGAATTGGCAAGTCTGAATTCCATAGGGCAGACTGTAGCTGTGGACACTGATGAAGGTTTTGATGAATTTCCCATGAGAAGCTGATGGTTGGAAATAGAGAAAGTCTTCTCTCTTTTCTGGGTTCTGTTGACTTCCAGCTTTTTGCTTCTTCCCATTGCTTCTCTCTCTTTGTCCCATTTCCTTTGCTTATAAGAACCCCAGCCGTATTGGACTAAGGCCCAACTCCATTCAGCGTACACACCTGAACTAATAACATCTTCAGAGATTCTATTTAAAATTGAATTCACAACCACAGGACCAGGGTTTAGACCTGAACATGCCTTTTGTGAGGGATGTGATTCAATCCCCAACAGCAAGGTATTAAGATAAAAATGGTTCC
The DNA here is from genome assembly GCF_015220235.1 of Choloepus didactylus. NCBI lineage: Eukaryota > Metazoa > Chordata > Mammalia > Pilosa > Megalonychidae > Choloepus > Choloepus didactylus. Next base: position 8,834,743 of record NC_051320.1, on the reverse strand, counting down.
TGACTCAATTTTAATACTCGACAAACGGACTTGGTAATTCTGATCATGGCTATGCTTACCATATCCTCATAATGTGCAAGCAAGCCAGCCTGGTTGTCCTCAATTAATATCATTAATATGCACACATTTGCTTTATCAGAAGCAACCCTCAAACACTCTCCCTGATGCCTCATCATTTTTTCCAGGCAAATTAATGTTAAATATTTCATTATAGCTGTATAGTCAAAATTTCCCTGGGGAATACCTGTGCCCCACAATAATAGGTGTTTCATAAGAAAAGTTCTGAAATGAATAAATTGGGAAACAATTCACATGGTATAGTAACATCTCAGAGAATCCTTATGGTAAAGAATCTGTTTAAAGTTGTTCTCACCCAAAGTTTTCTGAAATTATTTGGCCATGGAATATTTTTTTTTCACAGAATGTCTAGTACTATCCTCCTAAACTCTAGGGTTACACAGAACACGGTTTGAGAAACACTTTATTAGAACCTATAAAATGATGGTATTAAAGTAAAAATGCAATGGCTGGGGGACAATCACAGAGAAGGGATTGCAAAGGGAAGAGTTCTGTGTGAATAATGACTTGAGCTTTGCCTCCTGGAGCTCAGGGCTCCTGGGCACAGTGTCCTTGGGCAGCAATAGTGCAGTTGAATTTCTCAAGGTGTCTTTTTCCCTGGGATCATCATTGGTGTGCAACAAAGCAGCACATTGTGTATAAGGCAAAATGCATATACTTCTATGGGCTCAAGAGCTGAGAAAGCAGTCCTTTTGTGTTGGTAGTGCCTCAATTAACAGTTAATCATGTTGGTTTAATTTGTGCTTCTCTACTTCAGATACAGTTTTGCCTTTGAAAAAGTAAGCAGTCACACAGCATGCTTTTATGAAGATACTGACTGAGCAGCTATGGTGTAATGAGAAATGCAAGAACTTGGTGTCAGACGTGGCTCAAGTTCCAACTTTGTTACTCTCCAGCTGTGGAAGTGTCTGGGGGATCAGTTTCCCACCTGTAAATGAGAACAAGATAATTTATGAGGTAGCATTTTATATAGTATTAAATTCCATGTCTGTATAAGGTGTTGATATCAAAGTTAACTTCACTGGGAAAAGGACAATGGAGGTTTACAAACGAACATGAGTAGAAATTAGCAATCAAGTTGAAAGCGGATTCTGTTCTGCTTTCCTTGTGTCTCCAATGGGGATTTCTGCTCTAACCCCCAAAGGGAGCTGGGCTTGAGGAATGGCCTTTCTCACCAGTGAGAGCTGAGCACCTGACACCCATCCTGTCACCTGGACATGACCTGTCATGTCACCTGGACCTCGGGCCAGCTCTTTGCTCCCAGCTCATGATTCCTGCTTCTCTCCTCCCCATAGTGGTCTCACTGGGCAGGGTGGGAGTGCACAGGATTGGGGTGGCTGGAAGGGAGGGGAGCCTGCAATGTGGGGTGGATCATTTCAATTCAGAGAGGGCATTATTAGGAAACTTATTTTTCTGCCACAAATGTAAGCTACATTCTACAGTCCAGCTCTATCAAAAATAAAGAGAGTGTCTTGGATTCCCTTTCTGCCTCCTCCAAAAATGGGGGGAAAGCGTGTGATTGGGACTTTCACCCAATAACTCAGAGCATTATTTATCGTATAAACCACAAGACAAGGCTATACTATAGAGTAGATCATACCACAGTGGTAGCAGGGATGTGAGAATATGGATCACTTCTATGTTGCTGGCGGGAATGTAAAATGGTGCAACTGTTTTGAAAAGAGTTTGGCAATTTCTCAGATCATTTAGCATGAACCTACCATACAACCCAGCAACTCTGCTCCTAGGAATCTACAAAAGGGGAATAAAAACATGTATCTACACAAAGATATATATGCAAATATTCATAACAGCCTTTTTCATTATAACCCTAAACTGGAAACAATCCAAATGTCTATCAGCTGATGAACAGATTTTGAAAATTGGTTTAACCATACAAGGAATACTATTCAGCAATAAAAGAAATGAGCTACTGATACATACTAATTCATGGATTATGTTAAATGAAAGAAGCTGGATGCAAAAGACTCCATGCTACATGATTCCATTTATATGAAATGCCCAGAAAAGGCAAATATATAGAGCTGGAAAGAAATCAGGGTTTGCCTAAGGCTTATGTGGGGTGGGAGAAGGAATTAACTGCAAATGGGCACAAGGGAACTTTTTGGGGAGATGGAAATCTAAAACTGGTTGTGGTGATAATTGCACATCTCTACATATTTACTAAAATTCTTTGAATTGTGTTTACAATAGGTAAATTTTATGGGTGCAGTTTATGACCTCATAAAGCTGTTACAAATGGGGAAAAAAAAAAGGCGAAAGCTTGCCAAGTTGGTGTGCTTAATAAAAGCATTCAAATGTAGGATTTTATTTTAAAATCTCCTTTCAGTAATATTGGAGTGGTTTGGGTGATTTTGGTCTCTGCCATTTGATATATCATAGTAGTTACATTAGAGCATTTTGCAGGTGGACATCTTGTTACCAGTGGAATGCCATAAGCTGGATTTCTGAGCTAATCTACCACAGCTCCGGTTTCCGGGCCGATTACCAACCCCCCCCAAACATCAGAGGAGAATGGCGCAGGTGCAGTCTTGCCCCAGGAATTCTTTCAACACCTGCGGTTCTGCAAGGGTATTAAATACGAGAAAATAATGTTTTTTACAGGTTCCCTTAGTCTTGAAAAGAACTGGATATGCACACCCTTAAGACTACTTAAAACAGTATTCATTACAGAAGGCCGTATTTGCTTTTCTGAGAGCCTGTATGTAAGTTTTTTGGCTGCTCCCTAATGTCCTAACACCCTCACTAATACTTGGTACATGAAATCCAGCTGGAACTATCTCGTTAAAATAACAATTCCGTATCTTACAATGCCTTAAACTGGTACCTGACATTTTCCATGGCTGGTTTTTGTTTGCTTTTGTTTTTGAAACTAAGAAAATGTTTATAAAGTCATGCAGATAGTATGATTCAGTGAACTAATCATTTATAGAACAATACTGTTGAAGCTTAAGGGCCATTTCAACATACTTATTTTCTCCACGGGGCTTTAGGCACATTAAAAATGCCAGAATTATTTTTATGTCCTGTAGGTTGCAATAATGATCTATTATGTAAATCCCATGGTCCCAAAAGACAGACAAAAAGACAGATCATTTGAATTAGATAGTCAACACAAAATCTGGAAGGCAGCAATTTACAACCGGTCCTTCCTTCTCTCATGTTCTGTGCCTGCTCATTCAGATGGAAACTGACACAGTAGTTGCTAAAATGAGTATGAAAATAATCATCAGAACCAAAAGGGAGAACACTGACAATTAATCAGCTGTGGATACTTAGAACATTGTCAGACAGAAAGCCAGGAAAACAGAGTCTATAATCTCTAAAACTGTGTAGAAACAGGATACTGAACTGGCCAAATGAAAAAAGATCCAGGAGGAACTTTACACTGTCAACCAATAACTGATTCCATAAAGTGTCTTTGACGACTTGAGGCAGCACAGTTGTAGGTATAGTGTGGTTCTTAAGAGACTTTGGTGCTCTTTTGATTTTTCATATTCTAAAAGATTGAAAACTCTTCCCTGAGTTGCTCATAATATGATTTTTCAGACACCTGCAGTGAAGGTATCAGATATATACAGGATTATTTTTATAGGATGTATTTGATTGTGTGTGTGTGTGTGTGTGTGTGTGTGTGTGTATAGCAAATAATGTCTTAGACTCCCTCACCTGGAAATCCTCAAAGCTGCCTTGAAAAACTAAAACATTAAGGTGGCAAAAAAAAAATAAGGGTGGCAAATCCTTTTAGGGCCACTTATTCATCACTAAATTCCCATTAATTATGTTATTTGTCCAGTGGATTTCCTTTCTTTGGGAGCATTTTCAAGAAGCCATGGCTGGAAATGTTTCTATAGAGCTGAAACACAAAGACCTTTCAAATTTCGGTGCTCTTAACAAAAACCACCAGGACAATTTCAATAAATACTTCTTAGAAATAAAAAAAATAAAATAAACAAATAAGCTTGGTGTAATATGTAGAGAGGAATTGGGGAAGTTCTGGGCTCATTCCTGGACTGGTGGGTATAGCTGCTGAAGACAAGATAATGACAGTATTTGTTTCAGTTTGCTAAAGCTGCTGGAATGCAATATACCAGAAATGGGCTGGCTTTTAGCTATGGGGATTTATCTGGTTATAATTTACAATTCTAAGGCTGTGGAAATGTCCAAATTAAGGCATCAACAAGAGGATTCCTTCTCTGAAGAAAGGCTGCTGGCATCTGGGGTTCCCCTGCCACATGGGAAGGCACATGGTGACATCTGCAGGTCCTTCTCTTCTGGGTTCTGGTTTCAGTGGATCTCTCACTCAGCTCCTGTGGGTCCTTCTTGCTTCTCTGGGTTTTCTCTCTCTTATCCTCATAAAGAACTCCAGTAAAGTGATTAAGACCCACCCTCAATGGGCTGGGTCACATCTCAATTGACCCAATCTATTGTTCCACCCACAATAGGTCTGCCCCCACATTGAAGGATTAAAAGAACATGGCCCTTTGTGTGGTAAATAACAGCTCCAAACCAACACAGTATTTCCAGTAGGAGCCTGGCTGAGCACTCAGAGCTGAATCCTGCTTGAAGGGAGGCTGTAGAGCAAGGCATGTTCTGTGAAAGCAACAATGCATTATTTAAAAGGCCACTCTGTGGGGCAATGCCTGGAGAGAATATAGGGTCCCCTGGGTTGGCTCAAGAGATCCAGAAAACCAAAACGAACCTGGCTCTCAAAGCAGCAGAAAGGACGAAACTATGGTGAAGAGGGGAGCCACTTCTGTGGAAGGTGTTTTCATCTATGCCCGACACTAATAATTATTCCCCAAGGACCGGCCCATATTCCATGCACTTTGTACCTTTCCTGTGTGTTTTACTCAGGCTGCTGTATGAGAAGGAATGCTTTTTTCCTGCTTTCTTTGGGGGGAACAGTCATCTCTTTATTGAGGGTTAAGCTGCCCCTTGGGCAGGAACATAAATGCAATAAATTACCCAAGGGACGGCATTATTCTTGCATCTTGAGGAATCCTTTTCAGACTCATCACAAAATAAAGGCCCCCATGGATTAGCTTTTTGTGAAGGCAATACCTATTGAATTTATTTAAAGAAATACATAAAAGCATAGTGCCCTAGATTGCTAATGCTACTGGAATGCAAAACACCAGAAATGGATTGACTGTTATAAAAGGGTTTTATTTGGTTACATGGTTACAGTCTTAAGGCCATAAAGTGTCCCGGATAAGTCATCAACAATCGGGTACCTTCACTGGAGGATGACCAATGGTGTCCAGAAAACCTCTGTTAGCTGGGAAGGCAAATGGCTGGCGTCTGCTCCAAAGTTCTGGGTTCAAAATGGCTTTCTCCCAGGACATTCCTCTCTAGGCTGCAGTTCCTCAGAAATGTCACTCTTAGTTGCTCTTGGGATGTTTGTCCTCTCTTAGCTTCTCCAGAGTAAGAGTCTGCTTTCAATGGCCATCTTCAAACTGTCTCTCATCTGCAGCTACTCTCTCAACTCCTATGCATTCTTCAAAGTCCCTCTTGGCTGTAGCAATCTTGCTCCTTCTGTCTGAGCTTATATAGTGCCCTGCTAAACTAATCAAGGCCCATGCTGAATGGGCGGAACAACACCTCCACAGAAACTGTCCAATCAGAGTCATCACCCACAGTTGGGTTGGTCACATCTCCATGGAAACACTCAAAGAATTACAATCTAATCAATACTGATACATCTACCCACACAAGATTACATCAAAGATAATGGTGTTTGGGGGGACATAAAACATTCAAACCATCACACATAGATTCCTAGAGTCAGAAAAAGTTACCTGTTCAAGTTCCTGACTCATTAGAGGTCTACAATATTCTAGGAATATGCTAGTTTAGCCTCTGCTTGCTTCATAGAGCATCCCACTGTATTATAATCCTATTTGCTTATACAACTATCTATTTCTTAAATAAAAATCCATTTATTTTAGTTTGCAAGCAGTGGCCTCTACTTTGCCTTCAGCTTTTGCACTCTGTTCCTAAAGTAACAGTTTCCATATCCTTCACATCCTGGGACATCCTTCTCTGAACACCATGACAGCAACCACTCACCCGTTCCACAGGTACCTATTGAGCAGCCCGTATTAGTCATGGTTCTCTAGAGGAAATGGGAATTGGCTCATGCAATCGTGGGGATTGGCATGTCTGAATCCTGTAAGGCAGGACACAAGTTGGAAACTCTGATGAAGGTAAAGTTGAGTTCCCCAGGAAAAGCCAGCTGGCTGAAGTAGAGATAGAAATTCTTCTTTCTGACTTTTGAAATCCTCAGTTCTGGCTTTAACCTCCAACTGATAGAATGAGGAAATGCTCCTCATTGTTTTGGGCATTCTCTTTGTTGATTGTAGATGCAACAGTCATGAATGCAATCAACTGACTATAGATGCTAATCCATCTACAAAATATCCTCACAGGAACAAACAGGCAAGTGCTTGCTTGACCAAAGAACTATACACCATAGCTTAGCCAAGGTGACACATTAAATAACCATCACATACACTACTGGGCCAGGTGCTAGTGATAAAGCACTTAATAAGCCACATGTAGTCCCTGCCTCATGGACAGACAATTCACAGAAGAGAAGAAAAAAAACAGAAGAAACTTCTAGACAGCATTCTCTGCCATTGCATGCACTCTCCATCCTATACATAACCCCGTTGGCTTCACCATCATGCAGCAGGCTGCTGCAGTATTTGCTTTGGGACCACTTACATTTCCCTTGTGCTTTGTGTGGCCAGCCAGTGTCCCCTTGCTGTTAATTGTATTCTGGGACTGCAATACTCATTGAGTCCCTGGTGTGTGAATATGGTAGATAGATTCCTATAGGGGATCCTACTCTCTGATCATATTATTTCCAGAAATTCCCAACATATTCCTGCTCAGAAATTTAAATATTAGTTGTGCTAGCTATGAACAGAGGCTTGCCCAAGCTTTGAAGAGGTCCAGGACGTGAGTCAGGAGAGGATCCCGTCCAGGGTGGCTAGGACAGAACTTGCTGTAGCTAAACCCCATGGTCTTCTGGTGGGGACGCCAGCAAGCACCCTCAGAAGGAGTCCAGCTCCCCACGCCTGGCCTGTGGCTGCCAGTGCAGGAAGTTCCAACCATGGCCTCCATGTCCCCCTTCCTTTACCTTTACCTGAGGTGGTTTAGTTTTGCTCCTCAAGGATGCATTAAGTGAGAAAAATAATAACCCCAGTTTCATTTGTAGACCAAAAGAGTCCATTGGGTCTGATGACGCATAGACAATGGAAGATCAAAGCAGGAAGCTGGGCCTCCCCACCTCAGAGATCTGCTGCATCTTTTCCTGCCCGTGTTGTCACCTCCCAGGCCCCTCGCCCCAAAGGCAGCAGCAGCAGGCTGGGGTCTGCACGCTTGATACTGCCCTACCCCAGAGCCTGCCTCTGGGATGCCAGGGGCCCTGGGGAGGGACTTCTGGCTGGCCCACCTGCCACACAGACAGTTCTGAGTTAGAGCAGAGGCGAGGGCTCCTGTGGGTGACCATGCTGGCTGCAGGAAGGCAGCTCCACCTGGTGCTCCAGACTGCAGACGCGAGCTGAGGACAGGAAGACAGACTGCATGGCAGCTCTGGCATGGATAGAGGGACGTATGGTGGACAGCCCAGTGCAGTAGAGGCCTCTGCCCACTACGAGCTTCCTTATCATGCCCTGGACCACACCAGGGGGGCCATGTCTCAGAAGCACAAGGTCCTCCTCCCTTGGCAGCTGGACGGGCAGTCCCAGGATGGAGGAAGGGTAGTGGAGAGGATGGGGGATGGGGCAGTGTACTGGGGGGTGGGGGCAGTGTACTGGGGTATGGGGCCAGTATACTGGGGAGATGGGGGATGAAGGCAGTATACTGGGGGAATGGGGATAGTGTATTGGGGGATGGGGGCAGTGAACTGGGGGATGGGGGATGGGGGCAGTATATTGGGGGTAGAGGGTAAAGGGACAGTGGGGTTGTACAATGCCCCCTTAGATAGTAAGTAGGCTTCATGTAATAGACCGGTGAGAGGAAGGGAGATTTTTATTTATATTTGAAACTTGACCAAAACCTACTTTGAAGTGGGTTCAAGACATACTTCCAACTCCCATGATGCTGATGTTACATAAAGTAAAAAATGCATTTATCCGTTTATTTAACAACCATTTGCTGAGCACGTACTATTGCATTTACTGCTCTAGACCCTGAGTCTATAGCAGTGAATAAGATAGACTTGGTGCCTTCTCTTGTGCAGTTTATAATCTTGTAGGGGGAGACAGTCAATTAACAAGTAATCAAATGAAAAATAATATTAAACAATGCTAAGCGCTATGAAAAAATTTTAAGGGTATTGTGATAGAGAGATGTGGAGATTACTTTATATCGGGTGATTGGGAAGACCGTCTGATGCGGTGACATTTGAAAAGATCCTAAATGACGTGATGAAGTCCAGAAGAGGGTACCAAGAGCGGGACACCTGCGAGGCCCGAAGGCTGAGGCACACCTGGGTTTCCAAGGAATAGGAGGAGAAAACCATGTGGCTGAGAGGTAGCCAGGTACGGGTTGGGAGACGTGAGCAGTCTGGTTTGTTGTCTCCTCGTGCCACCTATTTTAGTTGAGGTTAGTTTGCTAAAGCTGCTGAAATGCAATATACCAGAAATGGGCTGGCTTTTAACAGTGGAAATTTACTTGTTTACAAGCTCACAGTTCTGAGACCACGAAAACGTCCAAGTCTAGGCATGATCAAGACAAGACCCTCTTCCTGAAGACAGGCCGCTGCTGATGCTCAGCTCCTCTGCCCCACATGGCAAGTCACCTGGTGGCATCTGCTGGTCTCTCCCTTCTCTTCCTGGTTTCATTGCTTCCAGCTTCAGGCTTCAGTGACTTCCTCTCTGTTTCTGTGTCTTTCTGTCTCAGCTTCTGTTGTTTCTCTGAATTTCATCCAGTAAGAGGATTGAGACACACCTGGGGCACACCACGACTGAAATAACCTAATCAAAAGTCCCATCCACGATAGGTCTACACACTCAGGAGTGGCTTAGCTTTGAGAACATGATCTTCTGAGGTACGTAACAGCTTCAAACCATCACACCACCCAAGACCCCAAAGAGCCACAGCTAATGGTGGGGGCAGCAATGGTGGTAAGTACCCCAGGTAGGGCACGCTAACTGAGGCGATGTGCCCACACAAGCATCCTGGACGTGCCACTTGCGCTTGATTGTTCCTGCAGCGTGGGACCCTGCCCTCCAATGAAAGCCTCCAACTCTTCTTATCCCCCACTCCTTCAACACATGCCCTTCTTTACCCTTGAAGGAGAACTTAGCTCAGGCATCACCAAAGCACCCTCTGTGGGCCCTAATGAGTTCTTCTCCAGTTCTTCTCTATTTCTGGTTTACTACTCTTGTCTCTTTCTCTTTATTCCATCTCCCTTTCTGGACAGTATTCCTTTCGTAACATGAATAGCCTTGTGTTTTGATTTGTTAAAGCTGACAAAATGCAATATATCAGAAATGGGTTGGCTTTTACAATGGAGATTTATTAACTTACAAGCTTACAGTTCTCAGTCCATGAAAAATGTCCAAATCAAGGCATCATCAGACAGTATCTGGACTCCTCTGTCACATGGAGATGCACATGGCCAGCAGCTGCTGATCCTTCTCTCCCGGGTTTTGTTGCTTCATAGTCTGGCTTCAGTGGCTTCATCTCTCAGGTTCTCTTCGGCTTTTTTCTTTTATCCTCTTATTAAGGACTCCCATAAGGGGATTAAGACCTACCTTGAATGAGGTGGGTCACATCTCAATTGAAATAACCTAATCAAAATGTCCCACCCACAACTGGTCCTCACCAACAGGAATGACTGAAAGAATGTGGCCTTTTCTGGGGTACATACAGCTTCAAACCATCACGCTTTGCCTTCTTCCTCTTTTCTACTCCCTCAGTTTTCTTCACTGGGTGTTATGAGTTTCCAATAGACAATGTTGGAAATTATCTGAGTTTTGAAGAATAGGAAAAAAGTTTGACAAGCAACATCTTAATAGAAAAACAACATTGTCATGGCTCAAAAGTGGGTCTTTGAGCCCAGACTTCAATTAGTGATATGAATGAAGCAGGTCTGGTTAAGACCAGGGCAAGCCAGGCCAAATGGTAAAGGTTGAAACTGATTGTGTTTTAAAACTTCAACTTTCATATGAGACCAAGGGAATAGATATCTATTTGGTACAGGATCTAAATTTTCTAAACGGTACAACTCTACAGTCGATTTGTTCAAACACTACAATTGCATGGAACTTTGAATAGGAAGTGAGATACGGTAGGTTAGTATAGGCTGGAGTGAAATAGTGACACATCCTAGAGTAATTTGGGCAGATAATAAAAAATATATTAACAGCCTTCCCCTCCCCAGCCCCGAGGATCTGGGGGAAGGTGTGGATGTGTTGGACATCCTCACCTGGACTGGTGTTGATGTTGTCACAAACATTGGGACTGGCGGTTTGATGTGCTGAGCCCTCGAGCATGGGACTTGCCCTTATGAAGCTCATTACCACAAAGGAGAGTCTAAAGTTGTATGTAATGGTGCCTAAGAGTCTCCCCCTGAGTACCTCTTTGTTGCTCAGATGTGGCCCTCTCTCTCTCTAACTGAGCCATCTCGACAGGTGAATTCGCTGCCCTCCCCGCTACGTGGGACCCGACTCCCAGGGGTGTAAATCTCCCTGGCAATGCAGAGTATGACTCCCGGGGATGAATGTGGACCCAGCATCGTGGGACTGAGAGTATCTTCTTGACCAAAAGGGGGATGCAAAATGAGATGAAATAGTTTCAGTGGCTGAGAGATTCTAAATGGAGTCGAGAGGTCACTCTGGTGGACACTCTTATGCACTATATAGATAACACCTCTTAGGCTTTAATGTATTGGAATAGCTAGAAGTAAATACCTGAAACTACCAAACTCCAACCCAGCAGTCTGGACTCCTGAAGACAATTATATAATAATGTAGATTACAAGGGGTGACAGTGTGATTGTGAAGACCTTGTGGATCACACCCCCTTTAGCTAGTGTATGGATGAGTGGAGGAATGGGGATAAAAACTAAAGTACAAATGGGGTGGGATGGGGGGATGATTTGGGTGTTCTTTTTTCACTTTTATTTTTTATTCTTGTTCTTGTTCTTTCTGATGTAAGGAAAATGTTCAGAGATAGATTGTGGTGATGAACGCATAACTATGTTATCATACTGTGGACAGTGGACTGTATATCATGGATGATTGTATGGTGTGTGAATGTATTTCAATAAAACTGAATTTAAAAAAAAAACAAAATTACAGACAAAAAAAAAAAAAAGTGGGTCTTTGCCTGATGCCCACAGAGTTAATCAGTAGACATTAGTATTCTGAGAAGAGAAAAAGTTTTCGTAGTAAAGGCTAGCCTCATGAAGACAGGAGGACAGTTTCCTCAAATCTTGTCTCCCTAAACTGGAGAAACTTTCAATGTTTTATAGCATTTAAACAAAGGCAGGCAGGCTTAGGGTAATTAGCAAGGTGGTTTGAGATGATGAGGTGTGCTAACCTTGGTTAGAACTGGCTCGGTTCAGCAAGATGGTTTAGGAATTTGGGGTGTTTAGTTCTGGACTGATGCATATTAACCAGTAAGGGGTCACATGCAAGGGCACCTGAATTTAGGGTTGCAAAACAAGATAAGGGGATACAAGCAGGGCCAGTCATGAGTTTTCTTGTTATTGTTCAATTACAGTGTGCAGTTTCAAAACATAGCATCAAGCTGATTGGACACCATGGATGATTGTATGGTATGTGAATATATCTCAATAAAATGGAATTTAATTTAAAAAAGGGCATTAGAAAAAAAAAACATAGCATCAGTAGAAGAAGGCATTTGGGTTACAGTTCACTGAGTGTGATTTTTGCTATTATAATTAGACAAAGTTTTCTCCTGGGTTAACTTTCTTTTTAATTGTGCAATCTTGGTGGTTAAAGTCAATTAAGGCTGATCTAGCTGGAGCTGTTAAAAACAAGAACTTACCTATGAGGTGTGTAGGTGGGGATTTTGGAGATCAGCAAGAAAAGAAATGGAAAGTTTTGCAACCAAGTCAAGGAGGTTGCTGCTTTAGAAAAAGTTCAGTGGTGGAGGTGGGGGTGGGGGCAGATGTGAGAAACAGGTCAGGCATTTCTCCAAAGAGGAAATACAAATGGCTAAAAAGCACATGAAAAGAAGTTCATCTTCACTAGCTATTAGGGAAATGCAAATCAAAAACACAGTGAGATATCATCTCCCACCTACTAGAATGGCTGCTATTAAACAAACAGGAAACTACAAGTGTTGAAGAGGATGTGGGATGTGGAGAAATAGGAACTGGTGGGAATGTAAAATGGTACAGCTGCTGTGGAAGACAGTTTGGTGGTTCCTCAGGAAGCTACATATTGAGTTGCCCTATGACCCGGCAATTCCACTACTCAGGATATACCCGGAAGATCTGAAAGCAAGGACACAAACAGACCTTTGTACACTGATGTTCATAGCAACATTATTCACAATTGCCAAAAGATGGAAACAATCCAAGTGTCCATCAACAGATGAATGGATAAACAAAACATGGTATACACATACGATGGAATATTGTTAAGCAATAAGAAGGAATGAAGTCCTGAAGCACGCGACAACAAGGATGAACTTTGAGGACATAATGTTGAGTAAATGTCAGACACTAAAGGGTGGATATTATATGATTTCACTAATATGAACTAACTAGACTATGAAAACTCATAGTCATAAAACATAGAATACGGGTTACCAAGAGATAGACAGAAGCTAGAAAAGGGGGAGCTGTGCCTATAATGTACAGAATTTTTAACGAGATTGAACTTAAATGTTTGGAAATGGATAAAGGTGAGGGTAGCTCCTTATTGGGATTATAAGTAATAGGACTGACATGTAGGTGAGTCTGGTTGAAAAGGGTTGTTTAGAGTCATGTATGTCACCGACTAACACTAAAAATATAAACAAATTCTTTCATGAAGTAGTACAAATGTACGACACTTGTAAAAAGACTTAATATATTAGTATATGGGGAAAAAAGGACCTTCTACAAGCTATGGACTATAGTTAACAGTAACATCTTAATATCTTTTCATTAACAGTAGCAAGTATACCACACCAATACTAGGGGTCAGTAATAGGTGGGTTTAAAGGTTATGGGGTGTTTGGGGATTTCTTTATTTATGTCTGTTACTGTTCTTTTTGGAGCAATGAAAAAGGTTTAAACTTAAATGTCATGATGATTGTACAGCTAGGTGATTGTTCTGGTTTGCTAATGCTACTGTTTTGCAAAATACCAGAAATGGATTGGCTTTTATAAAGGGGGTTTATTTGGTTACAAAGTTACAGTCCTAAGGCCATAAAAGTGCCCAAACTAAGGCATCAACAATAGGATTCCTTCACTGAAGAACAGCTGATGGCTTCCGGAACACCTCCGTCAGCTGGGAAGGCACATAGCTGGTGTCTGCTGGTCCCAAATTGTGTTTCAGCTCCTCTCTCAGCTCCCATGCATCTTTTAGTTTAGCATCTCCAAATGTCCTTCTGTCTGCAACTCCAAGCATCTCTAAGTGTTAGCAAATGTCTGAGCCTGCATGGCTCTTTTTAAAGGACTTCAGTAAACTAATCAAGACCCATGCTGAATGGGTGCGGTCAAATCTCCATGGAAACATTCAATCAAAAGGTCATACCCTAATCAGAAAGATTAATAAATCTGCCCTCACAAGATTGCAGTGAAGAATATGGCTTTGGGAGGGGGTGGGGCATAATATATCTAAATTGGCAGTGATGACACTGTGAGACATTGACTATATATTTTGGATGGATTATATGGCATGTGACTATATATCATTAAAATTTGCAGGAAAAAAACAGGTCAGGGTCTGCTACAACATCTTCTGGTTTCTTGAGTTTAGAATATGTTAAAAGTGGAAGAACGGGTGCTACATGACTTGAATGTACCTTATCCGGGTCTGTTTAGTAAATGTTGATTGTCTAGTTTACACTAGGTGCTACATATAAAATGAAAACATATGTGTTTATAACCAGGAGGGTGAGTGAGATGAGACCAAAACTGTGTATATAATGTTTGAGGGAAACAGAATGTGTTTCTTTCCTTTAAATAGACAGCTGGATAGATGATCTAGAACTTAGGGAAGGCATCCAGGGAGGAAATATAGATTTCCAAGGCAACAAGTTCTATTCCAGCTTCCTTTTAATTTCAGGCCTTCTAATTTAATTCTAGGGCCAACTCTCCCCTGCAAATTAGAAAAGACACATACACAGTAGAAGCTGGTGGTTATTAGATTTCCACGGATTACAGTCTCTTTCTGGTCCAGTGCCTCCACACAAGGAACCCTGGTGGAACACCATCCATTTGGGAGGTGCTTTTTCATCTTTGAGCTGGTCGAACCCAGGAGCTCTCCTTGGTAACTATTGTGCTGGTACAGCGACGTTTCTCGGGCATTGGCCCTGCCTCCTTTTTCTGTTGCTAGTTTTGCTTAGTCTGGTCCAGGAAGGGGCTGCCTCATGCCACGTGGAGCCTGTGCAGAAACGCACATGTGGCCTCCTGTGCACCTCCTGGAGAGTGGAGCTCGGCCATTTTCTCTTCCATCACACTCTTGACCTTCAACTTGAAGCAAGAAGATCCACATCCCATGTCCTAATAACCACTGTGACTAGTCTGCCTTTTGCTTTTGAATTCTTTCAAGGGGATTTGAGTTAGAGTGGTCACTGCCTAGACATCCCTGAAGATCAGGAAAGTGATTAAACTAGAGGTTGGGGTAGCAACAGGCAAAATGGAATTTGACAAAGATTATGAATACTGAATCTTCATGTAATCTTCTTTTTTTCAGTTGCTAGTGTACTAGAATAGCCAGAAGGAAAGAATTGAAATGGTGGAAATGTAACCCATAGCATCCTTTGAAATTTGCTCTATAGCTACTTGTTAAATTGTAATTTGAAAGCTATCACTTTTTATATATATGTTATATTTCATGATAAGGAAATAACTGAAACTATGGTACTATAACCCATAACAACTTTGGAAATTTCCTATATATCTACTTGTCAAATCATACTTTAAAAGATATTACCTTTTTGTACATATGTTATATTTCATAATAAGGAAATAGCTTAAACTGTGGCATTGTAACCCATAATATTCTTTGAAATGTGATCTCTTGTTAAATTGCACTTGGAAAGTTATCACTTTTATGTATTTATGTTATATTCTACAATAAAAAATATGGTAAAAAGAAAAAAAATAAAGGGGATTTGGCATTTTAAAAGGGATAATTGAAATGAAAAGGTGGAAAACAGAAGGAATATATTTTAACCTATTAATATAATGGACAAAAGTATTATAACCCTATGGAAATATACAAAAGAATTACAACCCATGAAAATCCTAACGTCATTGCACATTAAAACAAACAAATCAATAAGCAAACAAATCAATAAATAAACCTGTGTATAGGGCCCAGGAAAAGCTGCAAAGTTTCACAATAGAAAGCCTTGCAACATAGAATGTGAACATGAAAGATTAGACTATTATTTGCATGTTTGGGCAACTCTCCAGAGCCAGAGTAACCCCAGAGGATCAGGCTTTTCCCACCATAAAATCATGTAGGATCAGGCTTTTCCCACCATAAAATCATGCGGGATCAGGCTTTTCCCAGCATAAAAAAGTTCCCCCAGGGTTGGAGATCAAACATGAAAGGGTCGCTAACTGCCAGCAGCTGCAGGGAACTTGAATACTCAGCACCCCTCCGAGCATTTTAGCACCTCAGCCGGCTGAACTTCCTGGGCAGCAGCCCTTCTCATAACTTGAGTTTTGAAATTTCTCCTTAAGAATACGTAGTCTGAGCTTTCTAACATCCATATAACTATGTGGCAAGAGAAGTTAATCGAAGAGTTGTCAGGGACTTTACAGGGAGATCTCGGCTTATTTCTGTGGCATGAGCCGGCCGTCTACCCACCAACAGCAATCAGCTCTGGGACTGATCAATACGTTCCAAGTGCACTGACTTCTACAAACTCCAACCTGAACACACCTGGTTCTGGATGGAACATCATTGATGTATCATAATGTGAAACATTTAGTGTTTTAAACTAGGCTGGGCACTGAAATGAGATTTAAGCAAGGAGAAATTACAATTCAAATATGGGCCTCATAATGTTGAATATTAAATGCTCATGAATGAACACTATCTTTGGAAATTATTGGCAATAAAATTTTAATAACTTGTACAAAATTAATATTGAATAAAATTAGTTTGCTAATATAGTTAGTATAGAAAATGACCTTACATGAAAAAATGCTAAATATTTTAATTATATAGTATATTTATGACACCAAAACTATATTTTAAGAGTGCAGGAAAGAGCATGAGGTTGGAGAGAGGAAAAGGGATAGAGAAAGTAATCTGAGTAAGTAGTGATCCTGGATTTAACTCATCATAAAAGTACGGATGGGGATGCAACATTGTGGATAGAGGAACACTTAATTGAATACATGAAAATGGTTAAAATGGGAAATTTTAGGTTGTATATATGTTAGAAAAAAATTAGAAGCAGCATAGGACTGTACATGAAGAGGGAACTTCAATGTAAACTATGGGCTACAGTTAATAATATAAGTATAATAATATTGATTTATCAGTTGTAACAGAGGTACCACACTAATGCAAAATGTTAATGATAGGGAAAACTCTGGGTGGGGGGAATATAGGAATGAGGTAGCCCATGGTGGAAGTGCCTCATAGCATCCTCTACAGATTATGTTGAATTTTCTTGATGAAGGGAGTTTCTGGAAATAGCCTTTTCAAGGTTAAGAATAAAACCGTTGTGAGTTCTACTTCTATAACCTATCCAAACAGAATGTCAGAATTAAATGAGAGCCGAAAGGTGAAGAAAATAAGGGGTTACTCTGGCCGTGGAGAGTTGCCCGAACATGCAACTTTGAGTGGCTTACTCAAGGTCATATAACTGATTAGATGCTGAGCTGGAAATAGAAAACAAATCTTCAGACATGTGCCTAGTTAACCTTTGTGTTAACAAATGACCTCTAATAAATTAAACCATTTCATCTCTCCATTTGGAGAATGGGTGCCTGATTTACAAATAGCTAGTGAAACTTCAGCTCTTGAGCCCATAATTCGCTTTTTGTATGCCTATATATAGCTTATTTGCTTTACCTCCTCTACCGGGGTTACAGGGTGGTTTGGTGAGAAGTTTGCAATATTCAAACAATGCAGGACAGTAGATTTTACATTTGTTCGTGCAGGATTTATTTATTCTATTATTCTTTACTCTTTTTTATAAACTTTTTATTGCAGTAACTTATATGTTACTCAAAATTTCCCATTTTAATCGATCATCTATTACCCAAATTTTTCATCACTTCAGATGGAAATTCTGCACCGATTAAGCAATAACTCCCCATCCCCTCATTCCCTGACTCCTGGTAACTTGTAATTACTGTCTTTATGGAATGGCTTATTCTAGCTATTTCATACAAGCAAGATCATACAATATTTGTCTTTTTGTGTCAGGCTTATTTCATGCAACATGATGTCTTCAAAGTTCATCCGTGCTGTTGAATGTATCAGAATTTCTGTTCTTTTTATAGTTGAATACTATTCCTTTCCATGTATGTACTACATTTTGTTTATCTATTCGTATGTTGATGGACACTAGGGTTGCTTCCATCTTTTGACAACTGTGAATAATTCCGCCATGAACATTGGTTTGCAAATATCTGTTTGAGTCCCTGCTTTCAATTATTTTGGCTATATATCTAGAAGTGGGATTACCACGTCATATGGTAATTCCGTACCTAACTTTCCGAGGAACCACCAAACTCTTCCACGGTGGCTACACCATTTTACATTCCCACCAGCAATGAATTAGAGTTCCTATTTCTCCACATCCTCTCCAGCACATGCTCTTTTCTGTTTTCATTTTTGTTTTTTAATAGCAGCCTTCCTAGTGCCTGTGAAGTGGTAACTTCTTATGGATTTGATTTGCATTTCCCTGATGGCTGATGGTGTTGAGCATCTTTTCATGTGCTTATTGGCCAATTGTATGTCTTCTTTGGAGAAATATCTATTCAAGTATTTTGCTCATTTTTAAGTTGTGTTTTTTGTCTTTTTGTTGTCAAATTGTAGGATTTCTTTATATACTCTGGATATTAAATGTCTATTGGATTTGTGGTTTCTGAACATTTTCTTCCATTCCGTAGGTTGTCTTTTTACTTTCATGATGATATCCTTTACACAAATTTTTAAATTTTGATGAAGTCCTACCATTGTTAATAATGAAGGATAAATATGAGTTCTAAAAAATTTTGCCATATACAAATAATTGAATAAAAGATGGCTCATTTCACCCCCTAAAATTCATTTCTTTAACCTCTAAAATATTTTAGCCATTTCAAAGCATGGTTTCCCACCACACTATTTCAGATGTGAAAAGAGAAATATTTCTTAGGATTATCAGTGACCCATTTGTTACGTCTACGTTTTCTGTTACAAAGGTCTTTCTTCTGTTTAAATCAAATCTCTTTCAGTGCAATTTAGTCTCAATTCTTTTTCAGTTTCTAGTGGATTTTTTGCCTTTGATATATTAAAGAGGATTCCATTTCCAAAATACTAAAAAAAAAAAAAAAAAAAAAAGGCAGTAATTAAAACATGTTTAGGAAGGCAACCACTTCATCTTATATGGGACCCTGCCTTCCTTTTCTTTTCAGGCTGAGAAACAATGATTGGAGAGGAGTCAAATTGAATCCCTGGGATAAAAGCTGCTCCATCGGGAACCTTGAGGAGCCTTGGCTGGATGGCAGCCACAGTGTTTTGGGTAAATCCCTGTAATGTTACCAAAAACAACAAGGACCATCTGCTTTTAGTCAACACTCATGCATGTTAGGAAGCTTTGTTGGTTTTATTTAATTAATGTGTAGGTTTTACAAACCCATGACCAACCTGCTTGATTTTCAGTTATAACTTGCCTTCTTGATGGGCTATTTACCAAATGAATAAAAACTTCAGAATATCAGAGTTGTAGAATTAAATACATACATATATATATACAATTTTAGAAGTTTTCCTTCCAGAAGCCTCAATCACAAAAGATATCTAATAGGAACAATTGATCTCATTGTAAATAAAACAAAATACAATAATATATATAGTACTTCTAGGATATAGTTTCCTTTTGGTCATCTATGCGTTCTACCTGGAAATTAAAATTAATATTCAATGGTAAACCTGAGGCCAAACCTTCACTTTTCCTATACAGTTTCACCCTTCCAAGTGGTTACATTATGCTAAAATTCACAAAAAAGGAAAAGTGTAATGAAATCAGTATCTTTTCCAGGTAATTTCTTATTTTGATTCATGAATGACAATGTCCTAAAACATCTCACAAACATTTCTTTATGAAATGAGATAATTCTAGTTAATGCATGTGTTCTGGCACCTATTTTTCTTAGCAGTTAACCATTCTTTTTATTGCCATTTTAAAAAATTCAATAAAAATTGATTTAAGAAAGTAGAACAATGTAGTCAAAATTTGTGAAAAAAATAATCTCTGCCTCTGACAGAGGTGGAATAGCATCTTTGCTTTGTGGCTTCAAATTTCTGCAGAAGTCCCTGTGGTGGTTAGGAATCTACCTGGCAGCCTGAAATACACAGACACCCTTCCATACCACAAGGAGACAGAGCAGAGGCCCCGGGGCCAGGACAGATCTGCAGATGGTCTGCCACTTCTTAGCCTGTTACCTCGGAGGTCAGGCGTCATGCCTGCCTGACATCCTTAAGACAAACCACAGCTATTTTTATAACACTTGGGAAAGTCAGGTTGGCTAAAGAGGGAACATCACAGGACGGACAGTGAGAGCTGCTGCCCTTGAATTATCTATTCATCCAGGCCCTGGGCAAGGCAGTGGGGTAACAAAATGAATAGTCAGGTCAGGGTACCCCCATCCACAGCTCTCCAGGGGCTTCCAGACCTGCGGTTCCGGGCTGTGAGGCCTGCGCTCACCCCACAGACTCCCCTCTCATTTCATATCCTCACTGTCACCCGCCCAGTGAGGCTCCCTGCCCTTCCTCAAACATGCTAAGCTGGCACCCTTGTCCCTCAGGATATTCGCATGGTTGTTCCCTCAGCTGGAAGATTTATCCTAAGATATTGTTTTCACTTCACTCAGGTGTCTGCCCAAATTTCACCTCTTTGCCCAGGCCAGCCTGGAAACAGCCCCATCTAAATTCAGAGACTTCCAGTTCTTACGTAGGTTTTCCCTCTCCCCTGAGTTCACTTCACTTCATCTCCTTATTATACCTGATACTACATTATACATCTAGTTCTTTGCTGATTTCTTCTTTGTCTCCCCTTTGAGAATATAAGCTCCATGAGGGCTGGAGCTCTGTTTTGTTCAATGCTGTGTCCTCAGATTTAGAACAGTGCCTGGAACAGAGAAGATAATCAACAGCTACCAGGGACCAGTGAGCAAATGAACGAATGAGACGTAATTTCGGTGGGGAAGACAGACATGTAACAGAAAAATCACCACATGGGAACACAGAGCCCAAGTCACTCTGGGGAGGCAGGCAGGACGAACGGCCTCCCAGAGAAGTGGCACTTGAGAGGCATTTTGAAGAATAAGGAGATTGGAGCTGGGCAGAAAAGAAAAAAAGGCATTGCCTTGCAGGATAGGAAACAGCCTGTGCAAAGGCATGAAGTTACGATCTGATCTGTTGGGTTGAAGGAGAGGAAAGAAGCTTGGTGAGAATGGGCACACACACAGTGGGTCCAAGCCTTAAACTGCTCCATCTGCTACGTGCTGTCAACTGGAGGAACTAAAACTACAGGCAGGCAGGCACCAGAATTCCTCCTAGGCACTCCAGGTGCTGGCACACTCAACCTAGGTAATTTGAGGAGCATTAATAGACTATTTACAAAGGTAGTTCAGTGTTTAAAGAAACCAAGAAGGGATGGTGCCAGCCCCCTGGGGAGCCCTTCCCAGCCCTAGGGCTGAAGGGGCAATGGCAGAATGGTGAACTGAGGGAGGGCAACTGGAAGGGACAGAGCCAACCCTGGTAACTGGCAGGGAGGGAGCTGGGAGAGACAGAGCTAGGCCTTCCCTCCCCCAGCCCTCATCATCTTTCAGGCCTCCCACTGGCTAAACCAAACAAGAAGCCAAAGGGTGAGGGATTTTGCTGATGCAGGTGTACAGATCTCCTGGGCCATGGGGTAGAGAGAAAGAGAATTGTAAACAACAAGCAGCAGTGTGGTGGTTTTTAAGAAAAACATGTTCTTAAAGTTAGTCCATTACTGAGGGCGTGAACCCATTGTAAGTAGGACCTTTTGATGAGGCTACTTCAGTTAAGGTATGGCCCACCTCGATCAGGATGGGTCTTAATCCTATTTCTGGAGCCCTTATAAGTGGAATGAAATTCTGACAGAGAGAAAGTCTCATACAGAGAAGCCAGAAGCTGAACATCAGAACAACCAGGAGATGCCACCACGTGCCTTGCCATGTGACGAGCTGAGTACCAAGGGTTGCCAGCAGCCGGCCTAGAATGCCACAGTCTTGGGGAGAAAGCACCTTGATGACACCTTGATTTGGACATTTGCCCAGCCTCAAAACTGTAAGCTAATAAATTCCCATTGTTTCATGGTATTAGCTTAAGTAGCCAATGAAATGAAAACAAGCAGAGACCCAGTACAGGAGGAGAACTCTCTTCAACGGGAAAACTACGTTTTTGAGCTAGATGGTGACACCCCAAAGGCACGCTCAGGCAATGAAAAATGCTCATCACTAAACGCCTATGCACGCGTCAAGGAGAGGTTGTTCGTTTTCCCCGGAGAAGGAGATGAGGGAGGAACGTGGAGGGAGAGAAAGGAAAAGGGAGGGAGAGAAACTGCTGTGTCCACACTAGCTGAAGGTTAGATGGGACGTGGTGTAACTTCTTCCCTAGACCACAGACCTTCAGCCACTCAGCACATGACTGAATAGATACTCCACTTGACTGAACAGATTTTTTTTTCTGTGTGGGAACTCGTAGAGGAACGAGGTTTCCCACATGGGACGACTTGGAGCCACGTAGAGAAGGCCCTTGTGGAAACAGGAGCATGGAGGCAGAACACGCCCTGCAGTGTCAGAAACCTCGTGGCTTTTAGTTTCTCACAGACTATCATATTGTCAGGACTTGGTCAATTTTACCCACACTTTGCAGTTCCCAAGAGTTGTCAGTTACAGTTTTTTCTGGTTTGCTAATGCAGCTGATTTGCAAAACACCAGAAATGGATTGGCTTTTATAAAGGAGGTTTATTTGGTTACAAAGTTACAGTCTGAAGGCCATAAAGTGTCCAAGGTAACACATCAGCAATAGGGTACTGTGCCAGTTTGAATGTATTATGTCCCCCAAATGCCATTATCTTTGATGTAATCTTGTGTGGGCAGATGTACCAGTGTTAATTAGATTGTAATTCTTTGAGTGTTTCCATGAAGATGTGCCCCACCCAACTATGGGTGATGACTCTGATTGGATAATTTCCATGGAGGTGTTGGCCCGCCCATTCAGGGTGGGTCTGAATTAAATTACTGGAGCACTGTATACGATTAGACAGAAGGAGCAAGCTGCTACAGCCAAGAGGGACCCTCTAGAGAATGCACTGGAACTGAGAGAGGAGCTTCAGCTTACAGAGACATTTTGAAGACAGCCATTGAAAGCAGACTCTTGCTCCGGAGAAGCTAAGAGAGGACAAACACCCCAAGAGCAACCGAGACTGACATTTTGAAGAGGAGCAAGCTTGCTAGAGAGGAACATCCTGGGAGAAAGCCATTTTGAAACCAGAACTTTGGAGGAGACGCCAGCCACATGCCTTCCCAGCTAACAGAGGTTTTCCAGACACCATTGGCCATCCTCCAGTGAAGGTACTTGATTGCTGATGCATTACCTTGGACACTTTATGGCCTTGGGACTATGACTGTGTGGCCAAATAAACCCTTTTCTATAAAGGCCAATCCATTTCTGGTGTTTTGCATTCTGGCAGCATTAGCAAACTAGAACAAGTACCTTCACAGAAGAATGGCCATTGGCATCTGGAAAACCTCTGTTAGCTGGGAAGGCACATAGGTGGCATCTGCTTGCTCCCAGGTGGTGTTTCAAAATGGCATTCTCCAAAATGTTGCTCTTGAGGTGCTTTGTCCTCTCTTAGCTGCAGCTCCTCTTCAAAATGTCACTCTCAGCTGCTCTGAGGTCCTTCTGTCTGTGAATTCCTCCAGTGATCCAATTAACACCCACCCTGAATGGGTGGGGTAACACCTCCATGGGAATTATCCAATCAAAAGTCTCACCCACAGTTGATTGAGTCACATCTCCATGGAAACACTCAATCAAAGAATTCCAATCTAATCAACACTAATACATCTGCCCCCACAAGATTGCATCAAAGAATATGGCTTTTTCTGGGGGACATAATATGTACAAACCAGTACACAGTTATTACTGAAATTTGTTCTCCAGGCAATGTTCAAATGCGGAGGAATTTATGTAGGGGGTCGCTCTGTGGGCTGGGTGGGAAGGGACTGAGAGGAGAGTGGCCCCTGAGGAGGCCTTGAAATTTAGTTCAGGCAGGAAAGACAACATCCTCCCCTCTGACAAGGCCGGTCAGCTTACTCCTGGATTTTCTTGAATATGTGTTTTTCCAAACTTAGGTCATGATTATCCTCCTCTCTCTATACACTGGTAGCTTAGATCATCTCATATATTCTTACCCCTCTTACTGTTCTATTTAACACCTGCCATTTGTTCAGTGACCGCTAATCATTTCCTCTGTGCGTGTTCTAAGGTTTCGTTCTCTCTCTCCTTCAACTTATTTTAAGTTAGGTAACAACTTCTCGTTTCTCTGACACTCAGTGTGATACCACAATTCCTCTGAAGCCCCTATCTTTCATACACACTCTTTACCATCTGTTGTTGTCATGAATTAATCATTCTAACCAGAGACTGACGGTTCTACCTTACTAGTATAAAGGAAAATTTAAGGCTCTGTTATGTTATATTGCAAGACTGAAAAATAGATTTTTTTTTAATTCAGCAGCATTCCTTTTCTCTAGGAAAAAGGTACTTCAAGGAAACAAATGCTGATTGTTCATTATGTTCTTTCTTATTTTTAACTAGGACACAAGGAGGGTGCCGGGATACCAGTGGTAAATCCAGGCATTTGTAAAAGCCCAATGCTTCCATAACAACATCAGCATTACCAAAATGCATTGCATTTAACCACCGACTGTCCCACACACTTATCTGAAGAGGCATAATGGAAAAGGAATGTCAAGATTTGAAAGGCCATTGCCCCTGGTATAGACAAAAACTTCCTAGAATTCAACAGTCCTTTTTCCTGTAATTCTTATCTTTGGAAAAGCCACAATTTTGGTGAAATGTGATGTTTATTTATGGCACTGTTTTCTGTTTTAATTTTAATTGTCTGACACAAGTCATTTTCTAATATAAGGACAAAGTTATAAATTTATCCTCAGATAAGATTCAGCAACTAACATTCCCACGTTTAACAATTCAATACGCATACCCTTTCTTGTACTTCAATATACATGAAGCTTAAAGAATTTTTATTTAAATAGTAAATCTCACAGACTAACAAATTATATATATATAATGTGTGTGTGTGTGTGTGTGTGTGTGTGTGTGTGTGTGTGTGTGTGTATTTCCTCCTGGCTTGCCTGAACCACAGAATTGCTTCTGGGTCATTTATAAAACAGAAAAACAATTGAGGACTCTTGTGGAATACTATGAATTAGGGTAGAAAAGTTAAGTAAAAGAACTTGCTCCTACTCAAAGGACATGTAAGAATCCAGCATAACTGTTGCTAAGTCAGTCCTTTATTCTCATCTCATCTGAAATGGCAAAAAAAGAAAAAAAGGAAAATCTCCATCAGTTTATTCAAATTAAATTACAATACATATAAACAGTTTCGAGCTTGACTGAAATTTAATAAGGGAATAACACTGATGTTTCTCAAAGTGTGATCCTCAGGCCTCCTATATCAGAATTATCTGAGGTGTTTGTCAAAAATGCCATTTTGTGTAAGTGTCAGGAAACCACTAACATCCTTGATCTCGGTAGCTTGGGCTCCTTTATCTCCGTGAATCTGGCCCTGATAAACTTGTGTGAGGAGCATGTGCACCACAATTCCAGTCTCATGAGATAAATTCCAAACAGAGGAGTGAACAAAAGCATGAAATGTTCTTTGGTCTTGCTCTAGAGCTTCTGTGTGCTTGGAGCTTTGTTATATTTCTGTTACAGAATAAAGTTCTCTCCTGGGTGCCACCATTTAGAAATGCAGAGTCTCAATTTAATGCTATTAATGGTAATAAAAGAAGGCTGCAGGTCACCTTGCCAGGGTCAAGGCCACATCTACAGAGCATGGACCAGGGGTTTCCCGAATGAGCTGTCATGTGCAGCCATCATGGGGCTCCAGGCAAAGTTCTGAGAGTGGCACAAAGAGCATTAGCACAGCATCTTCTAGAGAAGCCTGGGGCGTAGGACCTGGCGTTACCTCCTTGACAGATTAGGAATGAATATTTTTCTGATCACCCCTCCTGACAGCTTCAGGTCTCAGGTTCTGCTCAGAACATTGAAACACATCACCAGAAACCAAACCCAAAACAAACAAATGCTGCAGAAGATGAAGAAATCTGTACAGAAAATATCTTATTGCTAAGTGTTATTTTGGGTGGACAATAAAAAAACTGTTGAAAGAGTCTTCTGTCAGCTCTCACTTGGAGTTCTGAATCTTTCTTTCAAGACTTTAAAAAAGAAACTAAAACAAATCTGGGACATAACACAGGGAAAGGAGTCTTTCTTCCATTTGGATGAGAAGCCCCTAAAACCCTGAGCTCTGCCTTGGACCCCCTGAATCTGAACCCAGGATACTTCATGTAAGTCTGCACAGGTGGTGCACTACATCCTGAGATGAAGGCTGATCCCTTCTCCACCCACTCCAACAAGCTGAGACTCAGAGCTAGTCCCTAAGTTAAACAATCATCAGAGAGGAAATAAATTAAAGATAAATAATTTAAAATGACAAAATGCAATTATGGTGTTGAAGATTTCCTTAGTGGTTCTGCATGGAAGAGAATTGGACACAGTTCATGTGAAAGTTCCTGTAATGAGGAACCAGATTCAAGCAAACTTATGATTTCTTTTCATTCTGGATGGATGGAACAGTTTATCTGAAAATAAAATCTAAATTTGTTTGGAACTTTTTCATTTAACTCCTTGCAATATCCAAATCTATAAGGAAAGTGGAGGGTTGTTAGATATGGAAAGGAATCAACATCTACTAACATTTCATCATATTTCATCATATTCACCCCCTTTGTTAATGACTTGATGGTCAGTACAGCTTCACGTATCAGATGGCATATATTAAATTTTAAATGATGTAATCTTGTATGTGATTTCTAAATGATAAAACTGAGGTCCCATAAATTAAATTGGGTAGAAAAATGATCAGCATTGTTTTAATGGGTACTTTAATAATTCAGTAATGTTTCCTTTTTAAATAGAATTTTGGAACTGGAAAGATTTTTAAAGATGAAACTTCTGAAAAACAAAGAAATTTAAATGACAGGCCCTAAATCACATTTGATTGCTGTCAGAATCATAAAAAACAAGGCCTCATTTCTTTGGTTCATTGCTAAATCCCCAATGTCAAAGAAAGTTCCTGGGGACCTAAATAAATAGAAAGATATCTTGTTTATGAATCAAGAGACGTAATATTATTAAGACTGCAATACTTCTCAAAGTCATCTACAGATTCAGTGCAATCTTATCAAAACCCCAATGGCCTTTTTTTTTTTTTTAATAGAAATGCAAAAGCCTGTCCTAAGATTCATGTGGAATTGCAAGGGAACCTGAATAGCCAAAACAGTATTGAAAAAGGAGAACAAAATTGGAGGACTAATACTTGCTGATATCAAAACTTACTACAAAGCTACAGTAATCAATACCTGATACAAGGACAGGTATAGAGATCAAAGGAAAAGAATGAAGAGACCAGAAATAAACCCACATACCTATGGCTAATTTTTTATTTTTTGAGTTTTGGCAAGGTTGCCAAGGCCAGTCAGTGAGGAAAGAACAGTCTCTTCAATAAGTGGTGCTGGATATCCATATGCAAAAGAATGAAATGGGACCCCTACCACACACCATATACAAACATTAACTCAAAATTGATAGATAGCGGTGATGACTGCACAACATTGTGAATATGCTAAATTTCTCTAGTAGCAAAGTTTACATTGTGTGACTTCTACAATATCTGGCACTTAAGAATGTTAATAATT
This sequence comes from Choloepus didactylus, assembly GCF_015220235.1. Lineage (NCBI taxonomy): Eukaryota > Metazoa > Chordata > Mammalia > Pilosa > Megalonychidae > Choloepus > Choloepus didactylus. Next base: position 8,807,229 of record NC_051320.1, on the reverse strand, counting down.
GGTATCACATGTAGCACTACTATGTATGAGGCACACTGCTCAAGGGCTTTACATTTATTAACATAAATCCTCATAACAGTCTTAGGAGGTGAGTACTCTCTTATCCCCTCTGACAGAGAAGGAAACAGAGCCATGGAGATGTTTAGTGAGCAGCCCAAGATCACGAGGCTGTAAGAAGTAGAGCTGACATTCCAACTCAGTCAGTTTGTTGTCCATTTGTCAAATGAATAAGTCTAATATCAGTTTGTCTTCTCTCTTGGCTTATTTTTGGGTTGAAAAGGGCAGTAGTCACAGCAAACTAATAGCTCTTCCAAAAAATTTCTTTCTATTGGTTCTTCAATCTCATCTAGAACTCCTCACCTTCCTTTACACTGCCTAGGACAGGTGATGGCTTAGGGTTTGGAGAAAGTATTTCATAACCTCTTAATAAGCCCTGCATAAGTGCTCTGGCCTTACTTTTCAGAATCGGCAATACTTGCTCTATATTGTATAATTCTAACTCTTTTGAGTTCTCTACAAAAACTAGATAATAGCAAAAGTTGTGGTTATCATCCTATTTTTAGTAAGGTTTATGAGACCTGTGGTTCAACTTTAAGTTTGTGTAATTTTGTAACCAAACAAAAAATTTTTTCCCTATTCACTTAATTTTGAGTGCCAACAGTTACGTTATGCCTTGTTGATCTTCTCACCCTCTCCCAATTTAATTAGGGTCCCAAAGTCGTCTTCTAATCTGCATTTATAGCATCTTCACAGACCAGGATACCCACCAAAGCATGCTTACCCAAATGAGAGGCTGATGGACTCATAAAAGGTAGGAGCTTGAGCTCAGAGGTACTCATGAGAGGTGCTTAAAAATGGTATTAAGAATCTAACAAGAAAGTACCAACTAATATGAACTGTTCTGGCATGTGCCCCAGGTGGGAGTACCTGTTCTGAGACAAGAGAAAAATAAATGCACTGCTTGGTCCCTACGCTGGGATAAAGTGGAAGGTATGTTTGAGATGAAAAAGATGGGCATTGATCCACAAATACCCTTTGACTAATCCTAGGAAAACTTGTTTCAGATTCTGAAGAGAGGAAGATACAATATGCTATGCTCTCTTTAGAGAAAATTCTAATGTGAAAGTATCAAATTGTTAAATAGTAAAATAAACATCAAAAATCCCCCAGTTCTTGCAGTCACAGAAGTGTTGGCATGAAAAAGGAAAGGGCATATGGTTCTGTCTTGGAAGCATTGTTTCAAAGAACAGTCCTGTGGGCTTGTCAGAAAGGGAAATCCATGAGCCTCATTCAGACCTATTAAATCAGAGTTTCCGGAGGTAGGCCAGCAAGTTGTGTTTTAACAAGTTCTCTGTGTGATTCTTTTTGTTTGTTTTGGGTTTTTTGTTTGTTTGTTTGTTTTGCATATTTTATTGAAGTATATTCATTTATCACATATTCTGTCCAAATTATATAATCAATATCTCAAAATATCAGCACTTAGTTATATAATCATCACACTCACTTTTAGACCATTTTCATTACTCCAAAATGAAAATTATTGGATAGACATAAAAAAAGAAACCCCAACACACCCCATATACCTTATCTCCCCCTATTATTGACCCCTAGTATTGTTGTGGTATACCAGTTACTGTCGATGAAAGAATTTTAAAGTATTTCTGTTAACTATAGTCCATAGCTGCAACGGGTATATTCCCCCACATACCACTCTATCATTAACTCTTTGTACCAGTGTCGTACATTTGTACCAGTTCATGCAAGAACTTATTTAAATGTGTAGTGTTAATTGGTGGCATACATGACTCGAAACAATCCCTTGAACCAAATCCACCTATAATACAGCACTATTTCTTATATTCCCACTAACGAGCTACCCTCATGCCATATCTATATCCAAACATTTTAAGTTCAGATTTGTTATACATTCTGAACATATCAGGTTACTGCTCCCCCTTCTCTAACTTCTGTCTATTTCTAGGTATCCTATATTCTACATTTTAAGACTATGAGTTTACATATTCTAGTTACTTCTCCATGTGATTCTTCTGCACATCAAGGCTTGGGAACTGCTGTCTTAATGGATATTTGTATTATACCTCAAACTAAATCTACAGGTCACCCCTTTCCCATCGTGGAACAGTGTGGTATAAACTCACCCCACCAATACATCCAAGCAGAACCCAGGAGCACTAAGGAGAGCGTCTGAGAGACAGGTTAGTGTGGAGCAGTGGTTCTCAAGTGTGGTCCCCAGAGTAGAGATGTCTGCATCCCTGGAACCCAGGGGATGGGGCCCAGCAATTGCGGTCTAAGGAGCTCTCCAGGTGATTTTGATGCAACTAACATTTGCGGCCACTGGTATAGAGGATAAATAATGGGCTTTGAAATTACATCTGGGATTAAATCCAAAACCAGATGACTTCGAATGAGATGCAAAACTTTCTGATCATTTTTCCCTGATTGTAAGTGGAATATCTCCATTATAAATGAAATATATCCTTAGCATGTTTGCTCATTCATTTATTGATTCAGTCAACAAATAATTATAACGCACCTATTTTGTTAAGGTAAAAGGCTTAAAGCTACTCTTACACAAGCTCCCATATAGGAAGACCCAAAGAAGAACAACATTGTTTTTCTCATCATGTAACAGCGCCACAGTGAGCTGTCTGGGTTCGTGGGGCTACTCGAACGCACAAATTCAGGGACTCACTTCCCTTCACCCATTGCCCACCTTCCCCAAGGCAATGTTGACATCTGGATGACTGTGGGAAAGGGAAGGAGAGCCTGGGAGGTCGCTGGGAGCTGCTCAGGTTTCCCTGATGAATGCAGTCATTTGGCCCAACCTCACTGTGAGCTGCTGGGAAATGTACCTGGTCCTGCACCCAGGAAGAAGGGAGAATAGGTTTGGTTGCACATCTAGCAATCTTCACTAATACAGTGGGGGCCAATCTCAGCCCTGATGCTAGAGACATAGCAGTGAGAGAGAGCAAGAATGGAGTATGTCTGCTATGAAGAAAATAAAACAGAGAAATGGCTCAGAGAGGAGCCAGAGGGTGGGACAAGAGGGAAAACCTCTCAGAGGAATTGACTTTCAGATGAGAAATAAGAGATAGTGAATAAGAGATAACAAAAGGTAAACTGCATAGCATGCAGTACTCTTCTATCAGAATTGTGATTAACATTCAGGCCAGGCACAGGCCAGAGGGGGCAGGTGGGGAAGGATCCCTGGTGAGATTCCGAGGCCAGCACACTGCCCCAGTACTCACCTCGTGAGCCCAGCCCTTCCAGCATCTTCAACAACCACAAGACACCGCAGCTGTCCAAGTTCTTTCCCTACAGTAAAAGTGCACAGCAACAAATCATCAGGGAGAATTTCCATTTGACATCTGTGGTGGTTTGGAGCTATGCACTCTAGAAAAGCATGGTTTTAAACTTAATCCATTCCTGTGAGTGTGAACCCAATGTAGGTGGGACCTTTCGATGAGATTACTTCAGTTAAGGTGTGGCCCACCTCAAACAGGATGGGTCTTAATCCTATTATTGAAGACCTTATAGGGAAGGTCACAGAGAAAAAGAGAGAGGTAGCAGCCAGAAGCTGAACATCAGTGGAACCACAGGAAAGGGAGAAGCTGGGAGACGCTCCCATGTGCATTGCCATGTGATGGCAAAGCCAAAGACCAAGGATCACAGCCGGGCCCAGGACGTCACAGTCTTCAGGGAGAAAGCATTGCCTTGATGATGCCTTGATTTTGGACTTCTAGCCCCAAACTGTGAGCCAATAAATTGCCTTTGTTTAAGCCAACCCATTGCATGGTATTTGTTTTAACAGCCAGGAAACTAAAGCAGTTTCTAAAAGAGATGAAAATGTAATTTCCTAGAAGGAAGAGCATTCATAGGAGGTTCTGACAACAAACTGATCTATAGACATTACGCCACATTATATTTTGTCTCCTGTGTGGATTCTTGAGAAAGTGAACTTGGCATTTTAGATCTAATTGCAGTATTTTTGGAAACATTAGACAAGTATTTTGAAAGTGTCTGTGAATTGGATTTAATTTTCCATGTAGACAAGGCTCACAACATTCTTCCAGAAATAGTGATGAAGGAATGGTATTGGAGGCCAACATGAACGAGATTATTATACAAATTGATGCACAAAATAAACTGGAGAAATCTGACGCTGGCTTAGCTGGAGTGCCAGCCCATATGGTATCAGCTGTAAAGAATATGAATCTCCCTCAGATCCCAAGAACTGGTAACATTGGTGACATCAGTATAAAAGTGCCAAACCTAACCTCTTTAAAGTAGAAATAATAAAAAGGGTATTTCCAGGTAAAATCCAAGAGGAGAAGTCATTTAAGTTTACCATGCAGTTGTTAACCAAAAATGAAGAAAGTCTTAACTTTTGCTCTTGGATTAAAATCAAGGTACAGTATAGAAATTGTGTAAAATCAGTATGTGATGTTCAATACTGCTTTTTTGGCTCAGTGTTTTTACAGAAGTTGAGTAGTTCCAGTGTGATTTATTCTTCTTTTCTAAACTGCATTCCTGTACCCACCTAAGGCACGCCTCTATGTTTTGGCTTCTGGAATACTTTGAAAAGTGTTTGAGACTTTTCTTTAATTATATGTATCCCAAAAGGTTGATGTTTTGTATGGATTCCAAGTGCATCATTACTTAATTCTTTCTATTTCTCACAATTGCTATTTAAAGAACAAAATATATACTGCCTGGAAATAATATGAACTTTTTCTCTTGGTTTAAATAAACCCCAAGGTAACTGGACTTCTAAAACACCTTTCTGTTTGTGTGATATATGCTTTAGCAATAATTTTCTACACCCCTCTCTCAACAAAGTAAATAAAAGTATATTTTATTACTGCTAAAATTTTTTTACCACCAGCAGATACATGTAAATAGAGAAACAAGAAAGAAAACCAAAATCAGATACTCTACCAACCCTACTCAGGAAGAAAGACCTTTCTGGACATCAAGTGGAATCTATTATTAGAAATCTAAATCTGGAGCAATTCAGGTGCAGAGACTGAAACCTACTTTAAGTTAGCACCTGAAGTTCAGCTACAAGGAGGCAACAGGCATCCAGCAAAGACACTCATGAGGCAAAACCCAAGAAGAGGGTCAACAGAACCCACACAACAAAAGAAGAAGGAAAATCTGCAACAGACAACTCTATCCAGGTAAAGTTTCCACCAGTTCTAACTGAAGAGAGATTGAAAGCTAATTTAGGAAGCCTAATTTAAGAACATTAATATATGTTATGCATAATTTGTTGCATAAAATTATGCATAATTAAACTGTAAATTTACATGATTCTCATTCCATAGTAATCCTCCTCATTAAATCCTTTTTGTAGTCTTTATAAAGTCTCAGTTTGAAGAACACTTCTAATATAATTATAATAATTTCATTATAAATAATAAAAATGATATCAACCTTGAGAGCTCACAGAGGTTGGAAGCTGGGAAGGGGAGAAAAGAGGTGGAGAGAAGTGGGAAAGTGAAAGCCATCATCTTACAACATGGGGAATCAAGATGTCCTGTCTATGCCTGATGAAACAGGAAATAGAGGTGTGCTGGTTTGAATCTATTACGTTCCCCACAAAAGCCACATTCTTTTAATCCAATATTGAGGGTGCAGACTTATTATGGGTGGGATCTTTTGATTAGGTTGTTTCCATGGCCCACTCAACTGTAGGTGTGACCTTCTGATTAGATTATTTCCCTGGAGGTATGACTGCCCATTCAAGGTGGGTCTTGAGTAGTTTACTGGAGTCCTTAAGAGAGCTCATGGAGAGAAGTTGCTCTGAGAAGCTGATAGAGACATTTTGGAGAGAAGCTAAAATATGTAATCTAGAGTTTGCCCCAGGAGAAGCTAAGAGCCAACACAGACCCAGATGCTTGGATATGCAGACAGAAAGATGTCTGGAGATGCTAAGCTAAGAAATGAAGCCCAGAGTTTGCCCCAGAGAAGCTAACAGACTCCCAGATGCTTAGACAGAAATACCCCAGGACAACCAAGCAGAGAGCTGAGAGAAGCTAAGAGAGACAGAAGCCCAGATTTTGGAGAAAGCCATTTTGAAACGCAACCCGGGAGCAAAGGACCAGCAGATACCAGCCACATGCCTTCCCAGCTGACAGAGGTTTTCTTGACACCATTGGCCTTTCTTCAGTGAAGGTATCCTCTTGTCGATGCCTTAATTTGAAAACTTTTATGGCCTTAGAACTGTAAATTTGCAACCTAATAAATCCCTTCTATAAAAGCCAATCCATTTCTGATATTTTGCATAATGGCAGCTTTAGCAAACCAGAACCACAGGTTTGCATAGGATTATTCTAAACATAAGGGATATCGCAAAAGCAGTCAATTCAAAGGAACAGAATTGGCAGGGGAGCAATGGTGATGTACAGGGACAGCCTCCTTATCCATCATTGTAAATTTAGAACATGTCTAAATTTAATAACCAATAAACAGCAGTTTGTGCACAATGCCCACCACAAGAATTGAAATGAGAATTATTTAAACTCAGTTCCTGGGGTGAGTGGATCAGAGACAAGGAAGGATGAGTGAAGGAACTGTTGATTTTGTTGTAAGTCCTGCAATAGGATTGATTTTTGTTAATCATGACATGTATTACTTTGATAAAATTTAAAAATATAAATTAAAAAAAAACCCTTTTCCAGGCATATCTGGATCAGGTGGAAACTTACATTGCATTATAAGCAATGGTCCAGCACCTGGAGTGCCCACACAGGTAAGTAGTACCTTGTGAAGACACTGGTTATCCAGGTGCTGCTTGGGGACTGTCCACATCAGAGTCACCTGGTGGTGGTGACAGGGTATTGCAAATTAGAACTCCTGGCCTACCTCAAAACTACTGCATCTGAATCTAGGAGATGGGAGGATGGTGGGAGTCAACATTTTTAACCCAATTTGCTTCTGTGGATGCAGCAAGGCCCAAGCCTGTCTGAGCACGGTGTGTTTTAAAAGAGTCCATCAAAAGAACTAAAGAGCATTTTAACCACAAGACATTCTACAAAAATCTGCAATGGCATGGCTACCTCTATTTGGGATCCAGTGAAGGAGTAATGATGCTTCTTACACAAACTAATAAAATATAGGGGCTGGAGTTAAGGCTTATGCAATAATTGAATCCATGGCTATCTGAGCCAGCCATGAAAGTATACCATGTGGATACTCATAGGGAGAAGTGACACATCTCAGCTCTGCAGGAACAAGAAGAGAAGTAGCAGGTAAGGCTGAAAGATGACAAAACAGAGAATGGTACCAGGCCCTGAGCCATCCAGTCCAGGACATTGTCAAGGAAAGGGGTATGTTTGGAAATGCCCTAGGACCTCCAGTTACTAAGTTGGTGGGATCTGGGGGCTGAAGATGATTTCTATTACTGCAATTTTGAAAAAAAAAGACAAAAACTTTTTATTGTAGTAGCATATATGCAACTCAAAATTTCCCTTTACAACCACTTTCAAGTATAGAATTCAGTGGTATTAATCACATTTACAATATCTCACTACTATCACCAATACCCATTACCCCACCTTTTTCATCACCTCAAACAGAAACTCCGCATCCATTAAGCAATTCCTGCCTCTTCCCACCCATCCTGTCCTGGTTTGCTAAAGCTTCTCTGAAGAAAGGCCTATGGCATTTGGGGTTCCTCTGTCACACGGGAAGGCACAGGGCTGGAGTCTGCTGGGCCTCACCCGGGGTTAGCTTCTAGTTTCTGTTACTTTCTACAAAACGTCTCTGGGCTTCTGTCTTAGCTTTTTCTCTCTCAGCTCCTGTGTGTCCTTGCTTGTTTCTCCCAGGGCATTTCTCTCCAAGTGTCTGGGGGTCCTCTCTTAGCTTCTCCAGGGCAAATTCTGGATTTCATCTCTTAGCTTCTCTCCTGATTCGGGTTTCAACAGCTGTCTCCAAAATGTTTCTGCCTTTTATACTCTCATAGGGGACACCAGTAAAGACAATTAAGACCCACCTTGAATGGGCAGGGTCACATCTCCATGGAAATAACCCTAATCAAAAGATCCCACCCTCAATAGGTCTGCTCCCACAAGATTGGATTAAAGGAACATCATCTTTTATGGGGTGCATAACATATTAAAACCACCACACACACCCCAACCCCTGGTAACTTATAATCTACTATCTGTCTCGATTAGATTTGCCTATTCTTAGTATTTCATATAAGTGATATTTGTCTTTTTGCATCTGGATTATTTCACTCAACAATGCTATTTCACTCTTCAAGTTTCATCCATGTTGTAGCATTTTTCAGAATCTCATTGTTTTTATAGTTGAATAAATATTCCCTCTGTGTGTATATACCACATTGTTTTTTATCCATTCATTTGTTGATGGACATTTGGGTTGCTTCCACCTTTTAGCTATTGTGAATAATGCTGCTATTAACATTGGTGGACAAATATTTTTTCAAATGTCTGCTTTCAGTTCTTCTGGGATTACTGAGGTCATATGGTAATCCTATTTTAAACTTTCTGAGGAACTACCAAACTTATTTCCACAGTGATGGCTACACCATTTTACAATGTCATCAGCAATATATAAGAATTACTATTTCTCCACATCATCAGAAAAACTATTTTGTTTTTAGTTTTTTTTTTTTATTTTATTTTATTTTAAATAATAACCATCCCAGTTAGTGTGACACTGCAATTATTTTTACTCATAGACCTTGATTACCCTTACCAGGGGTGGTACTGCCTGAGAGAAAATGTAAGAATTCTAAATTTCTTTAGAATCAAAGACAAAAACACTTTTAATCAATATTTTTATCTATCTATCTATCTGTCTATTAACAAGTTTGTGATTCACCTAATATTCTACTACGCATCTTCCATTGTGGTACAATGGGTGAATAGAGAAAATTTTGCCCTCAAAGATTCGATTCCATTAAGAAATTACACAAATAAACAGTTATGAAAGTGGTGAGGAGGTAGTACGGTTCTCCTTGGAAGAATCAGAAAGAATTTACTTTGCACCCAAAGTTCAAAGATGGTAACGAATCCAGCAGCAGACTCTGCAGTTACTGGTGGTTTGCTATAACTAGAGAGTATGTGGTGATAGATGGTGGGTAGACAGTGGAGAGGGATCTGGTGGCTTCAGTGGTTCTTAGACTGGCTGCTCACTGGAATTACCTGGGGGAAGATTTCAAAAAAGTAACAAAGATCAAGGCCTAAACCCAGACCAATTAAGCCAGAATCTCCAGCAACAGATCCCGGGAACTTTTAATTTTTAAGAGATGCCCATATGATTCTAAGGGATATCCAGGATTAAGAGCCTCTGGGCTGGATCATGAAGGATTTGCTTTTCATGAAAAAGAGTTTGCTTTTTATACTTAGAAAATAGGAAGCCACTGAAGAATTTTAAATGCAACAAAAGAGGATATGCATTTGTTCTCGTTTGTCAATGCTGCCATTATGCAAAATACCAGAAATCCATTGGCTTTTGTAAAGAGGGTTTATTCAGTTACAAATTTACAGTGCTAAGGCCATAATAGTTTCCAAAGTAAGGCATCCACAAGAGGATACATTCACTGAAGAATGGCCGATGGCGTCCGGAACACCTCTGTCAGCTGGGAAGGCATGTGGCTGGCGTCTGCTCTTCCTTTGCTCTGGGTTGCATTTCAAAATGGTTTTCTCCAAAATGTCTCTGGGTCTCTCTTAACATCTCCAAGCATGCTTCTATCTGCATCTCCAAGCATCTGTGTTAGCTCCCAAGGGTTTCTCCAAAAGTCTGTCTCAGCTGCCCTTGGGTAGTTTTGTCCTCTCTTAGCTTCTCTGGAGCAAACCCTAGGTTAGCATCTCAAAAGCATCTGCAAGTATCTGGGCCTGGAGCTCTTTTAAGTAGTCCAGTGAATTCTAAGTCCCTTCGTTTATACATAGCCCTTTATTTTGAGGAACCATCTACCCTTCTCTCTTAGGACTTGTCTTTCTACAACCACTCTGAAGCTGTAAGTCTCAGAAATCAGCAGAACAAGAATTAGCAGGGTAGAAAGGAAAGAGGGAGATTAAGTTGTAGGAAGTATTGTCCCAAGAGGCTGTCTGGGCAAGGGAGCAGAGAAAAGAGACCCAGAGAATAAAGGCTTCTGAAGGGCTTGATGCAGTGGCCAACTGATAAGGCCCTCTTAAAGGGACAAACTAAGTAAACACTATTGTCTCAAAAGGCTAAGGAATTTTCCCTATTCCTGCTGCTAAATATAGCTAAACACCCTGGACATTACAAGTCAGACTGGCTAGGGACTTTGGGACCCAAGAAATGGCATGGTGGTGGGTTCCTGGGTTCTCTTTTGCTTCATATCCCAGATTTGGAGCTGAAGAAGGCAGCAACCTGGAAATATCAATTAGCACAGGCAAAATAAGCACCAGAAATACTCTGGTGTCTATAGGAAAAGGACCAGGAAAGGGGAAGCCTGGTAATAAAGAGAACTTTAAGGCAAAAACTATGCTACCATGCAGGATTGCAGGCAGTGCCTAGGAGCTGGGAAAGACAAAGAACAGATTCTCCCCTTCGAATCTCCAGAAGGCATGCCCTGTTGACGCCTTGATTTTAGCCTCAGAAAGCCCATTTTTTGAATTCTGACCTCCAGAACTGTAAGATTACACACATAGGTTGTTTTATACCACTGAATGTGTGGCATTTTGTTACAGAAGCATTAGGAAACTAACACAGGTTTTGGTAGTGAGAGTGGAGTGCTGCCAAATATCTCAAAATGTAGAGGTAGCTTTGGAGTCGGGTCAAGGGTAGAGGCTGAAAGAATTTTGGGAAGCATGATAGGAAAACCCTAGATTGCCTTGAACAGACTGTTATTAAAAATATGGATGTTAATAATTCTGCTAGTGAGGACTCAGAAGGAAGTGAGGGGCATGATAGAGGAACAACTATTTTGTCTTAGAGAAGACTTAAATCATCTGAAAAAGAATGTTGGTATAAATAAGGACCTTAAAGGCATTGCTGGTGAGGTCCCAGAAGGAAATGAAGAACATGTTATTGGAAACTGGAGGAAAGGGGATCTTTGTTATATAGTGGCAGAAAGCTTAGCTGAATTGTGTCCTGCCATTATGTGGAAAGCAGAACTTATAAAGTGATTAACCTGTACATTTAACCAAGGATATTTTCAAACAAAGTGTAGAAGGCATGACCTGGTTTCTTTTTGCTCCTTATAGTAAAATGGAAGAGGAAAGAGAAAATTGAGGAAAAAGCTGTTAAGCAAGGCAAAAACAAAAACAAACACCAGGACTTGATGATTTGGGAAATTCTCATGCAAAAGACACTAAGATTGCAAAAGACACTAAAATTCAGAAATTCATTGCCATGAAAGTGCACTCTGGAGTAAAAGCCAAGGGTGGGCTGGACAATGTTTCGATAGTGTTTCAGAAGGATCAAAATTCAGCATATTCAATCACGCAGAGAGCTCTGTAAAGAATTTAGGCATGTGATGTCACCCTCAGTCATTTAAACACAAGCCAGGAATAGAGATGAATTTATCCAGGAAAGTTTGTGGAGGAGCCTCTTGTGGGACATCTGTGGTAGACCCAAAAGGTTCTGAGGAATTTTTTTTAACTTTAAAACAAAATACTTTCAAACTTACAGAACAGTTACGAAAATAATATAAATCCATACCCATGACCCCCCCAGATAACCAGATCCACCAATTTTAACATTTTGTCACATTTTCTGTTTCATTATATCTATCTGTCTGGCTGGCTATTTATCAATCCATTTTATGAACACTTGAATATATGTTGTATACATCATGTTCTGTGAACACTTAATACTGCCATGTATATTCCCTAAGAACAAGGATATTCACTTATGTAAGCATCTTAACTGCAGTTATCAAGTTCAAGAAATTTAACATTAATATAAAGCTTACAGTCTATATTCCATTTCTTTCATATGTCCCAATTGTGTCCTTTGAGCCTTTTCTCACAGCCAGGACCATGCGTTGCATTTAATTGTCATTATCTCTTTAATTGTTCTTTCTTTAAAAGAAAATTGTTGGAATATGTATACAGCATGACTTTCCTATCTCAACCACATTCCCGTCTTAATCACATTCACAAAATTGCAGTACCCTCACCACTTTCCATTACCAAAACTTTCCCATCTCCCTAAGCAGACATTACACCCATTATGCATTAACTTTCCATTCCCCCTACTCCCTGCCCCTGGCAACTTGTACTCTTAATTTCTGTCTCTCTGAGCTTGCATATTCTCCAATATTTTCTTTGTAGTTGCCATGGGTCTTAAATTTAACAACTTATATCTATTACAATCTCATTTCCTTTGATAACAACTTAACTTCAACATAGTAAACACAAACTGTGTTCCTACACCCCTCCATCTACCCACCTTTATGTAGCTCCTTTCACAAATTGTATGTTCATACATTATGAGTTCAAAACCACTGATTTATCATATTTTTTATGCATTTGCCTTTTAGATCCTGTAGGAAGTAAAAGTGGAGTTACAAACCAAAAATACAACATTACTGGCAATTATATTTAACCAAGTTGTTACGCTCACTGGAGATCTTTACTTCTTCATGTGGCTTCTATTATTGTCTATTGTCCTTTCCTTTTAACCTGCAGAACTCTCTTTAGTATCTTGTAGGGCTGGTCTGGTGGTGAAAAACTCTCTCAGCTTTTGTTTATCTGTGAATATCTTAAAATTTCCTTCATTTCTTTCACAATATCTTCTCTAAACTTTTTGAATTGACTTAGCATTAGTTGTTTAAATTCCTGTATCTCAGTTGAAGTGTACGTTTGTTCCTTTGACTGGGCCATAACTGTGGAGAGCCGCTTTCCGGGTTAGGGCCTAGTGGACACGCTGCAGCCTGCTCTAGAGTACACCCCTCCCATCGAGTGAGCCAAGATGGCGCTCACATCCTGCTTCCGCATATGACGCATGAGGCAGCGGTTGCTGCTAGCCTATTGTACACGCTTACGTAGTGCCAGCTTATTGGTTGTGACTATTGTATATAAGAGATTACCCGGGCTAGCCTCGGGGAGACAGCCCACAAGGAGCCGTGCCTGACGGCCGCACAGAGGTTGTTCTCCCACGGGGTATGAGGCCTCGTGTGGGAAATGTAACAGAGAAAGTTTCTTCCTGACTCCAGTAAAAGGCTTGCGCTCACAGCCATTGTGTGCCTCGAGTGTTAGTTTGTCTGTGTCTCTCTCTCTCTCCCTCTGTTCTCCTCGCCGGCCGAGGACAGGACGCGCGGGACAGATCGAGAGGGCGCCGGACAAGTGGTGGCCCGTACGGGGACCTCGGCACCAGCGGACTTCCCGCGCCTGATCAGCGCGAGAGGGTGAGTGTTTCTTTTACGTGAGGGTCAGGGCCCGTGGGTTCTCAGGCGATCCCGGGGACTCGGAAGAGCTCTCCGAGTGGTTAAAGTACAGTGCCGACTGCAAGCATGGGGCAGTCTAGAAGTTAGCTCCTTTAAAAACCCTCCTGAAGCAGAGGGGTATCTCAGTTCAGAATCAGATAGCGATGACGGTGAGGGAGCGGAAGCGCCTCCATTAATTGATTGGGAGGAGCCTTCCGCCCCACCCACGAGGCCTTCCGCCCCGCCGGCATCTGTCGCCGCGTCACAAAAAACGCCGCAGCTTCCGGTGGGCGGGTTGAGCGGCCCCGCTAAAGGCTCCTACCGGGGGCTCCCCCTAGTGCCCGAATCCGGTAATTTCGCTGATCCGCCTTTGTGGAGCCGGGAACCCCTTGCAGACGGGCCGGGGGAGGGGTATCCACAACTGCTTCCCCCACCAGAGTACCCAGGCCCCTTAGACCCCATATCAATAAAAGATGGGAGGAGGCATTTCTGGAAATGGGTCCCCTCTTTAACCTTTAGACCTTTCGGTGTACTAGGTGGGTATCAACCGCTTAAGCCTGAATCAACCACAGAAATGTTCCCGGTCATTATTAGCCACCAAGGCAACAACCAGTATGAGGCATATGATTACAAACTCTTGAAGGAGCTGAGGCAGGCCGTTCATCAGTACGGTCCCAATGCCCCTTATACCTTGAACATGATCGAGAACCTCTCTGCTCTAAATCATACACCCGCAGATATTTTTCAGCTAGCCCGTGCTTGCTTGCCGTCAGGCCGATTCATAGATTGGAAAGCATGGTTTGAGGAGTTAGCTGAAGAGCAGGCCGCAAGGAATGCGGCGGGGAGACGTGGCGGGTGGAATGCTGACATGCTGTTGGGGAGAGGCGCCCATGCCCAGAACCAAACGGGTTTCCCACAAGAGGTCTACGCCCAGATCTTCCGCTGTTTTGTGGGTGCCTGGAAAAAGCTAACAGGTAAGGGAGAGGCTCAGGCCTCACTCAGCAATATACACCAAGGCCCCACAGAACCATTTGCGGATTTTGTAGCCAGGATGCAAACCGCAGCTGAGAGAATCTTCTCAGATCCAGGAGTAGCAGAGACTGTGGTTAAGCAAATGATTTTTGAGCAGTGCAACAAGGAGTGCAAAGTTATCCTGGCACAAAACAGAGCAAAAAATTTGACAGAGTGGGTCAGGCTCTGTAGAGATACTGGCAGCCCTTTAACTAATGCAGGTCTAGCTGCCATGCTAGCTAGCTCCCTACAGGTGGCTACAAAAGGCCCGAGAACCTTAGGGGCAAAGTCTAACGGGTGCTATGGCTGTGGCCAATCAGGGCACTTTAAGAGAGATTGTCCCAATAGACGTCAGCCCCCTGCCACTCAACGGTTTGGCGAACCAGGTGCAGTAACCAGGCCGTGTGGCCGTTGCCACAAAGGCCCTGACCCGGTGCTCAGCTGGGCCAGAGGCTCTGTTTGTGTTTTTCCCCAGGAACCAGGACGTCAACCAGTGTGGGTTCCGGAAAGACTGGTGAGAACCGTGACATCACCTGAAGAAGCCAAGGAACAGCTGTCAGAAACGCCAACGAATATACAACCTGAACCATTAGACCAAGCCTCCGACCCTGCTGATGATGGCGACGACCGACAAGACGATAATAGTAGGACTGACCACATCTGCCTTTTTCTTTTTTTTAGTGGAACTGTGGTAGCGCAGGAGAGTGGTCTTTGGGGCCTGTGGCATCATCCCCCGACCCTGGCCCCATTCTCTGCTGGGTCTCCCGCCTCTCCTGTGTTTTTCACTCGTACCCTGTCTCTAGGTCTCCACCACCTGCCTTCTGACAGAAATATTTCCTCCACAAGCTTCAACGAGTCCTTCCCCCTCACCAATGACACACTGATCCTCTCTTTTGCTAACCTCTCTGTCAAGGTTGTCAACACCACAGTTGCGGCGAATGCTACTTGTGAAACTGGTAATGGCGAGTTAAGTAAGGGAGTCTTGCTTGAATTTCTTAACGTTACAGGGAAGAGCCGCCAGTCTTGTGAAAGGATCTTGAGTAAAAATGAGACTCAAAGGTGCCTTTTCCTTCCGGGGTTTGCTCCTACAGTCTGCAACCGTTCCAAAGACCCGGATGCCTCGCCGCCCCGCTATCCTAGTGTATCGCCCAAGTTATGTCTGGCTCCCCGTCAAGGCAACCGACTGGGTTGGCCCTGTTTCTCAAGTTGTTTCACTTAACAATATCCCCTTCTCTAAGTCTAGGCGTCCAAGAGGCATACCTTACCCGAGACGTGCTACGCCGCCACAATCAGATGCTGAACTTAAATTTCCAGGCCATTCAGAAACTCCTAGCGGAGATAGATGAACTTGGACTAGAAATAGATGGACTCTGGAGAGTTCTCCAGCAGACGTGTGATACCCGATGGTTATTCGGGAGGCTTTGTGTCACCCCGGTTAGGGTGAACTTGACAGAGGAGCAGCAAGATGTCGCCGAGTGGCTCAAGGACACTTATCTCCCCAACTTCACCAATCTCTCCGACCAAGTGAAATCCGACCTTCAGGGACTTGAGAACATTAGGAAATTGAAGCCTGTTAGTTTCGACCTTTCCACACTGGGCGAGACTGTAAAAAATCTGTGGGACCAAGTCACCTCTTGGTTTTCATGGCCCAATCTGACTTCTTGGGTTCTCCTCGCTATAGGATTGTTGGTGGGTTTAGTAATCGTTAAATGCCTGTTAGAACGTTTGTTTCAAGCACAGCAGCGACTGCGCGTTACCGCTATGATGGCTATGTCTTCAACCCATAATACTCCTGACAGTAGCTTCTATATTGATCAATCCCCATCCCAACCACTCGGGGTGGGGCGCTCTGGGGCTAGGTTCGCAGCAAAGTCCATGGCCGTATCCCGGATATAGCATATGACTCCAGCAGTCTTAAATTTTGTCTCAGGCGAGTCTCTTAGGTGGAGTTCCAGTTGTGGCCAGACTGGACTCTGGCCATTGCACAGAGACGCCTAGTGACGTCCTTGACGCTGATTGCCACTCTCCTGCCCCAACCGTCTTTCCCCAGTTGCGAGGTAAAGTACTGCACGGAGAGTCACGTTGTTTCCAGCTCACGGGCTCTCCGGTCTCTATATGAGGTAAGCATTCTGGTCGGTGCCAGAGGTTCCGCCGTAAAATGGCAGGGGCCTAGTCCAGACTCCCCAAAGCACCAAAACATGTAGTGGGTCACTCAGGCCCACGGGAGTACACTCATCAATGGAGACACTGGGTTGAAATAAATAAAAAGGGGGAGATGTGGAGAGCCGCTTTCCGGGTTAGGGCCTAGTGGACACGCTGCAGCCTGCTCTAGAGTACACCCCTCCCATCGAGTGAGCCAAGATGGCGCTCACATCCTGCTTCCGCATATGACGCATGAGGCAGCGGTTGCTGCTAGCCTATTGTACACGCTTACGTAGTGCCAGCTTATTGGTTGTGACTATTGTATATAAGAGATTACCCGGGCTAGCCTCGGGGAGACAGCCCACAAGGAGCCGTGCCTGACGGCCGCACAGAGGTTGTTCTCCCACGGGGTATGAGGCCTCGTGTGGGAAATGTAACAGAGAAAGTTTCTTCCTGACTCCAGTAAAAGGCTTGCGCTCACAGCCATTGTGTGCCTCGAGTGTTAGTTTGTCTGTGTCTCTCTCTCTCTCCCTCTGTTCTCCTCGCCGGCCGAGGACAGGACGCGCGGGACAGATCGAGAGGGCGCCGGACACATAACTTTGTTTTTCTTAGTGTAGGTTGTAATTTTCTGTTGTCTAGGCATGGTTTCCTTGGTTATCCAAATCAGGTTTTCCCAGACCAGAACAGGCTCAGGTCCCAGAGGGAAGAAATATTCAGTATCTGGTCTCCCTGTGGGTGTGTATTAGAAAATTGCTCCACCCTTTGATACCTCGGGTCACTGTGCTTTGCTGCCCAGCAGGTGACGCCTGTTAGCCTATAATTCTTGACTGGTGTGAGGAGGTATGGCCGTGTTCCCCCAGGCTCTGGGGTCTGGTTCTGAATGGAAAGGGCCCCACCCCTTTCCTCCTAGAGAAGACAGACCCCCCAGGTGGAGGTCATTAGCATTTCAATGGTCTCTCTCTCTCTCCGCTTGTGCTGTCTCCACCCTTCCCAGAGCCACAGCCCTGGAAACTGAAAATGACTGGGGCTTTCTCCACTGAGCCGAAAAAGAATCAGATAGCCCCCTTCAGACCCAGTCCAAGGCTCTCCAAGGTCAGTCATCACCCAAAGCCTCTGTCTGTTTTTTGGGGCTGCGTACCTGTAGTGAGCAGTTCACACTCACTACTTAAAACCCCAGTTGGAGCTCAGCTGAGCTGTATTCGCTTGCTGGGAGAGAGCTTTTCTCTGGCACCACGAGGCTTTGCAGCTCGGGCTATGGGGGAAGGGGTCTCCTGACCTGGTTCCACAGGTTTTACTTACAGATTTTATGCTGTGTTCTCGGGCATTCCTCCCAATTCAGGTTGGTGTATGATGAATGGATGGTCTTGTTTGTCCCCCCGCAGTTATTCTGGATTATTTACTAGTTGTTTCTGGTTTTTTGTAGTTGTTCCAGGGGGACTACTTAGCTTCCACTCCTCTCTATGCCGCCATCTTGCCCGACTCCCCTCCTTCATTTCTTAAAGACAATTTTGTTGGGTATAGAATTCTTGGTTGGCAATTTTTTGCTTTCAGCACTTTAAGTACATCATCCCACTGCTGCCTTTCCTCCACGGTTTTTGATGAGAAATCAGCATTTAATCTTATTGAGGTTCCCTTGTATGTGACATATTGCTCTCTCTTGCAGCTTTCAGAATTCTCTATCTTTGGCATTCAACAGTTTGATTTACTATGCTGTAACATAAGTCTGTTTGGGTTTATCCTTTTTGGAATTTGTTATGTGTACTGAGATGGTTAGGTTCATGTGTCAACTTGGTCAGGTGATGGTGCCCAGTTGTCTGGTCAAGCAAACACTGGCCTGTTACTGAAGGAGGCTGGTTAATAAACCAGAAGGCTGGTTTGTTAAATCATCAGTCAATTGATTGCAACTGTGGCTCATTATGTCAACGAAGGGTGTGTCTTCGGCCATGAGAGAATTCAATCAGCTGGATTTAATCCAATGAGTTGAAAACTTTTAAGGGAGAAGAGAGAACTTTCATTTCTGCTTCAGCCGGCCAGCCTCTCCTGGGGAGTTCATCAAAAACCTTCATTGGAGTTACCAACTAATGGCCTGCCCTATGGAATTTGGACTCATGCATCCTGCCCTATGGAATTTGAACTCATGCATACTGCCCTATGGAATTTGGACTCATGCATCCTGCCCTACAGAATTTGGACTCAAGCATCCCCACAGTTGCATGAGACACTTGAATAAAATCTCATATTTACAGATATCACCCGTTGGTTCTGTTTCCCTAGAAAATCCATATACATTCATGTCTTTTGTTAAATTTGGGAAGTTTCCAGCCATTATTTCTTTGAATATTCTTTCTGTCCCTTTCTTTCTTTCTTCTCCTTCTGGGACTCCCATAGTGTGTGTGTATTGGTATATCTGATGGTGTCCAACAGGTTCCTCAGACACTGCTCACGTTTCTTCTTTCTTTTTCCTGCTTCTCAGACTGAATGGTTTCAATCATCTTATCTTAAAGTTTTCTGATTCTTTCTTCTGCCAGCTCCAATCTGCTGTTGTACCTCTCTAGAGAATTTTTAATTTCTGTTACTGTGGTCTTCAGCTCTGGTTCCCTTTCATAATTCTACTCTCTCTATTGTTACTCTCTTTGTGGTTATCATTTTCCTGATTTCCTTTAGTTCTTTGTCCATGTTTTCCTTTAGCAATTTGAGCATTTTTAAAGTCTTTGTGTGATATGTTCCATATATGGTCCTCCTAATTAACCATTTCTAATGCTTTAATATCTTCCTTTGCCTCGGCCATTACTTCCTGTTTCTTTGTATGTTTTGTGACCTTTTCTTAAGACTTGAACATTTCGATATTTTCATGTGTTATCACTGGAATTTAGACTCTGAGGTGTCTTTTCCTTAATCTTGTATTCAGGTAATATTTTGATAGAGCTTTCCTTGATTGTCAGGGGCTAACAATGGAAATAACAAAGAGGAAGGAAAAAAGAAAATACCTTTTCCAGTCTTTGTAGATTGATCTGATCTCTGCGAGTGCTCTCCTGCAAGGATTATACATGTACTGAGTTTAGAGACTAGCTCCAGGCCAAAGCATAGGGCCATCCTGATTATTTCTGCATGTGCATCTTGTCTTGGGCATGTATGTGAGGCCCTAGAATTCCTCTGTATACACAATTCTGAATGTCTTCTCTTCCCTTGGAAACAGTTTCCTCATTGTCCCAGGCACTGCACCCTATGTCCTATGTACAGCACTCTCTTGCTGCAGACAGCACGGCTGTGACGGCTTTCCCTCAGTGTTCCGTAGGATTGTTCCATGAGCTCTCCCTGTTACACACAGGGCAAGTTCCGGCATGGCAAGTCCCTCAGGTCACCACTAGACAGGTTGGGCCGGATGCACATGTTCCCAGTATATGCCCAGGGTT
This sequence comes from Choloepus didactylus, assembly GCF_015220235.1. Classification (NCBI taxonomy): domain Eukaryota; kingdom Metazoa; phylum Chordata; class Mammalia; order Pilosa; family Megalonychidae; genus Choloepus; species Choloepus didactylus. The sequence continues at coordinate 8,787,273 of NC_051320.1, read as the reverse complement.
ACTCTGCTGCCTCTGGAACTGGGACCAGGGACCCACACTGAGAGCATGGGCTGGCTCCTTAGCGAACCAGCGAGGGGTGGGGAAGCGTCAGCCAGGTTGCCAGGAGATCCTATCTCTTTTAAGTAGCCTTTATCTTGATTCAGCATTTGTCCTATTACTATAGTCCTTTAACTGTTTTCTGAAGCTTTTAGAAAGATGTTTCTGCCAGTTCTTGCTGGTTGCTCAAAGCTTCTGTGGGTGGATGGAGCCCTGAAGCATCTCACTCCACCATCTTGAATTGGGCAGGGCCCCAGTTCTTGAGAATTTTATGCAGAAACCTGTGGATAAAGATGGCACAAAGTGAAGTGGCTGTCAGACTTCCAAAATTATACAGGCAGTTAAAACTATGCAGCTACAAACATGTGTTACCCTTCATGAAAAAAGGAAAGCTGACTCCAAGTGTGGAGCCAGGAACCCAGAAGGTGAAGCCATGAGTCACAAAAGATTATTTTCAGGCTCTGAAAACTAATGGAGTTTTCCTGGTGGGATTTTTAAATTGCTTGGGGGTGGTGATGCCTTTTTTCCTTCTATTTTCTCCATTTGGAAAAGGAATATTTAATAACTGGTGTCATATGCCTGTCCCACCATTATATTTTGAGAGCCAATAACTTGTTTTATAGTTTCACATGTCCACAGATGGATAGGAAGGTTGCTTCAGGATGATTATACTCAGAGTCTCACCTATATCTAATTTAGATGATTCAGATGATGATGTTTAGGACTTTTGAGCTGATGAGATTAAATGAGGTTTGGGACTTAAGTTGATGTGGTAATGAGTTGAGATTTTTGGGGATATTGAGATGGGGTGAATATACTTTGCATGTTGGACAGACATGAATCTTTGGGGCCAGAGGGCAGACTGTGGTAGGTATGATAATGGTCCCCCAAAGATGTCCATGTCCTAATACTCAAAACCTGTGAATATATTATCTTTGGGACAAAATGGACTTTGCAGATGTGATTAAGTTAAGGATCTCAGGATGAGAAGATTATTCTGGATTTTCCGGGCAGGTCCTTATGTAATCACAAGGGTCCCTATAAAAGGGCAGCAAGAGGGAGAGAATGTTAATTGGCAGAGTTGCTATGGAAAATAGTTTGACAGTTTCTTTAAAAAAAAAAGAAACTGAACACACATTTACCATATGACCCAACTATTGCCCTTACGGGCATTTATCCCAGAGAAATGAAAACTTATCTCCACACACAACTCAGGATGTGAATGTTCATAGCACTTTATTTTAAATGCCCCCAAACTGGAAAACAGCCAAAATGTCCCTCAATAGGTGAATAGTCCAATATACCATGGTACATTCATACCAAGAAACAGTACTCAGCAATAAAGAAAAACAAACTATTGATATGCAATAATAGAATGGATCTCAAGGGCACTTCCCTGAGGGAAAAAAGCCAATCTTAAAAGGTCATATACTGTATGCTTCCACATATATAACATTCTTAAAATGACAAAATGATAAAGATGGAAAAGAGTCTAGTGGTTGTCAGGGTTCAGGGATGGTAGGGGTGGGGTGGGGGAAAGGGGCAGCAGGAGAGTTCTGTGCCATGGGACGAAATTGCTTAGAACTATACACACACATTTTACCAACGTCAAGTTCCTGGTTTTGATATTGTATAATAAATATTCCCATTGGGGAAAACTGCGTGAAAGGTACAGGGGTCCTCTCTATTATTTTGCAACTTCCTGTGAATCTATAATTATTTTGAAATGGAAAGTTAAAAAATGAAAAGATTTAAATGGATTCAAATAACAGAGTGACAAAGTTTTGAAGATAATTGAAAGATATTGATGAAGGAATAGTTTTTTCTTACTTGTATGAAAAATAAAAGCAACCTCTGGAAGAACAAAAGACAGTGAAAATCTGTAAGAAAGTCATTGAAGGGAAAATGAAAACATGGCATGATTTTGAGAAAATGGTAGACTATAAGAGAAGGGCATCAATTTGAACATTTCTTCTTACATGGTGCATTGTTTCTGGAGTAAACAGTATTTGCCTAGTTAGAATAATAAAATACTATTTGGAGGTTTTCACTTTTAAAGATTTGATCTATATGCTAAGAATGGAAGAATGTTATGGTTAAAGAACAGAACATAATTGTTATCAACTCTGATATTACAGAAGTAAAAACACAGGTTGACAAAAGTTGGGGGATAAAAGGGGAGAGAAGAGTTGGAGGGAGTGAATCCTCATCGTTCAGAGCAGATAGTCAAGAGACTCTATTTTCGTGGATGCAATGCCAAAGGATGTTTCAGGATATGATTTTAAGTTACAGTGGAAAATACTAAAGTTAAAATGGAAAATAATAGCAAAACCAAAATACTGAAAGAACTACACAGGAGCTTAGAAGCTAAACCTTTCTAATAGCCTTGGGTTAAAATTGACTCATCAAGTTGGCAAGTCAAGAAATAATGGCAGAAGCACTTTATTTAGAGGCATGTAAATAATTGTAAGAACTAAAAGCAGAAATAGTTAAAAGTTATTTATTCTGGGGAGTGGATTCAGAGATGGGGCAGATTCAGGAGATTACTGTTCTTAAGTCTGGCACTACATGCTTATATTACCGTAAGTAAAAATTGTACAATTCCGTATTAGTTTTAAATTGTTGCAGATTTAAGCTTTGGGGTAGTGAAAAGGGACTCAGCTTATCTATCTCTCATGAAAAGGGTTCAATCCAGGTTTTGATCCTTTCTGACAGGGGTGAGTCATTTGCTGTCAAGATCAAGGGGCAATGCCTCTTCCGTTTTCACTCTGATGGTGCTTTACTTCTTTAAGACTTAAATTAAGTATACTTAAGCACTGAATGATCAGAAGTTTTCATTCTACTTAGCTTTTTTTTCCTTATTGCATAGAACAGATCCAGCACCTCACTATGTCAGCCTTCAGAGTTTATACACAAGGATGGTTCTTATTTCCTGGTTGAGAAAATCTCCCAAATCCTTTTGTGTTCCTCTCACAATCTATACCTTTCTTCACGAATAGGCACCACCCATTCCCCAATTCTATAGCCCAGCCTCATTTCCTTGGGAGCATTTACTCAGTATAAAAGAATCAGGACTACAGACCCTTCTTGTATATTGCAAATTCTGCACCCATTTTTCAGAAATGGGTATCAATGATTCTTTCTCTGCCCAGTTTGTTGCTGGCCCCCCAAAAGGTAGAAAGTAGCTCTGGACCAGTACAGTAGATAGGGGAAAGATAGGGCTTTTCATCCCCAGGCTGACCCCTCCCCAAAAGTTGGGTCTGCGGCAAGATTTCTTCTAAATTTCCTATCATCTTGTATTTGTTTCCCTCTTAAGTTCACCCAGTCTGGTTTTACATGATTAATGTGACTCTGTCCATATTATTTACAAAATAATTAATCTTATTTAATTAATGTTAGTTTAAAAGTCTGGTTTTCATTACAAAGGGCCTTTGCAGGGTTATCTGGGAGAAATGGCGTCACCAGTCTAAAACAGCTTCTTTGACTTCCCATATTTTTCTTACTCATGGGGTAGAAAACTTTCAAATCATCCTGGGACACCAGTAAGAATTTAGCATTTGTTCTTTTGATTTTAGATATGCATTTTCAAGCACTCTCAAGTGCATGAGGGTAAAGAACTTGTCTCATACACATCCTTGTATTCTTCTTAACACCTACTTCTAATGCTGGATAAATATTTTGTGCAGGCAATCGCTACATTAATTTTTTCTTTTGTTATGTTATAGCAGGTAGTCTTTGACTTCTACTTGGGCAATACTTTTTACTAATCACCTTGCATTTCATACAAATTCAAACATACTAAATTTCATACCAGAGAAAGATGCTTCAGGCATATTTTTATATGCTGATATCCCAGGCAACAATGGTTAATTTAATTTTCACAGCAGATATAGTAATAGACTGTTACTGCATGTGCATGAATTAGCTTATGGTTTTCACTCTTGGTTACTCTTTCAATTAGGGGCTATAGAATACACATTAATTGATAAACTATGCACTTCAGTTTTATGACTTTTAATTTAATTTTTATTCTTAATGTCATTAGACTAAAAGAATCTTAAATCATATCTTGGACTTTGTTTTCCCTTCTGCTGTTGATTTTCTACTTGTTTCATGACAAAATTTTAAGCCCTCTTATCCAGACTCTAAGAACTGTTTTAAGTTAGGGTCCTCAGAGAGTCATCACTGGCAAGAATATGATTAAGCATGAAGGTAGTGGCTAATAAATTTATCTGCCCATGCAAGAGTGTATTTTTCAGCCTCATGATCTTGATACTTCTTGTTTGAATATCTAAAATTGAGATTTTTCACGCCCATATTGCTACTGTTCTAATCTTGAAAAATGGGAAAATCACCTGCCTCCTTGCAGATAGGCTGAGCCATGTGAATAGTTCTGGCTAAGGGGTTGTGGACAGAAGCGGTATGTGGCACTTCCAGGTTGGATCGTGTATTTGCTGGCATAACGCACTACGAGAGTTCTCTTTCCCTGCTGTGGTAATTACGGAAAGCATGTGCCCATGGTAGACGCTTAAGATATATTTGACATAGTCCTTTTCTTCATAAACTTGGATTTAGATAATACAAGGAAGAAAGTGTTGTGTTTTTAGAACAGCATAATGTAGCCCTTCCAGACTGGTATCTTTGCACGAGTTCTGTATCAGGAGACTGCAAGGGAACACTACTGGTGATTCCATTAGCTCACTGGTCACTCATCAGTCATAAAAAGTGGGACTGCCCAGAGCAAACCACGATGTATGGCTGCCTTAAGTACATGGTAAATAAAAGTAGAGGTGTTGAGAACTTCTGACCCACCCAACAACTCTCCAAGAATGTTTTCTAGTGGTATGCTGGAACACAGTCAAAACCACAGCAGACTGTGCAAGTTTTAGATCATAAGCTATATACGTTGATCATAGAGGGTATAAATCTCAGTTTAAAAATTTAGATGAGTCAAGAATTTTCAATTCTTTTACTTTCTTTTCTAGTCAAACTAATTTTGAACCTGAGGTGGTATGGAACTGATGAGACATTTTAATTCGAATTATATTTTTAGGTCTCCTGTCTCCAGGATGGTTAAAATTCTGGGATCTTACATGTTCTCAAATCACGAAGGGAAGCTCTGCTGGTCACAAGCCATCTGTTCACAGTGGTTGTTGTCCCAGTTGGGTGGACCCTTCACTTCTGGTGGTTCTGATGATTCCATTATATATTTGGGGAATAAGAAATGTGGCAAAGCTTGAAACCCCAAGTCTAAAAAATTCAGTTTTGTTAGGTGTATTGTGCAGTCATTTCATCAGAGGTTTTGCCACCTGCTTGGGGGCACCGCTTGGAAAGCAGGTTTTTGTTTTGTTTCACTACTCACTGGACCCAGAGTCCTCTCTTCCAGGACCAGGTTATGAGAATGGTTTGGGGGTTCTTGTTATACAAGCTAAGTCTGCTTTCTGCCCTGCCAAAAACTTCACTAAAGCAAGGAATCACAGAACTTGGCTATCTGCTAAAATGGATTAAGGGAAAATGTAAACATGTAGAATGAAAAATAAACTAACAAAAAGATTTATTTCACCCCTCAGCCTCTTATTTAGAAACTGAGGGATGCTAAAAAAACAAAAAGGCCTCCTGCCTAAAACAACCTAGCTGTAGCTTATTACCGAAGCAAACAAATTCCTTTTTGTAACAGAATGCCATTATTTAACTACATCATCAGAATTTTAGGCTGAGCTTTTAAGAATTGTCTAAATAAATACTCCTGGAGGGAAATTAAACTGATTTCATGTTTGCAGCACCTTCGCATAGATTCCTTTATCAAATGGTCTTTCCAATGTGGTATTAGCTGAGTCCTGGTTCCTGCAGGGCACATTGCAGAGAAGCAGAGGAAAGGCTGGGTCATAGAACAATGAAGATGGGGAGACTGAATGAGACTAGAGGGGGGCTACCTCCACAGCTGCAGGCAACATGAGGGCACTCTGTACTAAGGTTACCTAAAAGAAAGGAGAGTAGCTGCAGTACACTCTGCTCATGTTATACTGATTTATAGCTGGTCCTGGCAGCAGGACAGCAGAAGCGGAGAGATCCAGCCACTTGTGTTCTTTGGCCTGCATTTATCATTTAGTCATGACCTTTAAATTGGGCAACACCCAATTCTTTTCCAGAGTGTTTGGTGTGGACCAGACTCTGTAAATCTCTCCTTGGCAGGACATAGAATTTAAACCACATTCTGATTTATCTACTATTTTTGCTAAAAGGGATGGTATAATTTATGTCAAGGCTTTGTTTCAGGGTTTTTCATTTAAGCCTCTGTTTTGCCCCAATAATGGATTTATTGTCACATCCGCTATTTCTTATATTATTGTTAGCAAACTATTACATTTAGTGGTATTTTTAAAAAACACTCTACTTGAAGACAAGTTTGTTCTAGTCAGTTCTTTGTAATTACTACGTTCAAGATTATGAGCCAATTTAGAGCAGGAGGAACTTACAAATACCAGCTATCACTTTGGCACCTGGACTCATTACTGTAGTTCCGTATCTGGTCAAGAAAGACTTGTGTATTGACCAAAGAATTTATCATCTTCATTTTAGGATTCAAATGCATGGGTTTTTTTTTTTTTAAAGTGAACACAGTCACTTCATTTATATTATCAGTCACTGAGGCACTCTCAAATGGCTTGACAGTAATAATTACTTACAATATAATTTTTAGTTCTAACATGGACACTGGAGTCAATTATACATAAATAAAACACCAACTAAATATAAATAAGATGTAAATGAACACGAAGTTTTAGCTCCTCATTGTCACCAAAATCTGGTCATAGTCCACTTTTCTAGGCATAGCTTCTATTACCCTTTTTTCATTATATATTCTAGCTAAATCAGATTAATCCCTATTTGTTGAAAATGCACTGTGGATTACCTATTTCAGTGTTACTCTTTCTGATATTCCCTATCCTTCAAATGAGAATTCTCTTCATCTTTGCCATACAAAAATACTGTCTAAATTTAAAATTGATTCAAATTTGACTTCTGTCATGGAGCACTTTCGTGATATTTTCAGTTAGAAGTATTAGCATTTTATTTGTATTGTATTTATTTACTTACATTATGGGTAATTTTCTTCCTTGAATTATCTAAATACAAGTTTATGAAGAAAAGAACTATGTCATATATTGCTGTATATCTTCAGCATCTATCATAGTGTCTCAGGAAATGTTCATTGGTTTGTTAAAAATTATTAATTTTAAGTTTTTAGTTAGATGTACATTTTAAAATATTTTTATTTATAACTTTGGTGCTTCTTGCTTGCAAGCAGAATTCTTAATAAAGAAAAAAAATCTATATAGATTAAAAAAGAATATAATAATTTTAATTTTAGAGTTAAAGTCCCTAAAGTCATACTTTCTTTACTGCTGACAGTAAATTAGAAATGCTTATTTTCCTAAAAGAAATTCCTTTTGTTGATATTTCCTTTTATTGGAAATGTGCTATTAATATCATAGCTACTATAACTGCCAAGTTACAATGAATGCTCCATCCGTCAAACATGGTGAGCTGATAAGATAATGCTCAATCCTTAAATTCTTCGTACCAATATTCCATAATTTCATCTTGTTTTATATATAGTTGCATAAAATATGGATTCCAAGAAGGCAAAGGACCTTTTTGAATTACTAACTCCTGCATCCCCCAGGCCCAGCACTGTGTCCAGCACATACACCACCCTAATAAATAAATAATTTTTGAATGAACGAACAAACTGTAGCATTCATCCTTCCTACCCCAGGTGCTGATGAATTGCGGAAACTCTTCTCAAAACTTTTTGGTGGAGGACCGACCATTAGAAGGTCACTGTGCTGGACTCTAGGCCCTATTAAGCTTCTCAGAATCTACTTGGAAGAACCTGTCAACAACACAAATTAAATGTGAACACAGCTCTAAAACAAGTTTAAAACAAGATTATACAGGAAGGGTAATTTAAAGGATAATGATAGTTTGTGGGAGTATGGAAATCTTACATTTTCTTTCCCTCCTTTCTGCTCTCCCCTCCTCCTGTCCTCTCTTCTGATTCTCCTCCCTTCCCTCTTCCTTCTACCTCTTAGCAGAAAGGTAACAATAATCACTCTGGTAACAGGGCATAGGAAGTATAGAAATAGGTATATTTCACGGATGTCCCCGGACCCCAAATTCACTTTTAAAGACTTATCTTAAAAATTTGAATGTTGTATGACATTACTTTTCAGGTTTATGATAGAAGATTGCTAATAATGCAGTTGTCTGGAAGAAATTGTGGTATGAAAAAAAGAATTGAAACATAAATCTGAATCCAGATTCAAGAAGGTTAGCATTCTCTTGACTACTAATGATCTCTGAAAATGTAATGTCTTATTTCTATTTGCTAGTGTTTGAACACCCATGATAAAAAAGAGATAATGAGAAATTGGAAAAAAGGAGAAAGAGACCAGTTTTTACAGAAATAAGAGTATCTTAAATACTTTTGTAAATAATATACTAAATGCTGTTTTGTTAATAAAATAACTTCTTTTAATCTATCATTTTAGTAGCTTAAATATATATAGCTATGATATATAGTTGGCTAGTTATGGTAATCACTTCCTGGAACTGTTCTAACTAGGGAGAGAAAACAGCCTCTTTTGCAAAATTTGAAACTAAGACACAATGTAAATATTCACATAGGGAAATGATTTTAACTTTGGGCTTTTCATCTATTATAAAAGGGAGCAAAATCTGATATGTGGAGAGAAGACAGGTTCTAGGGCAAAAGAAAAAGCAAAGATAACCACACAGTTCTAAGAGTTCCCAATAGATTATGCTCATTATATAAATCTTACAGTTGTTTAGGATGAAGCAATTAAAGTTAGTACATATTTTTAAGTTTATATACCAATAAGTTATCTAATTCATAAACTTCTTAGGCTCATGAGATAAAAGAATCTCACATCATTTCATAAATGAAATTTCCTGCTTCCCTTTCTTTTATCCACAGAATCTGTAGGACATATCAATTAACTTACTAATAGAATGGATATTATCCATCACTTAAAATAACACTTGGCTAATTTAGTATTACATTAATATATAATTAGTATTAGGCAAATGCAACCAGTAAACCTTATGAAGTCTTAATTTAGGTGACAAAGGGGTTATTTGTATAGCTTTCTTGGAGAATAATGACTTTTAAAAGCCCTTCAGTCAGCAGAAAGAAAGAGGTGATGCAGAATCAGTACTAAGATCCATTATCAGAGATTTGGCCTAAAATAACAGCCATCCTTTAAGTGTCTTTGATACTTTAATGTATTATCAGGTGAAATAAATAAGATACATCACATGCAGACACACAACAATAAAACACATATATGTGTATATACAGTATGGTTTAAAGTTATTTGAGACTAAATTTGAAATTATATCTAATTGGATGTAGTCTGCACAAATAGGATTCATTTTAAATATTAAATAGGACATGAATTTCTGAAGTATTTACTTTAAGCAAAATGGGGTCAAATGATTTTGGGAAAGTATAATTTTCAGTTGTACATACAATCCGTTAATTATGTAGATTTGAATGGTTACTGAATCTGAAAAGCTATAAACAACTTTTTAAACATTAAACTTTTCTGTTCCTCACTATTTGCTGGGAATACTTCTGGTGGTGGGAAATGGCAGGAAACAGCTAAGTGAGAGTATTTACATAAGTTGCTTATCTCAGAAGAGTTGAATTCTTTGAGGTTTCAGGTTTTTAAGAAATATATATTTTTTAAGATTCTTTTTCTAAAATAACTTTGCATACAATTTGCCATAGTTTTTGAAAGTATTCCGAAGTTTCAGATAATACAGAAACGCCATGCTACCAGAGTCTGCTGATCAACTTGGAATTGGTTGAGCAATTTCAGAGTGCAAAAAAAAACCTCAACAAGAACACAAAATCAAACAGTAGCTACTAAAGGTTAAAGTCCACCAAAAGCAGCAGTGGTGCAAAATGTAGGGCAATTTTCAAATGTGGAATTGATTTCTCCTGCAGTCTTTTCTGCCTCATGTACAAATACAAATAGAATCTTTGTGAACAAAACAACAGCAAAAAAATAACAACATATTGTGGCACAAAGGACTGAGAAAGATTTCATAAAGGAAGAAATAGTGAAGTCCTTGAAGAAGAAGCACAATTTCCTTAGAAAAGAGATGGTAATATTGACATTGGGAATACCAGGAATGGGATATTGTTTTATTTCTTACTAAAGGAAGCCTGTTCTCTATCCAATTTCTTATCTATGAATTTCTGTGTATTATAGACAAAAATAAGGGGTGTACTCAAGAAGTTGTTTCATGGTTTGAACCAATGATTCTCAAACTTTACTGTGCATCAGAATCAACTAGAGAACTTGCTAAATGTTTGCATCGCTAAGTCCTTTGGTGAGTTGATTCCACTGATCCTGGACTATTCTTTAAGTACTAGTTTAAATGATGTCTTTTCCACTTTTTTCTAAGGATAGTCTTATGTTGCATAGAGCTCCTGATCCTGAATTTTGACAACAGCGTTTCTCAATATGTGTGATAATGACAAACGAAAATAGTGGAACACAATACCAAGGAGTTATCTTGTAATAAAAAAAGTGCTAATGGCTATAGACAAAGGTTGTCAGTAAAAGTCAGAAGATCCCTTTTTGTTTCTAACTATGAAGATAGCTTTCAATTTCCTCCACTTACATACACATTTATTTATATATTTTATAATTTATACATATTATATAATATGTATGTTACCATTTCTCTGGTCTTAAGCTTTCTTCTTCATTTTCAAATTCCAGTTCTACTTTAAAAAAATTACCACCTTCCCAACTAATTAAATTTGCTTCTTAAAATCAACAAGGAAATGTTGTGTTTTTGCCTTTCAGACAGAAAAAAACAAGTACATTGAAGCTAATTATCTTTTAGAGAGGAAGCTTTTGTTTTTACTGTTGTTTTTTGGGGGGCAGAGTGGTAGACTTGTAATGGTACTGGAAATAGTACATGGGAAAAAACCCCGCAGAACAACCAGTTCCATATTTAGCAGGATTTTAGTCCTGGGTTTTCCCCAGACATTGCAGTTCAGATGGAGGAAATTCTTTCAGGCCCTACAGACCTGACTGACCAGACTGGCCTCCATAACCATAACCAAGGCCTATTATGCAACACAGTATTACCAAATAATCAGATGACTGAAGGTTAACCTGGGTAACATGTATAGATCTCCAATTCTGAGGCTGAAGAAAACGTGACAATCTAACTGCCAGGCCTATGAGAAGTGTAAACTCCTAGGGTGGTGAGAGCAGTTTAAAAAGGTGAATTCAATTCAGCTTAATAAAGCATTGATTGAATGCCTTTATGCATTACAGCCCAACTAAAGTGTCAAAGAGCAATACCACCACACCTAGGGAATTTTCTGCTTAATAATAAAATTGAAGCAACCTGGTATGAAGAATTAAGTTATTACAGCAAGCATTACCGCTGTTGCTAGGACCAGACTTGCTGAAATATTGGACCAAGAACTCTAAGAATAAATTGTCTCCAGGCTATCTAAATTAATTAACATCCAAACAAATCAATAAATAATTGTAGATGACAGAATAGTTTCTAATGTATCCATTCAACAAATGCCAAGTACTAAAGTTGTAGCAGACATCAAATTAGGACCTGGAAAGCAACACATCAGGCAAGTGTCCAGCCTTCATGGATTACAAGTTAGTACAGAAGACAGAAACACAGGAAAAAATTATAAAGGAAAAGTACAAATTGGGGACATCATCAGACTTATTCTGACGGTGTGGATGGGGTGGCACTATGAGGCCTGAGTATCAGGAAGGTACAGGGTTGATGGCCTATTTGCTGTTCAACTACTCACCAAGAATGGCACTCAGTCCTACTTATAAACAAAATACTTACTAATAGTCTTATTAAATATGACTTATATTCAACTTCAATGCAATAGAGGAAGAAGAGAAAAAAGGTCTAGAATTCTGAAAAATTCCAATAGCAGAGAGGAGAAAGTAAACAACACAGATAAAGAAATCAAGAGGAAAAAAAAGATGTAACAGCTGTTTAATGATTTCAGTTATTTCCCTAATTTAGATGGCAATTTCTACTCATTCTACTTGTGGTAAGTAAGAAATTCTCACGTGCTAAAATTTCTGCTTGCAATAGCAGAAAGCTAATCCTGGAAGGCTGTCATATTATGCCACCACAGTTAGGAGTGCCTTCAGACCAGGCAGAGAGCTAAAGACGGAGCTGATGGAGCTAACAAGCTCTACTCCAGAGGGCAGAGTCACAGAGATTTTGTACAGTTCAGAGGTCAGTATCCACTGGGTATGTATTCATACTTTGAAGCCAAATAATGTGAAATTATTGACTTGAAGGGCAGGTAATCTTAGCAGCAATTCTGTTCTTGTTTTAAAGTTATTTTGTGATTTCAGCTTTGACCTTGCTTGTCTGTTCATCTTACATGAATATGTTACTCAAATACTTTTGCACAAAACCTAAAGAGTAGCCACCATCAAAAGTAGTCCACAAATACCTAGGTCCCCACCTGAGATTCTATAAAAGATTCACTCACTAAATTTTATCTCTCAGAAACTTAAATCTACCCGAGTGTTCTTGTGTCACACAAGCACTAAAACCCGGAGGCAACAGCCTCTTCAAGAACAACAATCAGCTGCAGCCTCCTTCCCCATACTGTCGACACCCCCTTTCAATATGAACACATTAGGGTGCTCACCGCCTAGACATCTCGGAAAATGGAGAAAAAGACTGAGAGGAATGGGTAGCAACAAACAAGCCAATATTTAACAAAGGTCTATGAATACTGAAACTTTATATAAATATACATACATTTTTTAGATGCTAGCCTGTTGGAATAGCTGGAAGAAGGTAAATGACAGGGTGGAAATTTGCTCTATAGGTACTCGTTGAATTTTGCTTTGAAGGTCTTCACCTTTCTGTATATACTCTACATTGCATAATAAGGAAAGAACTGAAACTGTGAAACTGTAACCCATAACAATTTTTGAAATTACCTATATAACTGCTTGTTCAGCTGTACATCAAAATCAAAAGTTACCTACAGAACTGCTTGTTCAGCTGTACATCAAAATCAAAAGTTAACACTTTCTGTATGTATGTCATATTTTACAATATTGGAAATAGCTCAAGTTGTGAAACTGGAACCCATGACACCTTTGGAAGTTTGTTTAACTACTTGTTAAATTATACCTTGAAAATTATCACTGTTATGTATACATGCTCAAGTTCACAATAAAAAAAGGCATTAAGAAAAAAAAAAAGAGTAGCCCACACTCACGGTCAACACATCTGTAAATCAAAACCGAGGAGAATTCAAGCAATGTCAAAGAAACGCGCTCAACCCTACTAGTGGCTTGGAGCGGCCCATCCAGAGGATGACTAGCTTACAAGAAAGCAGGCCCTGTGGCACAGAAGTCATAGAATTTAGGAGAGACATAACGGCTGTTATGCGTACTAAAACTCAATGAAAAAACCTTATGCAGTTCTCTAGGACTCCTGCAAATGTGAAGAGCGCGTTTATTGATTTGGTGCATCAGTGGCAACATTTTCCCAGGTCGCCTGACCCCTACGTCTCCTTTCCGGTTCTCAAATTCCCGTGCCTTTCCCTCAAAATCCTTCCTGCTAGTAACAGACACTTGCACAACGTCTTCATCGGGACTGAGTCCTCAGTTTGTTGCAAGAAGATGACATCTCAGCAGCGAGGTGAACAACCGCGTTCCCGCGGGTCCGAACGGCTGCTGCAAGCGCAGGGCTTTGCGGGCCGAGGGCCGGGTCGGCCTCGCGCAGGGACCACGGGGACGTCTGACTCTAAGGGGAAGAATGGCGCAATTTGAAGAAAAATCCTTGGCTCTTCTGATAAACCAGTGAGCATCCTCCACAGAAGCCTCTGCAGTTACCTTGCGGGGATCGCCTCCAAACCTACAGAAGCTGCCCTTCAAGATGTAGGACACGGTGAGAACCCCACTCCACTCGGTGGGGACCGCTACAGCCCAGGTCCCCTCAGCGCGGGATCCCTCACAGGAGACCTCCTCGCAACCGCTCGGCTCACGCAAACCCAGACGTAAGGAAGAAGGGAGGGGACAGGGCGACGCTCTGCTCTCGCGGGATCTCCTCCCACGGCCGCTGTGCCCCAGCCGTAGTCAGACCTCGCGTTGATTGGGCCCGGGGGCGGGGCGAGCCCGGAGGGGGCGTGCCCAAGCTGTTCTGTTTTGGGCGTCCTCAAGCTAGCTGCCCTCCTGCTCGCGGCCGTCTGCGCATGCTCGGGTCCCCGACGGCCCTGAGGCCGCGACTGTCGGGTTTTCCCCACAGATCCTGCCAGCCCTTCCCTTCCCCCCGGGCGGCGCGGCGGTGTTGTTGTGGCGGGGGCGGGCGGCCGGCTGCTGCGGAGCCCGCGGAGCCCTAGCGCCTGGACCCGCGCGCAGCTCGGCGGGCCCGACCGACCGGCCGACCGCCGCAGGTAACGCCTCCCGCGGACCCTGAGTCGTCTTGATTGGGGCGGCCGCAGTGCCGGGGTTGGGGTCTGGGAGCGCGGAGGGCGACCGGGCGATGGACAGTCGGAGGCTGAGGAGGCCTGGGGGTCGGAGGGGCTGAGGACTGCGGGAGTCGGGTGCCGAGGGGAATTCGAGGGTCTGACGGGGCCCGAGGGACCGACTGAGGGTTGGAGGTTGAGGGGCGCCGAGGGGGAGTGGAGCACCGAGGAGCCAGGGGACTGTGGGGGGTCCGGCGAGAGCTGGGGCGGGGGCGCCGCGTCCTCGGGCCCAGCCTGCGGCTCGGACCGGGGGCTCGGGGACCACGGACGCCCCGATGTTGCTCAGAAAGACGCGCGCGGGCTCCTTAGGACCTTTTCAGATCCAGCCCTGGACTTTCTGTTGTTTTGATTTTTAAGGAAGAGGCTCAAACCTACGTAGGCTCGGGGAAGCTTTGGGGGCTGGGACTGCAAGGGATTTGAGAGGTTAGAGAAGGGCGCTACCCTTTACTTTCTTTTTGTTTGAGCGCCTGCTGCTGTTTGTGCGAAGTGCGGTGTGGGTCTTAGTACTTAGTTACTTCCAAAACTCCCACTGGGAGGACCCGGGAGTTGAGCCAGAGGGAGTAATTTTGCGAATTCAACTTTAAAAAAAAAAGAAAAAAAACTTTTATTACTTTGTTTTTGTATGAACCTTTTTTAAAGTAGAGAAATAGTACCTATGCTTTTTAAATTACAAATCAGAAGGATTTGAATACATACGAGAAAGTATGCTTTTAATAATAGTTATTTTCCCCCAGTTAATTATTTGAAAATTGCTAAAGTACTACGGGCTCTAAAAAAAAAAAAAAGTAAGCCAAACGATAAAGACATCCTCTCCCCTTCTCCTCAAACAAATGTTTCCGTCTTACCACCCAGGGTCGCCAGTCGTCAAAAGCGGTGTATAGCCATTCAGATATTCCTCTGTGCATATTATGGGCTTTAAAAACAAAATTGGGGTCGTATATGTCATTTCGTTTTATTGGTTAACCATACATAAGGGATCTCCCTCCATTTCATTACACACCTCATTCTTTTTAAAGGCTACATAGCTATTTATGTATTTAATTCTTTAATGCTGAACATTGTCTCCAGTTTTTCAATAATCAATAGCTTTTAAAAAGAGCTATAAATCAATAGTTTAAACTGTGTGGTAGAGCTTTCAGGATGTGGAAGGCCTGAGGGGAATACTTTCATATTAAGCAAGTTCAGTAACATGTTTACACAGAGCTTAATAGTAGCTTATGTGAGGCTTGTATGACTTCATAAAGCAGGCCACTAAAGTAGTTTATTATTATTTTTTTTTTAATTTTTATTTTTGAGTGCATTTTTCAAAGTAAATTTAAATTCCTTAGAGTCAGTTGGAAAAAAATCACGTTCCTTAAACATGAACTGGCTGACATGTGAAGAGGAGTTAAGGCAGAAGGCCAGAGGCCCATTAGTTTGTATTTCAGACAACAACAAAAAAGCAGCCAGGGATTAAATATTTTGTTAAGTAAGCCATGGGGAGTAAGCTGCAGTGGAAGGATGATATTAGACTGCTTATTATTAAATAAAAAGGCTACTAAATCCCTGCTACATTGTGTGTTTCTCTGTGCAGAAGAGCTGGAGGCTTTGCTGATTTAATCACCAACTTGCTTTTTATTAAACATTACTATGTATTCATCTTGGTGCTAGTCTCTAGGGAAAACATGGAACTGAGTAATATAATCATAAGGAACAGTCTGGTTTCTAAACATGTATAGCCTGGAATCTTAGGCTAAGTTGTGTGGGATTTTATTTGGGGAACTGTGTTTAAAAGGAACCAAAAATATCCTTGGCATTTTAGTTATCCTTGTTGATAATAATATGCTCTTATGTATTTCTCACAGTGACATAATTCTCCCTGTACTGTAGATCAATAAACAGAGTCTTTGAGAGGTAACCGAATTGCTCAAGATTCCATTGGCTCTTCAGACTCGAGGATGCTTAATCCAGGAAGTGGTGTTTCCTACTCTGCCATGCTACCTCCTGTTAGTGAACACTGCTTTACAAACTTGATCTTAGAGTTTCCTCCTCTTCTTTGTAATGTTTCTCCAAAGTAGAGATGTGAATATAATCTTATGGTTTGCAAAATAGTCTAAAGGATAAGTAGTGTGAAATTATAATGGTATCATTTAAGATGGCGATTCTGGTGGTATATTAAAATATCAAACTCCTTGACCTGTTGCTGTAAACCAAGAAGATGGGAGATTGTATTAATCACTTTGCTTGGTGCCATGATAAATTTGGATATCATAATAAATTGTAGCTCTCGCAGGTGCTTATTCATTACAAACTTGGATGAATGATCTCATTTCATTAAACTTTATTTTTATGAACCCAGTTGAATACTTTGTAAATTAATATGCTAAAAAGAATACAAAAAGGGCCTTAAAAAGTCTAAAAGGATTAAAATTTGCTTATTTCACTTTTGGTATTTTATAGTCCCTTAAAAATGCACCATGACAGACAACTTAATAGAGTATGTGTCATAATATTATGGTATATTAATCTATCTTAGTTTTCCAGCAGATGTGACAACTGTAGTTTAAAGAAATATGGCAAATAATGACGTTTGTAAAGTATGATCAGTAGTTTGCATTTGAGAATAAACCGACATAGAGGAAAATATTTGAGCTTTTTTATGGTAATTGGATTCATATCTAAGTGGTATGTCTGCCATTCATTTTCTCTTCGACCACTTACACTGAGTGTGAATGGGTTGTATAGTTGTGGGATATAAATACTTTCAGCACCAGAAAGATCTCTTTAGAATATTTTATGATATATTGACCTTTAGGTATTGGGGAGGGAGGTGGGTAGATAGAGGAGTCACATGTTCTGTATGTGTGCATGCACACATTCTTAAAAATGAGAGATCTTGTTACTAATAGGAAGAAATAGAAAGCTTATTTTCCAATTTAACTGGGAAACCTTTTTGGGGACATATATTCATGAGTAGCCAGAAATAAATCAGCTATATAAGTTCTATGAATGATAAAAAAAAAAAAGAATTCTGGAGTTTAAATTCTAGTTGGGATTTAAAAACTCATTTGTATAAAATAACCACTGTGGAATTGCTTAGAGGACCTGTTCACTGATAGTTCTGTTTACTCTGCCTGTATTGCTCTGCTGAAGGATGAAAAACTTATCCTCAGACCTCAGTTCAAGTCATGTTACTTCTGTGAAGCCTTTCCTGGCTCCTTTCCTTATTTCTGGTTGTGTTTTCTACAGTCGTACTGTTGTATTGCAACTTCTCACGTTTGTCTTCTTATGACACTGTAAGCTCACTGAGGACTGAGGACACCCTGTTCATCTTTTTATCAAGTAGGACAATATTTGTTAGGACATTAGCATGTATTAGTTTGGATATGCTCACTTTGGGTTGGTCATTGGACAGTTGTTGACCATAGGAAAAGTGAGGTGTCATGGAAAGAACCTGCCACTGGCCACTGTGTTACTTTAAACAGTCGACCTAATATGGCTTCAGTTTTCTCATTTGTAAAATGAGGGAGGGAGAATTAGACAGTGTATTCAGTCACTACCACCACCCATGTCACTACCATCACAATCACAAAACAGTCTCTACTGTCAGGGTTATGGTCTGTTGGGGGCAAATGATCTCTGATCTATTCCCGGCTTCATAAATAGTGTACATACAAGGGGTAATTTAAAGGTAATAGATGAATTTGCTAAATTAGGGAATGGAGAGGGAGAGAATTATAGACATGCAAGGATCTCGTTTAGTTAACCTTTTTAGGAGTGAGGGAAGCAGGAGTAGCTAGTTAAGATAAAGGGAGACAAAATAAAGGGGAGAACATCTGAGAATTAGCTGTCAAAGTAGACAAAGGGAGAGGGTTTTCTGAAAGAGTGGTGATCAGGAGAGTCAAATGTGTGGATGGATGTCAAGGAAGATGAGAACTTAAAGGTTACACTTTTTGCACTTTGAGATACTCAGATAATATCTAGTTGTATTTATTACCTATGGTTTTAGCCATTCATTTTCCCTCTTTGCTGAGGTTCCCAATTCTGCATCGTCAGCCTCGTTTTCTTATGCTTCAGATAAGCCTTTTTATTTTCTCCCTGATAAACTCTTTACCTGGTTGCCATTTTGTTATGTTGAATCAGTATATTCAGAAATAAACCCCTTTTCCATTGCAAATTTAATTTTTATTCCCCTATTTCCTTGTTTATATTAATGACCATAACATTCTCTTAGTCATCTAGGTTCAAAATCGGATAGTCACCTTTGATTCTTCACTCTCTTCTTCAGAATTAATTTTTGTCATTTTATTTGCATTGTGCTTTCTGATTATGTTGTTTTCCTTCCCATTCTTCCAGCAACCATGCATGTTAAATCTTGCCTCAGTGGTTATCAACAAGACACATCTCAAGTTTTTAGGTCCTACTATTCATCATGCATGTACTGCTCTCAAATTCATTGTCCGAAATGAAGCCCTGATGATGTTGTTTTCCTTGCCTGATGACAGAAACAAACAAAACAAAAAACACTGAGTGTTTTTTATGTGAACCACTGTGCTGAATGTTTTGCTCTTATTTGGTCCTCATAATAGTTTTGGGTTGGTAGATTTTGCTGTCCCTACCAGTTGAGACTTTGCAAGCCTGAAGGAATTGCTGGTAGGTAGAACAGCTGGGATTTGAATCCCAAGCATGTCTTACTAGTCTGTGTTCTTGACCACCATGCCTCCCCTGAGTGGCTCCAGATTGACTTTGTAATCAAGTCCAAGTTCCTTAGCATTGCCTTTCAAAACTGTATTATTTGGCCCCAGTGCCCCTTTTCAAACCTATTTCTTGTTTTAGTAAACTTCAATTTGCATTATTCCTGGAACATACCTAACTACTTTTTTGGTTTCTCATGCACTTTCGTTTCTTGGAATTTTCTCTCTTTTCCCATCTTTTCCTTTAAAAGTCCACCATGTTAAAGACTACCTCATACCCCATATTTCCCTAGAGCCCCCTTCCCTTGTCTGTGTAGAAATACAACTGTTTAACCTCTTGATGATACTTTCTACTCTGAATTTGTTCTTGAGTACTCTTAACAGTTGTAATTGGATTGTGAGATACTTCAAAGCATAAACTGTGCCCCTATTGTTCCTTGTATCCCCAGTGGATGCTCAGGAAATCTGTGCAAATGACTTTGAAAATGGTGACTGGTAAACTGGTAAATTGACATGTAATTGGTATTTGATTTTAACTGCTAGATGATACACACACACACACACACACACACACACACACATACACACAAGAAAAATAGCTTTTGGGAATTTTTAATTGTGTATGTAATAGAACCAGATTTTCTTGTCATAGGCCATGATGAGTTCTTTCTTTTCAGATTTATTATTAGGTAATTGTAAGTTGTTTATTAAAAAAAATTCAGTTTTGTTTTTCTGTTTGCACATGTTTGAGTTATTGGATGTTTTGATATTTGAATTCTTTTTCATGTTGAATTGGACACGATTTTTGACTGCAATATTCTCAAAGCTCTCTGACCTCACAGTTTCTTCTATACTACTGTGGATATGAAAGGTAGAGTAAAGCTATGCCTGTAGTGCAACATTATTTTATTCCTTTTGGTGATAATTAGGACTTCGTATGATCAGCTGAGATGTCCTCACACAAAATATACATAACTCTTAGATTCCTAAAGAATTTATGTGAAATTTCAGTAAACAGCCTTATCAAGTTAATGGTTATCATGCGGAGGTTACAATTTTATATTTCTCTTATATCTCCGTTTGCATCTATACTGTGTAACTTAATTAGTAATTAATTCTTGCTTTATTAAATAAAAATGGAGTCCTTGCTGTTAAGACTTGAGAATATAGGATATCTTGGTGATGGTGATGGAGGAGACATTTGGGATTTCTCTTTGAAATGCTACAGAGCATGATTATAAGGAAGAGAGACATTCTCAAACTAAGCAATTTTTCATTCTGCCTTCAACTTCACAAAATGTTAAAGTAATCACAAATAATTGTTTGAAGATCTAAGTATATTAAGCAAGATTAAAACAATTCATTGATTTTAAAAATAGGTAATATATTCGCATGGTTGAAATTTTAAGTGGTACAAAAAGTATATCAAGTGAAAATGTCTCCCTTCTCAGCCTCCTAGTTATCCTACTGGGTGGTAGTCATTCTTATCTCTGGAATAATATACAAGAAACTAATATTTTTTGTGTATAGAAGTAATTATGAATATTTCTTTTCTTCCCATTTATGTAAAGAGGTACACTGCAAATTTTTTTTCACAATTACTTTTTAAACAATGGACCCCATATTTTTATTTTGTTCTGGGCCCCACAAGTTATGTAGCCGGTTTTGCTTCCTTAGGAATCCCAGGTCTGGTGGGGGAGGTCCTCCTCTCCCTTACAGGCTATATAGAACATACACTCTCTGACAGGGCAGACTTCTTTGCCCCTTGTGAGCCCCCAGGCTGATGGAATCACAATCCTTGCTCTGTGCTTGGGGAGCTCAAAGACTGATGGAGGAGGCATGGCTGCTGCCCTTAGGCAATGCCTGTTAGGATGCAGGAGACAGTCTCTTTAGTGAGCCCACAGTCAGATGGTAGAGACACAGACCCTGCCTTGGGGACTTCAGAATTGATGGAAAAGACCAGGCTCGTGTGAAGCTGAGTTGGTCCCTGCTGAGCCTCAAGGGCTCTGACCAAAGGCCCCTGGGGCAGGTGTTGATTCCTACGGGAGCTGCCAAGGAGGAAGAGCCTGGACCTGGGCCCTGGTAGGGGAGGAGGGGAGATGAAGCCATGGGGCCTTGTTGGGGGTGCAGGCTGGCTTGTGTGAGAGGGCTCTGGGAGAATTCCAGGAAGCATGGTAGAGCTTGGGAGCATCACAGTGTATCTTTAATATCATTCCATATCAGTAGATAAATTACTTTTTCATATTTCTAAAAAAAAATTTATGCAGCCGTAAGTAGCTGCTATATATAGCAACAGCTATATAGATTTGTGTATATAGATATAACTGTATTTTCTACTGATGGACATATAGGTTGCTTCCAGTGTTTTACTATCAGAAACTTTGAGGCAGCTCTTTGAAGGGAGAAAAACAGAAAGTAGAAGTTCTTCCCCAGTAGGGGAAAAAATAAAGTCTGAATGCTGGAAGGGGTGTTTCTTAGTGGGGAGTGAAATGGGTTCCTTTTCAGACCTGATGGTTAATGGATAAGTGAATGCAGAGAATGATGGAATCATGCAAAGACACTTGTTGGGCTCCATTATTGACAATTGAATTGAAATGAGAAAACTGAAAAATCTGCTCAAATAATTAGTTGCTAAAAGAAGAATCTCTTCTATGTTTATATTAGTTTTTTTCTATTTGTTTCTATGGGGAAATGTTTTTTGGAGTTGTAGATCACAAAGCTAGGAACATATTTTTCCTTTCATTCTAGTAATAGCTTTTATGATAATATTTCTAGTATAGAAATAAAGGTTTGGTGGGGAGGGGGAAGAGTAGAAGCTACACTGTGAATTGATCAAATAGAAGACTGGCGATGGCAGGGATGATGGGCTTTGAGCCATGACCAGCTTTGAGCAAGGTGCAGCACTGCATGTGTTTGGAAGCTAGGTGCTTAGAAATGATGGAAACTGGCCTAGGAGACTATATCCTATGTTGTATATTTAACATAGGAAACCTGTTCAGGGGATAAACTAGATCCCTGTGAATCATATAGAGGGAAATGTCATGGCCTAGAATGCAATATATTTTATGTGATCATTAATTTTTTTATGTAAAATTATGACATGTTTAAAACCAAAATTCAAACTATTGAAATAAAGTCCTCTTCCTCAGCAGATCTCCCCCATCCATGAGGGTTACTTGTGTAATGGTTTTTAACAGTTTGGTGTGATCCTTTCAGACTTTTATGCATGAACAACAATAATATTTTTGTGTATGTTAAGAATGCTAGCAGAATTCTATTGAATAACAAATAAATGACAAGAATGGTAAAGTCAGAATCTAATTGAATAACAAGTAAATAAGGTGACGGTGAATACAAGATAAATGTTTGAATGTTCTTTGATTTCAGACCAAGGGTGTTGTAAATGCAAAGTATTGTGTAAACTGTAAAAGCTTCTTAGTTTCTGTAGCTGGTTTATCAGGTTGTGCATACCAAGTCATTTTCTTCCCAAGATGTACTTTTCTTTTTTTAAGTTTGATTTACTGAATAGTGATTAATTATCTTCCCTGTCATTTTCTAGTCATTTTATCCTAAATAAGAGATTTGAAGTCTTTTTTTTTTTTTTTTTTTTTCCTGATAGGTATCCAAAAATTAGTTTTTAGATCTTTGCTAGGTATGTCATTTCTTTTTATGATGGCACTGTGTTTTCAGCCTAGGTCCATATGTTTTGGATTTTTTTGAACAGTGGTGGTTCATTTGCATTTAACCCATTGCTGTACACCTGTGGTTCTCTTTTGATCAGTTATGTAAACTCTGCTAGGCATATTGTAGACATAATAAGTAAAAGGGCCTTTGTTTTTGCCTTTTTCATATAATTCCCATGAATTACTAGGTAATATGGATATAAGTGAAAGAAGATACAAATGATCAGGAATGTTATCACCTAGGAATGGTATACCCTTTAGTTAATTCTGAGAGACCTCTGTTTTAATGAGAACACCAACAAGAGAAGTTCTGCTTTACAGATCCTTCTGCCAATTAAGGCAAATAGACTTGGTGATGAAAGCATGGAATATGTGAGTGCTTGAGTTTTCTCTGACCCGGATACTTGTCTGCTAGGGTGTGGTGTTTGAGTAAACAAGGTTGTAGTTCAGTCTCAATTTTGCATGTCAGATAATTTTTGCACATTTACAGCCATAGTACTTGGTGATTTAGCTGTTGGTTATGGAGAGCCATGGGTGAACTGGTGAATGGATCAGTCAGTGCACATGTATGACTGCTACCGGATAAATGTTTGAGAGTTTTTGTTCTGATTATGTATCATTGTATCTTTGTAGTCCATCTTAAAAAAATCTTGGATCTTAAGTTTAGTAGAAGGAAATATTTAGAAATGCCATAGCTCAAAAACAAATGCAGAACAGTCTTTGTTTTATAATATATTGGAGGATGGTTTATTTTATTTCTGTGACTCCTGTAAGTCCTGGCACTCTTAATTCTCATGTTTTTAGTGTAGTCTCCTGATGACTAAAGTCGGTGTTTTAGTTCCTGGTCAGTCCTGATACTCAAATATAAGAGCAGGTTTTAGAAGGAATGAAGGTAGTCGTTGCAATGCTAGTTTCAAGGCAAAGCCTAGCAGCAGTCTATAGTGATTTAATATATATTGTAGATTCTTTCCTGAAAGACATGCTTTAAGTACTTCTAAACTATTTTAATGGGCTTGTCTTTTTTCCTGCAAATAGAATATTGAAACTTTATTCCTTTATGGACCAGAGAAATTATTTAGAAATTAAAAGATCTAGTCTTTTCTGTAGTGATTTATATAAATATTTGTTTACTGTAACCATTCATGAAATTGATTTGGTTCTGTAGGAAAGGAAGGAAAGTGACCATGGACTTACAGAAGTTGAACCACCTCATTGTTTATGATGAAAGGGCCTCATGTAAGTTTTCTTTTTCCTGCTCAGTTATCACTATTTTTATCATTGGTTCATCAGTGATTTTATTATACCTAGGTAGCACTGATAAAATGAATGTAGTCCACACTAATAAATGAATTATGTATACCTATATACATATATAGATGTGTGGACATCTGTTGTGTGCCACTCCAGTAGGCACTATTCACATAAATAAAATGTAAATGGCATTTTCTGTACTGTTTGAGGAAAACTCAACACTGCTTTCTACATGAGTGATTCTTCTTGGAATTGTACAAGACCCTGATATCTTTGATGTTTTAACATTGTCACATTTTATATAACTTTCCATTTATTTAGTCTTCATAACAGTCTTGTCAAAGAGTCAGGGAAATCTGTATTGTTATTCCCATTTTATAGATGTATAAACTGAGACTCAAAGTTACTGCATTTTTCTGAATGTGCTTTCTTGCTGTGAAGTAGTGATGTGAGAGTCAGTGATCTTCAGTGTTTATGGACACAGGGCTTGGTGGGAGATCGACCTAGGTTTGAATCATCTTGTCTCACTAAAAGAAATGAGAAATTACTGTAGTCCACTAGTACTTTCTTGACACATTACTGTCACTAATGTTCCTCATATTGGCTGAGTCACCAAGAAATGATTGAGGTATGGTGGGTATTCTCTAAGAATTAGAGTTCTCTAAGACTGTAGAGAGACTACCATTAATTTATTTTTAATCTTTGGAACTTAGAGTTATCGTTCACTTATTTTGTAACAATTCTTTTTACTGTCAGTCGTGCTAGATAAAAGTCATTTTACTAAGCTTAAGTATGCATGTTATTTCATTTGATTCTTAAAACTGAGGTTGATCAGTTTTATTGAGGTAAGGTAAAGACCATGAGTTCAGACCTTCATAAATATGTTTGATGCTAGGCATTCTTCTGGGCATTCTTCTCATTGTTACCTCAAATCTTATTTATAAAGAATTTTGTTTCTGGGTTAAGTGTCTGCTTGCTTCCTTTCATATCCATTAGTGCCTTCTGTTGTGTGAAAGCATTACTAAATTCAAGTCCTGCTCCTAAAGGTCTACTAGTCTTTTAGCTAGTGTATCTTTCCATTCATTTTTAGTGATACACAAAAAGCATTTACCATCAGGAAAATCTGTTTTTAAATGGGTGCTCCTTCTTGAGGCTAACCAGGAATCATACTACATTAAAGGTTTGACAATTGTGAATGTGTTACATGTATCCTAGAACGTATCAAGAAAACGGGTGGACCATCATGGTACAGGGTCTTGACTCATGCAGAACTGATTTTTTGTGAGCACTCAGAATGAATCTGCATGGTTGCTTTCCACTGTCCTAAAAGTACAGTCAAGAAGTAGGCAGGACAAGTCTCTACCATTGTGTTAAGCTTGAAGTTTATATTTAAGCAAAATTTCTCTTGGTGTTCTAAGATATTAGAAGTGCTGAAAACTTTTCATGAAACTGCTCAAGGGTTAGGAATGAATGTACATTTTGTACTATGAGAAGAAAATGATTGTATGGCTCAATAATAACCAAAGCAAAAGGTTGATGGTTGTATCTGTTGCATTGTTTCCATTTGGTACTTAAAACTGAGTTTCAAGGTCTTCATAAAGTTTTTGTACATTTGGCCTATAATACATTTATTATTGTTTTAATTAGATGACTTTGGACTGTCTTAAGAATGTGACCATTCCTTATAAAATTATCTGTACAAAAAAATAAATTCCAGGTTCTGTCAAGGAATGATAAAAGCGTATCTCTTGCCACGGATCCTCCTTGCAATCTCTTATTTCTTCTCCTGTATCCTGGGTGAGAAATGGAGGAGGTGGAGAGAGGATTTGGGCTGAAGTTACACATGAATCCTTATGGAATAAAGTTAGTGTGATAGGCAAATAGTGCCCCCCCCAAAAAAAAAAAATTCCACGTTCTAATCCCTGGAACCTGGAACCTGTGAATATGTTATCTCACATAGCAAAGAGGAATTAGGGTTTCGGATAAGAATTAAGGTTACAAGATTATCTTGGTGGGCCTGCTGAAATCACAAAGGTCCTAAAAAGTGAAAGGGGGAGGTAAAAGAGAGAACCAGAGAGATGGCAGTGTGAAGACTTGGCCTGGCATTGCTGGCTTTGAAGATTGAGGAAGGGGCCTTGAACCAAAAAAATGGTGGTCATTGGAAGCTAGGAAAAGGTGAGGAAACCAGATTGTCCCCTAGATCCTCCAAGAAGGAACACAGAAAGGACACCTTGGTCTTAGCCCTGTGGGAGCTATGTCAGATCTCTGGCCCCCATAACTGTAATAAATTTGTGTTGTTTTAAGCCATTAAGATTTTGGTAATTTGTTAGAGCAGCATTGGAAAACTAATACAGCAGGTTTATTTTAGCTATTTGATTTCTTGGGGAAGTGTTTTCTAGATAATTACCCCCCCCCCCCCCAAATTAAGATATTTACAAAACTGATAACACTAGTAGTGCTAAAAGGAGTGTATTTGAGGCCTGCCAGATGGGATTTCCTCTCGTTTTTGCAACATCTTGTAGCACCTCTGAATTTCTAGAGCTTCTTCGTTGAATGGGTAATATTAGTATATTGGGCAGGTGAATCAAAATGGTGTGTAGGATGCTGTTTAAGTTGGAGAAAACTACAGATATAGAGTGATCTAGTAACAGATGATAAGGATAATGACAGAATGGGGTTTTCATTAAGGGAAATGGAGCTATTAAAGAGGGTGCCTGGTTTGAACAGTGAGAGGCTTTGTAGAAGATTTTGGTTTCAAACATTAAATTTGAAGTGATAGTGGAAACCGCCCCCCCCCACCCGAATCTTTGAGATTACTCTAACATCTTAGATACTGGATAATTGGTGCTAAAGAAGATGATGATTCTTAATTAGAGCAAGAGAAAGGAGAAAAAACCTGCCCTAAAATCCTAAGGCAATTTGTTAGTAGGGAGGAAGGGACAAAATTAATAGCTTATTTAAATAGCTTTTCTGGAGTCCAGAAGCTGTGTTTCTTGTGAATTTGCTACAAGGAGTCTTTCTAGTTTGGGAGAAAGAGCATTGTACTTGAAGAAATTTTATATACCCTTTGTTCTCACTAGGAAAGAAAGACCTTTACATTCAGGGTTAAGTGCACAGATACATTTCCACTCCAGACTCACCAGTTGCAAAACATGTTTAGAGAAGTTAGTAGTTGAATAAGACAAATGAATAAAAATTACTATCTTTGAAAGTATTTTTGCTCCTCCCAAACACATAGATCTCACACCCTCAATATATACTAAAATAAAACAAATATCCCTGTAGACACGTAAGGCTGTTTTTCTGGCAGTTACCGCTTTCATTTGTTTTCAGTGTATTTTATTTTTAGGCCGGTAGTAAAGTATTTGACTTAATTAGAATCATTTATTACTGATTTATTCCAAAATTGTTTTCTGCTAAATGGGTGATATAACAAAATTATTATATTCTTTAATGCCTTTTTACATATTTGTGGTTTTCTCTGTGTTCCTACATTGCTGAGACTTTGCTTTTTTCCCAGTAAATTTTTTTTGTTTTTGATGTTCTTTTCCTTATTCAATTTGAAATGTCACTAGCAAAAAAAAGTAACCTTTACTAATGCTTATCTCTGGCATTTGTCTTTGCTTTTTCCCTCTCTCTTTACTCCTTTGTGGACTTCTATTTTTAGCCTGCCTACCAACCCACATGAAATTTAAGGAGTTTTTCAGTGGTTTTATTTTGTCCTTTTCTAGGTGTGTTAATCATGTATGTCTGTAGGGGAGAAACAAGGTGTACCAGGTAGACCATGTGCTGTATGTAGTTAACAAGCTTCTGTTCAGACTTGCTCCCAGTAGAGGAGATCACAATGATGTCCTCCTGGGTAAAGCATACGTGTTTGAATATATGATGGCTTTCCTGGGCAGGACAGGAACTTGAAGGTGGCTAAATTGGTAGGTGCTGTCCTCAGTCCTCTTAGTCATTCTTGGCCATCTAACTGCCTTCTTCTCCATGATCAGAATGGACAGCCTCCTAAATACAGAAAAGCTGATGACAAGTGTTTAACATTTGGCCATGTAACTAAGATAAAATACACTCAAATACTCAGAAATTAAAAAAAAAAATGACTGCTTATAGGATATAGCAAAAGTCATATCCAAGGTATTGTAGATGATTTGGCTGGCAAAACTTGCTGTTTGCTAATGCTGCTGTTAAGCAAAGTACGAGAAATGGATTGGCTTTTATAAAGGATGTGTTTGATTACAAAGTTACAGTCTTAAGGCCATAAAGTGTCCAAGGTAAGGCATCAACAATAGGGTTCCTTCACTGGCGAAAGGCCATTGGCATCCGGACAACCTCTGTTGGCTGGGAAGACACGTGACTGGTGTCTTCTTGCTCTTAGTTTGTGTTTCAAAATGGTGTTCTTGAAAGTGTCAGCTTTCAGTGGCCATCTTCAAAATGTCTCTGTAAGCTGCAGCAGCAAGCTCCTTCTGTCTGAGCTCTTATATAGGGCTCTAGTAAACTAATCAAGGCCCACACTGAATGGGCAGGGCCACACCTCTATGGAAATTATCTAATCAGAGTTATCATCCACAGTTGGGTGGATCACATCTCCATGGAAACGACTTAATCCAATGATTCCAACTTAACACTAATACGTCTGCCCCCACAAGACGGGCTTTCTCTGGGGGGGGGGGGGCATAATATATACAAGCCAGCACAAAAACAATATTGAATTCTCAGTTCATTTTATTACCCAATCGTTTGTCCTTCATTCCCTGATTGTCTTGAGTGTAGCCTTTCTAATTTTCAAGATTGTATCAGTCTATGTCTAATCAGGAGAGAAAAACCACACTGTAATTCAAACAGGGGAAGTTTAATGTAAAGTATTAGCTATAACAGGAAATTGACTAGTAAGAAGTAAAGAAAACTCTTAAAAAATACAGAATTAGCAGATATAAGGAACAGCCACTATAAGGCCTGAGACTAGGTGCCCAAGGAGGAGGTCCACCCAGGGCTGAGATTCAGACCTTGTTGAGGAAGGTCCAGCTGTGGCTCATTGGATGGGAAAGAAGTTGCTGTGGTGCCTCTTGATGGAACTTTCAAAAATCTGTCCTCTGGAACTTGCTGGAAATCTACCCTCTGGGGTGCCAGAGAAAGGCATTTGCAGAGAGGTATTTCACCCAAGACAGTCTACAGAACCCAAGGCAGGGAGCCTGGGAATCTGCTGGCTGGCGTACTCTGCAGGACCCTAGGGTGGAGAAGCCTTCTGTCTTTGCTGTAGGAGCCTGCCTGTCCAGGACTTTGGAACCAGAGAGCAAAGCCCTTTCTTCTCCAGTGTCTCTCCAGTGCCATCTACTGATGCACTGGGTCAACACTACTCATCTGTTGGAATTAATATAGGAAATCAAGTATTTTGGTTTGTACCTTTGGCATTTAATCCCTGGTGGAATCAGGGCAACATATTCTGTTGCTCTAGGCTTTTCTTGAAGCATGTCTTTGTTGCTTTTGTTTCCTTGGCCATTCAGAAACTTTCCTTCTAGCTAAAATAATGGTAGACTACTTTTGACTTAACGACCAGTTCTTTTGTATTTTTTATTCCCAGTTAGCTGATTGCAACTGTTTTCTGCTTGCCTCCTGTATTCTCTCATATTTAAATGTAAAGTAGAATGATAGTCCCTGGATCAAATATTTGAGCACCACTCCCTTCTTTTTGCTGCAGTGACTTAGATTACTGGCTTCATCTACAGCCACAGTTCCCTGGTTTATTTGAACAATATAGGCTTTTGTTGTTGCAGTTGTTTGATGAAGAGAAGCAAAAAAGAAGGAATTTTATGTCAGAAACGGCATCTTTTTTTGTAGCTTTTATTTTATGATGCATTGGAAAGAAACTCAACCAAGACTCAGGAGCTGTGGATTCTATCAATATGACCTTGGACATGTATTTTTGTCCTTCTTGGGTTTCACTTTTCTCATCTATGATTGACAGGGTGAACTAGATAATTTTAGGGTTTTATTCTTTACAATAGATTATTATTTTTCTTGACTTTTCACAAATTTTTAAATGCTGTATTTTTATTTTGGCTTACATGCATAGGAAAATATATGGGTTATTTTTTGTGTAAACACACTATCATATTGGAAGTTTGAAGGCGAGATTTTGAAAGTCAACTATATAGCTTGACTTTGTTTATCATGTACCCCACAAAATGTAAGTTCAAACCTTTTTTCCCTGATCCCAGCCATATATATATATGTATTTTTTTAAATGCAGTTTTATTGAGATATATTCACACACCATACAAACCATACAAAGTTAAAATGACAGGTTCACAGTATCATCCCATAGTTTGTGCATTCATCTCCATGATCAATTTTAGAACATTTTCAGTACTCCAGAAAAGAAATAAAATAAAAAAGAAAACCTCAAATCCTCCCATATCCCTTATTCCCCCATTATTGACCCATAGTATTGGTGTGGTACATTTGTTACTGTTGATGAAAGAATATTAAAATGTTACTGTTTCCCTTAAGTCCATAGTTTGCAATAGGTACATTTTCCCCCATTTACTACTCTATTATTAACTCCTTGTAATAGTGCTGTACATTTGTTCTAGTTAATGAAAAAACTTTTTCATATTTGTACAGTTAAACACAGTTGTCCACCACAAGATTCACTGTATTATACGTTCCCTTGTCTTACCCTCCAACTTTCCTTTTGGTGACATACGTGACTCTAAACTTCCCTTTCCACCACATTCACACACCACTCAGTACTGTTAATTATTCTCACAATAATGTTCTACTGTCACCTCTGTCCATTTCCAAACATTTAAGTTACCTTAGTTAAACATTCTGCACATATTAAGCATCCTCTCCCCATTCTTTAGCCTCATTCTGTATCCTGGTAACCTGTATCTATATTTTTTATGTCTATGAGTTTACATATTACAATTAGTTCATGTCAGTGAGAGCATACCATATTTGTCCTTTAGTGTCTGACTTATTTAACATAATGTCCTCAAGGTTTATCCATGTTGTCACGTGCTTCAAGACTTCATTCCTTCTTACAGCTGAATAAAATATTCCATTGTATGTAAGTACCACATTTTGTTTATCGATTCATCGGTTGATGGACACTTGGTTTGTTTCCATCTTTTGGCAATTGTGAATAATGCCGCTATGAATATCAGTGTGCAAATGTCTGTGTGTATCCCTGCTTTCAGCTCTTCTGGGTATATCCTGAGTAGCAGGATTGCCAGGGTTGTAAGGTAGCTCTATACCCAGCTTCCTGAGGAACTGCCAAACCGTACTCCAAAGCAGCTGTACCATTTTACATTCCTACCAGCAGTGAATAAATGTTCCTAGTCTCCACATTCTTTCCAATAGTTGTAGTTTCCTGTTTCTTTAATAGCAGCCATTCTAGCAGGTGTGAGATGATGTCTCTTTGTGGTTTTAATTTGCTCAGCTACTGAAGCTGAGGATCTTTTCATGTGCTTTTTAGCCATCTATATTTCCTCTTTGGAAAAAATGCCCATTTTTAAATTGAGTTTTTGTTTTTTTTATTGTTGAGTTGTAGGATTTCTTTATATATTCTGGATTTTGAACCCTTACTTGACATGTGGTTTCTAAATATTTTCTACCATTGAGTTTGTTGCTTTTTCACTCTTTTTTTTTTTTTAATCATTTTATTGAGATATATTCACATACCACGCAGTCATACAAAACAAATCGTACTTTCGATTGTTTACAGTACCATTACATAGTTGTACATTCATCACCTAAATCAATCCCTGACACCTTCATTAGCACACACACAAAAATAACAAGAATAATAATTAGAGTGAAAAAGAGCAATTGAAGTAAAAAAGAACACTGGGTGCCTTTGTCTGTTTGTTTCCTTCCCCTATTTTTCTACTCATCCATTCATAAACTAGACAAAGTGGAGTGTGGTCCTTATGGCTTTCCCAATCCCATTGTCACCCCTCATAAGCTCCATTTTTATACATCTGTCTTCGAGATTCATGGGTTCTGGGTTGTAGTTTGATAGTTTCAGGTATCCACCACCAGCTACCCCAATTCTTTAGAACCTAAAAAGGGTTGTCTAAAGTGTGCGTAAGAGTGCCCACCAGAGTGACCTCTCGGCTCGTTTTGGAATCTCTCTGCCACTGAAGCTTCTTTCATTTCCTTTCACATCCCCCTTTTGGTCAAGAAGATGTTCTCCGTCCCACGATGCCAGGTCTACATTCCTCCCCGGGAGTCATATTCCACGTTGCCAGGGAGATTCACTCCCCTGGGTGTCTGATCCCACGTAGGGGGGAGGGCAGTGATTTCACCTTTCAAGTTGGCTTAGCCAGAGAGAGAGGGCCACATCTGAGCAACAAAGAGGCATTTGGGAGGAGACTCTTAGGCACAAATATAGGGAGGCCTAGCCTCTCCTTTGCAGCAACCGTCTTCCCAAGGGTAAAACTTATGGTAGAGGGCTCAACCCATCAAACCACCAGTCCCCTATGTCTGTGGTCATGTTAGCAACCATGGAGGTGGGGTAGGCGAATACCCCTGCATTCTCCACAGGCTCCTCAAGGGGGCACTACATCATTTTTTTTTCCTTGTTTTTCTTTCTTTCTTTTTTTTTTTTTTTAACTTTCCCTTCTTTTTTAAATCAACTGTATGAAAAAAAAAGTTAAAAAGAAAACAAACATACAATAAAAGAACATTTCAAAGAGACCATAACAAGGGAGTAAGAAAAAGACAACTAACCTAAGATAACTGCTTAACTTCCAACATGTTCCTACTTTACCCCAAGAAAGTTACATAACATAGCAACCTTTCTGTGAACTTGTTCCTACTATATCCATCAGAAATTAACAGACTATAGTCATTTCTGGGCATCCTCAGAACGTTAAAAAGCTTATCTGTTCTTCTTGGATTATTGTTCCCCCTTCCTTAATTACTCTCTACTGCTAGTTCCCCTACATTCTACATTATAAACCATTTGTTTTACATTTTTCAAAGTTCACATTAGTGGTAGCATATAATATTTCTCTTTTTGTGCCTGGCTTATTTCACTCAGCATTATGTCTTCAAGGTTCATCCATGTTGTCATATGTTTCACGAGATCGTTCCTTCTTACTGCCGCGTAGTATTCCATCGTGTGTATATACCACATTTTATTTATCCACTCATCTGTTGAAGGACATTTGGGTTGTTTCCATCTCTTGGCAATTGTGAATAATGCTGCTATGAACATTGGCGTGCAGATATCTGTTTGTGTCACTGCTTTCCGATCTTCCGGGTATATACCGAGAAGTGCAATCGCTGGATCGAATGGTAGCTCTATATCTAGTTTTCTAAGGAACTGCCAGACTGACTTCCAGAGTGGCTGAACCATTATACAGTCCCACCAACAGTGAATAAGAGTTCCAGTTTCTCCACATCCCCTCCAGCATTTGTAGTTTCCTGTTTGTTTAATGGCAGCCATTCTAACCGGTGTTAGATGGTATCTCATTGTGGTTTTAATTTGCATCTCTCTAATAGCTAGTGAAGCTGAACATTTTTTCATGTGTTTCTTGGCCATTTGTATTTCCTCTTCAGAGAACTGTCTTTTCATATCTTTTGCCCATTTTATAATTGGGCTGTCTGTACTATTGTCATTGAGTTGTAGGATTTCTTTGTATATGCAAGATATCAGTCTTTTGTCAGATACATGGTTTCCAAAAATTTTTTCCCATTGAGTTGGCTGCCTCTTTACCTTTTTGAGAAATTCCTTTGAGGTGCAGAAACTTCTAAGCTTGAGGAGTTCCCATTTATCTATTTTCTCTTTTGTTGCTTGTGCTTTTGGTGTAAAGTCTAGGAAGTGGCCGCCTAATACAAGGTCTTGAAGATGTTTTCCTACATTATCTTCTAGGAGTTTTATGGTACTTTCTTTTATATTGAGATCTTTGGTCCATTTTGAGTTAATTTTTGTGTAGGGGGTGAGGTAGGGGTCCTCTTTCATTCTTTTGGATATGGATATCCAACTCTCCCAGCCCCATTTGTTGAAAAGACCATTATGGCTCAGTTCAGTGACTTTGGGGGCCTTATCAAAGATCAGTCGGCCATAGATCTGAGGGTCTATCTCTGAATTCTCAATTCGATTCCATTGATCTATATGTCTATCTTTGTGCCAGTACCATGCTGTTTTGGCAACTGTGGCTTTATAATAAGCTTCAAAGTCAGGGAGTGTAAGTCCTCCCACTTCGTTTTTCTTTTTTAGAGTGTCTTTAGCAATTCGAGGCATCTTCCCTTTCCAAATAAATTTGATAATTAGCTTTTCCAAGTCTGCAAAGTAGGTTGTTAGAATTTTGATTGGGATTGCATTGAATCTGTAGATGAGTTTGGGTAGAATTGACATCTTAATGACATTTAGCCTTCCTATCCATGAACATGGAATATTTTTCCATCTTTTAAGGTCCCCTTCTATTTCTTTTAGTAGAGTTATGTAGTTTTCTTTGTATAGGTCTTTTACATCTTTGGTTAAGTTGATTCCTAGGTACTTGATTTTTTTAGTTGCTATTGAAAATGGTATCTTTTTCTTGAGTGTCTCTTCAGTTTGTTCATTTCTAGCATATAGAAACATTACTGACTTATGGGCATTAATCTTGTATCCCGCTACTTTGCTAAATTTGTTTATTAGCTCTAGTAGCTGTATCGTCGATTTCTCAGGGTTTTCTAGATATAAGATCATATCGTCTGCAAACAATGACAGTTTTACTTCTTCTTTTCCAATTTGGATGCCTTTTATTTCTTTGTCTTGCCGGATTGCCCTGGCTAGCACTTCCAGCACAATGTTGAATAACAGTGGTGACAGCGGGCATCCTTGTCTTGTTCCTGATCTTAGAGGGAAGGCTTTCAGTCTCTCACCATTGACTACTATGCTGGCTGTGGGTTTTTCATATATGCTCTTTATCATGTTGAGGAAGTTTCCTTCAATTCCTACCTTTTGAAGTG
The DNA here is from genome assembly GCF_015220235.1 of Choloepus didactylus. Lineage (NCBI taxonomy): Eukaryota > Metazoa > Chordata > Mammalia > Pilosa > Megalonychidae > Choloepus > Choloepus didactylus. The sequence goes on along the minus strand of NC_051320.1, from coordinate 8,752,069 downwards.
TTTTTATCAAAAACGGATGTTGGATTTTGTCCAATGCTTTTTCAGCATCTATTGAGATGATCAGTTGATTTTTCCCTTTCGAGTTTTTAATGTGTTGTAATACATTGATTGTTTTTCTTATGTTGAACCATCCTTGCATGCCTGGAATGAACCCCACTTGGTCATGGTGTATGATTTTTTTAATGTGTCTTTGGATTCGAATTGCAAGTATTTTGTTGAGAATTTTTGCATCTATATTCATTAGGGAGATTGGCCGGTAGTTTTCCTTTTTTGTAGCATCTTTGCCTGGTTTTGGTATTAGATTGATGTTAGCTTCATAAAATGAGTTAGGTAGTGTTCCATTTTCTTCAATGTTTTGAAAGAGTTTGAGTAAGATTGGTGTCAGTTCTTTCTGGAAAGTTTGGTAGAATTCCCCTGTGAAGCCATCTGGCCCTGGGCATTTATTTGTGGGAAGATTTTTGATGACTGATTGGATCTCTCTGCTTGTGATGGGTTGGTTGAGTTCTTCTATTTCTTCTCTGGTCAGTCTAGGTTGTTCATATGTTTCCAGGAAATTGTCCATTTCTTCTACATTGTCCAGTTTATTGCCATACAGTTGTTCATAATATCCTCTTATAATTTTTTTAATTTCTTCAGGATCTGCAGTTATGTCACCTTTTTCATTCATTATTTTGTTTATATGGGTCTTCTCTCTTTTTGATTTTGTCAGTCTAGCTAGGGGCTTGTCAATCTTGTTGATCTTCTCAAAGAACCAACTTTTGGTGATATTTATCCTCTCTATTGTTTTTTTGTTCTCTATGTCATTTATTTCTGCTTTAATCCTTGTTATTTCTTTTCTTCTACTTGGTTTAGGATTGGTTTGCTGTTCATTTTCTAGCTTCTTCAGTTGATCCATTAGTTCTTTGATTTTGGCTCTTTCTTCCTTTTTAATATATGCGTTTAGTGCTATAAATTTCCCCCTTAGCACTGCTTTTGCTGCATCCCATAGGTTTTGGTATATTGTGTTCTCATTTTCATTCGTCTCTATATATTTAGCAATTTCTCTTGCTATTTCTTCTTTAACCCACTGATTTGTTTAGGAGTGTGTTGTTTAACCTCCAGGTATTTGTGAATTTTCTAAGTCTCTGATGGTTATTGACTTCTAATTGTATTCCATTGTGGTCAGAGAATGTGCTTTGAATAATTTCAATCTTTTTAAATTTATTGAGGCTTGTTATATGTCCCAGCATATGATCTATTCTGGAGAAAGTTCCGTGAGCACTAGAAAAGTATGTGTATCCTGGTGATTTGGGATGTAATGTCCTGTATATGTCTGTTAAATCTAATTCATTTATCAGATTGTTTAGGTTTTCAATTTCCTTATTGGTCTTCTGTCTGGTTGATCTATCTATAGGAGAGAGTGATGTGTTGAAGTCTCCCACAATTATTGTGGAAACATCAATTGCTTCCTTTAGTTTTGCCAGTGTTTCTCTCATGTATTTTGTGGCACCTTGATTGGGTGCATAGACATTTACGATTGTTATTTCTTCTTGCTGAATTGCCCCTTTTATTAGTATGTAGTGGCCTTCTTTGTCTCTCAAAACATCCCTGCATTTGAAGTCTATTTTATCTGAGATTAATATTGCTACACCTGCTTTCTTTTGGCTGTAGCTTGCATGAAATATTTTTTTCCATCCTTTCACTTTCAGTTTGTTTGTGTCTCTATGTCTAAGATGAGTCTCTTGTATGCAACATATTGATGGTTCATTTTTTTTGATCCATTCTGCGAATCTATATCTTTTAATTGGGGAGTTTAATCCATTTACATTCAACGTTATAACCGTGAAGGCATTTCTTGAATCAGCCATCTTATCCTTTGTTTTATGTTTGCCATATTTTTCCCCTCTCTCTATTAATATCCTTTATTGTACCCATACCGAATCTCTTTAGTACTGAACCTTTCTCCAAGTCTCTCTGTCCTTTCTTTGTTTCTCTGTCTGTAGGGCTCCCTTTAGTATCTCCAGTAGGGCAGGTCTCTTGTTAGCAAATTCTCTCAGCATTTGTTTGTCTGTGAAAAATTTAAGCTCTCCCTCAAATTTGAAGGAGAGCTTTGCTGGATAAAGTATTCTTGGCTGGAAATTTTTCTCACTCAGAATTTTAAATATATCGTGCCACTGCCTTCTTGCCTCCATGGTGGCTGCTGAGTAGTCACTACTTAGTCTTATGCTGTTTCCTTTGTATGTGGTGAATTGCTTTTCTCTTGCTGCTTTCAGAACTTGCTCCTTCTCTTCTGTGTTTGACAGTGTGATCAGTATATGTCTCGGAGTGGGTTTATTTGGATTTATTCTATTTGGAGTTCGCTGAGCATTTATGATTTGTGTATTTATGTTGTTTAGAAGATTTGGGAAGTTTTCCCCAACAATTTCTTTGAATACTCTTCCTAGACCTTTACCCTTTTCTTCCCCTTCTGGGACACCAATGAGTCTTATATTTGGACGTTTCATATTATCTATCATATCCCTGAGGTCCATTTCGATTTTTTCAATTTTTTTCCCCATTCTTTCTTTTATGCTTTCATTTTCCATTCTGTCATCTTCCAGGTCACTGATTCGTTGTTCAACTTCCTCTAGTCTTGTACTATGAGTGTCCAGAATCTTTTTAATTTGGTCAACAGTTTCTTTAATTTCCATAAGATCATCCATTTTTTTATTTAGTCTTGCAATGTCTTCTTTATGCTCTTCTAGAGTCTTCTTGATTTCCTTTATATCCCGTACTATGGTGTCATTGTTCATCTTTAGTTCTTTGAGTAGCTGCTCTAGGTGCTGTGTCTCTTCTGGTCTTTTGATTTGGGTGCTTGGGCTTGGGTTATCCATATCGTCTGGTTTTTTCATATGCTTTATAATTTTCTGTTGTTTTTGGCCTCGTGGCATTTGCTGAACTTGATAGGGTTCTTTTAGGGTTTGTAGACCTATTGAAGTCCTTATCTCTAATTTATCAGATCTACAGCTTCGTGGAGTACACTTTCTCTAACTAACCAGCAGGTGGCGTCCACGAGCCACCTGTTCTCCACAAGCCAGTTCTCCCCTGCTTAGCCTTTTTGGTGAGTGGGGGAGTGAGTCTTGTGGGGCCCAATTGGTGTACCAAGCTTGCGTGTGTAGTTGGTGTTGCCTGCCCTGTATGTGGGGCGTGTTTCTGGGCAGTCGGGGAGGGGGGGTGGCCCTAACAATCAAATCTCCCTGGTGATCCTAGAGTTTTAAAGCTGCTGCAATAGTCTAATCCTTCAGTTCAGTCCTGCCACAGTTTGTCTCTGCCACTGACCCACAAGTCCTTGGTATTGGCGTATGGCTCCTGAGACTTGCAAGTGGGCCCCTCTTCCAGGCTGTGCACCCCGGGTCCTCTGTTGAGGGATGACTGTGTTATGTCACAGGTGAGTGCCGTCCCCCCAGGGCAGTTCTGGGCTGCTGGGCTGTGTAGGGAGGCTCCCAGTCTGCTCAAATGATGGCTGAATGGGGCTTTGTTAATTCACACTGCTCCACCTCCCCAACTCTGGGACAATCAGCTGAGGTTGCAGGGAAGGCTAATGTCCACGCCCAGTTTTGTGGTGTGTGCCTGTTATTTGAAGCCCTTCCGTCACACTGGGTTGTCTGGGGCAGCTCTGGGCTATGGGGCTGGCGATGGGCAGGAGTGTTTCCTGTCCACCAGGATGGTGGCTGTGAGCAGACACCCCTGTTTTCTTGGGAAGTTGTGGTGTTTAGTGAATTTTCTCAGCCACTGAATTATTGCCGTTTGTCTCAGAGCTCTCTTAGTTCTGCTCTTGACTTGACGTGCCCAAATTGAACGCCTTTGAAGCTTTCTGTATTGGGCTTCTTAGAGTAATTGTTTTAGAAAAAGAAAAAAGGATTAAAAAAAAAAAAAAAAAAGGGTCCTCCTCAGAGATCTAATGGGTTATTGAAATGCTAAGAGACAAAGCAACCAGGGCCATAAGGAAAGGTCCACAGGGCAGAGAGATCGGCTTTTCTTCGGGATTTGCATATGCGCCTTAGGGCCTGAGCTCCACCCTTCCCCTTTCTGTGTTCACCAGAACTCTAAAAATCCTCTGCTTTTATTTTGGAGTTTTTCGTGTTGTTTTTTTTTTTCTATGCCTGTCTCCTCTCTGCTGGGCTGGCTGCTCACAGATTCTCTGGTGTCTGGTCTCTGTCTATCTATGGTTGGAGTCTGGATCAGTAGAATGAGTTTCCGATAAGAGCAGCCACTGCAGTTCTCCCTTCTCCTTCCCGGAGCTGACAGCCCCTCCTCCCACGGGACTGAGCCTGGCAGGGAGGGGCGCGGGTCCCCTGGACTCAAAAACTTACAGATTTCGCTGATCTCAGCAGCTCGACATTTTCATGAGTATTGTATGAAGTATGCCCAAAGACAGATTGCTCTGTGGTGTCCGGTTCACGCAGTTCCTGGCTTTCTACCTACTTTCCTGGAGGAGTAACTAAAACATACAGCTCACCAGTCTTCCATCTTGCCTTCACTCTTTTGATAAAGTCCTTTCTTTGAAGCACTGAAGAATTTGATTTTGAGAAATTTCCATTTATCTGTTATTTTCTTTTGTTGCTTGTGCTTTGGATGTAACGTCTAAGAAACTACTGCCTATCACTAGATCTTGAAGATGTTTCTCTACATTTTCTCCTAGGAGTTTTATGGTAGTGTTTCTTATATTTAGGTCTTTGATCCATTTTGAGTCAATTTTTGTGTAGGGCGTGAGCTAGAGGTCCTCTTTCATTCTTTTGGTTATGGATATCCAGTTCTCGTAACACCATTTATTGAAGAGACTGTTCTTTCCCATTTGAGTGGACTTGAAAGCCTTCTCAAAAATCAGTTGACCACAGATCTGAGGGTCTATCTGAGCGCTCAATTTGACTGCATTGATTGATATGTCTATCTTTATACCAGTGTCTTGTTTTGAATACTGTGGCTTTATATTATGCTCTAAAGTCAGGAAGAATGAGACTTTCTACTTCATTCTTTTTCAAGATGTTTTTGGCTATTCAGTGCCCCTTACCCTTCCAAATAAAAATGATAATTAGCTTTCCCATTTCTGCAAAGTAGACGATTGGAATTTTGATTGGTATTGCATTGAAACTGTAGATCTTTTTGGGTAGAATTGACATCTTAATGACATTTAGCCTTCCAATCCATGAACACAGAAATGTCTTCCCATTTATTTAGGTCTTCTTTGATTTCCTTGAGCAATGTTTTGTAGTTTTTTGTGTACAAGTCCTTTACGTTCTTTGTCAAGTTTAATCCTAGATATTTGATTATTTTAGTTGTTATTGTAAATGAGATTTTTTTTTCTTGATTGCCTCCTTGGATAGCTCATTATTATGTATAGAAGCACCATTGATTTTTGCATGTTGATCTTGCATCCCACCACTTTACTGAACTCATTTATTAACCCAAGTAGCTTTGTTGTGTTTTTCTTTCTAAATATAGGATCATGTCATCTGCAGATAGTGACAGTTTTACTTCTTCATTTCCCATTTGGATGCCTTTTGTTTACTTTTCTTGCCTAATTGCTCTAGCTAGAACTTCTAGGATAATGTTGAATAGCAGTGGGCATCCTTGTCTTGTTCCTGATCTTAGAGGGAAAAGATTTCAGTCTCTCATTGTTCAGTAAGTTGTTAGCTGTGAGTTTTTCATGTATGCCCTTTATCATGTTGATGAAGTTTCCTTTGATTGTTTTTATTATGAAAGGATACTGAATTTTGTCAAATGCGTTTTCTGTGTCAATTGAGATGATCATTTGTTTTTTCCCCTTTGATTTGTTAATGTGGTGTATTACATTAATTTATTTTCTTGTATTGAACCACCCTTGCATAGCTGGAATAAAGCCCACTTGGTGATTGTGTATAATTCTGTTAATATACTGTTGGATTCAGTTTGCAAGTTGAGGATTTTTTTGCATCTCTATTCATTACAGAAATTGGTTTGAAGGTTTCTTGTATTTTTATCAGACTTTGGTATTAGGTTAATATTGACTTCATAGAATGAATTAGATAGTATTCCCTCTTTAACTTTTTGAAAGAGTTTGAGCAGGAATGGTATTAATTCTTCTTGAAATGCTTGGTAAAATTTGCCTGTGAAATCATCTAGTCATGGGCTTTTCATTGTTGGTAGGTTTTTGATGACTGATTCAATCTCTACTTGTGATTGGTTTGTTGCAGTCTTGTGTTTCTTCTTGGGTCAGTGTAGGTTTCTAGGAAGTTGTCCATTTTGTGTAAGTTGTCTAGTTTGTTGGCATATAGTTGTTACTGGTAATGTCTTAGGATCTTTTTCATTTTTCATTTTTTGGGGGTCCATGGTAATGCCCCGCCTCTCATTTCTGATTTTACTTATTTGCATCTTTCTCTCTTTTTGTCTTTGTCAGTCCAGCTAAGGGTTTGTTGATTTTATTGATCTCAATCAACTTTTGGGTATATTGTTTCTCTCTGTTGTTTTTTAATTCTCTATTATTGATTCTCTTGTTTTTTTATTCTCCATTTCATTAATTTCCTCTCTAATCTTTCTTATTTCTTTCCTTCTGCTTGCTTTGAGGTTAGTTTGCTGTTCTTTCTCCAGTTTCCCATAGTTGTTTAGTTAAGTCATTGTTTTTAGCTTTTTCCTCCTTTTTAATTTGGGTGTTTAGGGCTATAAATTCCCCTCTCAGCTCTACCTTTGCTGCTTCACATAAGTTTTGAGACGTTGTATTCTTGTTTTCATTTGTCTTAAGATATTTACTGATTTCTTTTAAGTTTCTTCCTTGACCCACTGATTGTTGTAGGGGTGTGTTTTTAACCTCCATATATTTGTGTATTTTCCAGTTCTCTTTTACTGATTTCCAACTTCATTCCATTAAGGTCAGAAAAGTCCCTTGTATAATTTCAGTGTTTTTAAATTTATTAAGGCCTGTTTTGTGCCCCAGCATATGGTCTCTCCTGAAGAATGTTCCATGATCACTTGAGAAGAATGTATATCCTACTGTTTTGTGGTACAGTAATATATATATGTCTCTTAGGTTTAGTTCATTTATCATATTGTTTAGACTCTCTGTTTCTTTATTGATCCTCTGTTCAGATGCTCTGTCTGTTGAAGTGGTGGGTTGAAGTCTCCCACGATTACTGTGTTGGGTCTGAAGTGGTATCTCATCATGGTTTTAATGTGTGTCTCCCTAATGGCTTCTGATGTTGAGCATCTCTTCATATGTTCATTGGCTGTTTGTATACCTTCTTTAGAGAAATGTCTATTCAAGTCCTTTGCCCATTTTTTAATGTTGTTTATGTTTTTATTGTTGAGTTGTAAGTGTTCTTTATATGTTCTAGATACTAAACTCTTACGTATGGCTCGAAATCTTTTCACTTTTTTGATAATTTCTTTTGATGCACAAGTTTTTAATTTTGATGAAATCAAATTTATCATTTCTTTTGTTGCTTATGCTTTTGGTGTCATATCTAAGAATCCATTGTTGTATTCCAGATCATTAAGAGTTGCAAATCTCTTGTTATCTTCTAAGAGTTTTATAGTTTTAGACCTTGTATTTATGTCCTTGATCCACTTTGAGTTGATTTTTGTATATGGTGTGAGGTAGGGGTTATAATAGTTTCGTGAGTGCTAAAACTAATACCATACAATCGGTTGGCTTAAACAATGGAAGTTTATTGGTTCATAGTTTCAGAGGCTAGAAGGCTTGCTTCCTCCCGGGCTCAGTATCTTCTGACTGGTCGGCAGTCTTTAGGGTTCCTTGGCTCCATCACATGGCAATGCACATGCAGCATCTGCTCCTTTCTCTTCTGGGTCCTATTGACTTCCAACTAGTGGTTGATCCCTGTGGTTTCTCTTTCTGTGTTCAATTTCCTTTCCTTATAAGGACTTTAACCATTTTGGATTAAGGCCCATCCTTATTCTGTTTGGGCACACCTTAGTAAGATCTTCAAAGGTCCTGTTTACAAATGAGTTCACACATGCAGAATCAAGGATTGAGATCTGAACATGCTGTTTGTGGGTGACATGACTCAGTCCCCAACAGGGCTCTTAATTTCATTCCTCTGCATGTAGATATCCAGTTTTCCCTTCATCATTTCTTGAAGAGACTATTCTTTCCCCATTGTATGTATTTGAAAAGGATGTGTTTTATGCTGTTGGGTGAAATATTCTATATATGTCAGTTAGATGTAGTTGGTGTATTGTGTTGTTCAGGTCCTTTGTTTCCTTATTGATATTCTCCTTAGATGTTCTATCTAGCATTGAAAGTGGTATATTGAAATCTCCATCTAGTATCATAGGATTGTTTCAGTTCTGTCAGTGTTTGCTTCGTATATTTTGGCACTCTGCTGTGAGGTGCATGCATGTGTATAATTTTTAATTCTTGTTGAATTGAACTTTTTATCAATGTATAATGATATAATAAACTTCTTTGTCTCTTGTAAGTGTTTGACCTAAAGTCTTTTTTTGTCTGATATTGATTTAGCTACCCTTGCTCTCTTTTGTTAGTTTTTGCATGAAATATTTTTCCATCTTTTCACTTTCAATATGTTTGTATTTATGGATCTAAGATGGGTCTCATGTAAACAGCACACTGTTGGGTCATGTTTCTTTATCCATTCCGTCAATCTCTGCCTTTTGATTGAAGAGTTTAATCCATTTACATTTAAGGAAATTACTGATAATACAGGATGTGCTTCTGCCAATTTGCTAATTGCTTTTTGCAAGCCTTACTCTTTTTTTGTTCCTCCTTCCCTCCATAATTGCCTTCCTTTTTGTTTAGATGATTTTTTACAGTGAACCGTTTTGAATCATCTATCCTTTCCTTTTGTATAGTTTTTAAAAGATATTTTCTGTATGTTTACCATGGAAATTAGATTTAGCATATTAAATCTATTATAGTTGAGTTTGTGTTGACTCTAACTTGACTTCAATAGTTTTCACATACACAGTACTTATATTCATTCCTTTGTGCTTCCCTTTTATGTTCTTCTCATGGATTACATGTTTATATATTACATGACCTGTAACAAAGATTTATGCTTTTTTTAATGCATTTGAATTTTAAGCCTTATAAGAAATAAAAGAAAGCATTACAAATGAAAAATGAAATAACACTGACATTTATATTTACCCATATTGTCATATACATCAGAGATATTTATTTCTTCATCCAGCTTCGGGGTACTGTCTAGTGTCCTTTCCATTCAACTTGGAGAACTCCCTTTAGCATTTCCTGTAAGACAGGTGTAGTGGCAGTAAACTCCTCCAGTTTTAGTTTGTCTAGAAATGTCTTAATTTCTCTCTCTCTTTTGAAGGACAGATTTGCTGGATATATTGTTTTTGGGTGGCAATTTTTTCTTTCAGCACTTTAAATATGTCCTCCCACTGCATTCTGGCCTCCAAGGTTTCTATTGAGAGGTTAGATGTTAGTCTTTTTAAGGATCCATTATACATGACATGTTGCTTCTCTTGCTATTTTTGAGATTCTTTCTTTATGTTTGGCATTGGGCAGTTTGATCATAATGTATCTCAGTGTAGTTCTGTTTGGGTTCATCCTTCCTGATGTTCATTGAGCATCTTGGATTTGTATATTCATATCTTTCATCAGATTTGCGAAGTTTTCTGTCACCTCCCTTTTCTCCCAGTGGGACTCCTATGATGCATATATTGTTATCCCTCAGGATCCTCAGGCTCTGTTTATTGGCTTTTTTTTTTTTTTTTTTTTTTTTTAGTTCTTATTTCTCTCTGCTCAACCTTGGCAGTTTCAATTGTTTTTTCTTCAAGTTCATTGCTCCTTTCTTCCACCTCGTCCAATTTGCTCTTTAATCCCTGGATTGAATTTTCCATTCCAGTTATTGTACTTTGAGTGCCAGAATTTCTATTTGGTGGTTCTTCTTTATAATTTCTTTCCCATTATTGAAATTCTCATTTTGTTCACACATTGTTTTCCTGATATCCTTTAGTTTATCCATGTTTTCCTTTAGTTCACTAATTCTATTTATGAGAATTGTTCTGATATCTGTGATTAGTAATTCCAGAGAGTGTGCTTCCTCTAGAACATTTTCCATCACATTTTTGTTTCCTTGTGACTGGGCCATACTTTCCTGTCTTCTTGTATGTTTTGTAATTTTTTGCTGAGAACTCAGCATGTTGAGTGTTATCTGTGTGCACCTTGGAAATTTAGTTCTCCCACTCTTTTTAAAAGCAAGAAGGAAAAAAATAGAAAGAAAAAGGAAAAGAAAAGAAATGCTGATAAACACCACCATGCCCCCCCCCTCAAAAAAAGGAAAAGATAAAACAAAACTAGAAAAAAAATAATGAAGTGCACTGCCTCTCCACGCCTTTTGTTATGTGACAGTAGGAAACCAGAAGTTACTGCTTTACATGCTGAAACCTAGGCCCCCAATGGGGGCTGGCCACTGGTTCCTGCTTTCACTTTCAAGAACCAAACTCTGCCCTAGCTGCTCCCTCTTTCTGACACTCCTGTAATTGTTCTAAATGTCCATTCTGGTGCCTGGGTTACCCCCTAGTTAATTCCAGTCATTTTCATTTGTCTTTCAGGATCTGCTAGAAAGAACCCCCCCCCCCCCCAAAAAAAAAAATAAAATAAAATAAGGGAGAGAGAGAAAGCAAAAGAGGTGTACTGGCTCCATATGTTCCTATAGATGCTGGTATAAGGTCAGAAGACACTGCTTCTGACAGAAACTGAGGGTAGTGACTGCAGCAGCACAAGAAGAGAAAGAAGAAACCCAAACTTTGAAAAAGTACACTGCCTCTTTAAGAACTGGTAGATGCTAGTGTGAGTCCAGAAGCTGCTGCTGTGCAGAGGACTGTAACAAGGACAGAGTCTGTGCTGTGCCCTAAGGGATCAGCCAAACCAGGAAAATCCTATGAGTAGAAGGAAGCAGTGGATGGGAGTTGGGTAGCCAAAGAAGGTCCACTAGGCTTTTTACATCCTAGTGGATGTTGTTGGGAGGCTGGGAGCTCAGCTGTCCTGAGGGCTGAAACTGAGGCCAGCTTCTGCAATGGTCCCTCAGGGATTCCCCAGACCGACTGTGCCGGTTTGAATGTATTGTGTCCCCCAAATGCCATTATCTTTGTGGTCTTGTGGGACAGACGTTTCGGTGCTGGTTAGATTTGCTTGGAATGTGCCCCACCCAGCTGTGGGTGGTGACTTCGGTGGGATACTCCTATGGAGGTGTGACCCCACCCATTCAGGGTGGGCCTTGATCAATGGAGCCATATAAAACATGCTGACTCAAAGAGACTGAACGGAGTGCAGCTGTGAGTGACGTTTTGAAGAAGAGCAAGCTTGCTAGAGAGGAATGTCCTGGGAGAAAGCCATTTTGAAACCAGAACTTTGGAGCAGACGCCAGCCACGTGCCTTCCCAGCTAACAGAGGTTTTCCTGACGCCATTGGCCATCCTCCAGTGAAGGTACCCGATTACTGATGTGTTACCTTGGACACTTTATGGCCTTAAGACTGTAACTGTATAGCCAAATAAACCCCCTTTTTATAAAAGCCAGTCCATCTCTGGTGTTTTGCATTCTGCAGCATTAGCAAACTAAAACACCAACCTTGACCCTCCACCCCATCTTTTAGAAGAGGAGTGTTCCCCTTCTAGTCCTGGCTCCAGTCTGCAGTTATCAGATTCCAGGTTGCTTTCCCATAGCTGTTTCTGCAGCTGCTGTGCAGGGCTGAACAATGGGGGCTGGCCACTGGTTCCTGCTTTCACTTTCAAGAGCCAAATTCTGTCCTAGCAGTCTCTCATTTTTCTGTTGGAGGGAGCAGTTTGTAAATCTTCCTACTCTGTCATTTTGTGCCTGTTCTCTACTAGTTTGACTGTTTTTGACCTGTCTTCAACTATAAGGAATAAAGATGCCCCTCCTCCCCAAAAAAAGCTCTTGTAACCTCTTATAACCTTACATTAGTTAAGTTTGCAGATCAAGAGAATGATTTAGTAAATATAGTATAATGCTTAGATCTTTATAAGTTGACTTTCTGAACATGTTTTAAAAATCTCTTGGGCATTTACCAGCCTTTGTGATAGTATTTGTAACTGCTTAAAATATTTGTTCTTCTATGAACTTTACTGTGGTTTAATATTATACTAATAATTGAGAAGAAATTCAGTAGATTTTCTTTGCTTCCCGTGCTTGTGTGTGTATGTGTTACGTTGCCTTTTTTTCTCTTTCTATATGTGTATGTATTTATTGTGGTAGATTGAATAATGTGTTTCACAAACATGTGTTCAAGTACTAACCTGCGTCCTATGGGATCCTGTAGGTGTGAACTCATTTGTAAATGGGATCTTCAAGTCTTAACCCCAGGACTTTGAAGATCCTGTTTAGATGAGGCTGAGTTGATTCAGGACGGTCCGTTATCCAATCTGTCTGAAGACCTTAAAAGCAGAGGGAATTGGACACAGATGAATAGGAGTACAGGCTGCAGGAGAAGACAGAGATAGGTTGCCATGTGACAGGCACACACTGACTGCTAGTAAGCCACCACCAAAATGCTGTAGACTTGGGAGAAGGCATGGCCTGCTGATACCTAGATTTTGTACTTCTAGCCACCAAACTTAGCCAATAAATTCCAGTTGTTTAAGCCAACCAGTTGTGATATTTTGATACAGCAGCCTTGGGAAACTAAGTGTGCATTAAAGTAGTATCATTAATTTATTAACTCAAACAGCTGAAAATTACAAGTTTAAATAGTTTATAATCTGATGGTAATTCTTCTAGTATCACAGGTTCATCCTCTGTCTCTGTTCCAATTCTCATCGATTTGCTCAGATTATGAATTCCTGAATTACATAAATTGCTTGTTCTTTCTTCTTGTAGTGTATATCACCAACTAAATTGTTAACTCTTTAAGACATTTTTTTCTGACAAAATGTACCACAAGCAGGCTGTATTAATATACAGTATTATATAATACAGTGCACAGTATATTATCTACAATATCAAGGTGTTTTAGAGCATTAAAGAAAGTCACCTGAGTGTCCTGAGAAGGCTTAGAGAAGCTTAGAGGGCTTGGGAAAGATTTCTAGGAGGAGAGGACTCTTTAGTGTCTCTTAATGGATAGCAAGGAGTTTCCAGGTCGAGAATGAGGGCATATACAAAGACATGGGGACATGAGAAAGTATGGTATAGTCAAGGGAACCTCAGGTAATTCTAAAACAAAGACTATGGGAAGGTGTGTGGTGGGAGGTGCACTAGAAGGGCTCAGATCATAGAGGGCACAGTTGTAAATGGGAAGAAATGGAGCCCAGATGAGCAGGGTTGTGTGGCTGAGGAGTTAGACCTAGGTTTTAAGCTCAACTCTGAATTTGTTTCTTCCTGTGTAAAATGGGTATAATAAAACCTATCTTCTAGGTTTTTTAATGAGGAATAATTGAGAGATCAGTGATAAACTCATGGTTGAATGCTAGGTGTTTGATAAACATAGTAGTTAGTTAGCAAGGCACTTAACTTTAATGTTAAGGTGAACCAAATTGCATCTGTTAGGTTCCAAACAAAGGTTGAAATCATTATACTCCATCTGCCTATGGATAAAAATTTGAAGAGGCCATGGATTCAGATCTCTAAGTAAAAGTGAGAGAAGGACTTTTTGGAGGTACATGAAAGAATTCTGTAACTTTCGAAACAATAAAATTTCAGGTTGAACTGCCTCATATCTTGTCCTTTCAAGTTTTATATTCCCTTATCTCATATGCTATACCTTAAACTTAACTAGAGCTGCTACCTGTTGTTTCTCCAATTTTTTGAATTTACTTTGTTCTTCACTGTCCAGGCAAGGAAAATAGAATAATTAAAAGGATAGGGGAAAAGTGCGAGAAAAGAAAAGCCATAGGAAGCAATGCTAGAATAGTGAAATGGAGAATCTAACTGAAAAGACTGCATTTGTGAATGTAAGTGTGGAAAATATAAAAATGTATAACATTGATGCTTCTAAGGAAACTTTGTTTTATTATTATAAATTTATTTGTGGTAATGAATTGGAAGGATGAGGAAGGAGGAAATTTGCATTATTTTGAGATGGTGACTTATCAGTTGTCTGATCAGATAAAGTTTCCAGAGTTCAAGGGAATATAGAGGAAGAACTTTGCTATAGCCAGGGGGTATATTCAGATTTGAAAGTGGAAAGAAGGAACGTATTCAACCAGTGTTTGATAATTAGTTGGCAGTTGCTTATTAAGCGCTGAGTTACTACAGTGAGAGATATATTAAGCAAATATAATAGGCATTATTTTTGCCTTCAGGGAGATTACAGTCTGTATAGAAAACACCTATGGAACCAAAGAAAACTATGAAAGACAGTTAATTCTTGTTAAGTTATATAACAAGTCCTCCGTTAGAGGAAAAAAAAGGAAGGGCACAATGAGAGAGTGATTTGGAACTTCAGGTATCAGAGAGAGGTTTGGTACCTGATTACTCCCTGGCAAAAGGCAATGCATTGTCCTTTTTTCACATTAGCTCTTTCCATCAACTTATGTGTGAATGTATTCTTTTCACTTTTGGAGATACTGTTCCTTGGTTTTTCTTCTCCTTGACCTCTGTAACTTCAGGAATTTACATTTTCACTCTTTGGGTTATGTTTTAAGGAGGTGACTAAGTAATTTCTTTAGATTTCAGAATTAGTACTTTTTTATCATTCAGTTTTATGTGCTTAAATACAAAAGTTTAAAATGTGCCCTTTTTCTCATAGAAATGAAGGAAAGCTGGCATTTATTGGACATCTATGTGTTAGGAGTTTTATATGAAGTGTGTTATTTAATCTTAACAAATTTGTGTTGTGGTGGTTATTATTTTGTTTTATAGATAAGGAAACTGAAGATCACTGGTTAAGTAACTTGCTTGAGGCTGTGCAGGTGGTGAATGATGACACAGGAATGCTTTTCTCCCACTACTCTGTTCTTCCTTTGGAGCTGAGAGTATTGAAAGGAAGGGAAAAAGAGGAAAAGTCAATTGAAAGAGGGGGAAAGACATCTGAATTGAATGCCTCTTCAGCTAAGAGTTAATGAAAAGTTTACTTTTGAATTATGGTTTAGGAGCTTCTGTGTAAATTGTTCTATTTGTGGAGGGTTTCATAGCTTGGTAGTTGGGGATTTGAGTTGTGGCTCAGCTACTCAAGAGCTGTGGTCTCCTTTGGGCATGTTGGTCTCCTTATTAGTAAAATGAGGTTAGGGCATCTTCATAGCGGTATGGTGAGGAATTAGTCCAGTCGCTACTGTGTGGTAGGTACATAGGAAAATGTACCTGTGTGTTACATTACACAATTAAGTAGATGTTCTTGGCAGCTTTTGGCAAGTAAGTAGTCAACCTTTTTTAATAATGCATTTTATTGTTGCATATATTGTTGCTATGGAAGATTATACCTTAAATGACTTGAGGGTTACTAATGATTAGTTCTATTTAAGAATCTTTCTAATTACTGAAGTACCCTTATTGTATGATTTATTCAGTTATGTCACAAACATATATTAAGCCTATATGTGCCAGACACTGTTCTGGCTTCCGGGGATGCAGCATTGAACAAAATTGACAAAAATCCCTCCCTTCATGGAGTTTACAGTCAATGAGGGGCGCCTAGCCTTTCCTTTCCCCTTCCATTCTCTTCCCCTTCCTTTTCCTTTTCCTTCCTTTCCCCCTTTTCCTTTCTCTTCTCTCATCTTTCCCTCTTCTTTCATAGTTCTATATTTATGTTTCATCATATCTGTTTATTAGCCCTATCATTGAGAAAAAAACATTTCCCCAATGTAGTTGCTTCCACACTCAAAGCAACCTTGGCCCTGACTCCCTTCAGAAGGTCTTTGACGGCATGAGTAACATGGCTTTCTTTTTCAGTGCCCTTAAATAGTGAGATATAGTGTGTTTTCCTTAGAGTCACTAGCTCCCTGTGCCCCAAAGCAGAGTGGGCTTTGTCCTCACCTTTGCAGTGAAAGGAGCAGCAAGGAGCAGTTGGCTGCTTGCCACTGGTTGCTAGGAGGAAAGGAAGGTGAGTCAGCATTCATTCTGTTCT
Organism: Choloepus didactylus; assembly: GCF_015220235.1. NCBI lineage: Eukaryota > Metazoa > Chordata > Mammalia > Pilosa > Megalonychidae > Choloepus > Choloepus didactylus. Next base: position 8,736,057 of record NC_051320.1, on the reverse strand, counting down.
CCTCCCACTCTGTGACATCTGTCTGCCATGTGTTTGCTGCTCACCTCTTTGAGCTGTTTTCAGCCCTTAACCCTCCACAAATCATCCCTAACCTGCCTAAAATACAGCATAACATTGAGCTGGGCCTTCAGCAAATACATTTAAACCCCAAACATAAAGTTTGAAAGAATAGTAAGCAACTTTTGGAATACTTTGCAAGTCAATTCAGGTATGCATGTGTGAATGTGCCCTTTGTTTTCTTTGTTACTGCCAGCTCCCCACTCCACCCAGGGAAATGCCAGGGAGTGAAATTGTGTTGTAGGAGCAGGAGTCTTCTCAAGCAGACATGACTGCTTAAACTGGTCAGTTCTTTATTCTGTTCCAACACTTTCTCTTTATTCTGCCTTTACCTTTTCTTCTTCCCATTAGGTTGCTTATTTTACTTTCACTGTTTAATGAGGAACTTGAATACTCAGGAAATAGTTTCTCCATAGAAGATGGACAGTCCTTCCTAGGTATTAACATTGGCTGTGTTTAAATGCAAGTCTCCTTGTGCTAGAACAAGAGGGAAATGAGAGCTAGAGGGGCTTAAAGGTGGTCTAATTCAGCCTCTTCATCTCAGGTGGGAAATGGAGTTCTGTGAATTGTCCAGAGCCCTGCAGCCATGTAATCAGTGGAACCAAGGGCAGGCCTGGGGCTCTAGGCTGGTATTTGCCACTTTTCTATGACTGAGATGGGATTATGTCAGAATTAACAAATGGCAGGCACTTTGATGACCTAATGTTGTGCTGGCTTTTTAATACTCTTTACTTTCATAAGAAATGATGTCTTACATTTCAAGTCAAAAGATTATTGTTCAATTATGAAACTATTCACTACAGGCTTTGAATTGCAATCTTCCCAAATAAATATTGATTATAATCGATTAAAAATCCCAGTGCCCAGCAATGGGGACTGGTTTTATCCTGGTGAGTCTTGTGATGGAATATCCTGCCTCTAGATTTTGGAAGAATATTTAGTGACATGACAAAATGCTTAAGATATATGTATATATATATATATGTATCTATCTGTCTATATATACAGTGAAAAAGTTTTAAACATAACAGTGTAATAACAGTATTGTGTTAAGACAAGCAAACTGGTATTTAGAAAGTAACAGTGGTTCTTTGGGTGCTAGCGTCATCAATAATTGTTTTTAAATTTAATTTTCTACAAATGAACATACTATTGAAATTAAAGACATGAATATTATAAAAATTTAATTTAATTTTAGTAATTGTTTCTCTCAGTTTCAAGAACAATATGCATATTAAAAAGACCTATATTTTTCAAGCTCTGTATTGTAAATTTTCATCTGTTATTAGTCTTCTCTTTTTTCCTTGATTTGCTTGAGACTATCTCATTTGTTAAATTTAATTTTTTTCCCAGGAAATTATTCTCCATGTGTCTTTATTGTACTTCATCTGGTCTACATACATACCACCTTTATTTTTACCTTTACTTTTTCAATTTTGTTCAAATAAAGTCCGCAAAGCTTAGAAAGTCAAGTGGTACTGCAAGGTATGAAACCAAAGCATAGCAGTCCCTTGGCCTTACCCATTCTACCTCCAGGCCACACTGCAGAGGTAATTTAAAACACAGAGTTATTTCATAAGGTACTCCACGCTAAATAAGGTGTTTCTACTGCTCCTTCTCAATTATTAATCTTAGCATTTTCTTTCTGTTATAGATGAGATTTTAGCTCGGATGTCCATCACTCCTCTTATCCTCCCAATGTGGTTAAATGAATATTTAAATTGAATCGGCAATTATGCTTTCACTATTGTGACTATGTAAGCATTGTCCCCCGAAGATCAAGTAATTTATTGGAATGTATTCACTTTCTTCTACAGTTTTGGATTTTCCTTTACATCCTGTTTTAAAATTAGTTATGCAGTATCCTTCTTTATTTCTAAAAGCCTTCAGAGGCTCCCCTTTTCTGCAGAAAGGCAGTGTGCAAGACATGCAGGCTTCTCTGGCTCCTTTCTTTCTAGTCGTACCACACCGTTTATATTTCTGTACTTCATTTCTACTGTACTATTTGTAGTGCCTTGATTGTGCATATTGCGTCTGGTCTCCTTGTCTTTGTACATGCTGTTTCATATTCCTTAGCATCTTTTCCTCTTTCTGCCTTCTGTGCTTACCGAGGCTTCATTTTCTCTAGGAAAATCCTCCTATCCTCCATCTCTCCCCTCCCCCAACAGTAGTCTGGATTAGGGCCCCTTATATATCTACCATAGCTCTACTCATACTGTTCTGTAATTGTTTATGTCAGCCGTTCTCCAGAAGTGGTCTGGAGTTCCTGGGGTCCTCCAAGGTCATTTCAGGGGTCCAAGAAGTCAGATACTGAGCTTTTCTATTATAACACCTGGAAACGCTTCATGTTTTACAAAACAGCAGGGCTTGTGGGAAAAATAGAGTTGCGGCATACCACTGAAAACCTGTTTGATTTTGTATCCAGCACAACAGCAAAGATAATAGCAATCTTAAAATTTCTAGCATAGCTACATCTCTATGAGATTTGCACCTAGCATCACAGTCTGTCAGTCTTTTGCAGCCTTAAACTGCAGGATTCATCGGCCTTATTTGTGATCTAGGCCTCAGAGGACAATTTGTTTGGTATATCATTTTTATCAAAATTAAAAAATACAAACCTTGATGTAGCCTTCTTCATTAATCTGTTTTAATTCAGGAGAAAATGTCTTAGAACATCTTTATCTACAGTCACAGCTTCCCCAGATAACTTGAAGCCACTATACCAGTCTCCAATTGCCTGATAAGAAGGTACTCTGTATATTTTCACATTTTTGCTTAGCCCCCATAAGTTGCTAAAGGTATTTCTTTAATATGAGAAAGCATGTGTCTTCCTGATAACTTTATCATTACCGTATATACCAAGTATAAAGACAAATTGGTGTCAAAAAAACATGTACTGTAGCTCCTATTCTAAGAAACCTTTCTTAACTGCCTCCTTCCTGTTTTCTGTCCAGATGTCTTTCCTACTAGATTATATAGGAAGGAATATAGGGGATCTGGTTTCCCCTTCCTGTGCAGCCAGTTTTTGATGGAATGATGTTTTTTTTCCATCTTCCTGATTACCTGGTCTTGGGGTCTGTTGCAGTAGCTCCGAAATAGTCTTCCTGTACACAGACATAACACCTTTTATAATGGACACATAATTGTCCCTCCTCTGTTAAAATCTCTGATTGGCTCTCTGTTGCCTGAAGTAGATGCTCTTAAATTAGAGTAGAATCATGGGTCTCCAGGGACTCAGGAGCCTTCTCAAATTATATACAAGACTTATGATTTGTTTCTTTTTTTTAATATGGAGAGGGTCCATAAATTTGATCAGAGTCTCAGAAGGGCCCAGGCTATATTTATATATCTAAAGTCAATCACTGGCCTATATGAAAAAGGTTGTTTATAGCTGAAATGTGCCCAGACTGCATGTAACTTTTCAAAAGCATCATGCTCTCTCTTGCTTTGACATCAACTGTCTTCTCAATCTACAGTTCCTCACTCCTGTAAGTGTACCACAGGTTTTGCTTTAGGGAAGCTTTCCTGGATCTAACCTCTATTTAGGTTCCTCTGGGCTCCTGTAGCAACAGTCACATGCATTCCAACACTTTAACCCTGAGATGTTTTCTCACTTGAAATTTGGCATGCTAGCTTTCTTCATAGGCTTACTGTAATTTTTAATTTTTTAATGAGATAATGTACAGATAAACACTTAGTATAGTGTACTAAGTGTGTTACGTGTACAGAGTACCGCAAATGGCAATAGATTTCATTTACTTGATGTTTCTTGCCTCTTTCTCACCAAGAATGTGTGTTTCTACGTGGTAAAATCACATTTATTTGTTAGTTTTAGTATTATGTTTTTCTAGGCTACAGTTCAACAGAACCTGAGAAGGTTCAGGTCCTTCGTAAGCTGTGGAACCAACATGAAAGAAATATTTTTTCAGACTAGTACATGGTAGCATTTACAGTGGAGTCTTATATTAAATGTCTGTGTAATTAGAATTACTCTGGTAAAATCCTTAGGAAGGAGCTACACTGGAATCTGACTGAGTCTGTTTCCCAATTAGTAGAGTCATTCTTTCTTCCAATTTTGGAACAAATTCACTCTTCGTTGAGTCCAGAATGATAAATTTGACTTGTGCTTATAGGCCATGCACAGTCTTTAAATGCTAGAATATTACTCAGTGAGTCCACATGCCTGGGCTATAGAAGAGGGCCAAAACTAAGGCCTGTTGAAGGAGCAGATTGACATCTCCCATCACACTACATGCAAGGAAACAGACAAGAGTTGGTGCTGTAAGTCCTTGTACTTTAAAACTTGTGCCTCTTTTTGGGGATGGGGTGGGGATGGAGCCCATCAAGTTTGTATATGTGAATTTCAGTAAGGTAAATATGATTGTGATATGAGTTCACAGTATATCTTCTACTCAGAAAGTTCCTAAGGAGACTGTGGGAAAGGACGAAGAGGACAAAGACAGTGACAAGCCCTGGTGAGGGAGCAGCTCCAACAGTGCCAAGACGGCCGGGTGCCAGGGGTCTAAGGACCTTGAGGAAGCTAAGGGTGAAGTATGGCCTTGCCAGGGTACCTGCCATTACTCGTGATTTAGGCCATGAGTATTTAATTCCTCACTTTCCTTCCCTCCTGATTTATTAGTTAAAAAATAATACATGAATTTATGAGTTTGTTTATTAGCTCTAGTTGAATAAAACTTAAATTTTGTGTTCAGTATTGTATATGGGAATTCCATTCAAAGATGCTGGGTTTGCCTTATTAAAGTAGTACATTGTATGTGTGTGTATATACATAATATATATTTCAGTGCTTAGTAAAATTTGTGGTCCCGTTATTTGTCATGACAAGGTTTTTCCAACCAAAACAATAGTAGGTGTGTGGGTGTGTATGTGTGTATATTCCCACCCTCCCCCCAGTCCCCCCCCAACAAGTGAGTCCTTTTGTTTTTATGTTTTGTATTCAGTGTTTGGGTAATATGCTATTCTTCATGTTAACATTTGGAATTTATGTAGTGCATTTTGGAATTGTTACTGGATTTTTAAATTAGGAATTTTAATTCAGTCAAATAACTTGTACATATGAAACTATAGTATTAGCACACTATGAAGAAAGACCTGTGACTTAGTGATTAAGAGGATGGGGTCTGCAGTCAGAAGTCCTAGGATTAAATCATGGCAGTGTCTTTTTGTAACAGAATTTTAATATTATTTAATTTAAGTTTATGTTGCCGTGTTTGGCTAGTGGCTATCATCTTGGACATCGAAGTACAAATGACTTGACTTCTTTGTCCCAGTTTTCCCGTCTGTAAAGATAAGATAATACTTATGCTACTTTACGGAGTTTTTTCTTATGAGAATTAAATAAAATAATATATTTATGAAGCTAGCACAATGCCTAGCACAAAATATGTCCTTGAGAAATGGTAGTTAATTATAATGACTATTATGTATTTACTAAACTGGAATTATTTTTCTTTTGAGCATAAGTTTAAATGTTTGTTTTTATTCTTCCCTTCCAGGATTAATTTATTTTTGGAAATCAAGTGCAATATTAAAAGGAAAACAAAACCAATGTTGGAAGCCATTTCTGCTAACTTTATTATTATTTTTTAAATTTATGATTTGATTTGAATGCTATCATGGGAGGAGCTGTGAGTGCTGGGGAAGATAATGATGACTTAATTGATAACTTAAAAGAAGCTCAGTATATCCGCACTGAAAGAGTGGAACAAGCCTTCAGAGCTATTGATCGTGGAGATTACTATTTGGAAGGATACAGAGACAATGCTTACAAAGACTTAGCCTGGAAGCATGGAAACATACATTTGTCAGCACCTTGCATTTATTCTGAAGTTATGGAAGCATTGAAACTTCAACCAGGATTGTCTTTTCTTAACCTGGGAAGTGGAACCGGATATTTAAGTACAATGGTGGGCTTAATTTTAGGTAATTCTATTTTTGTAAAATTCTGTTTAAAAAAGCTGAGCTTGTTTGACTGTATATGATTTACAGGGTTTGTAACTTTGTGTACAATGCATGTTTCAAGGTTTATACTCAGAGTAGTAATCTTCCTTACTTAAATTTGGGAAATGTAAGGCAGTAATCTTTTCTTATTCTCAGCCCTGACCCTGATAGGTATAGTTATCTCCTGCATGCAAACTCAGGCTTACAATAGCTCTCGAAACTGTTCTTCAACACTCAAGCATTGTCTAAACAGCTGGTAGGCAGGCAACTCAGAAGTATTACATAATCTATTTCAGGTAAAGTGTTCTTGCTGCTGGGATAGAAAGTTTGGTATTTATCAGCGTCTCTTTTTAAGTACAGGCATGCCTTGAGGTGCTGTGGGTTCAATTCCAGACCATTGCAATAAAGCGACTATTGAAATAAAGCGAGTCACACAAATTTTTTTATTTCCCAGTACGTATAAAAGATATGTTTCTACTATACTGTAGTCTGTTAAGTATGCAGTAGCATTATGCCTAAAAAACAATGTGTATACCTTAATTAAAAAATATTGGTAATAAATGCTAACCTACATCTGATCCTTCAGTGAGAAGTAATCTTTTTGCTGGTAGAGGATCTTGCCTGGCTGTTGTTGGCTGCTGGCTGATAAGGGTGGTGGTTGCTGAAGGTTGGAGTGGCTGTGGCCATTTCTTAAAATAAGATAGCAATGAAGTTTACAGCATTGATCGACTGTTCCTTTCATGAAAGGTATCCTTGTAGTATGTGATGCTGTTAGATAGCATTTTACTCACAGTAGAACTTCTTTCCAAATTGGAGTCAATCCTCTCAAACTCTACCTCTGCTTTATCAACTGACTTTATGGACTATTTTGAATCCCTTTTTTGTTGTTTCAGCAGTGTTCCCAGCATCTTCACCAGATTAGATTCCAACCCAAGAACCACTTTCTTTGCTCATCCATAAGTAGCAACTCCTCATCCATTCAAGTTTTATCATGAGATTGCAGCAATTCAGTCACATTTTCAGGCTCCACTTCTGGTTCTAGTTCTTTTGCCATTTCCACCACATAAGTCTTAAACTCCTCAAAGTCGTCCATGAGGGTTGGAATCAACTTCTTCCAGATGTTGCTGTTTTGACCTCCTCCCATGAATCATAAATGTTCTTAATGGCATCTAGAATGGTGAATTCTTTCCAGAAGGTTTTCAGTTGACCTTGCCCAGATCCATCAGAGGAATCAATATCTATGGCAGCTGTAGCCTTTTGAAACATATTTCTTAAATAATAAGACTTGAAAGTCAAAATGACTCCTTGATCCTTGGGCTGCAGAATGTTGTTGTGTTAGCAGGCATGAAAACAACATTCATCTCATTGTACATCTCCATTACAGCCCTTGGGAGACCAGGTGCATTGTCAGTGAGTGGTATTATTTTGAAAGGAATATTTTTTTTTCTGAGCAGTAGTTCTCGACAGTGGGCTTAAAATGTTCGGTAAACCATGTTTGTTGACATATGTGCTATCATCCAGGCTTTGTTGTTCCATTTATAGAGCAGGTAGAGCAGATTTAGGAAAATTCTTAAGGGCTCTAAGACTTCCGGAATGGTAAATGACATTGGCTTCAATATAAAGTCACCAGCAGCATTAGCCCCTAACGAGAGTAGGTCTCTTCTTTGAAGCTTTGAAGCCAAGTGTTGACTTCTCTAAAAGTCCTAGGTATCATCTTCCTCTAACATAAGGCTGTTTCATTGATATTGAAAATCTGTTGTGTATTGTAGCCACCTTCATCAGTTATCTTAGCTAGATCTTCTGGATAACTTGCTGGAGTTTCTGTATCAGTACTTGCTGCTTGACCTTACACTTTTGTGATAGTGATGGATTCTTTCCTTAAATCTCATGAACCAACTGCTAGCTTCAGACTTTTCTTCTGCAGCTTCTATACCCCTCTCAGCTTTCGTAGAATTTGAGAGAGTTAGGGTCTTTCTCTGGTTTAGGCTTTGGCTTAAGGGAATGTTGTAGATGGTTTGATCTTCTGTCCAGCCAATAAAACTTTCTCCATGTTAGAAATAAGGCTGGTTCAGTTTTTTATCATTTGTGTGTTCACTAGGGTAGTACTTTTAATTTCCTTCCAGAACTTTTCCCTGCATTCACAACTTGGTTAACAGTTTGGTACAAGAGACCTAGCTTTCAGCCTGTCTTGGCTTTTGATGTGCCTTCTTCACTAAGTTTAATCATTTCTAGCTTTTGATTTGAGGTGAGAGATGTATGACTCTTCATTTCTCTTGAACCCTTAGAGGCCATTTTAAGGTTATTAATTGGCCTAATTTCAATATTCTTGTGTCTCAGGGAATAAAGAGGCCCTAAGGAGAGGGGTAGATGGGAAAACGTCCGGTCGGTGGAGCCGCCAGAACACACACATTTATTGATTAAGTTTGCTGTTTTCAGTGGGTACAGTTCATGGAGCCCCAAAACAATTGTGCAGTAGTAACATCAAAAATCACTTATCACAGATCATTATAAAAAAATCACAATATCTACAAAGCAAATAAAGGGAAGCTCAGTTAAATGAGGTATGGCTGTAGGAAGGTGTTGCGGTTTGCTAAAGCTGCTGTTACGTGAAATACCAGAAATTAATTAGCATTCATAAAGGGGATTTACTTTGGTTACAAATTTAAAGTTTCAAGGCCATTATAGCATCCTAACTAAGGCATCAACAAGAAGATACCTTCACTGAAGGTAGGCCAACAGCATCTGGAACACCTTTGCCTGCTGGGAAGGACTGTGACTGGCATCTGCTGTTCCCTTGCTCCTGGGTTATGTTTCAGCTTCTCTCTCAGCTCCCGTGCATCTAACCATTTGGGGGATCCTGGTCCTCTCTTATTTTCTCTGGAGCAACTCTCTTAGTTTCTCTGGGCTAGCATCTCCAAATGTCTCCAGCCATCTCCCAGTGTCAGTGTCAGTGTCATCTCTTAGCTTCTCTCCAAATGTCTCTCTCGGCTGCTCTGAGCTCCTTCTGTCTGTGAGCTCTCTTATAGGACTCCAGTGATTTTATTAAGACCCACCCTGAATGGGCGGTGTCCACATCTCCATGGGAATAATTTAATCAAACATTTCCACCCTAATCAACAGTCTAATCAGTCTGCCCCCACAAGATTGCAGTAAAGAATATGGCTTTTCTGGGGGACATAATATATCCAAACCGGCACAGAAGGGAATTGTGCTTTCTTTTTTGGTGATTGTTGGAAGCACAGGAGTATGTGGGATATGGGGGTATGACACTGATCGGGCAAAGCAAGGGATTGGAGGAAAATAGTTAGCAGAGAGAAGGATATGTTCATTAAGTATATATTCAGTACCTCTGTCAGGCATTATTTCATGTGCTGGGTGTACGGTAGTGAACAAAGAGACAAGGATCACTGCCCTCCTGGAGCTGCCTGGGTGCATACGTACAAGGGCTAGGCAGTGTTTAAGCACATTACATGTAGTAACGCAGTTAATTTTGTGTATAATTCTGTGGAGGATGTACTATTATTATTCCCTTTATATAGGTGAGGAAACTGATGCCTGAGGTTAAATAGCTTGCCCCAAATCACATAGATTGTAAGCAAAAGCTGGGTAATATGAAGTATGAATGGAAAAAGCATGGAAGAAAATCGCTGCAAGACATTATGATTTTGGGTAGAGGTTGAACATCTATGGATTTTACTAAACCTATTAGTGAATCTGTCCATCATACTGACTGAGTCAAGCATTAAGGTAGAGCATTAAAGCCCACAATGTAGACTTGTTGAGTTCACAGACTGGTTAGAGTGGGGATAGGAGGGCATCATAAGAAAAATAAAGCCCTCATCCACTGTGGTATGTGCTATTGTTGACATATATGCTTTAATTACAGGGATGAGATTTTAGAATTCATTCCTAAAGTGATGGGGAATCATTAGAGAATTTTACATGAGAAAAATGACGTATCTGCTAGGAGGATGACTCTATGTCCCTGTTTGCTGGGACAGGGCTGCTGTTTTATCTGTTTTATCGTAGCATCAGTATGGATTATGTTCCCTTTTAATTCCTGAAAATATTCCCGTTTGGACGTTTAATTATGTGGTCATGATACGTGGCTTATTAGGGCATTTTCAGGCCTGAAGTTCCCGTTTCCCACATACTAGCTAGCTCGTTGCAATCTATTTCTTAGATTTATAAGTAAGAAAAATAAGGCTACTTTCATTCCATGACTGGGTCAGTTCCTGATACCTAGTAACTGCTCAAAAATGGTGGCAGTTAGTTTTTACCTATTAAGAGGAATTTAGATGCTTACATTTAAGTTTGGTGCTCCTCTTCATTCTGAGGCAGGAATTTTTCAGCAGGTTGAAACACGCAGACATCTGTCACTCCTGTCACCAATCTCTGAAAAAGGAATCTCAAGGGTTTAAGACAGTCTTCAAGTCAAGTAAGTAAGTGAGGGTTGAGGGACACTTATTTTGAAAATAGGAGTTGCCTTCTTTGAACCAGTGCCTTCTTTCATACCAGCTCTGGCAGCTTTATGCTGGAGTCCAGGCCCCCACCATACCTTGTCTAGCCAGCTTCAGAGCACCTATTTCATCCTGTCTTCTACTTCTCCAGCACCTGCCAACCAGCTGTTGCCTAGTGGGGTCAAGCTAGCCAAAGGCCTGTGTTTCTAATGGGGGGTACTCGTAATTAGCAACCTTGCTAGCAATGAGATCACCGTCTTAGATTCTGTTCCTACTCCTAGTCACTGAGAGATTAGATTCTTGTGGCCAGATGCACTTGTAGGCAGATCTCAAACTTTATTGTATGTTGAATGTCTTTAGTCAATTTCAGAGGGCAGTGTGGGGAAACAGACCCTGTGGAAATGATCCACAATGCACTAGAAATTTTCCTCCTGTACAAGGCTCCAGGGAATCATGGATCTTTAGTTAACACAGTGAGCATGGTTATTGGCTCCTGTTCCAGGATTTATCTGTCTGATCCTGCAGTCAGGACCAAGATACAGCTCCCCTTCTTTTGATTGGAAATACTTATTTAGTGAGAAAGATAGCATTTTAAAGAAGGAAAAGCAGAAAGAAGAGAATATAAAAACATGACTGGAACTATAGCTCAATAAATCTTGAAACTACAAAGCTTCTGAGGAAGCTTAATCTCCATCCCCATTCCCCAGTTTTGGTTTGTGTTTGTATGTGTTTTAAGTCAAGGAGGGGGAGGATGCATCCATAAAATCACTTAGAACTGGATCAGAGAAAGGATGCTTACGTGCCCATTACAATTATCTGAGAACAGTGAATCAGATTTGGCTCCAGTGTCTTACAGTGATCCCAATAACAGAAGTTCTCTCCTTATTAAGAAGCTCTAATACCATGCCTCTCAGTCATTTCTCACCCCCAGCTCAGTGAACACTTCTGGGAGACATGTTCATTAGTATAATCTGGAGGAGTCAGTGTTAACGGCTGGGAGAGCAGGGCATCAGGAAGATGTTCTTGGGGAATTCTGACTTCCAATTCAGAAACACCTGTAGGGTTCGGGCTACAATCAGAGAGGTTTTGTTCTTCAGTTTCTAGGCAGTCAGGGGAAGTTAGGTTTATCTTAACTCCAGAAATTTCTTGTTATTAAAGTACACTAAAAGAGTTATTCATAAATGAAATTTCTTTTTACCCCATACCTGGGAATGGATCATTCCAACTTCTTATGTGCCTCACTGGGACAGCTTCTTGAGTTTCAAACTGAAGATAAATTCTTGTTCTGTTTGCTTCTCCTTAGATATCTTCCCAGGATGAAGAATTTTCACAAAGAGTCTAGTACTTGATTTTACTCAAAAATAGAGTGCAAGAAAAGAGGATCCCAATTCCTGTACTTTGCTCTTACTTCATAGAGTTTAGTAAAAAATCAGAACCAGGGAGACAGATTATTCAAAAAATCTCTGATTCAGGTAGGGATGGTTCTTCTCTATTCTGATCTTTTTTGCTTAGGGATTCACTCCCATTTTTGTACCTATAGTATTTAGGTTCATCCAATTTAGTGACTTACCTAGACAGTAGTCTAGTTCCCAAGTTAACAGATAAGTCTCTGTGGGAATATTTTCAGAATCATTCCAGCACTGTGGATGCCATTCCCTTGCTCCTAAAGCATTAGTTCCTAAAGGTGTAACAATTGACAAGCTGTATGCTTAATAGGAAATTTACTGCCCACGTAGATAAAAACCTACAGCTGCTGTATTGCTCAGAAGGTTTGATTAATTGAGCAGTATCTTGCCGTTATTTTTGGCCTTTACACTCTTTGTCTGCATTAAATGGTCCTTATTCAACTGACCCATATTGCCTTTGACTTCAGATACTCAAGCTCTTTACATACCAGAAAATTCACTCATTTTAAGGTATGATTCAGTGATTAGGACATTTACAGAGTTGTGCAAACATGACAGTCCAATTTGAAAACACTTCCTTCACCCTTAAAAGATCCTCCATGCCCAATTCCATCCCCTTCCCCTTCCTATCCTAGTTTAGGCAGTCATCATTCTACTATTTCCATAGATTTGCCTTTTCTGGACACTTCATATACAGGGAGTCATACTGTATGTAATCTTCTGTGTTTGTCTTTCACTTACCATGTTTCTGAAATTGCTCTGTATTGTAGTGTGTATTAGTACTTTGTTCCTTTATATTGCTGAATAATAATCCATTGCATGCATATACCACATTTTTGTTTACTCATTCACCAGCAGTTGATGGCCATTTGGATTGTTTTCCACTGTTAGGCTCTTTTGAATAATGCTGCCATGAATAAGTCTTTGTCTGGACATATTTTTCATTTCACTTGGGTGTATCCCTAGGAGTGGAATTGCTGAATCATGTGGTAAATTGATGTTTAACTTTTTCAGAAATTAGTAAGCCTTTTCCAGAGTGGCTGCACCATTTTACATTCCCACCAGCAGTGTATGAGATTCCAGTTTCTCCACATCCTCACCAGCTCTTGTTCTTTGGTGTGTATGTCTGTGTGTGTGTGTAAATAGCCATCTTAGTGGGCATGAAGGGTATCTTGTGATTTTCATTTGCTCTGATTAATGATGTTGAACATCTCTTCATATGTTTGTTAGCCATTCCTATGTCTTCTTTGGTGAAGTGTCTATTAAAATCTTTTGTCTGTTTTTTAATTGGGATGTTAGGGTTAGTTTTGAGTTGTGTTTGTATATTTTGAGTTCATGTCCTTTACCAGGAATATGATTTTCAAATATTGTTTCATGCTTTTTTAAGCATCACTTTTGGAAGATTCCTTATTAGCTCACTTCAGGCAAAATGATCAAGGGATATCGAGAATGTAGGTAACCCCCCACCCCTCGCCCCTACTTCCCACCCCCAGTTCTTGGTAAGATAAAACACATTCTGGGGCACTCAACTTTCTCTCTAAGGTAGATTGTATTTTCTGCAAAAAATGAAACCTCAGTTTTCTCTCTATTCTCATGCACTTTTTCTAAGGAGTTTGTTTGTTTTGTTTTGTTTTTTTTTCCCCTCCTTTCTTTCTAGGAATTCCAAAGTTTTTTCTTGGTATGTGCTTTATTTTGGGCTCTGTGAATAAATCTGAAAAGAGCCTTTCCTTTAAGCTAATTACGTTTTATGAAATAAAGGCTTTTTGATGTTTGAACTGTTACTTCTTGGTCCCAGTTAAGCTTCTTTCTCTTCATCTTTTTTTTCTGACCGTGTACCCTGTATTGAGTTGTCAACACTGTTCTCTTTCATAGGGTTTTTTTCCCCCCTCCTCTCACTTTTTCTGGTTCTGAAATAGGAATCATTACTCTCAACCATCTCCTTCATTTGTACCTCTGAAAATCAATACCCAGGTGATTTTATGTTTATGGATACTACTGCTGATTATCATGGAGAAACAAACAGTAAGTAATAAAAATATATTAGAAAGCAATACAAGTTTTAGAAGTTTTACAAAGTTATAAAAATTTCTGCTGTTTACAGTTCTTCATACTATTCATAGAAGTTATGAGGAAATTCCCTTAATTGGTACGTAAAGTGTCTTAGGTAGTTCTTCGAGCATCTTTGGGATTAGCCTCTCCCCAAGCATGATCTTTCACCTTAACAAATGTATTACCTTAAGAAAATTATTAAACCTTTTTGAGTTTGTTTCCTTATTTGTAAAATAATTTGTGACATCTTTATTTCCCAGTGTAGGAGCTGGCACCCAAGGAAGAACTCCTTTTCTTTCATTATACATTCTTCCCTAGGCTGGGTTGGATGTTGAACTGAGCATTTGAAATTGGACCAAGAGGTTGATTTTTGTCAGCAGAGCTGCTGGGTGTGCTGGAGTTTTGGTACCTTCTGGAACCTGTTTTCACATTCTTTCTGGGCAGGCTCCCAGGGTCACCCTCCTCCACTGCAGCCGCCTTCAAAGATTCTTCCTCTGGATTTCAAATCAATGTGTGTTGCCCTTATAAATGTCATCTTTGTTTTTTTTCTTGAAGCATCTTTGTAGTAAAGGGGAACCTTTCCTCTGTCTTGAAGTAATATCCATATGCAGATGATTTACAGATTTCTATTGCCAGCCAAGGTCTGTCTGCTAAGCTCCAGACACTCCTGATCTTTGGCTGCTTGTACCAGCCGAGTATTTAAATATGTGGTACTACTGCATATCTCTGCTTCACTGTATCAGAGATTCCAGAAACTTTACCTGTCCTCAACTTAAGTTACAACTTTTCTTCCCTCTCCCACACAATACAAAACAATAAATCCTTTTCTTCTTCCTGTGTTCCTATCTTGATGAAAGATACTTTTTTCTATTGAATTTATCAAGCCAGAAACCTGAATATCAGTCTCTCTTCTGTTTCTGTAATTATGTTTTGTGGGATAGGTATTATAGTCACGGGGTTAAAAATCCAGAAGTATAAAAAGCCACACTTGGAAAGATTTCCCTTCTCTCCTTCTCCTTCTCCTCCATCTTACTCAGTTTCTTCCTAACTTCGATACTAAATTTATAGAACCTGAGGACACCTCCATTATTGCATAATACATACATGATGTTTATAGAAAATATGTGGATTTGAAATCAGAAGAATTTCTTTAGGAACACAAGGAAGAGATGTATTGCATTTTAGAAGATTTCCGTGAAACAGCTAAAATTAGTAATACATTTATTTTGAAAGGAATGTACTTGTCTGTAAAATTTATTTCTGAGGAATAACTCAGTTCCTTTAATATAAGATAAAGTAGATTTGATATATACTTACTATTTTTTGCCGATATACTTTAAGATCCAAGACATTAAAATATATGAATTTTTGTGTTTTTTATATATCACCTGCCTCAATTTTAGTTGTGAATTTTTTAAATTTGGGACCGTAACTACATTTATGTACTTTATCATTCATTAAAGAAGTATTTTTTTATATCAGACACTGTGCTAGCCGCTGAGGATACAACAATGCATAAACTATATCTTCTTCTCTTGAAATTGTGCATATCATTTCTAAACAAACAAGAGAAGTATTGTCATGTTATTTGGTGTTCTTCATTTAGTTCAGTAAATATTCATTGAGTATTTATGTGAATCGATTACCATGTTGGGCCCAGAGTATATTCAGCTTTTTTACCAGTAAATAAACAGTGGAATAAAAGAGCTGATAAAAATAGCGCTTAGGGTAATTGGTTTCATTAAAAAGAATTTGCATCAAGATCTGAAGTTGTTTAAATTAGTTGTTTAAATTATTGTTTATTATATTATAGGTGAACACATTTTTTCCTCAGTTTATTGAATTTGCTTCAGGAGAAACTTAATCTCTATTTTAATGTTCCACAGTATACATGTGAGATTTAGATGAAAGTTGCTCTGGATATGTTGGATTTGAGTATTATCAGCTAATTGAGTGGAAATATATGAATTAGCAGATTGTGACATCTTTTTTTGATATTTAGACATTTTAGATATGTGGTTTACTTAAGGCCATGGGTCCTGTGTTCTCTGTAACTGTTTAAACCAACACTTTGGGATCTAGTTAAACATATCTTCTCAAAGATACCTTAGTTTATACAATTAAAATTAATAACATATCATTGTAATTTATTGAAATCTTTTTTGTGTATATATTTCACTTCTCATTGACTAGTTTCATAGAAATCAAATAATTGATTCACCTACGCCCCCTTGTGGTAAATATTTTGTCCAAAATGCTGTTATTTATGGTTAACTTTTGATATTAGTTTATCTAGGAAAGAAGAGATTTAGCTATTCCAAAGCAGATTTTAAAATTTATTTAGATTGAGTTTTGTAATAATTAGGATTTGGTTAGTGGTGCTCAACCTCTGGCTACCTATTTAGGTTACCTAAAGAGCTTGGGTTACACACCTCAAGAGAGTCCAGCTCACCTGTCTGGTGTGGGGCCCAGGCATCTTCAATTTAAATCAAATTACATGTAATCTACTTTGTAGTTTAATATACTTTTAAAATTAAACTCAAGTAAATACTTTAATTTAATTTAAAAATAGCCGTATTATTCTAATATGCCGTCAGAGTTGAGAACCAATCATATGGGGTCTTGGTTCTGCAATTTAACCAATTATATATATGGGGAAAGGTCAGATAATAATTTATAACAACCATTTGTAGCCATCTTTTATAGTGTGTGAAGCACTTTTATATAATTTATATGATTTTTCCAGTGACCCAGGGAGGTAGGTAGGGTAGATACCTTTTTCGTTTTATAAAGTAGGAAATTGTCATCAAATGGTAAGTGATAAGTCTTAGATTATACAATGGTAAAAGGTGGAACAAGGATTGGGAATCAAGACATCTGGCCTTAAATCTACTCTTTTCCTCACTACACCATCATACATCTTGTTAGTTGTTGATGGTTACGTATCTTCCAGTTAATTATTATGCAGCTCTTTTTGCCGTGGCTGTTTTCTATAAATTAGCTTTACACAAAGTACTGGAAGCACGGAGACCTGAGAAGCTATCATGAGAAGCTGACAGGGTTCCCTGGTCTGCTTCAGGCAGATTCCACCTGTCTCACCATACCACCATCTCGGACAGCCTTCTCAGGGTGCTTCAAAGCAGACAGAGGCTCATGTCAGGTGTCACGTGCGTCAACATGAATGGAAATAACAAATAGTGGTACTTCATATTTACTTGATACCTACACCTAATAATTCGTGACCTTTATGTATAAGCTCTGTTTACTGACTAACTGGTAGATGAGAAATGAGCAAAATTAGATACAATTATTCTGAAAGAAAAACAGCTTCTAGATTTTATTTTTTTGGGATTTCATTATATTTGCTATTGCTCTAAATAAATGAACTTTTGCCAACCTTAAAAATAATTTCTAATATTAAATAGTATACTTAGTTTTTTTCTAATAGTTATATATTTGTTTTAATAAACTTTAACCTCTGAACATGTTTCCGTTTCCTCTTTAGTATTTGACTACTAATGATAGCGGTCAACAGATAATATTTTCTTTTTAAAACAAAATTTATTACAAAAAATTAAGTTCAGATTAATTTATAGAAAAAAATTTTCCTTCACATCAACAAATACAAAATCAAATACATTGGAATTCATTGAATACACAGTCAAATTTATGCTTCATCTGGCCTAACACGTTTTTTGGGATACTGTAGGTTTTTTTCCATTGATGATGTATACCTTTCTACTAGGATTATTTTACATTACTTGTTTATTTACTTAAAAGTCTTATACTTTTGGTTTATTTTTCATTTCCTTCACTAGCCAATTATTTTTTATAATTAAATTCATTTTATTGAGATACATGCACATACCATACTGTCACCCATGGTGTACAATCAACTGTTCACAGTACCATTATATAGTTGTGCATTCATCACCCCACCTATTTTTTTGAACATTTTCTTCGTACCAGAAAAAGTGAAAATAAGAAAAAAAATAAA
The DNA here is from genome assembly GCF_015220235.1 of Choloepus didactylus. Taxonomy (NCBI): domain Eukaryota; kingdom Metazoa; phylum Chordata; class Mammalia; order Pilosa; family Megalonychidae; genus Choloepus; species Choloepus didactylus. The sequence continues at coordinate 8,718,127 of NC_051320.1, read as the reverse complement.
ATTAAAAAAGAACACCCAAATCATCCCCCCCATTCCACCCTATTTTTCATTTAGTTTTTGTCCCCATATTTCTACTCATCCATCCATCCATACACTGGTTAAAGGGAGTGCGATCCACAAGGTTTTCACAATCACACTGTCACCCCTTGTTGAGTTACATTGTTGTACAATCATCTTCAAGAGTCAAGGCTGCTGGGTTGGATTTTGATAGTTTCAGGTATTTATTTCTAGCTATTCCAATGAATTAAAACCTAAAAAGAGTTACCTATATAGCTCATAAGAATGCCCACCAGAGGGACCTCTCGACTCCATTTGAAATCTCTTAGCCAGTGAAACTTTATTTCATTTCATTTTGTGTCCCACTTAGCCAATTGTTTTTTTTTAATTCAGTTTTATTGAGATATCTTCACATGTCATGCAGTCATACAAAGTGTACAGTCTGTTGTTCCCAGTACCACCATATAGTTGTGCATCCATCACCAAAATTAATTTTTGAACATTTTCATTACCACACACACAAAAGTAATAAGAATAAAAATTAAAGTGAAAAAGAAAATTAAAGTAAAAAAGAACACTGGGTGCATTTTTTTTGCCCCCGTTTTTCTATTCATCCATCCATACACTGGACAAAGGGGAGTGTGAGCCACTTGGCTTTCCCAATCACATTGTCACCCCTCGTAAGCTACTTTTTTATACAATCGTCTTCAAGATTCAAGGGTTCTGGGTTATAGTTTGATAGTTTCAGGTGTTTACTGCTAGCTATTCCAATTCATTAGAACTTAAAAACGGTTATCTATATTGTGCATAAGAGTGCCCACCTGAGTGACCTCTTGGGCCAATTATTTTTTGATCGAAAAAGTTACACATGCATGTGGATAAAACACACTGTGGACAAAAGGATATAATGGTGTAAATGTTTTTCCCACCCCAGACCTATCAGTCCTCTTCCTCAGAAATAGCTGTTTGTGCTTTTTCAGTTTTCTGCGCTTTATTTTCCTTTTGTTCTTTTTAATACGGATGTCAAAGATGAGTTGTAAGGTTTAGCATTGCATTACATTTTTATCATACATTAGATGTGTTCTATTTGAGTATCACGTTTTAAATAAATCAGATATTGGTGACATTGCTATTTAAGTTAAACCTTTTTTAATGCATTTTCCTTTTTAATATTTTTATGTTTATTATTATGTACATATTACTAAGTAGTAACATAAGGATATATACAGATTAGCAAGTAGCAATATAAAGATGTCTCTGTGTTTAATTTAAAATTAAGCAATTCCATCCATTTAAAAAAACACAGATTGTCTTGTCCTTGATGTTAGTGCATAGTATCATCCTACATTTGTATAGATGAAATGGCTTGTCTGACTAATCCTTATATATTAACTTGTCTTTTTATATTTTATTATCAGTCATCCTGCATTAAACCTCTTATTATGTAAAAACTTCTTATGACATTTTCCTAAACTTCTGATGTTAATTTTGAAAGTTCTCACTTTGCTTTTAGACAATAAGCAGAAAGCAAGAAAAAGGGGAAAGAGACCAGCAGTATCTTTAAGTGACGCACATCCTATCTAGTCCCTTCTGACCCAGAACTCTGAAGTACAGACTCTATCCATTAATTAGGCCATTCAGAATATTTATTAGAAGACTTAATTTCCAGTTCTTTACTTTTATACTTTAGTGCTTATGTATTTGATTTTATATACTTACTGTACTTTAGTGCCTATGCATTTGATCTTACAGGACACTTGAATGCTAGCAATATTGACCTTTTTTGTTCTTTTATCTTTGTAGCCCCCGTTATATTTTTGTTAATTACACATTAACAATGTGTAATTAAATGCCAAGAAATGTAATTGACATGGTTAATTACTATTACTAGATTTGAATGGATAATGTAAATATAAAAATCACTTATGTTTTACATTCAGTGGAATACTTGAAATGAGTAAAAGGGAAATTAGACTCTTTTCATAGAATATTTTCCTTATGGTGTACATAGTGTGCAATTGTAGTTTAGTTTGAATTAAATGAGGAAAACTTTATTCAGGTTTTCCTAATATTCTACGTATTGACCCTTACAGAAATTCAGGTTCTCAAATTATGCATATTTAATACTTAATTAAAAGTTTATGTCATTGTGCATACTTCTCTAAGTTTAATTTTTTTGCCACTATCGTTTGTTCACTCTTCCTATCTGAATACATTTTAAAAAACAGAATCAGTTTTTTTAAAGAATAATAAAGTGGAATATGGCAGGAGTGTGACAGCTTAAAGCCTTATCTTTATTTGATACTGACTTGAATTGATCATTTTGGTTTAATTTTTATAATTCGGGTATTTTCTAGATCACAAAACATTTTTTTTTTCATGAGCCCTCTGAAAATAAAACCATAACTTATGAATATGTAATTTTTAATTTCGGATTACTTAGAGGTAGGTAGAAACACCTGCAACATATATTACATTTTTAATGCCATTTACTAGGGGGCACATCCAGTTAAGTAGTTTCTAAAGATATGGAAAATAAATTATACACACACACATTGACACATTTCTTTTTTAGGAGATTAATCTCAAAATTACAACAAAAATGTTGAGTGAGGAAAACCTGGTTGGCCCAATTTCTGAAGTTTAGAAGGAACTATTGTGACTAGATGGGCTTGTGTGTATTTCTTTCATGCGGATCATGGGACAGGCAGTTGTGTACACTAGCCTTAGTGACTGTGTAAGTCCTGTCAGTGGTATTGTTAGTGAGCTGGCACCAGGGTGGGGAAAGGAGTCACCCCAAAATCATCTCCTGGGGCTGAGAAATCTCTCCCCTATTCTACCCTGTTCCTGGGAGGTCAGTCCATCTTTGGCCATGTGCAAGAAGAAATACCAAGTGAGAAGTTTGAAATATTCTGAAAAATATTACGAGAGTAAAATCAGCTCTACAGTGAGCACTTGATTGCAGCATTCTCCCAGACACTGTTGGAGCTTCCAAAAGACAGAATATGGTCTTAACTCAAGGCATTTAGCATTTATTGATAAGAAGGGTGAGAAATATATATATATTTATATAGATCTGTGGTTTCATGCATTTAAAATTATCAAAATTTTAGCTAATGAAATGAAAATATAATGACAAAGAACTAAAAAGTCCCTATAGAAATATTGTTCCTTTGGCAGCAGTGTCCTGCCAGACAAGCCACTCCCTTGAGAGACCTGTGGGGGTCAGCCCTAGGCATAATAGTGCTTTTTGATAGAAAACTCAATGGAGCTTTTCTATTTCTCTTTTTAAAGCAAAGTGTAAATATTGAAAGTTCTGTTCAACTTTTTAATTTGTGATTAGTAGATGTATTTTAAGCCCTCTTTAAATGCTCCTGTGGTAGATAAGTGAGCAGAAATTGAAAGAGTTCTGCAAAGTATTAATACTTTTATTAAAATGCTGCTGCTACAATTGCAGGTCCTTTTGGAATAAATCATGGGATTGAGCTTCATTCAGATGTGGTGGAATATGCCAAGGAAAAACTGGAGAGCTTCATCAAAAATAGTGATAGCTTTGATAAGTAAGTATTCATATCTGTAGTTTTGATTTGATAATATACTTGATAAATAGATAAACGTAACATCTCTGTTTCTCAACACTACTAGTTTATTCTTAGATCGTCAAATGCTCAGTTGAATGCATCAGAAAGGAGAGAAAAAATTGAGTTAGGAAAATTAGTTTATGCTATTATTTTTGTTCTGTATAAGTCTATAATAAGTTATAAATAAATGAAATAGCCTTTATTTTTTGTTACTACTAATACTACTAGAGTAAGGTTTCCGTCATTAGAAATCGTTAAGTATCTTTTCTGGAGAGATAGAACTGGTAAAGATGGCTTGTGATTAGAACACTTTCTGATTTTATACTTCTGGTGTAGTAATTAATAGTTCTGCCATCTTTACTTGTTACATAGGAGTAATACCTATTAGCTCAAAAAGGACTTTTTAAAAATCATTAAATTACTTTCTAATATTTGCAGGGAAAATTATTATACAAATACGTTGATATATCTTGGGATAGGATTGTGTTCGAGAAATTTGTTTATGAAACCGTTGTTTTGGACTCAGAATATATGTTCCATTACAAAAAAAGACTGTGCAAGGTTTGGTCCTTTAGTAATGTTACTAAAATTCAGATTTGGTAATACTATGGGGTTAAGGACTATTAGGCTGAAATCCATGAACTCTGCAAAATTTGGAGGGTGTTTACATTTCTCATTTTTCTGCATAACTCACCATAATTTGCAAAGGAAAAAAAGCCTTAAAAAGGTTAGGAATCACAAGCTTAGAACTTAAGTCACTTTATATAACAAAAGCACATTCACAGTTCCGACTTGGCTTGCTGGGAGCAGGCCCTCCCTTACCTGCAGCCCTTGGCCATGAACACACCCTCAAGTTAAGACCCTTGGAGGAGTCAGGACCAGAGCAGATTTTCCTCTAGAGAGGTTAGGCTTGGGGGACAATACCAAGGGAGAGAAGCCAAGAAAACCCTGTTCCTGTCTGCCTCTGCACTGGTCTATCTTCCTTCCCCCGCTTTCCTTTCCCCTTTTCTGTTTCCCTTCGCCATTACCAGTTTGTATCTATCCTCTGGCAGAATGACACTTGATTGGTTGAAGGACAGAATACCAATGTACTGCAGGGAAGAAAGAAGGCAGCAGAATCCTCAGTGCAGTGGTGGGAGCCAGGTTCTTGTGTCCACGTAGACGTAATTGTAATTGGTTTATTACAGACCCCAGTCAGGCAGACTTAGATGAATTGGGAAATGTTCGTGCTTTATTTTTTCTATAATTAACTCAATGTATTCGAGCATGCCACATGAATATTCTGCATGGATTTGCTGAATGTCATCCATTATCTTATCTATTCTTATCTTTAGAAAAAATTAGCATTTAATCCACATTTTGAATCATTTTTCAAGTGCTTACCGTGTTGGTTCATATTCTATTTCCAAGAATAGCATGTCTGACAGAGATAAAATAGCTTTTAGCCCAGGTTATTTTATAAGAAATTGGGATTCAATTTTAACATTCTTTGGTATCTTTATCGTTTCTCTCTGTCCTGAGACTAGTAATATGGTAAGTGCTTAATATATGTACATGGATATTTTTATATAGTTTATTAGAACTATAGAATTTTGTTGGATTTATTGAATTCCTATTGTTTATTTGTTTTGATGTTGAAATTTAAGGTACATGTAAGGGTTTTTCTATATGTTTGAATTAGAAAATGTAAAAGTAATTGGATAAAGGAAATTATCTGTTGTAAGATTTATTTTATAATAGATATTATAAAATAATATTTGATGCTATAACTCTTTAAAAACACAAATAGTACAGTTTTGTGTCATTAATTTGGATAGCCCAAATTAAATCCCTGAAGTGTCTCTATAGAAGTGTCTGTGGAGCTCAGGTTTATTGCTTACAAGTGGGCATAGTCTTGGGAAACAGTAAAATATGCCATTATTTAATGCATTTCTCTATTGATACAATATAAATATTAAATAATACATAAAACAGGTGTTTAAAGACTATATATATTTTATTGTATCAATTTCTTAAAATTTTCTAAATTTGTTTTCATGTAAAATGATCAGATTTCCTTGGCTTGTATTCTTGAGTTTTATTTTGCTGTTACTGTGTTATGCAGGTTCATTATTCATGAAATCATGAATCATAAAATACAGTACTGTAACTCATCTAAATGTTTCCTTATAATTTTTAATGGTCTTATTTTAATTACTTTATAATAATCAGCTAAACTTTATCATATACTTGTTTCCAAAGTGTTACACATCTTACTTTTGAAGCAGATCTTATATTAATAAACTAACCTGAAAAAATTTGTTCTCAAAACTTATGTTACCTATTCTAGTTTTCAAGTAGTGTTCTCACATATTACTGTTATATATTTCAGATCATAAAAGAATAGTAGGTACTGGGAAAATGTTTCATTTTGTGTAGAGAGTGGCTGGAAGTTTAGCAATCAAAGTTCATGCAACAGGCTCTTTTTTATTTTTTTTTTTTGGCCTTTTAAATCATTTAGTTTTGTGACAAAATTACAAAGATACAGTACTTTTTTTTCTCACCCAACTTGTGTTTTCATGAATTCTTTGCAGTGTTTTCTTGATGATTATAGGTATTATTTCTATAATACTTGTCAATTTTTTAAGCAATTTGAAAGAAAATTTTTTAAACATAGACGGCAAAATGATTTTTAAAATACCATTTCCAAGTAATTTCATTATATTTAATTTAATTGTGTGTGGATCATCAAAATACATATTTTAATGAACAAAATATGTTAACTCAGGAAAATTAATTGCTATTTATGTATACCTTAGCATCCGATTATCCTTGATTATGTGCAACATGGAGAAGAAATAGATCAAACATCTATTATAGAGCTAAGAATAGAGATAGGATCTAATAAATCCTCTTCAAATCTTATTTATCTTATTGATCCTATTGGTTTGGATATTTTTAAAAATCAGGCCCATTTTCCAAACTATTGTCATGTAATTCATTATTTGAACTGTCTTTAAAGTTACCTTAAATACATCTATTGGAGATCATAGTGAACTCCCAAGTTTAGTAGACAGGGTACAAATCTGTCAACTAATCAGTATCAGAATACATGATGTAAGATACCCTTTAAAAAATAATACAAATGTTTGTTATGTGTGTTTTAAAGCTTGGTTGCTGAGTCTTGAAAGTAGCATTCTTTAGAAAAAAGTTTGCTTATTAATAATGTATATATGTTTAAACTTTCTATTTCTTAGTCCTATACCAGCAATGGAATAATTTGGAGAGGCTACTCTGAATTGACAGTACTTAGAGATGGGAAGGAAGAGGAAGTTCTCATGTATGGTTTATTCTTTTGATACCTATGGTATGCCCAAATGTTCTGAAATTCCCATATAAAACTGTCTGATTTTAAGGATCCTCTAAAACATTGGCAAACTTCTAAAGGGTCAAGAAGTAAATATTTTAGGCTCCCTGAACTAAATGGTCTCTGTTGCAACTATTGAGCTCTGCCATTGTAGTGTAAAGCATCCATAGATAATTCATAAATGAATGGGTATTCCAGTAAACTTTATTTACAGAAACAGATGGCAGGTAGATTTGGCCCATGGGCCATAGTTTGCTGACCCCTGTTCTATAGTCTTCACACAGTCTCTCTAAAACATCTTTATTTTAGCCCACTCCGAACTAGACAAGTCCTTGGGCCTTGGATTTGCCTAGGTTTTAGAGGCCCTTATGTGTCTAGTCTTCTAGGAAGGAAGGAGGAAGTTGAGAACCATCAGATTATATGAATCAGTGTTTGTGCATGTTCACTAAGCAAAATTAACTCTCTTGCTGTAGTTACATGGAAGAGTGCATTGGTTAAAGGAGCCTGAATTGTAAAAGTTTTACTGTGTAAATACCCTGAAAATGAGCTGGTCATTTAGTATAGCATTTATTATAGCTTCATTTATGTATTTATTTAATATGGATACATGCATAATAATAATAATAATAATAATAATATGGGTACATGGATTTAGCTTCTAGAATTCAGGCTTTGGAGAGTGTAATTTCCTCCTATTCTACCCACCGCCCAAAAACACTAGAGCTCAATTTGGAAATACTCTAATATCAGGAGTCTATCAGTAGCGTAATGAATGCTGTGTTGTCCAATTTATTGGGAATTTCTATTCCTCATGAATGGAGGACTGTTGTTTCTATATAATTGTTATAAAGTTTGTCAGACAAGTGAGTCATGATATGAGTAATGAAAACAGTAATGAGATGATAAAATAATAGCACTTAATATCTATTGCCTATTTATTTAGTACATTATACTGTTCTAAAGGGCTTTATCCACAGTCTTAGAGGTGATACTGGTGTCCACATCTCCCAGATGGGAAAACTCTAAGGGTTAGGGAGAGAAAGGACATAAACTGAACCAGGTAGTCTTTTTACTGATGTCTGATTTGGCTGTTATGATGCAAACATTGATTTATTCTTGTATTTCTTCCTATTTAAGTAAACTACTATCAATGAATTTCAGCCTAGCAACTTAGTTCCAGATTTGAAAATCAAAGCAAAATTTTATTTTCATAATTTATTTTCTTTAGATTGGAATTAAGCAGTGCTTTCAAAGTGGTAGTGATTAAATGCACTATAGTCTTTTTATTGAAGAGTGCGCCTACCCCGTTGACTAGTTCATTAGTGAGGTCTCCCTACGGCATGAATTATTGTTCGGAGCAGGAGTGGATGGGAGAGGCAACACATTCCTCAAATTTGGTTGATGTATAGTAACTTTTAATTTCAGAATTAGAATGGTCTTTTGTATTTTAGAAGATTTAATCGATCTGTGGCAATGACTAGTTTCCTAATTTAAAAGACTACTGTAGGTTCATTTTACAAATGACTGTATTTGCATTGAAAAAAATTAAATGCCTCTGTGTTTTGTCAATTATATCACTGGAGCAGCACTGCTTCACCTTTAAGAGAATAATGGCGTACCTGAAGTAGTTTTGTTATATTTAATTCAATATATATTCAGCATTATTTCAAAAGATTTCTCCGATATTTAAACATGACATACTGATAATGTTCAGAAGATAGTTTTATAACAATTTTTATGGGTTGTAAATGCATTTTTAGATCATTGCAAACATTCAAATGTTAGGACAGAGAAATCAGTTTTATAATTTGGCATATCAGAAAGGGCATGCAGAAAAGTTTGCAGACTTCAAACATATCTTTAGGAGAAGACATTATCATTGAAAGACATGAAGGCTCACTTTTATATGATTGACTTGTCACATTTCCTTTAAAAGTGTTTAGAGATTGTTTTTGAACTTAAGGATTTCTTCTAAAACTTCATTCAATGAAAAATCACTGTATTTACTCCTAACACTTTGCTTTGAATAATGCTTAAATTCTGAGATGAGTTTGATGCAGTTGGAAGGGAAAATACTTGAAAAGGTAAAGTCTTGTTTTTCTAATTGTTTTAATTCAATAGCTTAATTACTGGTTTTAAGAGTCGTTGAATGGTATAAGTACATTGGGAGATGAAGAGATTAACATTTCCCTAGATTTTCTTCCCAATGGAAAGTTCTGAAGTTTTGTTTTGTTTTAACAAAGTAGTTATAGGCCTTAAAATTCAACGTGTATTTTGACAAAATGTTCTAAGAAGTTTCTATGATTCATTTGGTAGTTTGTTTTGGATAAGGTATGAGAACAAGGTAGGATTCTTTCCCATGTCCTTGAAATTCCTTTATTCCATTGGAATAATTGTCTAAAATTTCAGTGACAGTGTCGTCCTGTGGCACGTGATAAACTAGGTGTGCAAATTGTCAGCCCCCACTTCCACAGTGTATTGAAGGGGAATGTTGTTTTTTCTACTCTCAGTCAGCTCCTAGACCTAGACTATCCGTCTAAGAGGGAAGCTACAGGGCAAGGCTAGGTCACCCTGATCTCCTAGCAGCTTATCAAAAGAATTATATGGGCAAGTTGGCAAAGGTCCCTGCTGTGAATGAAATCATCTGTCCGTCTCAAGATGAAGATATTCCAACATGCACCTATAAAGAAAACCACTGCTAAGGTAAGAGATTAGAATCCTGGTGTTATTTTGGCCAAGTTCTCATGTTCTAAACCAAGATATACATGCATTATACATTTTCCCGTAAATAATTTTCAGCATACATTGTAGAAGGTGTATGTAAAATATTTTTCCCTCTCTGCATAAAAGGAAGCCTGAACATCAGTCATAGCTTTTAAGGCTTAAATCAGTTAAATCAGTAGATCATTATAAGCTGAGAGTGAATGAATTTGTGCTTTTTACACATATTTTTGTACTGTTTTTTTTTTTTATTGTGTACAGACAATTTATATTATAATTTAGATGTGTGAGTCGTTTTTATCTGGGAAATTTTGTTTTGGAAATTTTCTTCAAAAATAAAAATGATTGCTAATTTTCAGCGTACTTACTAACATAAAATTTTAATGACATTTTTCCCAAAAAAGGTACCAAAATAGGGAAAGAATATGTATATCATATTTTTAAAATTAAAATTATAACCACGTAGAAATATCATTTAGATAGACTTCTTGCTATTTTTTCTTCTCAGGTTTCATTTAGTATGAGGTTGATGTGAAGAGGTGGGACTCAGATTTTCTCTTTCACTATTTATGACTTGATTATATATGTAAATATATAAATAATGTATGACTGTTTTGTAGTAAGCTGAGAACTTTTGGCTAGTTTATTGTTATAATCTTCCAAATTACCCAGAAGTTACATTTATGTTTAAAATATTTCCTTTGCCTGTGAAGTTAGTGAAAACCTAGGTACACTGGAGCTTTCAGTACTTAGTCAAAGCCTAAAAAAGAAAATGTGCTCTTTATTTTTTTTTCCCCTCAGAGGAATTAAGAGAAATTATAATTTACTCTGTTTAATAACGTTGTAGCCATCATTTATAACCTGAACCAATCATTTATTTATTCATAAATATAAACAAATATCTCCATAAACATTTACTTGAAAAGTTTCAATCAAACTTTTTGGAAAAATATTATCAGCAGTGGAATTTTGGTCATTCTGTAACATGATTGGTATAAATTTACTTAAAATGCTGTTATGAAAATAAGCCATAATTTTGGCATCAGAATACAAAATGTCTTAAGATTCTCAACGATGTATCTAGTCAGAAATAATAAAGCTCAGATGTAAGTACTTTATTAGAAAAGATAATCTATAACCCACTTTTTTTTTTTTTTTTTTTTTAGCAGTGGTAAAGTTTAATTACAATTTTATTAGCTCAATGACAAGCTGAAACTTTTCTGTATGAGACAAAATGCACTCAACCACTATTACTGAACAATGAATAGCTTTGGAAATTAGCTTTTGCTGCACATGTGATAATGTTTTTCAATGAATTCAACCTAAAACCACCAGGCAAAATAGTTATTACATGCAAAGCTTATACTGCAATAAAGTCATTTTAATGACGACTAACATATTTGAATCATAAGTAATGTCAACCTGCACATACTTTCCATGATATCAAAAGTTAAAACAGCATTGTGAAGATAATTAACAACACTGAAATACATACCTCAACATGGTTAAAAGGGAAAATGTTGTAACCCACTTTTAAATAAAAAACATAATGTTGTAAGAATATGTAATTTGAGAGTTTTAAAAAAAAAATGTGAAGGATTCATGGATTATGGGTAAAAAAGTCAAGCCATAGTTATAAGTATAATAAATAATCCCCAAATGGGACATGATCTTTGCTAGATATTTTAAAAATAACTACTAAATTTGTAGTGTTAAAACTTTCTCATTATTTTGCATATGACTTCTTTCCTGTGTTCTAGATGTTTAGAGCCAGCATTTAAAAATATTACAGTTTTCCTTCAATTATATTTATGTCCTGAATTTTTACTATTTTCATATCTAGAAATAATCCAAACCTTTTGTGATATTGTCTCAAATTCGATTAAATTTTCAAATTTGAGTACTGTGGTAAAGAAAATTAATTTAAATATGTTAAATGAAAATGTAAAGTTCCTATTTGCATTTATTAGAAGTGTGTTTCATTTGCAATAATGAAAACTATTTATAAATTTAAGAGACCTAATTTTTCGCTTCAAGGATCCTTTGTAACACTTCCCAGGTAGAAGTAGGTCTGCTTGTTCTGATCTCCATCAGAAGGTTAAGCACTCAAGTTGTTTCATCAAGTACTTCCTAATAGTGCAATGAAGGTGACTTATTAAGGTCTTAAGAAAGCTCCCCTCCCTTCAAAAAAGTGCCTTTCAGTTGTAGGAGAGTTGGTTTATTCGTTAAAGGTATGGATTTGTTTTTGTTTTTCTATTTGAGTTTTGCTTTTTTTTGGCATGCTAGAAAAAATACTACGCATTCTATAACATGAAGCTACAGTTATTATTGTAACCAACATAGTAAATCATGTATCACCATATTAATACAGAAAGTACTATAGGCGTGTGCTTTTTCTGTGACTTTATTTCTGGGCAGGTTTTTCTTTTAGCACTGAGGTTTTATGATTAGCATAATTAACTTGTAAATTTGTCTTCATATTTAAAATTGGTAGGTTGAAAATGTAATAAAAAACATTTATGTTTCTTATTTAGTTTACTTATTTAGAAAATGTGTTTTAAGAACCATAATAGGTGATAGAGATAAAATTCAGAAGAAATCTTCAGAGGTAGCAGGAAAACCAGGAGAATGTTTCAACGGGAAGATTGTTCCTGCAGTAAATAGAGTGGTAGTTTCAATTTGTGTGACTGTCGAAACAAAAAATCTTTTCTTTTTTTTTCCTTTGAAACCCATGTGAATTTTATACTTACAGTACATCTCAATTTAGACTAGCCACATTTCAAGGATTCAATATCTCTATGTGACTATCATCTACTACATTAATTAGTACAACTCTAGGTTAAGTCTCACCTTTCAGATCACAGCTTGTCATTCCTCAGGGAACACTTCTCAGTCCCCACATCCTCAGTCTCCTAGGATCATATTCCTTTCCTTTGGAGCATTTGTCACAGTTGCAAAGTATACTTTAATTAGTGGGATTGTTTGATTTATGTCCCTTCCACTAGGTGTAGACTCTGTGAGTGTTCCCCATTGTAGCTCCAGTCCTCACATGCCCCTGGTGCCCAAGAAATACTTTTGACTGAATGGACGGTGCTAATTACTGGCATAAGGTAACTTGCCCAGAGTTACACATTTGAGTTTAGAATCAGGCATGAAATTCTTTCTAGTTCATTTTGCTGGGATTGAGAATGTGTAAAGTATCACTAATATGAGAAGTCGTTTTAACTGTAAGTTGTTTCCCTGTAATAGTGTTTTCCTCGGTTAAATAATTCTGTAAGCTGTTTTGTATTTTTAACCAGTAGAAAGCCTTTGAAACTACAAGCACATTTTTGAGTTAACACCTTTAATGATAAAAGAAATTTAATAATTCAAATTTTTGATTATTCACATTCCCTGATCACAGTCATTCTGAAAATTATGATTGGCTTAAATTATAAAATTAAGTTATTTAAAATGAATTTTCATAAGAATGAGGAGTTTTTTAGAAAGACCTTATTGAAAATAGTCTTAACTTTTTAAAGACTACTCAATATGAGTTTGATAAAAATAATTAAACTATGTGATCCATAATATTTCATTACTTAAAAGCCGAGAAGTTCTATTTTGGCCATGTTTTAGACAGTCAGAGATTGTTGCATTCTTCTGAGTATAAAAGAAATAAAACATCCTCCCTCACTTAGAAAAGTTTACACTATTGCATATGCTGTGCAAGTGGAAGGAATGAGATAATCTTGCAGAGCTGAGAAAGACTTCATTTTGAAGCTGGTTTTTGAAGTGTATCTTGAAGGATAGTAAGCATTTATGAAGGCAAGAAGAGAGGAAAGGATATTTTAGTCAAAGGAAGAGGTTCCCAAACAGTTTGCAGTAATTCCTCAAGGAATTAGAAACAAGTGACACGATTACAACATAGTATGTACTGGTGGCCTAAGAGGCAGGAAATGAATCAGGAAGGGCATCTTGATGGTAGAATCACAGAGAGTCACCCATGTACTCTAAGGAGCTTGAGCTGCCTCTGTGCAGTAGGGAGCATAATGGTGGAAGAGAGTATGAAAAATATGAGTAGTGAGGTGGTGGTTACAGTAACAGCAGCAAGGGAGAACGGACTACCTTAGTGTCTGGATATGGGGAAGAGAATACAGGGCATACACTGCTTACCTTTCCCCACCCCTCTCCAGGAAGATAGGAAGTTGAGGACAGGACATAAATCTGGTAAACTACTCTTTAAAAAGCAGTATTCATAATGTTTCTGTGCTTTAGTGAATTTTCATGAAAAACTTTTATGTAGTAAGTCTACTAATTACTACAGGATAGGATATATTTTATAAGGGCAAAAATGATTATGATTCAAATAAATGTCATTATTTTCACTGCATGCCAAAGCTTTTAATGTGAATTATTTCATCCTCAAACAATAGTTTGATTTTGCTGTGTGGTCCTATTAACTTTAACTTAAAAGTGAAAGGATATTACATGAATTAATTTAAAAAGATTTCATGTTTGATTGCATTGGGGTTTTAGTTATATGTTATATATTAGAGGCTACTTTCAATTTCATTTTTCAGAATTTAAGAAATAAAGTAGAAATCTAAATAGGATAGTTTGTAAAACCATAGCTATATATACCATGAACCAACACTGTAACCAGGAATGAATGGCCAGGATAAATACCTTTTCTTTGAAACCACATCTCTTCTTTTATTGCTTAGGGGAGATCACAGGGAACCAAAACAGCAGTAAGAAGAAAACGTTCTTCATTCTATTCTCTGTCCCAATCCCATGAAGTTCCTCAGCCAAAATTGATTAGGAAAATATCCCTAATCTTAGTGGTTGCAAGAGTGTATAGCTCAGGACACTGGTGCCCTTCCTGACAAACCTCTGCCATTGTTATTCTCTTCCAGAATGTCAAACTGAAATGAATATTGCACAAGCCCTGCCTATTCCCACTGGCCCCTCTCCTTTTTTGGAAAAGACAGTGGAAATTGAGGTCTCTTTTCATTTGTTGGACCCTTGTGATTGTCATTATTACCATAAATCATTTCTGGGACATCATGCGATAACGGGCTTTTCATTATATTCCTTTTTTAAGGCTTAAGTGAGAGCTCAGTGTGGCCAAAAATAAGGTTAATGTTTTGAAAACAGATGCCCTGTATCATTGATAATAAAATAATGCATTTGTTCAGTGTTAAACATCATGATTATGATATTAAAATCAAATTTTATGATTTTTTTATACTTATGATTTTTTAACTTCACTATTTCAAAGGACTGGATTATGTTCAGTTTTTTAGATTGAATTTTTTATTTGGATGAATTAAAATTCATTTGTTTTTCCATGCAGATTTGAGTTCTGTGAACCTGCATTTGTGGTTGGTAATTGCCTCCAAATAGCATCTGACAGCCATCAGTATGATCGAATTTATTGTGGAGCCGGAGTCCAGAAAGACCATGAAAACTACATGAAAATATTATTAAAAGTTGGAGGCATTCTAGTCATGCCTATAGAGGATCAGGTAACTTTCACTGCTCTTTTGCTTGAATACATTATTCTTTAGTTTTCTTTAACTCCAGATTATCTGTGTTTCATTTAATAAATGCTTGGTGTGGTTCCAGATGTTGGAGGGATACATTCAAGTTCTTGTGGGGTAGATGGACATTCATCACATAACTGCATTAATGAATATGTAATTATAAAATAAGCACCCCCACCCCCTCAAGAAAAGAACATGGTTCTGTAAACACTAATAGTACACAGGATCCCAATAACACAGGAGTCCCAAATAGATGCTTAGGCTTCTGTTTTCTAAAATGATTTACTATTTTGAAAGTAACCTTCCTTCAAAGGAGTTGTCTTTCAGTTTTATTTCCCTGAATCTCTTTTTTTAATTCATTTTTGTTGAGGTGTATTCACATACCATGCAGTCATACAAAGCATATATTCAGTTGTTCACAGTACCATTGTATAGTTGTGTGTTCATCACCAAAATTAATTTTTGAGCATTTTCATTACCATACCCACAAAAATAATAAGAGTGAAAATTAAAGTGAAAAAGGATAATTAAAGTAAAAAAGAACACTGGGTGCCTTTTTTTTTTTTTTTGCCATTTTTCTACTCATCCATCCATACACTGGACAAAGGGGAATGTGGTCCATATGGCTTTCCCAATCATATTGTCACCTCATAAGCTACATTTTTATACAATTGTCTTCAAAATTCATGGGTGCTGGGTTGTAGTTTCATAGTTTCAGTTATTTACTGCTAGCTATTCCAATTCATTAGAACCTAAGAAGGGTTGTGTATATTGCGCATAAGAATGCCCACCAGAGTGACCTCTCGGCTCCTTTTGGAATCTCTCTGCCACTGAAGCTTATTTCATTTCCTTTCACATCCCCCTTTTGGTCAAGAAGATATTCTCCATCCCACAATGCTGGGTCTAGATTCCTCCCCAGGAGTCATATTCCACATTGCCAGGGACATTCACTCCCCTGGTTGTCAGATCCCACGTAGCAGGGAGAGCAGTGATTTCACCTGCCAAGTTGGCTTAGCTAGAGAGAGAGGGCCACATCTGAGCAACAAAGAGGCATTCGGGAGGAGGCTCTTAGGCACAATTATAGGCAGGCCTAGCCTCTCCTTTGCAGCCACAGTCTTGCCAAGGGGAAGTCCTGTGGTAGAGGGCTCAGCCCATCAAACCACCAGCCCCTATGTCTGTGAGCACATAGGTGGCAAATCCCAACACCCCTGCATCCTCCAGCAGCTCCTCAAGGGGGCTCTGCATATTTTTTCCATTTTTTTTTTTTTTAGTTAACTATATCAAATTTTTTTTTTCAAAAAATACAATAAAAAAAACATTTCAAACAAACCGTAACAAGGGAGTAAGGAAAAGACAACTAACCTAAAATAACTACTTTACTTCCAACATGTTCCTACTCTACCCTAAGAAAATAACCTAATGTAGCAACATTTCTATGAACTTGTTCCTACCATACCCACCAGAAATTAACAAACCATAGTCATCCCTGGGCATTCCCAGAACATTAAATTTACCCACGGTAGCTTATCTGTTCTTATTGGGTTATCGTTCCCCCTTCATTAATTGCTCTCTATCACTAGTTCCCCTACATTCTACATTATAAACCATTTATTTTACATTTTTCAGTGTTCACATTAGTGGTAGCGTATAATATTTCTCTTTTTGTGCCTGACTTATTTTACTCAGCATTGTGTTTTCAGGGTTCATCCATGTTGATGTATGTTTCATGACATCGTTCCTTCTTACTGCCGCGTACTATTCCATCGTGTGTATATACCACATTTTATTTATCCACTCATCTGTTGAAGGACATTTGGGTTGTTTCCATCTCTTGGCAGTTGTGAATAATGCTACTATGAACATGGGCGTGCAGATTTCTGTTCATGTCACTGCTTTCAGATCTTCTGGGTATATACCGAGAAGTGCAATGGCTGGATCGAAGGGTAATTCTGTATCTAGTTTTCTGAAGAAGTGCCAGACTGACTTCCAGAGTGGCTGTACCATTATACAGTCCCACCAGCAATGAATAAGAGTTCCAGTTTCTCCACATCCTCTCCAGCATTTGTTGTTTCCTGCTTATTTAATGGCAGCCTTTCTAATTGGTGTGAGAGGGTCTCTCGTGGTCTTAATTTGCATCTCTCTAATAGCTAGTGAAGCTGAACATTTTTTCATGTTTCTTGGCCATTTGTATTTCCTCTTCAGAGAAGTGTCTTTTCATATCTTTTCCCACTTTATAATTGGGCTGCCTGTAGTATTGTCATTGAGTTGTGGGATTTTTTTATGTATGCAAGACATCAGTCTTTTGTCAGATACATGGTTTCCAAAAATTTTTTCCCATTGAGTTGGCTGCCTCTTCACCTTTTTGACAAATTCCTTTGAGGTACAGAAACTTCTAAGCTTGAGGAGTTCTCGTTTATCTATTTTTTCTTTTGTTGCTTGTGCTTTGGGTGTAAGGTCTAGGAAGTGGTCTTGAAGATGTTTCCCTACATTATCTTCTAGGAGTTTTATGGTACTGTCTTTTGTATTGAGATCTTTGATCCACTTTGAGTTCATTTTTGTGTAGGGTATGAGGTGGGGGTCCTCTTTCATTCTTTAGGATATGGATATCCAACTCTCCCAGCCCCATTTGTTGAAAAGACTGTTATGTCTTAGTTCATTGGCCCTGGGGGCCTTGGGGGCCTTATCAAAGGTCAGTCTCGACCATAGATCTGGGGGTCTATCTCTGAATTCTCAATTCAATTCCATTGATCAATATGTTTGTCTTTGTGCCAGTACCATGCTATTTTGACTACTTTGGCTTTATAATAAGCTTCAGAGTCAGGGAGTGTAAGTCCTCCCACTTTGTTCTTTTTTAGAGTGTTTTTAGCAATTCGAGGCATCTTCCCTTTCCAAATAAATTTGATAACTAGCTTTTCCAAGTCTGCAAAGTAGGTTGTTGGAATTTTGATCGAGATTGCATTGAATCTATAGATGAGTTTGGGTAGAATTGACATCTTAATGACATCTAGCCTTCATATCCATGAACATGGAATATTTTTCCATCTTTTAAGGTCCCCTTCTATTTCTTTTAGTAGAGTTATGTAGTTTTCTTTGTATAGGTCATTTACATCTTTGGTTAAGTTTTTTTTAGGTGTTTGATTTTTTTAGTGGCTATTGAAAATGGTGTCTTTTTCTTGAGTGTCTCTTCAGTTTGTTCATTTCTAGCATATAAAAACATTACTGACTTTATGTGCATTAATCTTGTATCCTGATAATTTGCTAAATTTGTTAGCTCTAGTAGCTGTATCGTTGATTTCTCAGGGTTTTCCAGATATGAGATCATATCATCTGCAAATAATGACAGTTTTACTTCTTCCTTTCCAGTTTGGATGCCTTTTATTCCTTTGTCTTGCCGGATTGCTCTGGCTAGCACTTCTAGCACAATGTTGAGTAATAGTGGTGACAGCGGGCATCCTTGTCCCATTCCTGATCTTAGAGGGAAGGCTTTCAGTCTCTCACTATTGAGTACTATGCTGGCTGTGGGTTTTTCGTATATGTTCTTTATCATATTGAGGAAGTTTCCTTCAATTCCTACCTTTTGAAGCATTTTTATCAAAAAGGGATGTTGGATTTTGTCAAATGCTTTTTCAGCATCTATTACATGATCATTTGATTTTTCTCTTTTGATTTGTTAGTGTGCTGTAGTACATTGATTTTCTTATGTTGAACCATCCTTGCATGCCTGGAATGAACCCCACTTGGTTGCAGTGTATGATTTTTTTAATGTGTCTTCAAATTCAGTTTGCAAGTATTTTGTTGAGAATTTTTGCATCTATATTCATTAGAGAAATTGGCCTGTAGTTTTCCTTTTTTGTAGCATCTTTGCCTGGTTTTGGTATTAGGTTCATGTTAGGTTCATAAAATGTGTTACATAGTGTTCCATTTTCTTCGATGTTTTGGAAGAGTTTAAGTAAGAGTGGTGTCAGTTCTTTTTCGAAAGTTTGGTGGAATTCCCCTGTGAAGCCATCTGGCCCTGGGCATTTATTTGTGGGAAGATTTTTGATGACTGATTAGATCTCTTTGCTTGTGATTGGTTGGTTGAGGTCTTCTGTTTCTTCTCTGGTCAGTCTATGTTGTTCATATGTTTCCAGGAAATTGTCCATTTCCTCTACGTTATCCAGTTTGTTGCCATACAGTTGTTCATAGTATCCTCTTATAATTTTTTTAATTTCTTTGGGATCTGCAGTAATGTCACCTTTCTCATTCATTAGTTTGTTTATATGGGTCTTCCCTCTTTTTGATTTTGTCAGTCTAGCTAGGGGCTTGTAAATCTTGTTGATCTTCTGAAAGAACCAACTTTTGGTGTTATATATTCTATTGTTTTTTTGTTCTCTATGTCATTTATTTCTGCTTTAATCCTTGTTATTTCTTTTCACCTACTTGATTTAGGATTGGTTTGCTGTTCGTTTTGTAGCTTCTTTAGTTGCTCCATTAGTTCTTTGACTTTAGCTCTTTCTTCCTTTTTAATGTTTGCGTTTAGTGCTATAAATTTCCCCCTCAGTACCACTTTTGCTGCATCCCATAGGTTTTGATATGTTGTGTCGTCATTTTCATTTGTCTCTATATATTTAGCAATTTCTCTTGCTATTTCTTCTTTAACCCGCTGATTGTTTAGGAGTATGATGTTTAACCTCCAGGTATTTGTGAATTTTCTAAATCTATGATGGTTATTGACTTCTAATTGTATTCCATTGTGGTCAGAGAATGTGCTTTGAATAATTTCAGTTTTTTTAAATTTATTGAGCCTTGTTTTATGTCCCAGCATATGATCTATTCTGGTGAAAGTTCAGAGAGCACTAGAGAAGAAGGTGTATCCTGGTGATTTGGGATGCAATGTTCTATATATGTCTGTTAAATCCAACTCATTTATCAGATTGTTTAGGTTTTCATTTTCCTTATTGGTCTTGTGTCTGGTTGATCTATCTATAGGAGAGAGTGATGTGTTGAAGTCTCCCACAGTTATTGTGGAACCATCAATTGCTTCCTTTAGTTTTGCCAGTGTTTGTCTCATGTATTTTGTGGCACCTTGATTTGGTGCATAAACATTTATGATTGTTATTTCTTCTTGTTGAATTGCCCCTTTCATTAGTATGTAGTGGCCTTCTTTGTCTCTCATAACATCCTTGCATTTAATGTCTGTTTTATCTGAGATTAATGTTTCTACTCCTGCTTTCTTTTGGCTGTAGCTTGCGTGAAATATTTTTTTCCATCCTTTCACTTTCAGTTTCTTTGTGTCTGTGTGTCTAAGATGAGTCTCTTGTATGCAGCATATTGATGGTTCATTTTTTTAAATCCATTCTGCCATCTCTATCTTAATTGGGGAGTTCAATCCATTTACATTCAATATTCTTACTGTGAAGGCATTTCTTGAATCAGCCATCCTATCCTTTGGTTTATGTTTGTCAGACATATTTTTTCCCTCTCTCTTAATGTCCTTTAATGTACCCATACTGAATCTCTTTAATACTGAACCTTTCTCCATATCTCTCTCTCATTTCTTTGTTTGTCTGTTGGTAGGGCTTCCTTTAGTATTTCAAGTACAGCAGGTCTCTTGTTGACAAATTCTCTCAGCATTTGTTTGTGAAAAATTTAAGCTCTCTCTCAAATTTGAAGGAGAGCTTTGCTGGATAAAGAAGTTTTGGTTGACAAGTTTTCTCTCTCAGAATTTAACTATGACATGCCACTGCCTTCTCGCCTCCATGGTGGCCGCTGAGTAGTCACTTCTTAGGCCTCTGAGTAGTCACTTCTTAGTCTTATGCTGTTTCCTTTGTAAGTGGTGAATTGCTTTTCTCTTGCCGCTTTCAGAACTTGCTCCTTCTCTTCAATATTTGACAGTCTGATCAGAATATGCCTCGGAGTGGGTTTATTTGGATTTATTCTATTTGGAGTTCGCTGGGCATTTATGATTTGTGTATTTATGGTGTTTAGAAGATTTGGGAAGTTTTCCCCAACAATTTCTTTGAATATTCTTCCTAGACCTTTACCATTCTCTTCCGCTTCTGGACCACCAGTGAGTTATATATTTGGATGTTTTATATTATCTGTCATATCCTTGAGGTCCATTTTGATTTTTTTGATTTTTTTCCCCATTCGTTCTTTTGTTCTTTCATTTTCTGTTCTTTCATCCTCGAGGTCACTGATTCGCTGTTCAGCTGCCTCTAGTCTTGTAGTATGTGTACCCAGAATCTTTTTAATTTGGTCGACAGTTTCTTTTATTTCCATAAGATTGTCTATTCTTTTATTTATTCTTGCAATTTCTTCTTTATGCTCTTCTAGGGTCTTCTTGTCCTTTATATACAGTGGAGTTTTGGGCTTCTGTCTGAAGCTAGATATTCCCTGTGTGGCACTGGATAGGCTGCTCCTTTTTTCAGTTTCTTCATCTGGGTGGTGTTCATTGGAATGCGATGATGCATAGCTGCACAGTTCCAATACTCCTTCAGTTCTTTGAATATAACAAAAAAGAAATCCTGTGTATGGTTGGTTTGAACTACTCCCATTAATAAAACAAGTGACTTTTTAAGTCTTCATTTAGTACTGTGTAACTGCGTTTGAAAGTATTCTTCAGGCATTTATGAGCATTATTAAATTGATTTTTTGGCTGCCTTTGATTTGGAATTATTAGGCATAATAAATGGATGAAAAGCTAATTTATTCAGAAAATGAGTGGACCTTTTAAAAGTAAATTACTTAAAAATTTGTAAAAATGTATTTCAAGGAAATATGGTGTTTAATGTTCACATTAACCTAAATCCGAAATGTTTGAAATGCATTTTGCTTTTTACAGTGGAAGATAGATGATGTAAAATGACTGGCACCTGGCATGATGGCTTGGAGTTTATGTATCTTTGGGGGTCCCGTAACAGAATAGCAGTCATTTGTAGTTCAGTAGATCTCACCCTTATGATGTGCTGTGCTTTGTAGCAAATTGTTTGCCATTTATTATAAAGGCATAATATAAAATATTTATTAAAAAGTGTTCCTGGAAAACCTTTGTTACTTGGATGATTCCAGTGTTTAGATTCCCAGATAATATTGTTTTCCTTTTAATATATATTTTCGAACATTTAAAATGACAGCCCCATCAGTAGGCTATTAAATATTTACCATATTCTGTTATGCAATGCAAAATATAATAATGAGCTGCTTTTTATACTTTAAATTGAAGATACCAATTCTTCTTGAACAAGCTGTGTGCTGAGATAATTTTTTTTCCTACGACTGGTGATGGCTTTTTTCTTTTTTTCTGAATATGTGAAACTCTCTCCTAGTCCCTTTGTGACTAATAGCTTTTATTTGTGAAATAATCAAGTTGAGGTTAGAATTAGAATTTATATAATATTATCATCATGGAAGAGCATGAATCTGACTGATTGGTATAGTAATTAAAAGGTGGTTTTGTTAATGTAATGCTTCAACCAAATGACTGAATCTTACACATGTGTTTTGGTAGCCTATGGCAGGCATGGATTGGAACCCCTAGAAGCCATTAGACTCCAAATCTAACATGCAGAGTCACTTGGCCTTATTTAGGTATCTCAGTTGCATTGAAATATCTATCTTGAACAGCAAAAAATGTGGAAGTAACTTGATCGCATACAAATGTAAGTGATTATGTATCTTTTTTAGGCACTTATTCCTTGAAAACAAAATTATGATTACTGCAAGGTAATCACATTTCCGGGAATAAGCTGTTCTATTTCTCTTTTTCTCTCTAAATAGTTAACACAAATTATGCGAACTGGACAAAACACTTGGGAAAGTAAAAATATCCTTGCTGTTTCATTTGCTCCGCTTGTTCAGCCAAGTAAGAGTGATAACGGCAGACCAGATTCAGTGGGACTCCGTAAGTAGTCACTTTTTTTTTTTTTTCTGATTGAACTGAGACTTATGGTTTTCAACTCACCTGCTAGGATTTAATGGTATAAATAATTATGAAGAATTTAATAAATATGCAGTAATATATATGATGGACTTATTCAACATTTTAAAACAAAGCTACTTCCTTACACCAGACATTATTAGCGTTCATGGGAACATGAAAAGCAGGAGCAGGTCGAACAGAAAAGGAATTTATTAATTATAGTTTGTGATGTAATAGTCCTTGGTTGTGAGGACAGATCTCAACTTTAGATATAGTGGCGAGGAAGACCTTCCTGGTGAGGTAATATCTGAATTATGACCAGAATATTATGAAAGAACCAGTCACATCAAAGTGTTTTTAGGCCAAAATGAGCTTGGTCATTCCTAGACCAGGAATAAAGGTCCGGATGGTTGAAACTCATTGGCATGGTTGTGGATGATGCAGAGGATGGATTATTGTTGGGAGACAGGGAGGCCAGTTATGAGGCATTTTTTTAATCAAGGAGAGGGGATGTGTTTTAGTTTGCTAATGCTGCAGAATGCAAAACACCAGAGACGGATTGGGTTTTATAAAAAGGGGGTTTATTTGGCTACACAGTTACAGTCTTAAGGCCATAAAGTGTCCAAGGTAACACATCAGTAATCGGGTACCTTCACTGGAGGACGGCCAGTGGCGTCCGGAAAACCTCTGTTAGCTGGGAAGGCACGTGGCTGGTGTCTGCGCCGAAGTTCTGGTTTCAAAATGGCTTTCTCCCAGGACATTCCTCTCTAGCAAGCTTGCTCCTCTTCAAAATGTCACTCACAGCTGCACTGAGTTCCTTCTCTTTGAGTCAGCTCATTTATATGGCTCCACTGATCAAGGCCCACCCTGAATGGGTGGGGTGACGCCTCCATGGAAATATCCCATCAGTTATCATCTGCAGTTGGGTGGAGTGCATCTCCATGCAAACAACCTAATCCAAACGTTCCAACTTAATCCCCACTATTATGTTTGCCCCACAAGATTGCATCAAAGAATATGGCTTTTTCTGGGGGACATAATACATTCAAACTGGCACATTCCATTCCACCCCCTGGACCCCAGAAAAACATATTCTTTCCAAATACAAAATACATTCATCCCACAATACCACAGAAACTTAAATAATTTCAGTAACAATAGTTAAGTACAAGATCCCATCAAAATCAGATACAGGCGTGGTCAGTCCTAAGGCATACTTTTCCTTTAGCTTTGGATCTGTGAACTTAGAACAAGTTATGTGCTTCCAATATACAAAGGAGGGACATTCATAGGATAAACATTCCCATTGCCATAA
The DNA here is from genome assembly GCF_015220235.1 of Choloepus didactylus. NCBI lineage: Eukaryota > Metazoa > Chordata > Mammalia > Pilosa > Megalonychidae > Choloepus > Choloepus didactylus. The sequence goes on along the minus strand of NC_051320.1, from coordinate 8,693,739 downwards.
GGAGAAACAGTAAGGAAAACAGGGTTAACAGTACCAAAACAGTTCCTAAAACCTGCAGGACAAACTCCATTAGATTTCAAAGTCTGAGAGTCATTTATAGAACAACGTTGCATCCTTGGGGCTTGAGAGAGCGGGAGCCTAACCCTTCCTAAGGGCCTTTTCGGCAACCCTTTCCTCTCCAAACGCTTAGGTGAGTGCTCCAACATATCCACACATTGGGGAGACCACCTTCTCGGCCCCACCTTCCTCAAACATCGGGGCTACTCCCGGATTCCCTTCCATCTCTGGGGCACACGCTCAACCCCTTCAGAACGGTGTGGTGGCAGCCAGGCTCTCCCCAATTCCCTGGGAATGTGCTCCACCCTCTTTGGGACCTCGGGTGGCAAAACTCTTCCAGAGCATCGAGGTGAAATGCCCACTCTCGACCTCCGGGGCAAACTCACCCTTTCCATGCGTGTGGGCTGCTCCACTCTCCCAGCCCAAGGCCTCTTGACTGCAGACCTCAACCTCCATGGCTCTGTCTTTGAAGAAATTTTTCCTGCAATTTGTTCCTTGTCTGTCTCCTCAAGTCCAGACTGGTAGCGGCTCTGTCTATAAAGTTCTCGCAAAAATTCTGTTGACTTTGCATGAAGCACACAGGGGTCAAAGCCATCAGACAATAGGAGTTTCCACAAATCCTTTCTGGATAATTCCATCTCCAATCTTGGCTTGTACTGAAATGGCGGCTGGGTTCCATGTTTGGTTACATCCTCACATTGGGCTGTAGCTTCTGGGAATCCAACCCCTGGAAGCTCGTAATTTCCAAAGCCATCAGCTTCTGGTTTCTTTGAACCCAAGAGTTCTGTTCTAAGTTTATCTCTCTCTGCTCGCATTTTACTGTAAGCTGCAAGAAGCCATGGTTCCTCCTCCACACGTAGTCTGGAGATCTCCTCAGCTAAGTCTTCCAGGTTGTCGCTTTCAAATTCTTCCTTTCATCTGACACCAGGACTCAATTTTGCCAAATTCTGTGCCACTTGAAAACAAGGATCGCCTTTCTTCCAGTTTACAACCACGCATTCATCATTTCTGCTCAAGTCCTCATCGGAAGTATCTTTAGAGTCCATATTTCCATGAACAGTCTCTTTAAAGAAGTTTTGGCCTTTTCTATCAAGCTCCTCACAATTCTTCCAGAATCTTCCCCTTATCCATTTGAAAAGCCATTCCAACATGTTTGGTATTTGCAAACTCAGCAGCAAAAGCACCCCACTCCTGGTACCAAAATCTGTTTTAGTTTGCTAATGCTTCAGAATGCAAAACACCAGAGACGGATTGGGTTTTATAAAAAGGGGGTTTATTTGGCTACACAGTTACAGTCTTAAGGCCATAAAGTGTCCAAGGTAACACATCAGTAATCGGGTACCTTCACTGGAGGACGGCCAGTGGCGTCCGGAAAACCTCTGTTAGCTGGGAAGGCACGTGGCTGGCGTCTGCTCCAAAGTTCTGGTTTCAAAATGGCTTTCTCCCAGGACATTCCTCTCTAGCAAGCTTGCTCCTCTTCAAAATGTCACTCACAGCTGCACTGAGTTCCTTCTCTTTGAGTCAGCTCATTTATATGGCTCCACTGATCAAGGCCCACCCTGAATGGGTGGGGCCATGCCTCCATGGAAATATCCCATCAGTTATCATCTACAGTTGGGTGGAGTGCATCTCCATGCAAACAACCTAATCCAAACGTTCCAACTTAATCCTCACTATTTGCCCCACAAGATTGCATCAAAGAATATGGCTTTTTCTGGGGGACATAATGCATTCAAACTGGCACAGGATGTTTGTGTGCATAGAGTTGTTTAAAAGTAGAAAAATCATGGACAAATTGAAGATGTGAATGTAAGTCAGAACAAAACTAGCTGACAGACTGGGCGTAGGGGATGGTGTGGAGGAAAAATGAATTTAAAAGTTTTGCCTTGAGTCACTGCCTTAAGTGATGATAACCATTTATTGCTCTTTGGAAGATTGGGAGTGGAATAGTTTGGAGCTAGGTATAGGAAAATCAGATATTTTATTTTGGCCATGTTTGAGTTGTCTATTAGCATGTAAATGTCAGGTAGTCAAGTGAATGTAACATTACTGTACAAGAGAGATATAAATTGAGAATCTTTAAATGGCATTTAAGATACAATAATTGATGAGACCACTTAGAGGGGACTGTGGAGAGAGAGAAGTATTATGACTGGATCTTTGGTACATCGTATTTAGAGATAAAACAAAGGAAGACAGATTAGCAAAGGAGACGGAAAACGAGCGCCCGGCGTATGAAAGTAAACCATTATGCACAGAGTGTGTGTTGAAAGCCAGGAAAGAAGTATTTCAAGAAAGAGGTAGTGATCAAGGGTGCTACTGAGACAAAGGAAGAAAAAGAAAGAGTAGTAGAAATTGATTCGGCGTATATTGATAACTATTAAGTTCTTTACCAAAAATGAACTTTACCATAATACAACTTCTGTCTTAGTTTGCTTTTTGGGTGAGTTTATTTCAGAGCAGTCTGGCTTTATAGAAGGATTTAACTTTATTCTCAGTGTTCATTTTACTGTAACTCTTTTCAGCTGTTTGACTTTGGAACCTTTTGGAATGTTTTCTGGTTTGTCAGTGCTTCTGGGATGCAAAATACCAGAAATGGATTGGCTTTTATAAAAGGGGATTTATTTGTTTACACAGTTACAGTCTTAAGGCCAAAAAGTATACAAGGTAACGCATCAACAATCGGGTAACTTCACTGGAGGATGGCCAGTGGTGTCTGGAAAACCTCTATTAGCTGGAAAAGCATGTGGCTGGTGTCTGCTCTGGAGTTCTGATTTCAAAATGGCTTTCTCCCAGGACATTCCTCTCTAGGCTTCAGCTTCTCTCCAGAATGTCACTCTCAGTTGCTCTTGGGGCATTTGTTGTCTTAGCTTCTCTGGAGCAAAAGTCTGCTTTAAACAGCCATCTCCAAAATGTCTCTGAAAGCCATAGCTCCTTTCTTAGCTCTGTGCATTCTTCAAAGTGTCTTTCTTGGCTGTAGCAAGCTCGCTTCTTCTGTCTAAGTTTATATAATGCCCCAGCAAACTAACCAAGGCCCAGGCTGAATGGGTGGGGCCACACCTCTATGGAAACTATCCAGAGTTATCACCCACAGTAGGGTGGGGCACATTTCCATGGAAACAACCTAATCCAAACGTTCTAACTTAATCCCCTCTAACATGTCTGGCCCCACAAGATTGCATGAAAGAACATAGCTTTTTCTGGGGGACACAATATACACAAACAGGCACAGAGTGGTTTTGAGAATTAATGTGAATAATATTTGTAAAGTGCTTGGCATAGTGCCTGGCATGTAATAATTGCTTAATAAAGAGTAGTGTTGGGCTTCTGGGAGGGTCAGTAAATTAAACCTATGTTCCTCTGCTCAAGTTCTTACCAATGGAGAGATCAAAATAGGGGTCAAGTAGATAGGGATGGAAATGACAATGTTGTTACCAGTCAGAGCAAGTTGGGAGGTTGCGGGGGTAGGTCTGTACTGTAAATTAGATAGTCTTACCCACAAAGTTTAAGGCAGCACCAGCTACCCCCTCCAGCCATGGGAGTCTACCCTGTAAATGCAAAAGAGCAGAGCCCTGTGGGTGTGCTTTGAAGATGGCGAATCCCAGAAAGAAGAGAGGGGAAAGGGCAGAGCAAGCCATATAAACAGTTTTCCCTGCCTTGGGAAGGAGAGTGAGGTGAGAGAGAGAGGCCCCTGAAGGTCTGCTTACATGAACCAGGTAAGAGTGGTTAGGAGCATTTTTCTCTTACAAGAGCTCCATCAAAGGTGACTTGTTGATCCCTCTTTATGAATTCCTAAGATTCCTTAGATTCTAACAAGCTCCTCTTAATTTTTATCTCATTTAGAAAGATATTAGGCAGTCAGTTCTAAAACATTTGAACCTTTCATAATTTAGCAAATTTTTTTTCAAATATACCTGTTGCTAATGTATGTTTTGGCTACTTGCAAAAAGGATTTGACAAAAAATCTAAATAAAACAGGAAAATTAAAAATTAAGAATGATCAAAACAAAACAAAGGTGTATCAAAGAGAGACTCATTCTATTAGGAATGTGAAGTTACTCCACTGGAATGTTAAATTTAAACTTCCCTCCAGTCAGGTCAAAAAGGGATATGTGCTAGGTGTGCTCTGAGACCAAAAGGGACTTCTTTCTCATACCAGAATCAAGAATTGTCATTTGTATCTGTACGCATTATACGATTATTTCAATGAAGTTATCTACTTTTTAGAAATGAACACTTTTGTAATTCTTGGGTACCTAGTTAAACTCCTTGCTAAAAGCAACAGTGGTAGCAAGGTAAAACTGTTATCTCTCCCGTTTTCTGAAGGCTAGAAATACAGAATTTGTTTATGACACATTCTGTTTAAACTGTCATAACTTGATGGAAATTAATACAAAAAAGGTAATGAAAAAATTCTCTACCACAGTTTGGCTATGACAGTGGCCTAACGGAAAGCGTCATGCACATCATAAATATAAATGGAGTACCCTGTAGATTTCTGTGCAACAGCTATTGAAGTGCTCGTCATTGTAACAGACAGTTAAACTCACAATTGTATTAATAGTTATTCCCCTTTATATCTGACAATTAGTTTTCCTAGTTTAATTTCCTTTAAAATCCTGGTCATAAATGTGGTTTTATAATAATATGATTTATGATTTATGAAAATGCTATAAGCAATTTTTGTTCTCCCATATTTTAATGATGTCAAAACAAATAGATCCAGGTAGTTAGTAAGACTGTCATTGGTTGGAGTGATTGACATTTATAACTGTAAGAAAAGTAAGGAATACATGTGGTGTGGAATAGGATAAAAACTGGGAAGACCTAAATTACAAAAAAAACATCTGTCATACCTCTGAAATATTTATGGATGAAAAGATATGATGTCCAAATTTTTCATCAGAATAATCTAGGGAAGGGATGGAAAGTGCATGAGAGTGCCGATAAAATAAAATTAGCCATGAAGCTAGGTGACAGGTTTATGAAGATTCATTATACTATTTACTTTCCCTTGTATATACTGAAAAGTTTCTATAATAATTAAAAGAAAAAAAATTCATTAGCTACCAACAACAATTTTATAAAAATAAGTCAGGAACAATGAGAGTTTCTAAAAATAATAGTCATATTGTAATGTTGTTCATAGAGTGTAAGAACTTTTGAAAATCATTATTAGTCAAAATTTAATAAATGTATGGCGAATGAGAACATGTTAGTTTTTTGTTAAAATAAAATAGCTTTCTGTTCAGAGGACATTACCACATTAATTATAGGGACTTAAAAATATGAAAGAATGTTAGTACCAAAAAGCCCTAAATATAGTATATGTGCAAACCTTTGCCAAATGTATTTTGTAGCTATAAAACAGCTCATATTCAGTAGCTTAGTAAAATGTGGTTATAATATTTCCTCAGGTTCATCACTAATTTTTATTCAACCTAGAGGTTTTATTGATTGACTGATTGTATAATACTTTCTAAAAATAAGGATTCATTGCTTAAAGTTCAGTGCAGGCCCTTTAGCAGGGGCAGAAGAGACTTCATAATTGTGGAAATATATCAGGTTTAGCTCTATGAAGTTACTGTTCTTATAGGTCAAGTATGGCTAAAGTCTTCAGTTTTATATGGTTTGATCTAAATAATGTGCCCTCTTAATATTTGTTAACACATAAAAATAAAATTGCTGACTGCTGGGTTCCTGAAGAATCTGTACAGAGCCTACTCTTTGGGAAACAAATGGAGTGTAAATGTGTGTGTTAGAGATAATGTTAGCTGTAATTTTGGAGTGAAAGCATAAATTCAAGGTAAATATTTATAGCTGCCAGTATTAGTATTGTTCAGTGCATGAACTCCTTATCTTCTAACCTGAAGCTTTAGAAACAAGGAAATATTAAAGCATAGAAAAGACTGAGGATACTTCAATAGGTGGTGCTCAGTATTATCTAAAAGTTCTTGTATCATTCAAAAGAAGTTTTAAATGAAGCTCATGTGGATGCTATTTTAGGACTTTAGTGTTAGAATCCACTGAAGTCAAGTCTAAATCTTTTTTACTCTGGGCCCATGTGGTTTTTTATGAATGAAGTTCAGGTATTCTTCTAACAGTTTTGGATTGAAAGGTTCATCATTCTAGCCATGCTGGAATAGGGGATAGTGTTTTCAGAGGAAGAATGTAATTAAGATTTTGAAAGAGAATAGCAATAAAATAAGAGAGGTTCAAGAGCAAAGACCAACTGAAAATACTTTTATTATAGCTTCTCTTTCTTAGCTCCTTTATAGTTTCCACAAGTGGCTTTTCCATCCATTCTCCGCTCTCCCCCTTGCGTAGCTCATTCAGGCTAATGCCTCTTTCCCTCTCTGCACTCAGTCAGAGCGCTTTCATCCAGCTCTTTGTATTGCATGTTACCTGTGGGCTGATGATTGCCAGCTCTGACCCTGCTCCGAGCTCCAGAGTCATTGTCTAATAACTGATTGCTTGTGGTTAGAAAGGCTACCTGGACTCTGTAGCTAGATGTCCCATTCAAATCCCTATTCTGTCACTTACTACCTTTATGACCTTGAGAAGCCATTTAATCTCTCTCCCTTTGTGTTCTCATTTAGTCTTGAGTGAGTTATTATATAATGTTAAGTGAGTTACTATAATAATGTGTATTATTTTTAAAATTGTGACTGGTATAAATGCTATTTACTTAAGAGTATGCTATACATTCTTATTATTCCTCAAATTTTGGATATGTAATAGACACCTTAGATTTAACATAAACAATTTTTGAAATTTTCTTCTCCCTACCCTGTTCTTCCCTCTGTGTTTGTCAGGTAGATGACTGACACCAGCATCTTTCCAGTTGCTCGGTCCCAAAACTTAGATGTATTCTTTGATTCTTAATTTTTGCCCTCATCCTCCACATCCAATCCATCACATCCTATCTGCAAAATATATTTCACATTTGTCTGGTTCTCCCCATCTGTAGTGCCAGCCCTGTCATAGTGCTGTCATATTGTGCATGGACAGCTGTCCTGGCTGTCCTCCTCTGTCTCCTGCTCTGATACAAGCCAGAGCTCACAGAGGAGCCGAGCATCCTTTTCATGGCTTTGTAACCCCTGCCTTCTTGAAACCTTTGAGTAGCTGCATGGAAAATGCAATCCACATTCCTTACCAAGGGCAGTAAGGTCACGTATGATCAGATCTTTCCTTTTGCACCAAACTTCCCTTGAAACTAGCCTTCTTTTCTCTCCTTGAACATGCTAAACTCGTGCACCCCTTAGGCCTTTGCTATTTCCTCTACTCAGACGTCTCTGCGGCTCATGGCTTTACCCTCACATCATTCAGATCCTAGCTCAGACGTGACCTCCTCGTGGAGATCTTTGGACCACCCAATAGCAAGTAACTATTCATTGATTTTTTTTATATCCCCCATTTTTTAATAACTAGTTTTTGTTTATCTTCTCCCTTCCCAACATACAATCTTGGTGAGAATAGGGACTTTGTCAGTCTAAATCATTCACTGTATCTAATTTGATTCTCTAATAGTGCTTGGCATATAAGTTTAATACATACTTAATTGAGTGGATGTTAAAGTTAATGAACAATTTTGGGAAATGGCAGAGCAGGTAGAATTTTACACATCTTAACAAATATGAGTTGAGATCTCACATCTGTTGTTACCCATGTTCAAAAAATGAATCAGGACTTGTAACAAATTCTTGTATGCTATTTCAGTTACAGTTCCTATAGAACCAACAGAACAAATGTTTCTGGCTGAACATGCCTAATGTGGCTCATTGGAGTTTCTTCCCATTTCAGATTTCAGTAGGGGGTCTAAAGAAGGCCAGCTCAAAGAAAATAGTATAAAGGTTTTATTGTGAATATGTATGTGCTAAGGGATCTTTGAACAGTTCTAAAAACTTTCCTACCCTAGGGTTCTGTGTATCTGCTACTGCAGGATGTATCTGAAATATGATTAGGCATAATTCAGGCTCTGTGGTACAGTGGAAAGAACTGGAAGCAAGTTGTGTGGCCTGGTCATGAACCTCTTCATCTCTGAAACAAGGGTGGCAAAAAATAAAAACCAAGAAAACAAAAAATGAGGGGGGTGTTGGATGGAATGATGTGTTGTGATTGGCTGGTATAGACTGGACCCTGTGGGCAATAAGAGGAAACAGCCACGGTCCCTCCCTTCCCAGAGCTGAAGTCTTAATGGCAAAGATCTGGACCACACATGAATGACTAAAGAAGGTAGAGTTTTAAATGTTATAATAAAAAAGTTTGGAAGAGGGGTATCCAAAAAAGGGTATGAAAAGTAAAGAGATAGAAAAATAATGAAGATTTTTTAATGCTGTTTGAAGAGGGGTTTTTTTTTTGGCGGCTATATTGAGATAAGTTCATATACCATACAGTCCATCTGAAGTAAACAGTCAGTGTTTTCTAGTAAATTCATATAGTTGTGCATTCATCACCACAATCAATTCTAGAACATTTTCACCCTCACTAGGGCTCACTGTTATACAGTCCCATGTGTCATTCTCTGACTTTCCTTCTAGGAACATACACAACCCTGAACTTTTCCTTTCAACCACAATTGCACCCATATATCATCGCTGTTAATTATATTCACTATAATGCGCTACCGTCATCTCTATCCATTTGCATACATTTACAATTAACCTTACTAAATAATATGCACAAATGAAGCATCAGCTCCCCATTCTCTGCCCTCATTCTATCTTCTGGTGACCTGTGTTCTAGATATTAATACCATGAGTTTGCTAGTTATACATAGTTCATATTATGACCAGTGAGGTCATATGATATTTTTCCTTTTGTTTCTGACTTATTTCACCCAACATAATGCCCTCAAGATTCATCCATGTAGTTATATGCTTCATGACTTCATTTCTTTTTACAGCTCATAATAGTCCATCATATGTATATACCATATTTTGTTTATTTATCAGTTGATGGACACCTGAGGTGTTTCCATCTTTTGGCAATTGTGAATAATACTGCTGTGAACATCAGTGTGAAAATGTCTGTTTGTGTTCCTGCTTTCAGTTTTTCTGAGTATATACTTAGTAGTGGGAATTGCCAGATCATATGGCAGTTCTATACTTAGCTTCCTGAGAAACGGCAAAACTGTCTTCCTCAGTGGCTGTACCACTCTACATTCCCACCAACAGTGAATAAGCATTCCTGTTTCTCCACATCCTCTCCAAAACTTGCGGTTTTCTGGGTTTTTAATAGTGATCATTCTAGTATATGTGAAATGGTATCTCACTGTAGTTTTGATTTGCATTTTTCCCTAATAACTAGTGACGTTTTGAACATCTTTTGTGCTTTGTAGCCATTTGTATATCCTCTTTGGAAAAATGTCTATTGATGTCTTTTGCCCTTTTTTTAATTGGGTGGTTTGTCTTTTTATCTTTGAGTTGTAGTCTCTTTATATATCCTGGATGTTAAACCCTTATTGGATATGTGGTTTCCAAATATTGTCTCTCCTTGAGTAGGCTGTTTTTTCATCCTCTTGAAAAGTCCTTTGAAGCACAGAAATATTTGATTTTTAGGAGGTCCCATTTATCTATTTTTTTCTTGCGTTGCTTGTGCTTTGGATATAAGGTCTAAGAAACAGCCTGCTACCACCAGATCTTGAAGATGCTTACCTACATTTTCTTCTAGCAGTTTTAGAGTTCTGGCTTTTATATTTAGGTCTTTGATCCATTTTGAGTTAATTTTTGTATAAGGTGTGAGACAGGGGTCCTCTTTCATTCTTTTGAATGTTCATATCCAGTTCTCCCAGCACTATTTGTTGCTCTGTCCCAGTTGGGTGGACTTGGCAATCTTTTGCAAAATCAGTTGACCATAGATGTGAGGATCTATTTCTAAACTCTTGATTCTATTCCACTGGTCAGTATGTCTATCTTTATGCCAGTATTACCATGCTGTTTTTTTGTTTTGTTTTGTTTTTGATTTTGTTTGATTGATTGTTTTACCGCTGTAGCTTTGTAATATGCTTTAAAGTCAGAAAGTGTGAGTCTTCCAATCTCATTTTTCTTTTTCAAAATGTTTTCGGCTATTTGGGGTCCCTTACCCTTCCAAATAAATACCTAGTAGCGGGAATTTCTAATTCTGCAAAGTAGGCTATTGGAATTTGGTTGGTATTGCTTTTAATCTGTAGATCAATTTGGGTAGAATTGACATCTTAACAACATTTAGCCTTCCAGTCTATGAACGTGGAATGTCCTTCCATTTTTCGAGGGCTTCTTTGATTTCTTTTAGCAGTGCTTTTTAGTTTTCTGAATACCTGTCCTATACTTCCTTGGTTAAGTTTATTCCTAGGTATTTGATTCTTTTAGTTGCTATTGTAAATAAAATATTTTTCCTGATTTCCTCCTCAGATTGCTAATTATGAGTGTATAGAAACACTGCTGATTTTTTCACGTTAATCTTGTATCCCTCCACTTTGCTGAACTTGTTTATTAGGTCTGGTAGCTTCGTTGTAGACTTTTTGGAACTTTCTAGGTATAGGATCATATCATCTGCACGTAGTGAACATTTTACTTTTTCCTTTCTGATTTGGATGCTTTTTATTTCTTTTTCTTGCCTACTTTTTCTAGCTAGAACTTCCATCGCAATGTTGAATAACAGTGATGACAGTGGGCGTTCTTGTCTTGTTCCCGATCTCACTGGGAAAGTTTTCAGTCTTTCACCATTGGTTATGATGTTAGCTTTGGGTTTTTCATATATGCCCTTTATTATGTTGAGGAAGTTTCCTTCTCTCCCTATCTTTTGAAGTGTTTTTTATCAGGTAAGGTGCTGGATTTTGCAAAATGCTTTTTCTGCATCAATCAAGATGTTTATTGGTTCTTTTCCTTCAATTTGTTAATGTGGTGTATTACATTAATTGATTTTCTTGTGTTGAACCACCTTTGCAGACCTGGGATAAAACCTGTTTGATTTTAGTGTGTAATTCTTTTAATTTGCAGCTGGATTCAGTTTACAAATACTTTTTGAGGATTTTTCCATCTGTAGTCATTAGAGAGATTGGTCTGTGATTTTCCTTTCTTCTGGTATCTTAATCTGGTTTTGATATTAGGGTGATGTTGCCTTAATAAAATGAATTAGGTAGTATTCTCTCCTCTTCAATTTTTTGGAAGAGTTTGAGCAGGATTGATATTAATTCTTCCTGGAATGCTTGGTAGAATTCACATGTTAAGCCATCTGGTCCTGGGCTTTTCTTTTTTGGGAGGTTTTAATGATTGTTTCAATCTCTTTACTTGTGATTTCTTTGTTGAGATCTTTTTTTCTGGAGTCAGTGTAGGTTGTTCCTGTGTTTCTAGAAAATTGTCCATTTCATCTAAGTTGTCTAGTTTGTTGGTGTATGGTTGTTCATGGTTTTTAAATTTTAGGTATTTGAGAAGGATTCTTGGTAATAATTTTAATTCCATGGAGTGGAAACAAGGAGAAATGGAATTTCAGGTGGGAGTAGAGAATTTATTTCTCCATGTGTTAAGCATCGATACAGGCTACAAAGGAAGGGTGTGTTGTTATAGGGTTTATGCATCTATAGATCTGTGGGAGATGGCAATGAAGTAGAAAGGATAGAGTCCAGCTCTGTTATGTGTTTGATACAAGTAAACATCAGTAACTTAAAGAAATCTGTGATGTTTCTTTGGACTATTAAAGTGTTTGTTCACAGCATGATTTCTGGTGGCCCTGTGCCTATGAACCAGTTTTATTTGCTGATTTACAGAAAGAATAATATAAGCTTTGTATGTGTGTGTGTGTGTGTGTGTGTAATAGTGTCAGAGCTCAGATGGAGACAGCCATCCAAATGTTGCCTTAATTTGAGTTTTTGATTGTATAGTACTTTCACATAGTTTAAACATCAAAAAGTATAAAAGGATATGCATTGTAAAGTCTCTCGCCTATCCTTACCCGTTAATCACTTAGTTCTCATGCTCCCTAGCTGTTTCTAACTTCTTACCCCTCCAGAGAACCTTTATGCATGTAGGGTGCCATATATACAAATGTGTGTGTGTGTGTGTGTGTGTGTGTATTCTTTGTTGTCATTCCTTTTTTATGCAAACAATACCACTAATCAAAATTTTCTATACCTTTTTTTTCCCACAGAAAAATGCATTTTAGAGATCTTTCTATTCATAAGAGCTTTAATTTTCATTTTGCAGCTGCTTGATGTTCCATTATGGATGTTCTGTAATTTATTTAATCAGCCCCTTAATTATTGTCCTACATCTTTTTTAGAAAAGCATTTGAGTTGTAAGCAGGTATTATTCCATACACGGGGCATATTTTTTGTAAAATATTTTTACAACAAAGTGGTATTTTCATGGCTGACTTTTCATCATATCAGATCTTCCTTCACTTGAATTTCCCTCCCTCTGGGAGGTCTACCCTGACCTGCTAATCCATAGAACTTGCTGTGTACTTATACTCTTAATATAGGATATTGTTGTTTTGTTTGCTTTTTTATTTATCATTTTCTTCCCACTAAAAGTGCATGTGGTCAGAGAAGGGTCTGTTTTGTTCTCTGCACTGTCCTTGGTACATAGAATGGGGCATGACATATCATAAGCAACTCAAAATTTTTGTTAGATTCAAGTCAGAGTTTTTACACTTTCTCTGTTCTCCAACATTCATTAAGAAATTCATATTTTGAAGAAATGAATATTTTAATTTTTATGTTTTTTTTTTGTAGCCCCATGTGCTGTCAGGAATCTACAGGACTTGGCTCGTATTTACATTCGACGCACACTTAGAAACTTCATAAATGATGAAATGCAGGCCAAGGGGATTCCTCAAAGAGTGCCACCAAAAAGGAAACGGAAGAGAGTTAAACAAAGAATTAACACTTATGTGTTTGTGGGTAATCAGCTTATTCCTCAGCCTCTAGACAGTGAGGAGGATGAAAAAATGGAAGAAGATAACAAAGAAGAGGAAGAGAAAGATCACAGTGAAGCCATGAAGCCAGAGCAGCCTCCTCAAAATTTACTGAGGGAAAAAATCATGAAGCTGCCCCTCCCTGAATCTTTAAAAGCTTACTTGACATATTTTAGAGAAAAATAACTTAGATCGAGAAGAAAGAATGCCTACTGATAATTCCTTCAGTCTTGAAAATGTAGCATTTGTTAGGAGTTAAAAGAGAAAATTATTACTTTCAGAGAGAATTGTAGTGGAAAAAGTATAACATGTTTCTGTCTTAGTCATAAAAAATAATGTATTCAGTGATTAAAAAGAATCCCTTTTATAAAATCTATTTTTCTTTAAATCTCGGAAAAATGCTGTTTTGACTCTGAGTGATTTCAAAGTGGAATGCAGCAATGATCAAGACTTTATGTACTGTAAATCCTTTTCTGATTCCTAATAGATTTGTAGTGGTGAGGGTTAAATTTAATTTTATATAAGGTTAAATAATGGTTAAGCATATATAATCTGATTGGAATTGCAGTTGTTTAAATTTCTGCTAGGAAAACTTTCTTATCTAATAAGGAAATCAAATGCTTTGTAAACCTATTTACCTTAACTTTTGTTGCAATCACATTGCTGAGTTGCTGTAGATGTATTCCGGGCAATATATGAGTGCAATAACAATAAAGATATTGAATAATTTAGCTTTAAAGAAGACAAAAAGTTTCATGGAATTCAACAGCCCTGCTGCTTTGCTTTTGAATCCATTGCCAAAATATATGAGGAAAATAAGTGCTTCTCTCATAGAGATCTTAAGAGCACATCAAGTGACTGTTAAAGTCTATACTTAATACAACTCTTAATTTCTATGAATCCTTTACATTTTCAGTATTTATAAATAATGAGGTTATCTTACTCTCTGGAGTTTTAAAAGATGATATATTTAGGATCATTTTTTTCTATAGTCCACTGTATAAAGTACTTAGTTTTTAAAAGTCCACTATTCTGCGTTCCTTTTTTAATAGCCCAGACCATGAACGAATAAGCATGAGTGACCGTCCCCTCTTGGACAGCTCTTAGTAGCAGGGCCAGAGCAGATTTGTTCAGTAGATGCACTTTAGCAAATGGAGCTTCCTTCATCTGAATATTCATGTTTGACAAGGTAGGGCTGAGCTAGCTGACATTTGCTTTGGAATTCATCTTTTTAATATAAGAAATATTCATAGAAATTGTATGTAGATGCCTTTCGTGTTGAAGATCCTGTTGAGAATCATAGTATAATCTTTGGGACCTGTGTTGTGCTCATTTAACTTCTTCCCATCTTATCCTTAGTTTCTTTAGGTAAACTTATAATGGTTTTGATTTTTTGCTTAATATCACATGCATAAACTATCCATTGTTTGAATTTTAGTTGTAGCTTATCCGTAATAAAACAGGTCATAAATGCTGTTTTCAGTTTATTTTGTTTATTTTCCCGGTAGGCTCTGAAAAGTCATTCCTTGTCAAGAAAGTGTACATTGTAACATATTTACCACTTAATGTTACATGGATTGCATGTTTTTTAAAAGAAAAACTTGAGAGTATCACTTACTACACCAGCATCACTATTGTAATAGTAAATCAGATTTGCTTAAGGAATTTCAGTCAATCAGTAGTGAAAGGATTATTATATCTTTGCAAAGACTGAAATAGTGGTAATACATAGATGGTTTCAAAAATCTCAGCTCTGATAATTCTACACATCTGAAAACAAGTATTAGAAGTATTCCAAGCATTACTTATCCCAAATAAATGAGCATATTTTAGTAATGTGAAAGATAATTTCATGGAAGATACTTGTTTTGTATGAATGACTGGGGTGGGGGGTAGGGGGATCTCCACATTTTTTTAGGTGATTACGAAGGTGTTACTGTTAAGAAATATCCCATCTCATTTCTATCAAGAAAAGGAAATGTAATGTAGTTTCATCCAGTTATCATGTTAGAAATGTTCATTTTATTTTGCTTTAAATGTGTGTTTAAAAGTTTAATCCTGAATTCCTGGTGCCCACATATTTTTATCTAGAAAACCTTGAGAGAGTATCATCTTATTGTCCCCCAACTCCCACCGTTTTGTTGCAACTGGAGTCCAGACATGTAAAGATGTATATTCTTAAATGAGGATTTTACTATTTAGGAGAGAGTTTTTGTTAAGGATATATTTGAAGATTGACTTTTTTTGTATTGTCTTTCATTCTTTTGACTTTGGCAAAATGTACAGTAGATATTCATGATCATTGCATATTTTTGTCATTACAGTGTATCTTCTGTGTTTTTAAATGCATTTGTTTTACAGTTGTGAGTTTATTATGAACTTCAAATAAAGAGGTAGAAGTGAAAAATGGAAGTTCATGTGAAATATCTATTAATGGTGATATTTTAGAATAACTAAAAGTAATTTGGGTTTGTGTTTACTATTTAATGAGTCCATGTTTACTTGAGCATGGAAAATTATGCATTATAAATGGAGTAGTAAATGAAGATGGAATAAATTTAAGTGAAGATGTTGGGGAATAAAGTCATGAAATTTTACAGCCAGATAGAACAATGGAAATCATTTCACCTAGATCTTTATTTTGCAGATGAGAAAGTGGATATAGAGGGGTGGCATGATTTCCCCAAATCATGAAGCTATTTGGGGACAGGGCCTGAAATGGTATCCAGCATCAGCTAAATCCCAAGTCTCTGTCACTGGCACCATAGCTATGAGGAAGATGAATTAAATCTATGCTGATTATTGGTGGATATGTTTGGTTCTAGTGTTAATAAAGACAAATGTTATTAAAATAGCATATGTGGGGGCTAAAATAAAAATGTTTGTGTTGATTTCTAGCTGTTTGAGATAATAAAAGTGAAGCAAAACCTGTTAAATTATGGGAAGACTTGGAAAATTATCTTAAATAAACAGCTGCATATAATTAAGCATCATTCTCTAATGGCTTGGCTTTTCTTTTTTTCTTCTTTTTGTAAATTTAGACAATCTCAGCATACCTATGAATATATACAGTTATGGTTTATACTTGTCTGTATTTGGGAATCTCACTTCCTTTTGACTGTTGACACTTCTGAAGAGTATTGGGTTTTTAAAAAATTATTTTATTAAATATATATTAATGTATTAGTAGGTATGGTAATATGTATTAAATATATTCATATATTTAATTAAATAGTACATATGAAGGATATTTGTAAAATGTGTGCAAAATACATATAGGTACATGTATGTACCTGCTACTAAGTTTGAGGAAAAACAGCGTAACAGTTACCTATTTGCCCCTCCTCAATTTCTTCTTAATCCCTTCCTTCTCACGGATGTGTTTTTCATTACCTTGTGTGTTTATCATTACCTTGCTTTTGTCCTGTGGTTTTGCCACAGATGTAGTTTTGCATCTCTAAGCAATATGCTTTTTGGCTTTATACATGTTTGAAGTTTATGTAAATAGTATCGTACTGTATGCCTTTTTCTTCAACTCACTTCAGTCTACCTTACCTTTCTGAGATTGATCCATGTAATATAAGGCTGTGTTAAATTCAATGAGTTCAATGTATCACAATTTAATTATTTATTCTACCGATGATGGACATTTGTTGTTTCTTCAAACAGTTCAGTGGTGAACATTCTTCTACATGTCTCTTGGCTATACATGCACCAGAGTCTTCTCAGGGTGTATATATAGGGGTATAAGTACTAGGTCATAGAATGTTTATCTTCAGCTTTCCTAGGTGGTGCAAAATTGTTTCCCATAATAGTGTAGTAGTATATGTCCCTTCCGGCAGTGTTTAAGTGTCCAGTTATTCAGCATCTTCAGCTTGATAGAGTTCAGTGATTTTTGCCAATTTGATAGTGTAAAATGATATCTTAGAGGGGCTTTGTTGCTTATTTAGGAGGTTTTTTAAGAACCTTTTCTAGTGTTTCTTTGTTTTAGGTTTCCTTTTTTTAAAGTGCTCAAGTCTTTTTTGTAAATATTTTATTGAGTAGTTTCTTTTTTAAAAAACTTGTTAGAGTTTCGATGTATTCTGGATTTTAAACCATTACCAGTTATATGTGTTGCAAATATCTTTTCTTGGTTTGTGGCTTCTGTTCTTATTTTGTTTATAGTGCCCTTTGATGTACTGGCATTTTTTATTTTAAAAGTGTGTCAAATTCAGTCTTTTTCCCATACCCTCAATCCAAAGGTCATGAAAATATTAGCCTATATTTTCTTACAGGGATTCTATGACTTTTGCCTTTCACATTCAAGTCTGAAATATAACTGGAATTGATCTTGGTGTATGGTGGGAAATGTCCAATTTCTTTGTTTTTTTCCCTTTATTGATAATCAGTTCAGGCACTATTTTGGAAAAGTCTCCTTTTCCTCTCCTGATCTGCAATGCTAAATCTAAATGAACTTTTCATAGGTGTGTGGTTCTGTATCTTGGTTTCCTTTCCTGTTTTACTGGTAAATTTATGTATCTCTTTGCTAACACTACACAGCCTTATTTGCTATAGATTTACAGTAATTCTTGATCTTGATCTGGTAAGACAAGTCCCTTCAACTTACATTTCCGGAGTTTCTTGGTTATTTTAGGAGCTTAAGACTTTCATATAAATCAGGTTTTCAGGTTACACACACACACACAAACACACACGCACACACACACACAAACTCTCTTGGGATTTCCTTTAGAATCACACTGAATTTACAGCACAATTTGTGGGAGAAGTGGCATGTTTTAAGATGGATTCTTTGAATCCATGAACGGGCTATTTCTCTCCTCTTATTTAGGTCTTATTAAATGTCTTTTAATAAAGTTATACAATTTTTGTCTGTGAGGTCTTCCACATTTTTTGCTCAATTTGTTTGCAGATGTTTTATATTTTCAATGCTATTTTGTTATTTCATAAAATTATTTTTTCATCTTTTTGTTTGTTTGTTTGTTTTACATAACTTAAATCCAACACTCTCTTTTGATTCTTCAGGATTTCCTACATAGCCAATCATACCATCTTTAAATTAAAACAATTTAATTTTTTTCCTTTGGGTTTATTTTCTTATTTTGCCAAATGTGCTGGTTGGGGTCTCTAGTACAATGCTGAACAGAAGTGATGGAAGTGATCAGCCTGTTTTATTTCTTGTTTTATTGCCTTTATATGGTCCTTTTTGTGTTTTACAAATGGTCTGGTATTCATGAAAGAACAATATATTCTGTATTTATTCAGTGTAGTGTTCTATTCATTTCATGTGAATCAAGTTTTTAATTGTGTTGTTCAAATCTATTATGACCTAAGGAAAAAGAAAAAAAAAATACCTATTTCATGTACCATTTGCTGAGAGAGATTTCGCAAAATCTTTCATTTTGATGATGGAATGTTATTTTCTTTCCGTGTTTACTATATATATTTTGATGCTATAATACTACATGTTGTGTACACATGTACACTCTAGGATTGCTTTGTCTGTTTCGTGATGTGAACCTCTAATATTACTTAGGAGCCCTTTTTATCTTTAGTAATAGTCTTTGCTTCAAAGTCTATTTTGCTTTATATTCATACAACAGCTTTCTTTTGGTTAATAGTCACATAGTGTATCATTTTTCGCCCTTTTTGTATTCCTATGCTTCAGGTGTGTTTCTTATAAACAGCATGTTTTAGTTCTCCTGGCTGCCAAAACAAATACCATGCAGTGGGTTGGCTTAAACAATGAGAATTTATTGGCTCACTGTTTTGAGACTAGAAAAAGTCCCAAATCATTGCATCACCAGGCCAGTTCTTTCTCCCAAAAGACTGAATTCTGGGGCTGGCTGCTGGCAATCCTTGGTCTTTGGCTTTCCTGTCACATGGTTGTGCACATGGTGGCCTCTCTTGGCTTCTCTGGGTTCCATTGACTTCATGTGGCTTTTTTTTTTTTTTTTTTCAGTCTGACTTTCACTCTGTTTCCAGTAATCCAGAGTAAAGCCCAACCTGATTCATTTGGGCCATAACTGAACTGAAGTAACATCTTGAAGAGATCTCATTTGCAATGTGTCCACACCCACAGGAATGGATTAAGTTTAAGAACATGATTCTGGGATACGTAGCTCCAAGTGACCATAGAGCCTAGCTGTTTCTTAAAAATTTGTTCTCATTCTGACAATCTTTGATTTCTAATCGAAGCATTCCATTCATTTATATTCATTATAAATACTACTTTTAGACTGATATTTTGTGCTGTATGTCTTTTACCTTTTTGTTTTCATGCCTGTTTTTTTGTTTTTGGTATTTTTTTAGGATCGATTATTGTTTCTCCTAATTTTTTGCCTATTATTATTTTGGAAGTTAAACAATTTTTTTCTGCTCTTTTAGCAGGTACTCTCAACATTTTAATACACTCTCACCCTACTTCTCTCTTTTTTTTTAAATTTTATTTTGAAATAAATTCAAACTTACAGGAACAGCTGCAAAAACAATACAAACCCCATGCACAGAACTCCAGCATACCCCGACCCCCCTCCCCGGATACCCCAATCCACCAACTTTAGCATGCTGTCACACTGCTATTTCTTTCCCTGCCTCCCTTATCATCCATCATCTATTGCTGTATCTTCTGAACATATGAGAGCAAGCTGCACACATCCTTGAACAAAGAATATAATTCACATATACATTTCCCATGAACAAGAACATTCTTTTATGCAGTCCCATTAAGCGCAGCTAAGAAGTTCAAGAAATTCAACATTGATACAAAGCTTACACTCTATATTTCCTTTTTTCCCTTTCTTATGTCCCAACTGTGTCCCTTTGAGCCTCCTCTCCTCTGTCCTCAGATCCCATCCAGGATCATCCTTGGCATTTAATTGTCATCTATTTAGACTTTTGTTTTTTTTTTTCAATTGTGGAAACATATATACAGCCTAAATCTTCCCATTCCAACCTGTCCCTAGCATTCCATTAGTGGGATTAATCACATTTAGAATGTTGCAATGCCGTCACCTTCCCACCATCCATTTCTAGAAATTTCCCTTCTCCCCAAACAGAAACCCTATACTCATTTCTTAACTCCCCATTGCCCCTTCCCCCACTTCTCGTAAACCATACTCTACTTTTCATCTCTGTGGTCATATTCTCTGATACTTTCTTTGTGTTTACTGTAGGGCTTAAATTTACCCTCTTAAATCTATAACAATCTTGTTTTTCTTTGATACCAACTTAACTTCAACAGGACGCGTAAACTATGTTCCTATACTCCTCCATTCCCCCACCTTTATGTAGTTCTTGTCAAAAATTACGTACTTTACATTGAGTCCAAAATCACTGAGTTATCATTACCATTTATGTATTTTATATCCTGTAGGAAGTAAATAGTGGAGTTACAAATCAAAAATACAGTAGTGTTGGTGTTTATATTTAACATGTGATCTTTACTGGAAATCTTTATTTCTTCATGTGGTTTCAGTCAATTGTTTAGTGTCCCTTCCTTTCTTCCTGCTCAGTTCCCTTTAGCATCTCTTATAGGACTGATCTACTGGTGATGAAGTCCCTCAGCTTTTGATTATCTGGGAATGTTTTCATCTCCCCCTCATTTTTACCCTTCAGTTGTTTGTGAATTTTCTAAGTTTCTGATGGTTATTGACTTCTATTTGTATTCCATTGTGGTCAGAGAATGTGCTTTGAATAAATTCAATTTTTTTTTTAAATTTTTTGAGGCTTGTTTTATGTCCCAGCATATGGTCTATTCTGGAGAAAGATCCGTAATCACTATAGAAGAATGTGTGTCCTGGTGATTTGGGATGTAATGTTCTATATATGTTTGTTAAATTTCTCTGTATCTCTCTCTCCTTTCTTTGTTTTTCTGTCGGTAGGGCTCCCTTTAGTATCTGAAGTAGGGCAGGTCTTTTATTAGCAAAATCTCTCAGCATTTGTTTGTCTGTGAAAAATTTAAGCTCTCCCTCAAATTTGAAGGAGAGCTTTGCTGGATAAAGTATTCTTGGTTGGAAACTTTTCTCTCTCAGAATTTTAAATATGTCATGCCACTGCCTTCTCACCTCCATGGTGGCTGCTAAGTAGTCACTACTTCATCTTATGTTTCCTTTGTATGTGGTGAATTGCTTTTCTCTTGCTGCTTTCAGAACTTGCTCCTTCTCTTCAGTATTTGAGAGTCTGATCAGAATACGTCTTGGAGTTGGTTTATTTGGATTTATTCTATTTGGAGTTCACTGGGCATTTATGCTTTGTGTATTTATATTGTGTAGAAGATTGGGGAAGTTTTCCCCAACAATTTCTTTAAATACTCTTTCTAGACCTTTACCCTTCTCTTCCCCTTCTGGGACACCAATGAGTCTTAAATGTGGAGGTTTTATTTTATCTATCATATCCCTGAGCTCCATTTCGATTTTTTCAATTTTTTTCCCCATTCTTTCTTTTGTTCTTTCATTTTTGGTTCTGTGGTCCTTGAAGAGGCTGAGTCGTTTTTCAACTTCCTCTTATCTTGTATTGTGAGTATCCAGAGTCTTTTTAATTTGGCCAACAATTTCTTTTATTTCCATAAGATCATCTATTTTTTTATTTACTCTTGCAATTTCTTCTTTATGCTCTTCTAGGGTCTTCTTTATGTCCTTTATATCCTGTGCCATGTTCTGGTTGTTTGTCCTTAATTCTTTGATTACTTGTGCCAAGTACTGTGTCTCTTCTGATCTTTTGATTTGGATGTTTGGGTTTGGGTTCTCCATATCATCTGGTTTTATCATACGCTTTAAGATTTTCTGTTGTTTTTGGCCTCTTGGCATTTGCTTTACTTGATAGGGTTCTTTCTGGATATAAAAAGTACCAATCTCTAATTTGTCAGATCTGCAGCTTGGTGGCATACACTTTCTCTAACTAACCAGCAGATGGTGTCCGCGAGTCTCCTACTCCCCTCGAGTCAGTTCTCCCCAACTTTGTCTTTGTGGTGTGTGGGGATCTGATTCTTGTGGGGTTCAGTTGGTGCTGTCCGCCCTGAATGTGGGGCATGTGTCTGGGTGGTTAGGTGTTCCCGGAGGTTTAAGTCTGTTGCAAGAGTCTTAAGCCTTCGTTTCAGTCTTGCCTCACATTGTCTCTGCCGCTGACCCACAAGTCGCCTGCATTTGCTTAGGGTCCCTGGGTTTTCCAAGCGGGTCCCCCCTCTCAGCCGTGCTCTTCCGGGACCTCTGCCAAGGGAAGGCCATGCCACATCACAAGTGCACGCTGGCCTGCCAGGGAAGCCTTGAGCTGCCGGACCGTGCAGGGGCGCTCCCAGCCCGCTGCAAAGATGGCTGAATGGGGCGTGTTAATCTCCCCCTCTTCGCACAGCTCCGCCTTCCCAGCTCCAGGACAATCAGCTGCGGGTGCACCAAAGGCCACTGTCCATGGCTGATATTGTGGTGTGTGCGTGGTGCTGCGGGAAAAACTCCCTGTCACACTGGGTTTCTTGGCGTGGCTCTGGGCTGTGGGTTTCAGGCCCGGGCAGGAGCGACCCCGCCCACTGGGGAGATGGCTGCAAGGGGCGTGGTTTCTTTCTTCTTTTGGCTCCCCTCTGCCCCCCTGGCCCTGAGACAATCAGCGTAGTCTATCCTCCATGTCAGACACCGAGACGCTGGCACAGTCCGCTTCACTGTTGTGCTTCACTGCACGGTTCTCGCTGTCTTAACTGCAACCGCTCCCAGGTTTTTTTGTTTTTTTTTAAAGGAACTAGTCTGTCTCCAAACGCTAACCCACAGTTTCTCCACACAGCAGCATGGCCGCTGGACTTTCAGCCGGCTCACTCACTCATTTCAGAATGCAGACTCCTAGTTTGACCAAGTGCACAGTCCCTGTGAATTTAGCAGACCTTGTCTGGCTGGTGCATCGTTGGGAACTGGTGTTCTGGGTCACTTTCTGGCATTTATCTAGTATTTTTCACCAAGGTGTTTTTTTTGCCCTGTCTCACCTAGCCGCCATCTTAGGTTTTCCCCCCACGTATTTTCAAGTCCATAATTAGTTATTCCCTTTATCTTCCTTCTAAGCTCTTTAGCCCTAAGCACTTCTGAAATCACCTCAAAATGATATGCTAGTGGTATCCTAAATTTTAATTCTAAAGTTTGTAAACCCCTGTAGTACATTATTATTTTTTATATAGTCAATGACTTAATTAGTTTTTCCCCCACATTTACTCTTCTTTTTTTCTTTTTTTTCTCATTATTATTTCTTGCATCTTAGACCACCCCAATTTCCTTTGGCTTATAGTACATCCATTTTATTTTCCTCTAGTGAAGGACTCTAGGTACTTAACTCTTAGGTTTGTCTGAAAATTTTTTACCTTGCCCTTGTAAAAATTTACACAGTTCTAGATTGGGAGTATTTTTTCTAAAATGATGGAGTTATCATTCTGGCTTTTACTGTAGCTTTGAGAAATCAACTGACAGCTGTTCCTTTGAAGGTAATCTGTCTTTTATCTCTGTCTGCTTTGAAGATTTTGTTTTTTACATCATCTTGACATTGTAAATATTCTTTTCTTGGCATTTTTAATCCTCTGTAGTTTTATGTAATGTACCTAGGTATGAATTTCTTTTCATTTTACATACCTGGTATTTGACTTCCTGTAGCTTGTAGCTGTGTCTCTTTGATCATTTCTGGAAATTCTTGGTTTTTTTTTTTTTTTTTTTTTTTTTTTTTTTTCTTCAAATAAATTTTGCCTTAACTTTTTAAAGTAAGTTGCAGAGTTGAATTCTAGATCATTTCTTCAGATGCCTTCCCATCACTAGCTCTCTCTTCAGTTGTGTTAAATCTGCTTTTAAACACTCACAGAGTTTTTTTTTTTAAGTTCAGTTTTATTGAGATATATTCACATACCATACAGTCATCCAGAGTGTACAATCAGTTGTTCTAGATTCATCCCCAGGAGTCATATCCCACATTGGCAGGGAGATTTACACCCCTGGGTGTCAGATTCCATGTAGAGGGGAGGACAGTGAGTTCACCTGCCAAGTTGGCTTAGATAGAAGGAGGGAGCCACATCTGAGCAACAAAGAGGTACTCAGGGGAGACCCTTAGGCACAATTATAAGCAGGGTTAGCCTCTCCTTTGCAGTAATGAGCTTGATAAGGGCAAGTCACATGATAGAGTGCTCAGCACATCAAATCACCGGTCCTCAGTGTTTGTGAGAACATCAGCAACAATCCAGGTGAGGAAGCCCAACACCTCTGCATTTAACCCCAGCTCCTCAGGGGGGGGCCCTGCATATATATTTTTATTCTCTGTCCAGATTACTTTGGGATCACACAGTTTTAATGCCAGTTATATTTTCATTTCCAGTTTTGTTCTTTAAAATCTACTTTGTTTTTAAAATCTTCTGTTCTTTATTAATGTGTTCATTTCTCTTAACAAAATGAATCTAATTATTTTATATTCCATGTCTTATTCCAATATCTGAACTCTATTAGTTGTACCTCTGCTCTGATATTTCTGATGACAGAGCATTCATTGCTCTCTGTTTCTCTTTTATTTTGTGGGTTTTGACTGAGCTTACATTGTAGAACTCTATCTGGGAACTGTTTGAGGCCTGGGTTGTTTTTGCTAGGAGCACTGTCTGGCTCATGAACTCTTTAAACTAAATCCTGAGCCTAAAATTTATGAGACCACCCAGGTAGAGATTTTACTCTCCTTCCCCCAGCAGCAAGTTTTGGAATAGGCAATTTTTCTAGGGCTGTGTGTGGCAGCGGGGAGGGTGTGGGTGGATTATTTATAATTCACCTTTGAGATATTGCCTTAGTTTTCCAGGCTACTATGACAGATACAACACAATGGGTTGGCTTAACCACAGGAATTTATTGGCTTATAGTTTGGAAGGCTAGAAATCCAACATCAAGCTGTTGGCAAGGCTATGATTTCTCTCCCATATCTGTAGAGTTCTGGTGCTGGCTTGCCACATATCTTGGGGTTCTTTGGCTTGTGTCTCTGCCTCTGTCACATGGTGATGTCACCTTCCTTGTGTCTGCTCTTCCAGTTTCCACTGACTTCCAGCTAACCTCTCTGTGGCCTTCTCTGACAGACTGCCCTGGATTTCTTCTTATAAAGGACTCAAGTAACATGGATGAAGACTCACCCTGATTTAGTTGGGCCGCAGCTTAACTAAAAAGAACACCTGCAAAAAGCACTATTTATAATGGGCTCACACTCACAGGAACACAAATTAAGATTAGGAACATATCTTTTGCTGGGGTATGTAATTCAGCCTACCACAGATATGGATGTGGTGTTACACAGGAGATTTTGGATACGACTTTTTCTTCTCTTCCCTGTATCCCTGAGACTCCAACATCAGAAGTTAATTTCACTTGATTAGAAAAATTCCCTCTAACTGAACCAGCCTTTAGTGTTTATTTACTTTGTTGGTTTCCCTTTTTCACTTAGTTTTTGGACTGTTGTTGATGCATTTAAAAAGATGTTTTGAATATTTTATCCAGCACACTTAGTTGTGCTTAGTTGGAGAGCTGTCCTAAGGCTCTATAGCAAAGCATTTGCTGTCATTACAAGGGCCATTTCTCAGATATAGTTCTTCTCTGTCCTTTGTAGTTCTTAGCCATGCCCTCATGGTAGGAATCGGTTTATTTATATTTTAAATTGAATGCTAGGTGTTCTAGTTCGCTAATGCTGCCGGAATGCAAAACACCAGAAATGGATTGGCTTTTATAAAAGGGAGTTTATTTGGTTACACACTTACAGTCTTAAGGCCATAAGGTGACCAAGGTTAACACATCAGCAATTGGGTACCTTCACTGGAGGATGGCCAGTGGTGTCCAGAAAACCTCTGTTAGCTGGGAAGGCACGTGGCTGGCATCTGCTCCAAAGTTCTGGTTTCAAAGTGGCTTTCTCCCAGGACATTCCTCTCTAGGCTGCAGCTCCTCAAAAATGTCTCTCTTAGCTGCTCTTGGGGTGTTTGTCCTCTCTTACCTTCTCCGGAGCAAGAGTCTGCTTTCAACAGCCAGTGTCTCTCATCTGTAGCTCCTGTGCTTTCTTCAAAGTGTCCCTCTTGGCTGTAACTCCTCTTCAAAACATCACTCACAGCTGCACTGAGTTCCCTCTGTTTGTCAGCTTATATATATGGCTCCAGTGATTTAATTTAGACCCATCCCGAATGGGCGGAGCAACACCTCCATGAAAATTATCCAATCAGAGTCATCACCCACAACTGGGTGGGGCGCATCTCCAAAGAAACACTCAAAGAATTACAATCTAATCAACACTGATAACGTCTGCCTACACAAGATTACACCAAAGATAATGGCGTTTGGGGGAACGTAATACATTCAAACTGGCACACTAGGTTTCTAACATGGCAAGTTTTTCATTTTTCCTTCTGGAAGAAAATCTTTCTGAATACAATGTGTATTAGGGTTCTCTAGAGAAACAGAACCAACAGGAGATATCTGTATATATGAGATTTTATAAAAGTGTCTCACGCAGCTGTGGGGATGCATGAGTCCAAATTCTGTAGGTCAGGCCATGAGCTGGCAACTCTGATGAAGGTCCTCGATAAACTCCCTGGAAGAGCCTGGCTGGACAAAGAAGAAATGAAAGTTCTCTCTTTTCCATCAAAAGTCTTCAACTGATTGTATTAAATCTAACTGATTACATTCACTCATTACAGAAGACATTCCCTTAGATGATCGTAGATATAAACAACCACAGATGCAGTCAGTTGATTGATGATTTAAAAAGCCAGCTTTTTGGTTTATTAACCAGCCACAAAATGTCCTTGCAGTAACAGGCCAGAGCTTGTTTGACGAGAAAACTGGTCACCATCACCTGGCCAAGTTGATACATTAACATAACCATCACAGTTGACCCCTTGTCAACTTGGCAGTGATACACATCACCCTAAACCATACTTAATCTCTGAGTAGAACACAATAATAGACATATGTTTCACCTAACAATACTCAGCTGTCCTGCATAAAACCGGAAACGTACTAAATCTCTTCAGAATATGGTGCAAGTTCTTGGGCAACATTCACTCTTAAACTTGATATCCTGTAACTTAAATACTATGAAATGGAACAGTACAACTTACGTCATAAGATAAGGGGATAAGATAGAGAAGAAAACAAAGATATTTACTTTATTTTCTAATACAAATATGCTCAAAACAAAACAAATATTCATACCATCACAATCCTTGTTTCTTTAACTGGTCACATGGTCATAGTTCATATTTATCACTGCCTTCTTCTACTACCCATTGCATGTTCCCTTTACCCTCAGAAAGCTCTTCAGCTGACCATGGTTCTTTGCCTGATGGGGTGACCCAAACCTTCATTCCTGAAGTTTCTTGGCCATTGGTAGTCCAGCCTGATTGGGTTGTTGCAGTTTTCCATTGACTTTAATCACAGGGCACGCTAGTACTAAGAGACACCCTAGGGGATCTCCTGTATTCCAGGAAAACTTTCATTGTGTAATAGCAGTCCTATTTTTGCCTTGATAGCACCAATCACCCCAGCCAGTACAGTAATGCCTTTCCTTGCCTGTTGATTCAGAGGCATGAGAAGCTCAAAGTGGCCAGGTGGCAGGCTTAACTTCCACTTCAATGGAATCATTGTTGTGTCTTCTGGTGGGAGCACTCCTCCTTTTGGAACTAAGACCTGTAGAACAGCAGAGGTTAAGGTTATAGGGACAGGAAGCAAAAATTTTCCTAGTGGATCACTACAGGTGATAATGAATGGTACTACTCCCATTTCCACCCCTTGATTCCTGGACCCATGAATCCTGGCTATGGGAGAATCAGTACCATAGAGTGGATGTTGATTCAGAGCATACACATCCTCTTGGAGAACACTACCGTAGCGCTGCAAGGTATTGCCATCTACTTGGCACTGTAATTGACTCTTCAACAGGCCATTCCACTGTTCTATCAACACAGCTGCCTCTAGTTGATGGGGAACATGGTAAGACCAGAGAATTCCATGCGTGTGTGTTCATTCCCAGATTTCATTTGTAGTGAAGTGGATTCCTTGATCAGAAGCAATGCTGTGTGGTTACCATCTTTGTGGGTAAGGCATTCTGTAAGTCCGTGGATGGTAGCTTTGGTGGAAACATTGCATGCAGGGAAGGCAAACCCATATCTGGAGTATGTGTCTATTCCAATGAGAACAAATCACTGCCCCTTCCATGATGGAAGGGGTCCAATGTAATCAGCCTGCCACCAGATAGAAGGCTGATCATCTCAGTTAATGGTGCCATATTGGGGATTGAATGTGGGTCTCTGCTGCTGGCAGATTGGGCACTCAGCAGTGGCCATAGCCAGGTTGGCCTTAGTGAGCAGAAGTCCGTGTTGCTGAGCCACTTGATTATTATTTCTCTGCTGAAGTTACCCTCTGGTGAGCATTCACATGGGAAACAAATATCTTCATGGTTTTTGCCAACTCAAAATGTCTGTCCACATACCTCTTCCCCAGACCTCTTTGTCGCCAATTTTCCAGTCATGTACGTTCTAAGTTCCTGACTATCCAGCCAAACCACTTGCAACAGCCCATGAATCAGCATACAAACGCACCTCTGGCCAGTTCTCCTTTCATGCAAAATGGACAACCAGGTGCCCTGCTTGAAGTTTTGGCCACTGGAAAGATTTCCCATCACCACTGTCCTTCAGAGACATCTCAGAAAGGGACTGCAGTGCTGCAACTGTCCACTTTGGGGGGTACCTGTACATCATGTAGAACCATATGTAAACCAGGCCTGAGTTTTCTCTTGCCCAGTCAACTGATTGTAAGGAACTCCCCAAGAGGCCATAGCTCTGGGCTGGGAAAGAGAAGGTAATGTGACAGGAGTAGGGACTATGGGCTTTTGGGCCACTTTCTCATGTAACTTACTTATGCTTTCAGGACCTGCTTGAGCCCTGTCTCGTATATACCATTTCCATTTTATGATGGAGTGCTGTTGTACGCACCCAATTTTATGGCTTGGCAGGTCAGACAACACCCAGCTCATGATAGGCAATTCAGATTTCATGGTAACTTGGTGGCTCATGTTTAAGTGTTCTGTCTCCGCTAAGGCACAGTAGCAGGCCAAAAGCTGTTTCTCAAAAGGACAGTGGTTATCTGCAGAGGATGGTAAGGCTCTACTCCAAAATCCTAAAGGTCTGAGTTGTGATTCTCCTATGGAGGCTCCAAACAGCATCTCTATTTGCCACTGACACCTCCAGCACCATTGGGTCAGCTGGATCATATGGTCCGTGGTAGAGCAGCTTGCACAGCATCCTGGACCTGTCGCAGAGCCTCATATTGTTCCAGTCCCCACTCAAAACTAGAAGCTTTTCTGGTCACTTGGTAAATGAGCTGGAGTAGCGCAGCCAAATGTGGAATATGTAGTCTCCAAAACCCAAAAGAGGCCAACTAGGCATTAAGCCTCTTTTTGGCCATAGGAGGGGCCATAAGCAACAGCTTATCCTTCACCTTAGAAGGCATATCTCGACATGCCCCACACCACTGGACACCTAGAAATTTTACCGAGGTGGAATGCCCCTGTGTTTTTGTTGGATTTATCTCCCATTCTCTGACATGCAAATGCCTTACCAGTAAGTCTAGAATAGTTGCTACTTCTTGCTCACTAGGTCCAATCAACATGGTATCATCAATATAATGGACCAGTGTGATGTCTTATGGAAGGGAGAAATGATCAAGATCTCTGCGGACAATATTATGACATAGAGCCAGAGAGTTGATATACCCTAGAGGTAGGACAGTGAAGGTATACTGCTGGCCTTGCCAGCTGAAAGCAAACTGTTTCTGGTTGTCCTAACAGCTGTTGAGAAAAAAGCATTTGCCAGATCAGTAGCTGCATACCAGGTACCAGGGGATGTGTTGATTTGCTCAAGCAATGATACCACATCTGGAACAGCAGCTGCAATTGGAGTCACCCCCTGATAAAGTTTACAGTAATCCACTGTCATCCTCCAAGACCCATCTGTTTTCTGCACAGGCCAGATAGGAGAGTTGAACAGGGATGTGTTGGGAATCACCACCCCTGCATCCTTCAAGTCCTTAAGAGTGGAATTAATCTTTGCAATCCCTCCAGGAATCCAGTACTGCTTCTGATTTACTATTTTGTTAGCGGAAGTTCTAGTGGCTTCCACTTGGCCTTTCCTTCCATAATAGCCCTCACTCCAAGGGTCAGGATACCAGTACGGGGATGCTCCCAGTTGCTGAGTATGTCTATTTGAATTATGCTTTCCAGAACTGGGGAAATAAACACAGAGTTGGTCCAGGGACTGATGGGACCCACTGTGAGCCAGACCTGAGCTAAAACTCAAATCAATCACCTGACCTCCATAAGCCCCTACTCTGACTGGTGGACCAGAGTGACGTTTTGGGTCTCCTGGAATTAATGTCACTTCTAAGCCACTGTCTAATAATCCCCAGAATATCTGATCATTTCCTTTTCCCCAGTGTGTAGTTACTCTGGTAAAAGGCCGTAGGTCCCCCTGGGGAAGGCTGGGAGGAAGATTAACAGTATAAATTTTTGGCAGAGTCACAAGGTTCTTCCCCAAGGATACCTGGCCTTCCCTTCATTCAAGGGGCTTTGTGTCTGTAAACTGTCTCAAGTCTGGGAATTGATTAAGGGGCCGTGACTCTCTGTTTTTGTAATTCAAGTTAGACATGTTCCCTTGACCTAGAATTCTTCTGCTTATGCAGATCAAACAAGAATTTAGTAGACTGCCTATCATTTTTACTTCTAGGTACTCCATGATCTACTAGCCATTGCCATAAGTCTCTGCGAGTCAGATTATTTTTACTACTGCTTTGAGCCTGCTCTCTATTGGTAGCCATGCCCACCTTGTCTGATGACTGCTGCTGTGTGGCTTTGCCAACTCAGGATCCAGTTTTCCCCATTGTGTTTAAGGATTCCAGCTTGGTGACAGGAGGTACCATAGTAGTATCTGACCTACAGAGAAGGGCAACTACAGAGCTCTTCAGGGATGACGGAGCTAGTCTCACAAACTTATTCCTCACCGTCCTGGAAAAGATATGTCATCTGGACATTCCTGGGGTGGGTGAGGCCTTCCATGATAAATCCACTCTAACATTCCAATCTCTCTAAGCCTTTGGATCCCCTCCTCCACATTATACTAGGATAGTTCTGGAATTTTGACCTCAGGTAATATTAGCCACCTTTTGATCCATGTTTTGGCCAACCACCCAAACTGTTAATGCTCTTTCTAACCCTTCCAGCTATAACATTGAATAAATCTCTGCTTAGTGGGCCCATATCAATAAATTCAGCCTGATCCAACTTTATATTCCTTCATCATTATCCCACACCCTTAATATCCATTCCCACAATAGTCCCCTGATTTTTGTGTGTATATATTGGAAAACTCATGCGGTTCTTTTGGAGTATAGCATACTTCCTCATGGGTCACACTTTGTACCTCACGTTTTGGGGCTGTTGAGAATTAGTTATAGGTCTTGAAGAAAAGGGCAGTGATGGGGGTGGGACATGAAAAGAATTAGAAGTATCCTTCAAGCTATTTATCTCAGGGCACTCCATTGCAGTTTCATGTAGTGAAAAAGAATTAGTCTCTCCAGACACTGAGGGCTGTTTCCCTGGGGGAGGTGATTACAGGTTTAGCAGGCACTGAAAGGTTAATCTCTTTAGGTGGGGGTTGAATGGCAGGCTCCTCAGGGCAGACTGGAGGTCAGGAAGCAGTTTCCTCAGGGCAGGTTGGATGCGGGTGGTGCGGGGTGGGGGCGATGGGGGGTAGGTTGGGAGGGGGTGGGTGGGGTGGGTCTGTTTCCTCTGGGCAGAACTTTACAGGTATATCTAGCAAAGACTCAGCAGAATCCAGGGTTCCAGTGTCATTGCTGCCATTATTATCAATCCATATGTCCCCATTCTGTTTCAGGATCCCATTCTTTTCCAAACAATGCCTTTACTTTAACAGCAGACACCCTGCGAGGTTGAGATTTTAGTTTATGTTGTAAATCTGCTACTTGCACAATGAGACTCTGGGTCTGGTTTTCAGAGCTCTCAAGTCTGCGGCCACAGGAAATAAGGTTTTTTTCAGGGCACACACAGAAACCTTTACATCTGTCATATGGTGTTTAAGTTGCAAATTTGAAGCCTTCAGCTTGTCCCTTTCTCTTATAAATGTATCCAGCATATCTAAGAAAACCAGCCAACATCATCATACCTCTTAACTCTACAAAATTATGTTAAGGTGTCAAAAACACTGTCATCCAGAGCCTTGCCTCATACAAGAGTATGATTAGGAGAATCAAATGGTAGTATTTTGCATATCTCCATTGCCAGCTCATGCCATGGACTGTCAGTGCCATCTTGATTATTGGAAATAGAGTAATTAGTGCCTTTGAATTTAATCAGAGTAGGAAACCAATTATAAAAGCTCATTTTAAGATTCTGTTTCTCCAAAACCACTCCCAGTACCAAACTGTATTAATCAGGGTTCTCTAGGGAAACAGAACCAACAGGAGATATCTGTAAATATGAGATTTATAAAAGTGTCACATGCAGCTGTGGAGATGCACGTGTCCAAATTCTGTAGGTCAGGATGCACGAGTCCAATTCTGTAGGGCAGGTCGCAAGCTGGCAAATGCAATGAAGGTCTTCAATAAACTCCCCAGGAGAGGTTGGCTGGCTGAAGAAGAAATGAAAGTTCTCTCTTTTCCCTTAAAAGTCTTCAACTGATTGGATTATATCCATATGATTGTATTCTCTCATTGTGGAAGACACTCCCTTAGTTGATCATAGGTGTAATCAGCCACAGAAGCAATCAACTGACTGATGATTTAATAAACCAGCCTTCAGGTTTATTAACCAGCAATGAAATGTCCTTGCAGTAATAGGGCAGTGCTTGCTTCATAAGACAACTGGGCGCTATCACCTGGCCAAGTTAACACATGAACCTAACCATCACACAAGGTAATATTTATTATATTTTGGACTGAAGACAGTTGCACAAACCTGTATGTCTTTCAAGTCCTGCAAATCACAGACACTGCTGAGAGCAAGTCATTGTATGGGTGCGGATGAAAGAAGAAATCCTTTTTGGTGATTTATTAGTATAATTAGACAATAAAAGACACATGAACGATGTCAAACATACTTAAAAGTTTATTTTTTTAAAAAGTCATTCTTGTTAATGGAAATTTGTTTCATAAGATATTCTTTTAGTATTTTAACACAAAAAAATCACATATTTAGGTTTGAACATTTTGCCAAAAGAGGGCAGTGTTCACCCACAGCAGAATGTAAAGGAACTGAAAGTTACTGTATAGAGAAGGCAGGTGAATTTATTTTTCCTCATAAGGTCAATAAATTTGACAAACCTCTCTCTCCACTCACTAGATTTGTCTAAACAATGAATTAATTTATTGAAGAAATCAGAAGTAGCCTGTTTGAATCTCACATGTGATTCTCACGTAAGATCTTCAAGGAGAGGATTATATAGAAATAAACAAAACCATTTTTGTAGAACATAGTTTGGAGTAGGGAAGGAATATGTGAGTGTACATCAACTAGTTAGAACTCAGCCTGCCCTTTAGGATTTGCTAGTGTTATGGTATAAAAGAAGAAACACTATTCTGCATGGATTCAATGAATTATTAATCAACTTGAGCTTGAAAAAAAAAAAGGACAGCAAGGGGCTGTCAATTGTGCATTGGAAGCAACTTTGGAAAATTGTTTGCTTTATGCTGCCTAAAAGAATGTCTGTCTTAGCAAGAGTCACGTGCATCCATGAGTGGAGTCTCTGAGCCCAGGGGTGATCTTCCCCCTGGATGGGCTGGGGGCTGCAGTCCCCAGAGTTGCAGTCGTGTCCAGCAACTGCTGCCCAGCACAGCTTGGCCGCACCGTGACGCCTGCCACAGGCCTGGACTCCTCTGCTGACCGCCGAGCTTTCTCCCAGCCATGTGCCTGTTAACAAGGCCAGCAGTTAGGTTGGTAATTACTACCACCGCTCTACAGTCTGTGCAACTGAAAAAGTCACAAGTAGGACACATGGGCACTTTGAAAAGCTTTGAAGAAGTAAAGTAACAGGGTTTAAAAAATGACAAAATTTTGTGCCTCAAAACATGAAGATAAAACTGGTGAAGATCTTACTGAAAAACGTCCGTGCGCTTCTAGCAGAACACAGAATCTTCACTGTTGCTGGGTTATAGACAGCCCTTAGCAGTGCTGACTACCTTGGCCTTCTGATTGGCTGCCTGCAGAGCAGTTGCTTTCCCTTAATTTAGTCAAGATGCCTTTCTCCTATTTGCTAATGCTTACTCTTGGTTAAATAAACCTGGAGAGTCCTGGATTTCTAAACTTTCAAAGCCCCAGTTCGCTCATGGATCAAATAGGAGCAATCATACCTGTCTTGTGGGGGTTGAGTGATGATCAAAATACAAAACAAAACAAAACAAAACATACTGCTAAGTAAAAGTACTGCCAAGGGAATGACGTGGGCTCCTCTTTGAAGTAACTGACAATATTTTGAAAGGATTTTAAAGGCTTTAGATAATCACTTATTGTAACATTTTGTTTATTACCTTTCCTACCATTTTAGTAAGCCCACACAAAACTCCTTGAATGTTAAGGTGACTGAGTATTAGAACAATTCAGTAACCTGCACAGAGTCACACAGCTGATCCATGGCAGAGCCTGGGCTCAAACCCAGATTTGCCAGACCAGAGACCATACTCTCACTTACTGTGCTAGGCTTTTTCTGTCACCTGATCTGAAAATGTTCATATCTAAGGGTTGGCCCTGTTAATTTTTTAAATATTTAAGGCAGAATTCATTGTGTAAGAGAGCTGCTCCATTGTAGAATAATCCTTTAATAGGAATTTTTGTAAATACGAAATTCTGCAATACCACGTTGTAGCGAGTAGAATAAAAGGCCTGTTGGTGAACCCGAATGGGAGGGGCCTAGTGAGGGAGGGCTCATTCGAGTTCACTCTGAGGTGGGTTCCAAGAGGGGCTTGCCTGGGTCAGGCAGCACTGAAGGGTCCAGGTCTCCTTTTCTGGCACGTTCTGGCATGTCTATGGCGCTGCACTGCACTGTCTCTCAAGTAGTCCCCAACTGTTCTGGGCAATCCCTCAGTCTTCCTGGACTTCACTTTTTCATCTAGAAAATGCCATCTGCAGGCCAATCTGCACTAAAGCTCTTGCTTCTTAGATGTCTGAAAGAAGCGGCGAGCACCCATTAGACATTCTGTTCTCAAGGTAATCAACCGAATTGAATGAACGCTGTCAAGGTGGCTGTGAAGAGCCTGTAGGAAGAGAGCTTGAGGGTTGGGCCCTGGAGCCAACTTGCCACCGTTCACTAGATGTGTGTTACCTGGGGTGACTTTGCTTCTTGGTGTCTCAATGTCCTGATCTGTAAAATGGGGATGCTAGTAGTGTTTACCCTATAGGATTATTTTCTTATTTTATTTTTATTGTGGTCACATATATAATGCGATGTTTCCCATTTTAACCACTTTTTTTTTTTCATTTTTACTGAGATTGTTCAGATACCATACAATTATCCAAAGATCCAAAGTGTACAATCACTTGCCCCTGGGTACCCTCATACAGCTGTGCATCCATCACACTTAATTTTTGTTCAATTTTTAGAAACTTTTCATTACTCCAGACAAGAAATAAAGTGAAAGATGAAAAAAGAAAAAAAGAAAAGGAAACTCTAATCCTCCCCTATCCCTAACCAACCCCCCTCAATTGTTGACTCGTAGTATTGATATAGTACATTTGTTACTGTTTATGAAAAAATGTTGAAATACTACTAACTGTAGTATATAGTTTGCAATAGGTATATAGTTCTTCCCTATATGCCCCTCTATTATTAACTTCTAATTGTATTGCCATACATTTGTTCTGGTTCATGGAAGTGATTTCTAGTATTTGTACAGTTGATCATGGACATTGCCTACCATAGGATTCAGTTTTATACATTCCCATCTTTTGACCTCCAACTTCCCTTCTGGTGACATATATGACTCTGAGCTTCCCCTTTCCACCTCATTCACACACCATTCGGCACTGTTAGTTATTCTCACATCTTGCTACCGACACCTCTGTTCGTTTCCAAAGATTTAAGTTCATCCTAATTGCTCATACTAAGCAACCACTCCCCATTCTTAAGCCTCATCCTATATCTTGGTACCTTATATTTCATGTCTATGAGTTTACATATTATAATTAATTCCTATCAGTGAGACCCTGCAATAACTGTGTCTGGCTTATTTCACTCAGTGTATTGCCCTCGAGGTTTTGTCATCAACCCATTTTTTTTTTAATATGGCTTTGTTCACTCACCATACATTCCATCCCAAGTGAATAATCGATGGTCTGTGCATGGTCATACATTTATGTGTTCACCACCTTCACCACTATCTATATAAGGGCATCTACATTTCTTCCACATGGCAGGAGGGAGAGTCAAAGAAGATAGAGAGGCAAAAGAAAGAGAAAAAAAAAATGACAGCTAGGAAGCAGCAAAAGGAAAAATAACCTTAAATCAAAGTAGAATAAAGAATCAGACACCACCACCAATGTCAAGTGTCTAACATGCCTCCCCTATTCCCCCCTCTTATCTGCATTCACCTTGGTGTATCACCTTTGTTACATTAAAGGAAGCATAATACAATGATTCTATTAGTTACAGTCTCTAGTTTATGCTGATTGCATCCCTCCCCCAATGCCTCCCCATTTTTAACACCTTGCAAGGTTGACATTTGCTTGTTCTCCCTTGTAAAAGAACATATTTGTACATTTTATCACAATTGTTGAATACTCTAGATTTCACCAAGTTACACAGTCCCTGTCTTTATCTTTCCTCCTTTCTTGTGGTGTCTCACATGCTCCCCACCTTCCTCTCTCAACCGTATTCGTAGTTACCTTTGTTCAGTGTACTTACATTGTTGTGCTACCATCTCCCAAAATTGTGTTCCAAACCATGCACTCCTGTCTTCTATCACCCTGTAGTGTCCCCTTCATTATTTCCTGTAGGGCAGGTGTCTTGTTCACAAAGTCTCTCATTGTCTGTTTGCAGGAAAATATTTTGAACTCTCCCTCATATTTGAAGGACAGCTTTGCTGGATTTCTTGGTTGGCGGTTTTTCTCTTTCAGTATCTTAAATATATCACACCACTTCCTTCTTGCCTCCATGGTTTCTGCTGAGAGATCTGCACATAGTCTTATTAAGCTTCCTTTGTATGTAATGGATTGCTTTTCTCTTGCTGCTTTCAGGATTCTCTCTTTGTCTTTGACATTTGATAATCTGATTATTAAGTGTCTTGGCATAGGCCTATTCATATCTCTTGTTTGGAGTACGCTGTGCTTCTTGGATCTGTAATTTTTTGTCTTTCATAAGAGATGGGAAATGTTCATTAATTATTTCCTCTATTATTGCTTCTGCCCCCTTTCCCTTCTCTTCTCCTTCTGGGACACCAATGATACGTACATTATTGTACTTTGTTTCATCCTTGAGTTCCCGGAGACGTTGCTCATATTTTTTCATTCTTTTCTCCATCTGCTCCTTTGCGTGCAGGCTTTCAGGTGTTTTGTTCTCCAGTTCCTGAGTGTTTTCTTCTGCCTCTTGAGATCTGCTGTTGTATGCTTCCATTGTGTCTTTCATCTCTTGTGTTGTGCCTTTCATTTCCATAGATTCTACTAGTTGTTTTTTGAACTTTTGATTTCTGCCGTATATATGCCCAGTGTTTCCTTTACAGCTTCTATCTCTTTTGCAATATCTTCGCTAAACTTTTTGATTTGATTTAGCATTATTTGTTTAAATTCCTGTATCTCAGTTGAAGTGTACGTTTGTTCCTTTGACTGGGCCATAACTTTGTTTTTCTTAGTGTAGGTTGTAATTTTCTGTTGTCTAGGCATGGTTTCCTTGGTTATCCAAATCAGGTTTTCCCAGACCAGAACAGGCTCAGGTCCCAGAGGGAAGAAATATTCAGTATCTGGTTTCCCTGTGGGTGTGTCTTAGAAAATTGCTCCACCCTTTGATGCCTCAGGTCACTGTGCTTTTCTGCCCAGCAGGTGATGCCTGTTAGCCTATAATTCTTGACTGGTGTGAGGAGGTGTGGCCGTGTTCCCCCAGGCTCTGGGGTCTGGTTCTGAATGGAAAGGGCCC
This sequence comes from Choloepus didactylus, assembly GCF_015220235.1. Classification (NCBI taxonomy): domain Eukaryota; kingdom Metazoa; phylum Chordata; class Mammalia; order Pilosa; family Megalonychidae; genus Choloepus; species Choloepus didactylus. Next base: position 8,655,635 of record NC_051320.1, on the reverse strand, counting down.
CACCCCTTTCCTCCTAGAGAAGACAGACCCCCCAGGTGGAGGTCATTAGCATTTCAATGGTCTCGCTCTCTGCTTGTGCTGTCTCCACCCTTCCCAGAGTCACAGCCCTGGAAACTGAATATGACTGGGGCTTTCTCCACTGAGCCGAAAGAGAAACAGATAGTCCCCTTGAGACCCAGTCCAAGGCAACCCTCTGGGTCTCCAAGGTCAGTCGTCACCCAAAGCCTCTGTCTGTTTTTTGGGGCTGCGTACCTGTAGTGAGCAGTTCACACTCGCTACTTAAAACCCCAGTTGGAGCTCAGCTGAGCTGTATTCGCTTGCTGGGAGAGAGCTTCTCTCTGGAACCACGAGGCTTTGCAGCTCGGGCTATGGGGGAGGGGTTCTCACGACTTGGATCCACAGGTTTTACTTACAGATTTTATGCTGTGATCTCGGGCATTCCTCCCAATTCAGGTTGGTGTATGATGAGTGGATGGTCTCGTTTGTCCCCCCACAGTTATTCTGGATTATTTATTAGTTGTTTCTGGTTTTTTGTAGTTGTTCCAGGGGGACTACTTAGCTTCCACTCCTCTCTATGCCGCCATCTTGCCCCGCCTCCCATTTTAACCACTTTTATATATACAATTCATTGGTGTTAATTACATTCACAATATTGTGCAACCATCAGCACCATCCATTACCAAAGCAATTTCATCACCCCAGACACTGTACCTGTTAAGCATTAACTCCCCATTCCCAGACACTCCCCACCCCCACACCTGGTAACTTGTTCTCTACTTTATATCTCTATGAATTTTCATTTCTAGTCTTTGTATATAAGTTGATACCATAGAATATTTGATTGCTTGCATCAGGCTTATTCATTCAACATGATGTCTTCAAGGTTCACCCATGTTGTAGAATGTATTAGAACTTCATTCCTTTTTATGGCTGAATAATATTCCATTGTAAGCACATACCACATTTTGTTTAACCATTCATCTGTTGATGGACTTTTGGGTTGCTTCTACCTTTTGGCTGTTGTGAATAATGCTGCTGTGTACGTTGATAACTGTTTGAGTCACTGTTTTCAATTCTTTGGGATATTCTAGGAGTGGGATTGCTGGGTTTCTGGTAATTCTTTGTTCAACTTTCTCAGCAACTGCCCAGATGTTTTCCGGAGTGGCTGCACCATTTCACATTCCCACCAACAGTATACAGAGGTTTCAATTTCTCTGCATCCACATCAACACTTGTTATTTTCCATTTTTGAATAATAGCCATCCTATTGTGTGTGAAGTGGTATCATTGTGGTTTTGATTTGCATTTCCCTAATGGCTGATAATTTTGAGCATCTTTTCTTGTGCTCATTGGCCATTTGTATCTCTTCTTTGGAGAAAAGTCTATTCAAGCCCTTTGCCCATTTTTTAAACATTTTTTTTTAATTGTGGTAAGCTATGCATAAATTAAAACCATTTAAACCATTTTTAAGTGTACAGTTCAGTAACATTACGTCCATTGACAATGTTGTGCAACCATCACCACTATCTCCTTCCAGAATGTTTTTATCATCCCAAGTGAAAAATCTACTCATTAAAGCAAAAACTCCATTCCCCTCTGCCCCACTTCTGGTGACCTCTATTTTGCTTTCCAGAGCTCTTTGAAAGCTGATTCTGACCATTTCTGCTGGTTTTTCAGTGTTGCTGTTTTGGGGACGGAATCCTGGAGTTTCTCCTTATAGGGTTGTTTTGAAGATAAAATGAGTAATGCATGTTAAATGCTTAGGAAAATGTCTAGCCCTGGTAAGCACTATGTAAATGTTAGTTATTATCATTCTCTCTTGGAACCTGGCTGGTAAAGTACATTGAAGGAAGTGGCTGGGTGAAAGACAAAACTATTGGTGAGCAGAACGATGGCCAGCCACTGCCCCCGGAGCTCGGAGGGTGCATGTGGAACAGCGGATAGTGAGGAAGGGAGAGGCCCATCGTGCCTAAATGGAGCCACCAGCTACTTATCTTATTGTTGCCCTGTGGGAATTTTGGCCTAGTCTTGGTGATCTTGCCATATTTTTCAAGAAAATACGTAAGTCCTAAGTGAAGTCTCCTATTTTAAAAATATTAACAGCTAATTCAATTTTTTAAACCTGAAAGCCAAAAATATACAAGTTCAACCAAAATACATATTTTTAGGTTATGTTTAGCCTAAGGACATTTAGTTTATGTGACTTCTGTTAGAGAAATGGTATAAAAGCTGAGAAATACAAGTAAAGCCAATAAAAACTGGTCCTCTATTCCTTTTAGGCTAAGAACCCTTGATATAGGATAACATTTTTATGTAAGCTTTACCAAAAAGGACCATGACTAAGCTCATTAGAGAAAAGAATCCTGAAAGGAAAAAGCTGATCCACTTTTTTTTTTTTTTGTATTTTTTTTTTTTTATTAAATTCAGTTTTACTGAAATACATTCACACGCCATACAATCATCCATGGTATACAATCCACTGTCCACAGTATGATAACATAGTTATGTGTTCATCACCACAATCTATCTCTGAACATTTTCCTTACATCAGAAAGAACTAGAACAAGAATAAAAAATAAAAGTGAAAGAAAGAACACCCAAATCATCCCCCCATCCCACCCCATTTGTCCTTTAGTTTTTATCCCCATTTTTCTACTCATCCATACACTAGATAAAGGGGGTGTGATCCACAAGGTCTTCACAATCACACCGTCACCCCTTGTAATCTACATTATTATATAATTGTCTTCAGGAGTCCAGACTGCTGGGTTGGAGTTTGATAGTTTCAGGTATTTACTTCTAGCTATTCCAATACATTAAAACCTAAGAGGTGTTATCTATATAGTGCATAAGAATGTCCACCAGAGTGACCTCTCGACTCCATTTGAAATCTCTCAGCCACTGAAACTATTTCGTCTCATTCTGCATCCCCCTTTTGGTCAAGAAGATACTCTCAGTCCCATGATGCCGGGTCCACATTCATCCCGGGAGTCATATTCTGCATTGCCAGGGAGATTTACACCCCTGGGAGTCGGGTCCCACGTAGGGGGGAGGGCAGCGAGTTCACCTGTCGAGATGGCTCAGTTAGAGAAAGAGAGGGCCACATCTGAGCAACAAAGAGGTACTCAGGCGGAGACTCTTAGGCACCATTACATACAACTTTAGACTCTCCTTTGTGGTAATGAGCTTCATAAGGGCAAGTCCCATGCTCGAGGGCTCAGCACATCAAACTGCCAGTCCCAATGTTTGTGACAACATCAGCACCAGTCCAGGTGAGGATGTCCAACGCATCCACACCTTCCCCCAGATCCTTGGGGCTGGGGAGGGGGAGGCTGTAAATATATTTTTTATTATCTGCCCAAATTACTCTAGGATGTGTCACTATTTCACTCCAGCCTATAGTAACCTACCGTATCTCACTTCCTATTCAAAGTTCCATGCAATTGTGGTGTTTGAACAAATCGACTGTAGAGTTGTACCATTTAGAAAATTTAGATCCTGTACCAAATAGATATCTCTTCCCTTGGTCTCATATGGAAGTTGAAGTTTTAAAACACAATCAGTTTCAACCTTTACCCTTTGGCCTGGCTTGCCCTGGTCTTAACCAGACCTGCTTCATTCATATCATTAATTGAAGTCTGGGCTCTTTTTCAGCTTTTTTTTTTTTTTTTTGACAGTGGCTGTATGCACTAATACTGACATTCATATCTGCCAAGCTCTATCTCTGAGTTTCAGGTGTCTCAGAGATATGCATTGTTCCAGAGACCAATCAGGTTATATGCTAGGGGCTGATCCACTTTTGAGGGCTAAGGCAAATGGGGCCTGGATGGAACGTCTCCCTAACAGCAGAATCAGGTGTTTTTGTTAACCACAATCAAGTATTTTTCTCATAACACTGGAAAGAATGCAAATAATATATTTAGCCTGTAAATGGTCAAAGTACCTATAAATGTTAAGTTATTGTTATAATTTCCTTGTTTTTTTCGTTGTCTTTAAAATTTTAACCTGAATGTAGAAAACATTTTATTCAACCATAGATAAGAAAACTGCACCATGTTTAAAGATTAATATGGTTGATCATGATTTTAAAAGTTTAGAAAGATGCATAACTACCTCCCCAAATTTTAATTTGTTTCCATTTATAAATATATTATTGTATATTTGTATATTCAAAGCAGATACAGTTACAGTTGCCTACTACCAAATGGAAAATCCCACTGTTCACCCTGTATATTTATTAGAGCAAATGTTTCAGAATTAAAATTTGCGAATGAAAAATTTCTAGTAATGACCACAATATCATTAGAGAACCTGTTCAGTAATCAGAAGCAGTGGTACTTGACTTAAGTTGATTCTATTTCATCCCAGGGTTGTCAGGTATACTTTCCAAATCTTAGTTATTGGTTAGGAAATGTGAAGATCTTAGAATTCCTAGGAGTGGGAAATAAAGAAACAGATGGATTTAATGACTGTAAGTTGAACATACACTGAAAACCTCCTTGATCATATTAGAAAAATTTATAAGTTTAGGGCTGTTTTGTTGACTCATGTTTTCCCCAGAAGTCTTAAATATAGTAGTAGGTACAATGTGAAGTTTCAAATATTTAATTTAAAGACATGTCCTTTGTGTAGAAAGCTTGCACTGATCTCCAAATAATACAAACCTAGAGGGAAACAGTGGGGGTGGGGAATGGGAAAATTATTTAAGCTCAGTCATGGAAAAACTTTGCAACTGATAAAAATTCCATCTTGTTCAAGAATAAAATAGAATTCTTTCAGCTCTTCCCAATTTCCATTCCAGCCAGATTTTTTTTTTTTTTAAATTAACACTCAGGGGTTACTTTGATCTCCAAAATGTTTTTTTAAAATAACTTTTTTATGACTGACATAGTTTATTGGCTTTGAATTATCACTTCACAGTAGTGATGCTCCCCAAACTTTGACCCCCATCAGGCATTATTGAGATGAAGCTTGATGGGACACAGCTGAACTGCATCAAAATTCAGACATACCCCATTCCTTGGCCTGTTGGGGAGAGAAATGGAAGTATAAGTTGGAATGCATTTACTATCTGTGCACTGATTCATTTACCAAACATGTAATTCCTTACATTATCAGTCAGGGCAGGCTGACTATTAGAACAAACCAGCCCAGTCTTGGGGTTTAATAGGATAGAACTTTATCTCTCACTCATGAGTCGGGTCAACTTGGGCTGTCACAGTTGAGCTGCAAGGAAGAAACTTTTCCAGAAGGCTGGATGCATGTTTGTGCAAGCCCAGACAGCTCAGTGGATGTAGGGGCCGTGAGGAGAGGGCAGAGTGTGGGATGTGTGGGGTAGGGGCCTCCAGAGTGTGACCCAGCTGCTATTGGGAGTCACCCTTCAATCAAACCACAGTCCAGGAGAAGTAGTTTGGGAGGTAACAGAGATTCTGACTGACATGTTATTTGGGAGTCCCCTTTCGGACAATGTGTTGAAGATCTCCAGCAGGCAGCTGGATATATGAATCTGAAGCCATGGGAATGGCATGACCTGAGGAGACAGATCCGAGACACTGAGAACTCCCAAGTAGATAATGTTTGAAAGCCTATGTCACCAGGGAGGGAGCTTAGTGGGCTCAGAACAGAATCCCAAGGAACTCATTATTGAAAGGGAGAGAAATGATCCCACAAATGAGGGAGAAAAGGTATGGTCTAAGAAGTACAAGAAAAGGAAGGGAGCAGGATGTTTCTAGGAATGAGGTGTGGTCATTGGTGTCCATACCACAGAGAGGCCCAGTGTGGAGTCCAGCCAGTCTGCAGTGAGGCGGGAACAGAAGCCAGGTGCAGGGATTAGGAGTAAGAGGCTTGCTTTCCCATATCTCACATCATTTCCGCTAACTCACCCACATCCCTGGGAGTGAGCATTAGCACCTGTGCTGGTTTGGATATATTATGTACCCCAGAAAAAGCCATATTCTTTGATGCAATCTTGTGGGTGCAGATATATTAGTGGGGATTAAGTTGGAATGTTTGGTTTAGGTTGTTTCCATGATAACTCTGACTGGATAGTTTCCATGGAGTTGTGGCACCACCCATTCAGCATGGGCCTTGATTAGTTTACTAAAGCACTATATAAGTTCCGACAGAAAGAGCGAGCTTGCTACAGCCAAGAGGGACACTTTGAAGAATGCACAGGAGCTGAGAGAGGAGCTGCAGATGAGAGACAGTTTGAAGACAGCCATTGAAAGCAGACTTTTGCTCCGGAGAACTAAGAGAGGACACGCACCCCAAGAGCAACTAAGAATGACATTTTTTGAGGAACTGCAGCCTAGAGAGGAATGTCCTTGGAGAAAACCATTTTGAAACCAGAACTTTGGAGCAGACGCCAGCCAGCTAACAGGTTTTCCAGACACCATTGGCCATCCTCCAGTGAAGGTACCCGATTGTTGACGACTTACCTTGGACACTTTATGGCCTTAAGACTGTAATTGTGTAACCAAATAAAACCCCTTTATAAAAGCCAATCCATTTCTGGTGTTTTGCATAACAGCAGCATTAGCAAACTAGAACATACCCCATCTCTGACCCTCAGTATCCTCGTCTGCAAAGTAGGAAGGAACAATTGTCAAGTGGTGCCAGGCTCCAGGTGGGTCTCATGGTTTCCTAAAACAGCCCGAACTTGAATGGTATAACCTGACTGTTAGTAGAAAAGGACAGTGTTTCCTACATTAAACTTCACATTTTGATCCCTGCTGTCAATTCTGTAAATGAGATAAAGGGAAGCATTATGTAGTAACAGCTTTTGGGGAGAGTAGCAGCAGTATAAGGCAGCAAAGCTGTGGCCCCCTTTTCAATGAGCTAATTTGTATATGAAAGCTGAATAACAGTGCAAGCCATGTGCAGGAAAGAGTGATTCTGTGTTGCCTTTATGGAGTAAATAAGGATGGTGAATGTCCTGGTTTGTCACATAGAAGAGTATCATAAATGGTGAAATTAAGTGACACAAGAGGAGGAAAAAATTGGATGAAGAACAGAGAATTGTTGAGTGTCACATGGGCATCCTGGTGGAGAGGGTTGGAGCTAAGAAACATGATAAGCCCAGGAGGGAGATACAGACAAGGGACCCAATTCTGAGAATCATTGGGGCAGGAGTGTACATTATACAAGTCAAAGGGAGTAAATGATTTCCCAGGGGGCACTTGTGAAATAAGAAAAGTCTGCACAGGCTAGAACTCTGGAAAGCAACCCAGTCAAGAGAGGTAACACAAGGACAGCCAGGACTGCTACAAAGGGTCCAATAGGCCACACGCTGCACCTGTCCAGACTGCTGGGACAGTGCCTCCTGTAGGTGTGCAGCCCAGTGGCCCTGGAGAAGGAAGGAAAAGGTGACAGAGAGGAAACAGCAACCAAAGAAGTAGGAGGAGTACCAGACAAGGGTGTTCTCAGCATTGCAAGAGGGAGAAGTGAGGTCAAGCTGGAGTAGCAGAGTGTGAGTCTTGCCTGCAAGCATGGGAAGAGAAGAAGAAGGTCAAAGGAATGCTGCTGTTTTTGTGTGTTTGTCTTATGAAGGACAGAGGTGTGTTGTATGTGTGGTAGGCAACGGAAGTGAAAGAGGGTGGGAATGGTGAGGATGCCAGAGAGATGTGGGTATGTTTTTCTGGACCTTGCAGTTCCCAAGAGAAGTGTTAGGTAAGCTCTTAGGAACAGGGAGAGCTTGATGCCTGGATAGCCCTTCTGCGGGAGAGGAGAGGCAGCCAGTCAATCCTGCCACACAGATACCTCAATGTGCCAGATGTCTGAGGCCATCACCTGCCACAGCAGATGTCCAAAGCCAGGCACAGAATGAGTTTAACATCAAAGTTTCTGTCTCTGGAGGGAGAGAGAGGCATTCTGTTGAGAATAACAGAAATTCTATTAAAAAGGGTGCTGGATGTTGAACAACTCCATGCTTTCATACCTTATGCCCTGGCTTCATATCCTTGCTTCACATCTGGGCAAGTGGAATGTCCAAAGGACGTTATGTTCTGTAGCCCAGGCCTGGGTTAATTGCCCAGTGAAGGGGGTCCCCCATCACTGCCAACATGTGTGGGGACCCTGAAAAAGGTCAGCTTTCATATCTAATTATCAAGTTTTGCTTTATTCAACAAAGTGTTATATTCACCTGAAATGATTCATGTTTTTGTTAACCAAAAAGCAAATCAGTTCCTGATTTGAAGTAGACATCATGGTGTGTCCCTCATTTTGTCTGTATATCATTTCTACTCTGAGGTACGATAAACTCCTTCTCAGGATATACGGATGGAATATAGCATGCAATTTTCCTTCTTGCTGTTGCATAAAATTGACCAGGTCTGACCAAAATTCAAGGACCTTTCCCCAATCAAAACAAAAACATTTAAATGTTCTGCTTTTCTTTCAGGCAACTGAGAGAAAAAAATCTGAAGATGATTCCAGCTAAAGATACATTTTTTAAAATTCCAAGTCTACTTGTTTTTTTAAAATAAACAAAACCAAAACCCTCACTTAGCCTCCAGTACTTTAGTGGTAGTGGTTAGATGTAATACAATCAATATCTGTAATATTTTCTGCAAACAATTTCCAAGAGTAAGGACACAGATTAAGATTAATCTACCAATGTCACCTGCAGTAAGTCCCATGAGCCATTAGAAGAGACAGCTGCCTACATGCATGGTTTGAAATATAGATCCACCCAAATATAGATCCCCAACAGCTTACCATTCCTGACATTCGCCTTTATCTATACTTTCTGTTAGGTCACCTGATATTCCAGTAAAACATATCCATTTTATCTTGCAGGAATGCTGTACCCTTAAATTAAATTAAATCCATACCACTGAATCAGTTCATTAAATTAGTAACCAGGAGGGTCTAGCCCCTGAGAAACTTAGAGCACAAGTGGACTATGATTCTATGAAGGTGCAGCAGAAAGTCTAGAAATGCAGGAGGCCTTTGTACACACTGCTCCTTCTGCCTGACTTGCACCCACTCCCGATTTCCCTCACTTGGCTTACTACTGCTTAAAAGTCAGCTCAGAGCTCTGGGAAGCCTTCCCCAGCTCCCCTCCCATGGCTTGTCTGAATCATGGAACACACCACCTGGCATTAGAATGGTTCACTCTTCTCCCCAATGGACTGAATCTCTCCAGGGCAGAGAAGATAGACCATGTCTTTTATCTTCACATTCTTAGGACCTGCCAACATAAAACCTGTTGAATGTATGAATGAACCAGTTGGCAAAATGAAAACAAAGGGATGCCAAAAACTGCCCATTTGACTGTTTTACCTGGGGCAGGTAAGCATTCTAAGGTGTGAATTGCTATATCTTTAAAGGGGACACTGCTCTGGACTAAAAGCACTTCTGCCACCTGCGATCCTTGCCTATTGCTCCATATATGTTGACGACCACTCAGAGAAAGGATGTTTGGCAATTAACCGCAAGCTTACGGAGGGAAAAGGGGCCCAGAAGACAAAAACCAACAGAGAATTGGAGGCCAAAATATCCAATGAGTAGAAAATATGAAATATTTGAGTGCTGATGTGCTGCTTGATCCTGCAATGTTGTAAGGGGTGAGGGTAAGGAACTTTTGTGAAGATCTCTAGTTTTTACTGTTGGCTTAAACCAGGTGTTGGTACACAGAAGAATCATTTGTTTTCTTCTCCACCTCTCGTTCCAGGATGAGAATGCCTTCCCATCTCGAACTGTTCTGATGCCAGCTCACCGTGCCCTGGTAGAGATTTTTCTGTGGCCTATATTCTGACCACCCCTAAAAAGACAGGCATAGGTGAAAAGCTGTTTCAGTGTTGAGACTTTACGTTTAAAATGTTGCAAGTCAGCCAAAAGCCATCGCCAAGTGGGGAATCCTTCTCACATTATCATTCCAAGAAAACAGGTGCCGTCAGTTATTATACTTTCAAACTTCCCAATATCAGGTATAGTAATAATTATTGTATTTACTTGTAACTCACACTTTTCCAGGAAGGATTTCAAGTACCTGATTGCTATTCTTAAAGGAGAAGGTAAAAATCAATGTTTTCTCTCTTTCCCCATCTGTTTTTCCTGAATCACCATTTATTTTCCCTTTTTGTGTTTGTTTCATTTCTGATCACATTTTCTTTCAATAATAGTCGTTTTGAACTTATTGAAATCAAAGAAGAAAAAGTTGAATTCTATAAGAAGAAAAGAATACTTTTTTCCCTTCTAAGCGTGACATCAGCAGCTTCATAATCATGGTGACCTGGACTGTAATATAGGTTATTACCTTGAGAATGGAACCTATATAAAAAAGCCGGTATCTAAGAACAGCCCTCAGAATTATTAAACATTTGAAGGATTTTATATCCACTACTGAATTTCTATTTGCCATTATTCAGTGAAGTAGGAAAAGGTCAACACTAACCTGAATTGGATAGGGGCAGCAGGGCGCTAACTGATTTTATTACTTAGGGGAATCCAAAGGAACATTCTTACCTTTAAAGAGCTGCAGGGGTGAATAAGTCATGGAGAACTTCTTGTGTACCAGTGTGCACTTTTCTTCCTTAGACAGATTTGATCAAGATCCTGGCTGAGGCTGCAGAATGTCCCCTGTCTGAAGTTGTCACAGGTGGCTTTGGTGGCTCCAGCTCCCGGGCACCTGCACCATTACAAAGCAGCAATTCATTCTGTGACCTTCAGAGCCTGAGCACTTGTCCCTAAAGGTGTGATTGGGTCATGTCCATGCAGTTTGGACAGTACTGTCACAGACCAGTCCCGGGCAGTTTGGATGATGGATGTAGTTGTAAATGCAATCACAGTTACCCTTGGAATAAAATACCACTGAAGGCAGGTGACTTCACCTTTATCAATATTTTTCTGAGCAAGAGGGAGTATCTGATGAAGTTTAAGTTTTGCCTAAAATGTATTTCAGGCTAAGGAATCTAAGTGGCAGTTTAGCCAATTAGTTATGAGCACAGACCCCAGAGGCCAGACTGCATTTGCATTCTCCTTTCACAATTTATCAGCTGCATGTTTTAGTTTCAGTCTCACCTGTAAACTAGCACTTACCATGTACCAGATACTATTTTAAATATTAAGTGCTGCTGTTAATACTAATATATTCCTTAAACTTTGGAGGTAAAAATGGTCAAGGCTAAAATGTTCTATCTCTTTAAAAAAATAAGGCAGGTTATAAATATAATTTACAAAGAGTATTAAAATGACCAATTAATATTTCTAAAAGCTGAAAAATTTTTGTTTGTGAAAGCACTGGAAACTCACTTCTAAACAGCCTACCTTTACTAAGGTTGTAAGTGCCGGAAATTCAGAAAAAAAAATTTTTTTTCCTCAAACTAAAGTTTTTACCGAGTGTGAGAAATAACTGGAAATCACATTATATTCTGGAGAGTAGGTTTAGTAGATTTAAATCTTCTAAAAAATTTCTTATATTTGGATTTCCAATCTAGAGGTATGTGCCGGTATGAAACTCTTATGGACCCCAGAAGAGCCATAATCTTTTTTTTTTTTTTTAATCTTCATTTTATTGAGATATATTCACATACCACACAGTCATACAAAACAAATCGTACTTTTGATTGTTTACAGTACCATTACATAGTGGTACATTCATCACCTAAATCAATCCCTGACACCTTCATTAGCACACACACAAAAATAACAAGAATAATAATTAGAGTGAAAAAGAGCAATTGAAGTAAAAAAGAACACTGGGTACCTTTGTCTGTTTGTTTCCTTCCCCTATTTTTCTACTCATCCATCCATAAACTAGACAAAGTGGAGTGTGGTCCTTATGGCTTTCCCAATCCCATTGTCACCCCTCATAAGCTACATTTTTATACAACTGTCTTCGAGATTCATGGGTTCTGGGTTGTAGTTTGATAGTTTCAGGTATCCACCACCAGCTACCCCAATTCTTTGGAACCTAAAAAGGGTTGTCTAAAGTGTGCATAAGAGTGCCCACCAGAGTGACCTCTCAGCTCCTTTTGAATCTCTCTGCCAGAGCCATAATCTTTTAATCCAATCTTAATGGGTGGAAACTTTTTTTTTTTTTAATGCAATAAAAACTCATAACTTATTTATTACATGTAATATGTGTGCTTGTATTCCTCAAACATCTTTAGAACATCAGAATCTGTTAAAAAGCATCATAATCCATTTTATGTGGTGGGCTATGAAAAAAAATGCTGGATTATTATGCATTATAATAATATTACCATCTCCCTATCAATGAACCCACTCTTTCTCTCTTCATTGTCACTGCATGACGTGGATCTTCCCGGTATCACCTATTCAAAGGACTGTAGAGGCCACATTCTTTGCATACTTTACCTATTCGAACCATCTCAGCACATTGGGTGGAAACTTTTGATTGAATGTTCCCAACTGTAGGTGAGACATTTTGATTAGATCATTTCCATGGAGGTGTGGCTTTGCCCATTCAAGGTGGGTCTTAATTAGATCACTGGAGTCCTTTAAGAGGCTCAATAAGAGAACACAGCAGGAGCTGACAGAGATGCTTAGAGACGCTTGGAGATGCAGACAGAGGACATTTGGAAATGCTAAGATAAGAAGTGAAGCCTAGAGTTTGCCCCAGGGAAAAAAAGAGGACTCCCAGATGCTTAGAGAGAAATGCCCCAGGAGACCCAAGCAGAGAGCTGAGAGAAGCTAAGACAGACAGAGGCCCAAAGACATTTTGGAGAAACCCATTTCGAAAAGCAACCTGGGAGCAAAGGACCAGCAGATGCCAGCCATGTGCCTTCCCAGCTGACAGAGGTGTTCTGGATGCCATCAGCCTTTCCTCAGTGAAAGTATCTTCTCATTGATGCCTTAGTTTGGACACTTTTATGGCCTTAGAACTGTAAATTTGTAACCAAATAAATACGATTTATGAAAGCCAATCCATTCTTGGTATTTGCATAATGGTAGCATTAGCAAACCAGAACAAGGCACATTCATTTTGATATAATGGCCCTTTCGTTCAGATCTCCTAGTGTCACGGCCCAAGTGTGCCTTTGCTGCTGAGAGGCCAAAGAAGACACCAGGCAAGTTCAGAGGCATGAACTTTTTATTCAGGGCTTAGTTACAAGGGAAAAAATGGAAGTTGGTCACATTGCCCAGACTTCAGGAGCTTCTCTGGGTGTATTCAGGAGCTGCTCTGAATGGCAGCCAGTTCACAGCACAACATGGAAATAGTCTGCACTTTGGGGGGCTGAATAAGCTGGTTATAAGGGCTTGACATTCCAATGGGTATGAGAGCATAAGGCAGGAAGCAGGGTCTTACAACATCGGGAGGGATTGATTGTAATCAACAGGGAGGAGGGGAGGATTATAGAGATAACAGTATCTCAGGGAGTCTCAGGGAGGATGTAGTTTTGGGTATAGATTACAGTTAGCACCTGATATTACAAGGAGAATAGGTCAAACCTCAGCTGCCCTAGGTCAAGCAGAATGCTGTGTGCAGTCTTCAAGACACTTGGGAGCCAGGGGCTCCCACAGTCCACCTCCATGCAGCAATTTGCATTGACCATAGGACAGACATTGCATCCATAATCCAGAACAATACAGTGAACAGCAACCAGTACATATGGACAGTAATCCTATTAAAAAGTGGCACCATGGCCAAGTTAAAGAATTAAACTATTTGGACAAAGGATTATCAAATAAATGTTCAATATTTTGTATATGATCTGGCATGTGATCAAGAGCTTGTGTTACATTTTGTGAGTTATTGGGTACATATACACAACATTGATTATTAATTAAAGCACAGGTACACCTGGGGCTAAAATAGCTAAAGGATAAAACTACCAGTTGACTTTATTCTATATTTAGTTTTGTTTGTTTGTTTTACCGTTTCCTAATTTTGTCCACAGAAATAAATTTCCCTTTCTGCAAATTTCCTGCAACTTTCTATATCCATCCAGGTGTTTGTCCTACATTTTCTCTTTTTCATTTTGAAGCAACCAGTCATTTAGGACAAAATTACTTTCCTTTTCCTTTTAATACAAAACATCCTTTATATCTCTTATACTTAAGTTACCAAAATAATTTTGGAAACCATTTTCAAGTGGACGTTCTACAGCATACAACTACCACTACAATTAAAACTTGTTGGAATAATGCTAGATATTTAAAACACTTTAGTTGATGCATTATTGAAACAGTAATATACAATGTTTTAACAAGAATTAACAGCACATGCAGGAACAATATATAAGCTGAGTTTTCATTGGTGGATAAAAGAGCTCCAGGTGAGGGGGTTGCAAAGTTATACAGTTCCCTGGGGGGTGGGGATCCCAGATGGGGAATACAAATAACCTTTGGCATAATACCCCATGGGCTTAGGATTCTCAACCAGCACAGCTGCATGGGCCAGAACCAGAGCCAATTGACCTTATTTTCCCCAATTTCTAGTTTGTGGCACAGGCAAGAGCAGATTTTATCACTGCCCCACTGCGGCTTGAGGGCAGCTGGACCCCCTTATTTAAATTCATAAAGCCTGCATGGGCCCTGCAGTTACAATTTCAACAGGAGTGGGAGCTGCTGCTTTGGGTCTGGAGTTAATGCTGGTACAGTCATCGAGTCCATTGTTGTAAGGAGTTTCTATCATCCTTTAAATATTCCTTTAAAAGGCCATACATTCTTTCAATTAACCCAGCTGCTGTGGGATTATAGGGCAAGTGAAATGTCCAAAGGACATTATGTTCTGTAGCCCAGGCCTGGGTTAATTGTCCAGTGAAGAGGGTCCCCCATTGCTGTCCATGTGTGTGGGGATCCCCAAAAAGGCACTTAATTTTTCCAAGCTATGTATGGTAGCTCGTTAGTTGGCCTTGCCCCCTGGGAAGGCCAGCAGCAGTCCCGTAGCCATATCTATGGTGGTGAAGGCATATTTTGCCCCTTTGGACAGAGGAAGGGGGGCAATATAGTCTAATTGCAACCAGGTGAGAGGAATCTGGTCTTGGCTGATGGGTCCAAGTCAGTTAGGAAGCATTCTGGGTTGTCGTAGTGAACAGAAGGGGCTAGCATCCACATCCTGTATACCTTTTAACCCTTGTCAGGTGATAGGCAGGTGAAACTGCTGCACCAGCTTCCACAGGGCCTGGTACCCTTGGTGTCCAGTTTTCTGATGCAGCCATTCAGTCACCTCATGCATCATTGCTGTTAAGCTGCGAAATTTCACTAGGACATCTGCTTCTGCATTACCTGGCAATGAGTTAACATTATGGGCAGAAATATGGAGAGCAATTACCTTGTATTTCTGGCAGGCCGTCCAGATTTCTCCCCCCAGTTCCTTCCCCCATAGGGGGCGGTCGACCACCATCCATTGCTCCTGCTTCCCTTGTGGCCATCCGTACTGTTAGACCTTGATATACAGCCCATTATCTGGCAGATATTCAAGGTGTCTCCTGGTTCATGGACAATTACCATCCATACAGCCCACAGCTCAGCCCACTGGCTGCTTTGCAAAGTTCCAGTCTCCCACACATGATGTCAGTATTTGGCTGGACAGTCATGGCCGTCCAGGTAGCATGTTGCCCAAGGGCCAATCCATCAGTACACCATGCAGAGTCAGGTATACTCCCTTGTCTGTCAATGGTGGGCATGGGAGGAACCACCTCAGGAGGATCAACGGGAGGCAGGGCATGCTGCTCTTCTACCCGGGAGACTGGTCCTAAAATTTCATGCATTTCTTCACTCAGAGGGCTTTTATTAAAAATGCTATGTTGCAGGAGGTACACTTTCCATTTTGTCAGCATGCTCAGCTGAGAACTCCCCGAATGGGGCTTGTTTACAGTATCTTGTATCAACCCCTGTATAGGAATGGTTGTTTGTAAGGTCACTGGGCACCTTTGCATTAGCCCTTCAACTTATAACAGAGCATTGTAAGCTGCACACAATTTCTTTTCCAAAGGACTGTATCTGAGTTCTGCATCC
Organism: Choloepus didactylus; assembly: GCF_015220235.1. Lineage (NCBI taxonomy): Eukaryota > Metazoa > Chordata > Mammalia > Pilosa > Megalonychidae > Choloepus > Choloepus didactylus. The sequence continues at coordinate 8,639,708 of NC_051320.1, read as the reverse complement.
TCCCATAGTTGGGACCAAAATCCAAATAGTACAAGTTTAGCCTGTTGTGTTTGCCACAAACCCCACCCAAAGCCAATATTGGCACTGGCCACATCCAATTCATAGGGTATATCAGGGTCCACCCCCCTTAAAGCCTGTGCTTGTGTGACAGTTCGCTTAGCTTTTATAAACACAGCCTGCCATAGAAAATCCCATTCCCATGCTTTTCCTTTTCTACTTAGAGTGTACAAGCGTTTTAAAAATTTTAAATATAGTATAAACAGTTTCCAATAACCTGATAAATCAAGAAAAGCTATTAATTGTTTAGGAGTCAGTAGTGTAGGATAACTTTGTATTTTAACAACAACAGCTGAAGAAATAGCTTTAGTTTTTCCCAACCAGACAATACCCAAGAACTTGATAGAATGTCCATGCTCTTGTAATTTGCTTCAATTTATCACCCATCCCCGACTTTCAAGGTGGGTCACCACTGTGCTAGCAGTGATTTCCAGTTCTGGAAGAGAATTACTGTTTAGCATGATATCATCAATATAGTGAAACATAGTGACATTCTTAGGGGGTGTCCATTTCTTCAAATCTTGTGCTACCAGTCCATGCAGATGGTGGGACTGTGGCAATTCTGTTGTGGCAACACAGTGAAAGTCCACTGTTGTCCTCCCCACGTGAAGGCAAATGCAGACTGATTGGAAAGAGCTAAAGAAATGCTGAAAAATGCATTAGCACGATCCAACAAAAAAATGATACAGGCCTAATTGTGTACTGATGCCTTGCAGCAGGGTAGCAATGTTTGGTACTGCAGCAAACAAAGGGGGTATTACTTTATTCAGTTCTCTGTAATCAGTAGTCATCCCCCAGGTCCCATCAGGTTTTTTTACTGGCTAAACAGGGATATTGACAGGACTGTGAGTGGGGACAATGATGCCCACTCTTTCTAGATCCTTTATAGTGGCAGTGATCTCCTGACAGCCTCCGGGCAGCTTATACTGGTGCACTGCTACTATGTGCCTGGGAGGAGGCACCTTCACTGGCAACCATTTAGCATGGACCCTGAGAACAGCTTGGACAATGTGACACTTGAGGCGAAACTCCGCTATAGTAGTTTGCAAGGTAAAGTTTTGCAAAATGTCAATTCCTAGTATATACTCTGGAATAGGGGACATATATACTGTATAAGTTTGAGGGGGCAGTCAGCCAATTTGCATTACTACCCACCTCTGTGTTGCTTTAATTCCTTGCCCCCCCCCCCCCCCCAGCAATGGTTAATGTGGGGCCTCCGGTTTGTGGTCTTTTTCCATATATTAGGGTACATTCAGCTCTGGTGTCAACTAGAGCCAAAACTCTATGCTCATTGGTTGGGGACCAGAAAATAGTTCTATGTGTGACCTCCAATCCCCAGTGTCCCTATGAATTGTTCTCGGGGTTCTTGGCCCCACCCCTAATCTAGGGGAAAGGGAGCCTCCCAGACCTCTTCGGCTGGAGGAGCAGAAGCCTCCTTACGAGGCATGGGTCGGGGTTCATAGATTTTGGTAGCACAGGCCCGTGCTCCCCGGAGCCTTCCCTCTGGAGCAGACCTGTGAAAAGACGATTCCGGTGGCGCTGCATGGGGTGTCCGGGCTGGGGAGGGGGATTGGCTCTCTGACCCCGAGTGCTGAGGGGTCCCACGGCGGGGGCGCTGTCTGCGGGGATCTGAGTGATGCGAACGGGCGGTCTTCCCAAGTGAGGAGGGGACAGACGGGGCCAGGTCCGCAGGACCCAGAAGCTTGATGGGTTTACAGTACAGGGGAGCCAGGCTGGCCCAGGCAGGCCTCGGGCGACAGGGAGCAGCCACATCATGCTGAGCAGGCTGCGCCGTCAACGGTGGGCCCGGGTGGGGCGCGGAGAGGTCCCCCGGGGGCGCATGGCTCGGGGTCTGAGGTCGCTTCCCTGCCCCAGGGGGCGTCCCTCCCTCCAGCCACCGTCCATTCGGGTCCCTGCTGCGCCTCCCTGCCGGGAGCTGGGCCCTCCACGCTCCGCAGGCCCCCGGCCTCTGCGCCCAGTGCCCTCTCCAGCGCTCAGGTCCCCTTGCTTTTGCCCCTTTTGTTTGCATGTTTTAAGCCCAGGCTTTCCCCATCCGCCGGCCCTGTCTGGCCGGTGCGCCCTGCGTTCTCGGCGCCTAGCGCGGATTGGGGCGCCTGGTCTGCTGAGTGGGTGACAATCTGCAGGAGTCCTGGGAGCGCTTCACCCTGCAGTAGAAGCTCAAGTGCTCCCGGTGTGGCAAGAGGAAATAAGAAAAGGCTGGTTCTCAGGACAGAGCGTTAAGGGATAGAACTTTCCACCAAAGTCATAGGAAGGCAGAAAGGAATTTAAAGGCAAAATTTAAAAGTGATATAATTTAAAAAAAAATCATTCTTTGGGGTCTAAGGCAAGCTTTACCTCACAAATCTCTTAACGGCTGATAAAATACTAGTCATTTAAATGCGAATGTGAGTTAAGAATATTCCTTCTCTTACTCTTGCCTCCAGATAACTGCTTTTTCCTTTCATTTTCTTTCCCAATGAGTTTTACATAAACAAAAGAAAAAAGAAAAAAAATTTTTTCAATGAAAATTAATATGGAAGAAAATTTAACTTATGGATTGTTCTCATCCCTGTGCCTAATTTAACCATTTTATCTTTCTTCTTTTTCCATGTACTAATGATTTTTTACCTTTTAAAAATGTTACATTTAACTATCCTGGAAGAATCTCATAGATTTTAATGTATTAGAGGCATTTTGAAATAACAAGCATCTATCTTGGATTGTTCATTTTGATTCTTGTTGAATTTAGATGCTATAAACTTCCCAGAATGAGTTTGAGTTTCAGTTTATAAGAATTGAAAAACAAAGAAAAAATTTACTAGAAAAATTTTTGCAAATATATTTTATTTAGGGCTCATAATGCACACAGTGATTTGTTGTTTGAAAATGAATCTAAAAATAAGTAAACATAGTTCACCTTTAATTTTCAAATATACGTCCTTCTTTCTAGATCCTAAACTCCTTTATTGGTGTGTTCTTTATCCTAAGAGGTTACACGATGGGCAGATTTATCTGGCAAAGGTAAGTCTTTTGCCATTCAAGTCTGGTATGTGTTTTGTGGAAAAACAAGGACACATGGGAGCAAAAAGAGTGCAAAAAAAAAGGAGAAACTGGAACTCATGGTTTCTTTTGTTTGTTTGTTTGTTTGTTTGTTTCATTTTTATTGAGATTGTTCAGATACCATACTATTATCCAAAGATCCAGAGTGTACAATCACTTGCCCCTGGGTACCCTCATACAATTGTGCATCCATCACCACACTTAATTTTTGTTCAATTTTTAGAACCTTTTCATTACTCCAGGCAAGAAATAAAGTGAAAGATGAAAAAAGAAAAAAAAGAAAAGGAAACTCTAATCCTCCCCTATCCCTAACCAACCCCCCTCAATTGTTGACTCATAGTGTTGGTACACTACATTTGTTACTGTTTATGAAAAAATGTTGAAATACTACTAACTGTAGTATATAGTTTGCAATAGGTATATATTTCTTCCCTATATGCCCCTCTATTATTAACTTCTAATTGTATTGTCATACATTTGTTCTGGTTTGTGGAAGCAATTTCTAGTATTTGTACGGTTGATCATGGACATTGCCCACCATAGGATTCAGTTTTATACATTCCCATCTTTTGACCTCCAACTTTCCTTCTGGTGACATATATGACTCTGATCCCCTTTCCACCTCATTCACACACCATTCAATGCTGTTAGTTATTCTCACATCTTGCTACCGACACCCCTGTTCATTTCCAAACATTTAAGTTCATCCTAATTGAACATTCTGCTCATACTAAGCAACCACTCCCCATTCTTAAGCCTTGTCCTATATCTTGGTACCTTATATTTCATGTCTATGAGTTTACATATTATAATTAGTTCCTATCAGTGAGACCCTGCAATATTTGTCCTTATGTGTCTGGCTTATTTCACTCAGTATATTGCCCTTGAGGTTTTGTCATCAACCCATTTTTTTTTTTAATATGGTTTTGTTCACTCACCATACATTCCATCCCAAGTAAATAATCGATGGTTCTCTGCATGGTCATACATTTATGTGTTCACCACCTTCACCACTATCTATATAAGGGCATCTACATTTCTTCCACAAGGCAGGAGGGAGAGTCAAAGAAGGTAGAGAGGCAAAAGTAAGAGGAAAAAAAATGACAGCTAGGAAGCAGCAAAAGGGAAAACAACCCCAAATCAAAGTAGAATAAAGAGTCAGACACCACCACCAATGTCAAGCATCCAACATTCCCCCCCATCCCCCCCATCTGCATTTACCTTGGTGTATCACCTTTGTTACGTTAAAGGAAGCATAATACAATGATTCTATTAGTTACAGTCTCTAGTTTATGCTGATTGCATCCCTCCCCCAATGCCTCCCCATTTTTAACACCTTGCAAGGTTGACATTTGCTTGTTCTCCCTCGTGAAAGAACATACTTGTACATTTTATCACAATTGTTGAATACTCTAGATTTCACCAAGTTACACAGTCCCAGTCGTTATCTTTCCTCCTTTCTTGTGGTGTCTCACATGCTCCCCACCTTCCTCTCTCAACCGTATTCATAGTTACCTTTGTTCAGTGTACTTACATTGTTGTGCTACCATCTCCCAAAATTGTGTTCCAAACCACGCACTCCTGTCTTCTATCACCCTGTAGTGCTCCCTTTAGTATTTCCTGTAGGGCAGGTGTCTTGCTCACAAAGTCTCTCATTGTTTGTCAGAAAATATTTTGAGCTCTCCCTCATATTTGAAGGACAGCTTTGCTGGATATAGGATTCTTGGTTGGCGGTTTTTCTCTTTCAGTATCTTAAATATATCACACCACTTCCTTCTTGCCTCCATGGTTTCTGCTGAGAGATCTGCACATAGTCTTATTAAGCTTCCTTTGTATGTAATGGATCGCTTTTCTCTTGCTGCTTTCAGGATTCTCTCTGTCTTTGACATTTGATAATCTGATTATTAAGTGTCTTGGAGTAGGCCTATTCAGATCTCTTCTGTTTGGAGTATGCTGTGCTTCTTGGATCTGTAATTTTATGTCTTTCATAAGAGATGGGAAATTTTCATTAATTATTTCCTCTATTATTGCTTCTGCCCCTTTTCCCTTCTCTTCTCCTTCTGGGACACCAATGATACGTACATTATTGTACTTTGTTTCATCCTTGAGTTCCCGGAGACGTTGCTCATATTTTTTCATTCTTTTCTCCATCTGCTCCTTTGCATGTAGGCTTTCAGGTGTTTTGTTCTCCAGTTCCTGAGTGTTTTCTTCTGCCTCTTGAGATCTGCTGTTGTATGTTTCCATTGTGTCTTTCATCTCTTGTGTTGTGCCTTTCATTTCCATAGATTCTACTAGTTGTTTTTTTGAACTTTTGATTTCTGCCATATACATGCCCAGTGCTTCCTTTACAGCCTCTATCTCTTTTGCAATATCTTCTCTAAACTTTTTGAATTGATTTAGCATTAGTTGTTTAAATTCCTGTATCTCAGTTGAAGTGTACGTTTTTTCCTTTGACTGGGCCATAACTTTTTTTTCTTAGTGTAGGTTGTAATTTTCTGTTGTCTAGGCATGGTTTCCTTGGTTATCCAAATCAGGTTTTCCCAGACCAGAACAGGCTCAGGTCCCAGAGGGAAGAAATATTCAGTATCTGGTTTCCTTGCAGGTGTGTCTTAGAAAATTGCTCCACCCTTTGATGCCTTGGGTCACTGTGCTTTTCTGTTAGCCTATAATTCTTGACTGGTGACGCCTGTTAGCCTATAATTCTTGACTGGTGTGAGGAGGTATGGCCGTGTTCCCACAGGCTCTGGGGTCTGGTTCCCAATGGAAAGGGCCCCACCCCTTTCCTCCTAGAGAAGACAGAACCCTCAGGTGGAGGTCATTAGCATTTCAATGGTCTCTCTCTCTGCTTGTGGTGTCTCCACCCTTCCCCGAGTCACAGCCCTGGAAACTTAAAATGACTGGGGCTTTCTCCACTGAGCCGAAAAAGAAACAGATAGTCCCCTTCAGACCCAGTCAAGGCGACCCTCCGGCTCTCCCAGGTCAGTCGTCACCCAAAGCCTCTGTCTGTTTTTTGGGGCTGCGTACCTGTAGTGAGCAGTTCACACTACTTAAAACCCCAGTTGGAGCTCAGCTGAGCTGTATTTGCTTGCTGGGAGAGAGCTTCTCTGTGGCACCACGCGGCTCTGCAGCTCGGGCTATGGGGGAGGGGGTCTCCCGACCTGGTTCCGCAGGTTTTACTTACAGATTTTATGCTGTGTTCTCGGGCATTCCTCCCAATTCAGGTTGGTGTATGATGAATGGATGGTCTCGTTTGTCCCCCCACAGTTATTCTGGATTATTTACTAGTTGTTTCTGGTTTTTTGTAGTTGTTCCAGGGGGACTGCTTAGCTTCCACTCCTCTCTATGCCGCCGTCTTGCCCCTTCCATGGTTTCTTTTTTATGACTCATTCTGAGGTGGCATTTTAGATTGCACAGGCGTGACATAATGAAGGGCATTGGGTGAGGATACCTGCTTTCTTCTGGCCCTGAGCAGGTATATGATCTTGGGCAAATCATTTGAGCCCCAAGCTTCTGACTTTTTCTTTTGTTCTTGTTCTATGAAATGAAGACTATACAACCAATAACTGCACTGGCCACTGCTCGATCCATTCATTTTTCATCCCTTTGTAACTGAGAAGTTAAGATTTAAATAATTATGATGACTGAATCATTACATAGATATCTTTTTCTTACTTTCCAGTGTATTGTAGAAGAGCCCAAAGAAACTACTTGAAATTACTGAAATCCACGGAATTGCAAATTGTGGGTTCTTGACTGGCCCTACCTTGTACCCTATTTTACAACTTTAGAGTCATAATCATGAAGACAACCCCTTATTATTAATGAAGGAATTTGAGTCAGCTCGGAACTAACCATTGACTTGTTCTTGTAATGGTTAGTTTAGTTCCAGCTTAGCTCCACTTCTTTACATTTGTAATCTGTAGTTACTTATGCTTGTTATTGTAATGGCAACAACTCCATCCATAAAAAACTTAAAATTTTTAGACCTCCGGAGACAGATTTTTAGTCTGAAGGGCCATCTAATCTCCTGCTTGATGCCTGGCATTAAACTCTCTCTTTGAAATTCTGGTGTCCTAGATTGGCTATTATGCTCATTGGGTAGAGAATGGGTTTCTTTAGTATCACCTGAAGACAATTAACATCTTGCCTGATATCATCTGCCCTATTCATTTTTTAAATTCAATTTTATTGATATATATTCACATACCATACAATCATCCAAAGTGTACAATCAGTTGTTCACAGTACCATCATATAGTTGTGCGTTCATCACCCCAAACTATTTTTTGAACATTTTCCTTGTACCAGAAAAAGTGAAAATAAGAATAAAGAATAAAAGTAAAAAAGAGCACCCAAATCATCCCTTTAGTTTTCTGTCCCCATTTTTTTACTCATCCATCCATACACTGGATAAGGGGAGTGTGATCCTCAAGGCTTTCACAATCACACTGTCACCTCTTATAAGCTACATTGTTATACAATCGTCTTCAAGGGTCAGGGTTACTGGGTTGCAGTTTGATGGTTTCAGGTATTTACTTCTAGCTATTCCAATGCATTAAAACCTAAAAAGGGTTATCTGTATAGTGCATAAGAGTGTCCCCCAGAGTGACCTCTTGGCTCCATTTGGAATCTCTCAGCCACTGAAACTTTATTTCGTTTCATTTTGCATCCCCCTTTTGGTCAAGAAGATGTTATCAATCCCACAATGCCGAGTCCAGATTCCTCCCCGGGAGTCATATCCCACATTGCCAGGGAGTTAGGTCCCACATAGCGGGGAAGGCAGTGAGTTCACCCTCTGAGTTGGTGCTAGAGAGACAGGGCCACATCTGAGCAACAAAGAGGCACTCAGGGGGAGACTCTTAAGCACAATTATAACCAGGTTTAGCCTCTCTTTTGCAGTAATAAGTTTCATAAGGGCAAGCCCCATGATAGAGGGCTTGGCACATCAAACCACCAGCCCCACATCTGAGCAACAAAGAGGCACTCAGGGGGAGACTCTTAAGCACAATTATAACCAGGTTTAGCCTCTCTTTTGCAGTAATAAGTTTCATAAGGGCAAGCCCCATGATAGAGGGCTTGGCACATCAAACCACCAGCCCTCAATGTTTGTGTGAACATCAGCAACTATCCAGGTGAGGAAGCCCGACACCTCTGCATTTTCCCCAGCTCCTCATGGGGGCCCTGCATATATTTTATTCTCTGTCCAGATTACTTTGGGATGTGTTGCTATTTCACACTAACCTACACAAACCTACCAGGTCTCACTTCCTATTAAAAGTTCCATGTAATTATGATATTTGAACAAACTGTATGATTTAAATTGTTTAGGAAATTTAGATCTTGTACCAACTAAACATCTCTTCCCTTGGTCTCACATGGAATTTGAAGTTTTAAAACGCCGTCAGTATTGTCCTTTACCCTTTCACCTGATTTGCCCTAGTCCTAACCACATCTGCTTCACTCATATCTCTAGTTGAAGTCTAGACTCTTTTTCAGCTTTTTAAACAGTTGCTATATGTGCTAATACTGACATTCATATCTGCCAAATTCTAGCTCTGATTTAAAAATATGGAATGTTTCACATATTTGCATGTCATCCTTGCACAGGGGCCACGCGAATCTTCTCTGTATCATTCCAATTTTAGTTGCCCTATTCACATTTGTTCACTATCTGTGTTTAAACTCAGTGGTTATCCTTTCTGAAGAAAAGAAAAGAAAAAAAACAACAGAATTTTACCTTTCTGGCAGGACATTCTGTTAAAGTACACTTTTTCTAAAAAATATCACCATGTATATAAATCAAGGATAAACCTCCAATGCTGAATGCTGTAAAACACCACCATATGTTGACATAAAAATTCAGCAAAGAAAACATTGGGTACAATATAGCGGAAAAAACGTGAGCCAATCTTCAGGACATCATGCAGTGACTACTGAGAACCTACAGAGCCTGGAAGGTATGTTCAAACTTTCTTAGAGTTATTAGTGTGGCCACCCTAAAAAGGATTGGCAGGTGTTCCGGTTTGCTAATGCTGCCGGAATGCAAAACACCAGGAATGGATCAGCTTTTATAAAGGGGATTTATTTGGTTACAGAGTTACAGTCTTGAGGCCATAAAGTGTCCAAGGTAAGTGATCAACAATCGGATACCTTCACCGGAGGATGGCCAATGGTGTCTGGAAAACCTGTTAGCTGGGAAGGCATGTGGCTGGCATCTGCTCCAGTGTTCTGGTTTCCAAATGGCTTTCTCCCAGGATGTTTCTCTGTAGGCTGCAGTCATTCAAAAATCTCACTCTTAGTTACTCTTGGGGCATTTTTCCTCAATTAGCTTCTCCCGAGCAAAAGTCTGCTTTCAACAGCCGTCTTCAAGCTGTCTCTTATCTGCAGCTCCTCTTTCAGCTCCTGTGCATTCTTCAAAGTGTCCCTCTTGGCTGTAGCAAGCTCACTCCTTCTGTCTGAGCATTTATAGTGCTCCAGTGAACTAATCAAGGCCCATGCTGAATGGGTGTGGCCACACCTCCATGGAAACCATCCAATGAAAGATCCCACCCACAGCTGAATGACCACATCTCCATGGAAACATCCAATCAAAAGTCTTCAACCCAATCAACACCAGTACATTTCCTGTCCACATAAGACTGCATCAAAGATAATGGCATTTTGGGGGACATAATACATCCAAACCAGCACAGCGGGTAAACCATGTTCAAAGAAATGGAGTATGGACAGAAAAAGGAAATGCACTCGTGGTGTGTGTTCCCAGGGAGGAAGCAGGGGCATTACTTGTGAATCCACCAGGAAAAAGATGCTGGAGTCAGTGTGGATTCTGCTCTTCTTGAGCAGTTGGTTCTCTGGAAGATAGTTAAGTATAGGACAAAAAGTTCAGCAGAATACGACTGGCAATGTCCAGAGCTCTCTCACTTGGCATACCCTTCGCTGTGCTTCACAAGGAGAGAATGGGATCATCCTTTCCAGGAAAGCCAGAGAACTGTCTGTGAGAGCAGAGATCCCCATCCCAGCCTTGGACCCACCAGCCATGCAATTGGGATCACTAAACTCCAACTATAGACCAGCATAGAAGGGCAACAGCAGGAGTGAATTGAGGAGATTGCTGGGGTGTGCAGGTTGGATGAGCCCCCCTTTTGGATAGGAGTTTTGACAATACAGGGGAAGGGAGGGAGCCCCAGGAAGGAGATAGCAGAATTCCCCTGACTGGATATGCGGGGTCTATGTTTACACCCTAATCTTGGGAAGCAGTCCATGCTAGTTCCATTATGGTCTTGGAGTTAGCATGCATGCTTATAAATGTCATTTGTTCTGGTTTCTTTCTTCCATGTTTCACGTGGAGTGATTTGAGTCTCTTCCATGAGTGACAGAATGGTGGCTTCTTTGCATACCTCCCCTCACCCCCAATAAGGGATTTTCCTTTGGAAAATTCACCCTTGCACCCATTCTTGGCCATGCATTTCGAGTGAGAATGATTCCATTCCTAACTCCAGAGGGGCAATGTTTCTATGAATCCTTAAAATTATTAGCCAGTTTACATACATTTATTGCTAATGGTTATTGTTATTATGAATTTCTGTAGCAACAGAAATCCATTTTGTTCAGTTGAAATATGCTTTATGTGCACATGTCCTCAAGCATTGTCTAGTGAGTAAGACTAGTGATTTCATTTAAGTCCTGTGGCCAGTACAGATAACCAGCACTATATTGTTTGGAATAAAACCAAAACAATCAATTCTGGAGTGAGAGTGACAACTAGATTTAGAGTGTGAAGACAACCACTGAGTGCATGTTCGACACAACTTGTTTCATCTGAAATGAAATATTTAATTCCACGGAAGGTCTCAATGGTGAGCAAAGGATTTTCTCTGGAGAGAATTTGCCTGAGAGAAATATGTGATCACTGGCATTTGAAATGTGACTTGGTTGTTAGTTTACAATCTGAGGAATCATAGAAACATTACAATCTGGGACATTTGAATTATTTCGAAGATATATAAGAAAAAATTTTAATTTTAACAATTTTAACTGTAATATATTTTTTTCCTGCTGAAAAGAGGGGTAAAACGAAACATTTTGTTTTTTTTTTCAATTGTTTCAATTACTAAAATATGATCTTATTGTTTTCCACATGTATCACTCTATGCTACAAAATTTACAGCAACGTTTTAAAGGGAAATAATGCAGGGTAATGGTTTCTAACTGCAGGAAAAAGGTTGTGCTATCAAATAAGTGAACCTCTGATATATGAGCACACTGTCTTGTCTTTTGGGTTCAGGCATTCCTTTATCTTTTCCTATAAGCAAATTACATTTGTTTCCATGTCATATTGATGTAATTAGGAACAGTACTTGTGGAAAAAGAGGTGGAGGATGTTAAGACATATGTTAAAAAGAGGACGTAAACACGGGTGCTCCAACTGTCATGTTTTCTGTTAATGTTACATCAACTGTCTGAAGACCTCAAGGTTAATTTGCTACTCACAGTGACTTCACATTGCTCTAATAACAAATGTGGAAGAAGCATATAAAATCCATGAATGAGATTATACTATGAGTGTATTATGCTCATCTGGTTAAGAATTCACAATAATAATAAAAAGGCATAATTTGTAAGGGAGAAATCATTATCTTACATGTAACAAGTATAAAAGTAACATCTCATTGAAATGTCATCTAAAGAGCTGACAGAGGAAAGTAAAATTGTTTATCAAATATATCCTCTTCTTGCTATAAAATAAGGAGGATCTTTTAAGACTTTTCAGTTTGCTAAACTGAGTATGTTCAAGAGTTTTTCCAAGCAGTTGTATTAAGCCATTGCCTATACTATCAACAGGTGCCTGTTAATGTATCTTTTTTTCCAAATTGAATTTTTTTTTTTTATTTTTGAGAGAAAATATTTAATCACAGTCTATGTGTTTCCCAGAGGAGATGGGTAATTACAACTTGGAAACTACAGGTATTGAACTATTGAATATTCTAAGGAATATAATTTCGGCACTATTAATTTAAAATGCTTCAATTCCATTTGATCAATTCCTTTCCATATGAGACTATTTCTGGACCTTACTAAATATATCCACAACTGTTCCTTAGAGATGCAATAATCAGAGCCCAATAATCTGGCTAATTAAGCCCCTTTAGTTCAGAAATCTCCCTGCCTCACAGAGATCTTCTATTTGAAAAGTTAAAGTTAAAGCATGTATCATATTCCAGTAATGATAGTCCATTAGTTTATCCTCTGTTTATCCCACATTGGAGACAGCATTCTTTCTATATGGTTTAGGTATAACTCATGACTGGGAAAAAATAAACATTCAGGGTATCCTGTGTTATCTTTTTGGCATCTGACTCACGCTATCAGTGTTTTAAACTGATGTGGATAGTCAGAAGGCTGAGCAGAAGCATTGAGCCAGGAGAGGTTATGCAATTTCTATCATATATTTCAACCCTAAACACAACTACTCTGAACCACTTCATTTTCTCTCAGTAAAGACATTATGTGTTATTGGAATCAGCACCATGAAGCAGTTTTCTGCAATTTCCCATAGTTATTGGCTTTTCAGATTGTGCTGTATGTTATGGTAAACATAATAAATCACTTCACAGTGATTTCTCAAGCTTTACTGTGCACGTACTTCACTGGGGGGTCTTTTTGTAATGCAGGTTCAGAGTCAGCAGGGCTGAGAGGGCCTGAGAGCCTGCACTTCTGACAAGCTCTCAGGCGAGACAATGGTCCAGACTGCATTCAACACTTTGGGTGCCGAGGATATAGCAACCATCTGCAGCCTACAACTGCCGGGTGCTGTCATTGCCTGCATCCGTGTTTGTGCCAGTGATCCCCTTTGGTCAAAGTAGCACTGCTATCTTTGTCACAGCTGACAAAGGAAGTAAGGCAGCTATTATTCGACAGCCTTCTGGGTGCAAACAACAGGCACCCTTGTCGAAACAGAATAAGCAAGATGGAACTTACTGGCACACATATCCGGAGTGTATCTGAACTGGAAGCTCTCTGCCAGCTGGGCTAATGTGTCTGTCTGTCCTTCATTTCTGCTGGCTTGACCTGACCTCATTGGGCAGACAGTTTTCTCCCTGTGGTGGAAGGTCACCTCAGTAGCCCAGGCCACACCCCTAGTCAGGAACTCTACTCTGCCATCTCTGCCGATGCCTTTTTGATTCCTTTCCTTGCTCTGACAGGCCTTCTACATCTGGGATTTTGTGATATGCTGTTTACGTTAGACAAGCTGTCCCTCTCATGCAGCCTGGAAACTCACATAGGTGGTCAGTTTTTGCATGCTTTAGAATCTCAGAAATGTAAATGCTCAAGTTCAGTGTGTTCTTTAAAAAGTAAAAGATACATGAATAGAGCATACTTTTGAAAAGGAGAATACTTGTGAGACCTGAATCATAAATAAAATATAGCTTCTGGCATCAATCGGAATGCAGAAAGAAGACATAAGAACTATCCTAAGAATCACCATTATCTTTCACTTAAGACATAAAGTGTGGGAGGCTCCTTAGCAGAAAAGAACAAGCTGGGTTTTGAAGTCCAGCAGACCTGAATTTGAATCTTGGCTCCACTGCTTTCCAGCCCTATAATCTAGGGTGAGATGCTGGATGAAAGGTTGTGAATTTAAACAACTAATGAGCACCAGGTGTCTACTCAGTGCCTGATCCATAGTAACCACTCACCTAGTAAATTATTGTGATTTTTGAAATGTGTGTTGGGGAGGGATGAGAAGAATCAGGATGTTAGATTGACAGTGTTGTGCGATTATTCCATGAGAGCAAAGGATTAGAGTTCAGGAGCGTCAATAACCTGTCATTGAGATCTGATTCTGCAGCAAGAGAGAACTGCCTCATGGCCACCCTTCAAAAATCCTTATCACATGAGTATTTATAGTAATGAGAATTCTCCTGCAAGGAACACAAGGTCAGATTGGTTTCATTCATTTGTTAACTTAAGTGTTTATTTCAGGTCTTGAACTTGGTAACATTTGCTGATAGTCCTGGTGTCTTAGTGGGCCCAGGATGCTGTTTTAGCTTCCTAGGATGCTGGGAGCAGAATCCATGAAATGGTTCAGCTTAACGATAGGAATTTATTAGCTTAAAGTTTTGATATTGAGAAAAATGTCCAAATCAAGGTAGCACCAAGTCAATGCATCACCAAGTCAACGCTTTCTTCCCAAAGACTGACAGCTGGCAATCCTCGGCTCCTCTGCCACATGGCAAGGCACATGGCGGCGTCTGCTGATCTCTCCCTTCTCTTCCATGTTTCATTGCTTTCAGCTTCTTGCTTCAGTGGCTTTCTCTCTTTCTCTGTATTCATCCCGTCTATAAAGGCCTCAAGTAAAAGGATTAAGACCCATCCTGAATGAGGTGGGTGACACCTTAAATGAAATAGCCTCATCAAAAATCCTACTTACAATGGGTTCACACCCACAGGAATGGATTAACTTTAAGAATATGCTTTTCTGGGGTACGTACAGCTTCAAACCACCACAGATGCTATGACAAATACATGACAAATACACACTGTATTGACTGAAACATCAGGAATGTATTTGCTGATTCTTTCTGTTAACGATTAATACTATTGTACACATCTTATGGCACTCTGGGGAACAGCCATGGATTTGTTTTCAGTATTTGATAATTTTTGTGCAGTTTACATTTATTGAGAATTGTTGCATGCCAAGCACTGTTCTAAGCTTGTGACATGCATGGACACTTTTTATCCTCATGACAATCTTATGAGGTAGATCTTAATGCTATTCCTATATTAGGATGAGGAAACTGGGGCTCAGAGAGGTTAAATGACTTGCTCACACTCACCCTAGCTGGTGGAAAACTGGAATTTGTTTTTCCTACTTGGGAAGGAACATTGATAATTAACAGCTTTTTAAGAGACTATTATATATAAGGTATACATATATAATTATATATGATATATGATGTGAAAATATTAAAAGTTTGAATCAGGGCTTGTGTAAACCTACAGTGAGATACTGTAAGTTGTTAACTCTGAGGTGTGGAAGAGTCACATTTTGTGGACTTCTTATGTCTGCATTTGTTACTGCACAAATAAATAATATTTTAAAAAGAATAAAACAATGGGGGGTGACACTGATGAGTCTCATAAAGAATCAGAGAAACGTGTTACCCACAAACTTGAAAATAGGACTGTATTATCCATTTGAATGGCAACGAATGCAGCAGTACATTCATGCTGTTTTTTTTTTTTTTTGGTTGATTAATTTCATGATAAAGTTAATAAATTTTAGAACCACTGGTTTTCTGCGTGTTCTCCACATAGCTTCTTCTCTACTGAGGATGCAAAATTTCATTATCTTTGTTTTTCCTCTGAAACCGCTGAGTCTTGTTGTTTTAGTAATGAGATCAGACTGTAAATTTGCATTCAATGACCTTTGTGGATGGATAGATACTAATTACTAAGCAAGCTACCTAAGTAACTAGCTATTGTGTAAATATGAGCTCAACATAATTAATGGAAGAACCAAACCCATATAAAGCTACATTATTCTCATCTACATGTTTACTTTTGGAAGGGAAAATATCACTTTGAAACCATAGACTTTCAGAAATCTCTTGCTTGGGTGAATTATATGCAAAGTAAAATTTCATAATGACTTAAATATACATCATGCAACTTATTTTCAAGTGTGAAAATGTGCTGTGATATTAAAAGTGTTCTTGCCATTTTATGTCAACTTGTTAAAACAATATGGGGGAATTAGTTGCAAATATTTTCTCCTTCAAAATGTAGGGGTTTTTTGTTTGTTTGTTTTCCTTTATTTTTGCCAATATCATACACCAATCTTGTATCTGAGAAGAACAACAAAGGCCCCTGCCCTTTTTTTGGAGATGTGCTGAATTTGAAGATAAACCTTCTCCCATTATCACAATCCCAGGGAAAAATTATGGGTCAAGATAAAATTCCATATCATTTTCAGGTACAAAGGCTTTCAAGTCCAAAGGAATTAAAGTCTGAAATAAATTTCCCATGGCCCGATGAGTTCAGAAACCAGCCTTCTGGTCTCTTATTCCACCTGCTCTCGGCGGAGGGGTATCCAGGGCCTGGTGGAGACCAGCTTCATTCAGAAGCTGTATCTGAGTGCAGGTGCCAGTGTAGATCCTTTGCAGCTTCACAAGTTGCATTACCCCAGCCAGCATCAGCTCACTCCTGCCCCAGAAGACCAGTCAGCTTCCCTCTAACCCAGTTACCTCAGGCAGAATGATGCCAGGGATGCCGGCAGGGTTGTCTGAGTAAAGCCCAATGGCCAGAGGAAATTTACCTTGAGCCTCCCCATCACGCAGAAGAGTTTTCCTCGATTGTTTCACACCCAGGACCTCAGAACTTCAGCTCAGTCAGGAATTTAACGCCCCAGCAAGAGGTTAATTTCTATCCCAGGCGTTTACCATTTTAACATCGATTTCCGCTAGAGCCTCATGTTCTGGCTCTTTGCGCTGCAGTTGAGGGTGGCCCCTGTGTAGCAGGTGCCCTCATTCTCCTGTGAACAGGCATCTCAGTCCTGGACCACGGGGCCCAGCCCCCTGTACCTCTTGCCTCCCAGGGAGTGAGACCCCCTTGAGTGCACTGGGCCACTGCAGAGCCGGTCACAGAACACACGGCCGGGGTTGGAGGAGGGTTTGAGCCTGGAGAGAAGCTGCAGGAACCCAGGCTCCACATTCCAGCATCCTCCGTGGCCCTGAAGGGGAATGGAGTCAAAGGTGGGTCCAATGCTGCCCTCTACTTTCTTTTATTTATTTATTTTTGTTTTAGGATTCCTAAGGTTTTATTTATTATTTTTAAGACAGGACGGGGGTAGGTAATGGAAATTATCCAAAGAAGCCTTAAATGCTGATTATTAAATCTTTTCATAAAGCAAATATTTCAGGAACAGATACATTCCATAGATACAAACCAGGCAAATAGAAATAAAAATCAATGAGATTGGGGTTACACTTTTAAAAAGCCAACTGTACATAAGACCTCAAGGTCTATTGTGAAGTGCTTGGAAGCAACTGACTTCAAGAAAACTCTTAGGCCCAAAAGACTTCCACAGAGCTTGGGAAGGAATACTTTGGGAAAACAGCACCCATAAAATAAGGGGGAAAAAAAAAAAAACCATGAGTAAAGATGCTCACAGCCTAAGAAGGGTCATGGGGAAGAAGGCAGACCTCTGGCTGAACAGCTCCTGCTGGTTCAGGTCAGAGAAAACCCAGGACAGATTCCTAAAAAGAAGAGGGCTGTGACTAGAGAAAAAGGCCCAATTTAAACATTCTCTCAGCAAAGAAATGAGCGATGTCATGGTGAATTAAAATCTGGTACCTAAATGGTAGTAAACATAAGCCCTGTCAAGATAATTTAAAAACTCCCATCAGGTGACTGTTTCAGTCAGGGAGGAGAGAACCAAATGGTTCCTGCTTCATGCCCTTCTTGCTTCAGGGACTTTTCTGGAGCCGGTAGCTAAGGCCTCGAATACATTCCATCACTGAAAGAGAAAGGAAAACCAGCAGGCTTTCCAGATATGGCTTGGCAACTCCATAGTTCCCACAGCATCAATCAGGGCTCCTGGCTCAATACAGATGTCCTCAGGCAGGAGGAGAGCGGGAACAGATGGGAGAGCTAGTCAGGTAGGTAGTGTAGGGGCCATCCCCAAACATGTTAGTATATGAGGACTTGAGGACATAATTCTGCATGCTGCGATTGGTGCTGACTGCTCCAGGCGATCTCTCAGGTCTTGTAGCCGGCTCTGGTAGTGGTGGTCTGCATCGTCACGGCTCCAATGCAGCTGGCTGAGTTCAGTTTTGGTCCTGCTGAACTGGGTCTCAAGGTCTAGGATTTTCTGGGCTGTTCGTTGCTTGGACAGTGCATGCTCCTTGGTTTGTTCCACCTGCCTCCTAGCATCTTCAATGGCACTTTCCAACTGCCTCGCCAGGGTCCCGCGTTCCCGTGTTTTCTCCTCCAGCCGCAGCTGGGACTGGTGGGTTGCATCCTCCCTCTTGGCAATCACCTGTAGAAACTTGATATTCTGGGCACTGGTCGCCTCCAGTTTCCTCCCCAGTTCATCCGCCTTCAGACTCAGCTGTTTATTTTCCTTCTGGGAAGACTGATGTTTTTCTCTTGCCATCTCCAGCTTGTCCCCCTGATGTTCGATCCGTCTGCGCAGGTCTGATACGATGGCTGTGAGGTCAATTTTCTTCCTCTCATAGCCCTGCAGCTGGTCCTGGCACTCTGCCAGCTCAGCCTCCGTGATCTTGAGGATGTCAGGCAGCTGCTTCAGGTCAGCCAGCTGGGACTGGAACTTCCTACATGCCACTTCAATCTCTTTGTTCATCTCATCTTTAAGGATCTTGTTCTCTTTGTCACAGTGTTCCAGCTGGGCAGCCACTTCATCAGCCTCCAATCTGGTCTTTAGCACCTGACTCTTTCAGTTGTCAATCATTCCCTCATAGCTCTTAACGGATGCCTTCAGCTGTTGGACCTCGATGTGCAGCTGATTGAGTTTGTCCTCCATTGGGTTGAAACTAGCCTTCAGCCTTTCGTTCTCTAGCTTGAATGCAGAATACTCGGCAGTCTGACGGTGTGGTCTCTCCACCAGGCTGTCCCCGTCTTTCCGCATCTTCTCCAAGGTTTGTTGTTGGTTTATAAGATCTGTCACCCAGTCATTCAGGATGATAATTTCCAGCTCGAGATCCCCCTTATCTTTCACAACTTGGTTGGAGCGGCTCCTCCATGATTCCAGAGTGGATAAAGCTTCAGTGACATAAAGATCCTTGTCAGCAAGTTGCATGTATAGTTGCTCAGCATACTCCTCACTTTTCTCAGCTCACTCCTTCTGGGCTCGGATGGTCTTCTTCAAGGTCTCTTTGTCTTGGTTTCCCTTTTGCTTCAATTCCTTCATCTGCTCCATGATGAATTCCACTTCCACCTTGTGCTGGTTCCCACTGCGTTCTAAGTTCTTGATCTGCATGCGCAGGCAACTGTTCTCAGCCTCTTTGCACCGAAGCTGAGCCTGCAAAAGTCAACATGTGGATTCCATGGACTTAGAAAGCTCAGATGCTGTCTTTACTTGAGCCTTCTCACATTGAATTTCCTGGAGAAGCTCTTCCACCTCCTTGTCCTTGTCTTGCTACAGTAATAGCAGGCGTGCTTTCTCTGAGTCTGCCTCCACCAGCCGTTTTAGTAATGTTCCTTGTGGCTCCATCAGTCTTTTGGAATCCTCTTTGCAGTGCTGTTCCTTCAGCAGGTCTTAAAGGGTGCAGCTGGTCTCCTCAAATGCGCTCAGCTTCTGCAGAAGAAGTTCCTTTTGCCTCGTCAAGGTGTTAATGTCCGAGCAGGTCATTTGTTTCTCTGTTTTCAGTTTCCCGATGGTATCCTTCAAAGCCATGACTTGCTTGGCAGTGGCACCTCCATCCATTTCAGCCTCCACCAGCTTGGACATGAGGCACTCCTTCTCCTGCTGGAGGTGTTTCTTCTGAAGCATGGTGAAGTCCTCCTCCTCTTTGTTGCGCTCGATGTTATGTCTCAGCACCATGTTCTTGAACTTAGTCTCAGCCAGCTCTTGGGCCACCTCCTCCAGATCCTCCTTGTGCTCCTCTAGGAACCTCTTAGCCCTCTGGTGTTCACCCTTCTGCATCTTGACCTCAGACTTGAGACAACCAACCACATTCATTAAACTGTCAATCTTTTTATCATAATGGTTCATTTTACAGTGACCCGAATCGTCATCTTTCTTAGAGAGGTCACTTAGCTGCATCACTGAGACCAATTTTTCTGAAGATAGTGGAGTGATCTCTAGGCAATGATTTGGATTCTCCCACTTGCATCCCACATGCCAGGCGGATGATTTTCCAGGGGGCATCCAAGTTACCTTGGTTTTCACCTGGACACTCCACCATACATTCATGGTGTCCCTTTCATTCTGTGCTTATGAGATATCATCACAGTTACACTGGGCGTGCCACAAGGTGTTCTCAAGACCTTTTCCTGCATGAGACTCATTACTCTGTTCTTCCCATATGATGGAAACCTGCTCCTATTAGCTTCCTGCTGGGCCACCATCTCCGTTTCACTGTCAGCCAATCATGAGGGGTTGTCATGCCCTCTGCTTTCAAGTATACAATTCGGTGGTCTTTATTATGTTCACGATGTTGAACTGCCATCACCACCATATTCATGGATTTTTAATTTATCTCTTTTAACCTCTTCTGTGAACTTGATCAAGTAGCCAGAAGTTTACCTGGTTCTCTTAAAGTCTAATCAATCTAAAGTTATTAATATTTTCATCCTCCCACCCCAAATAATTATTAAAAGTAACACCGATGACACTTTCATGGAAAGCAATTAAGAATAGCCTTTAAAAATGGCAGTTAATAAAACATTTTTATTAACTAGCGAGTACTATTGGGAGTTAGATTCCTCTTAATCTTTTGAGTTTCATTATTACTGTTGAGTGGAGGGAACTGTTCTGGTATTATTCTTAAAATACAGCATAACATTTACCATAAACCACAGTTTG
Organism: Choloepus didactylus; assembly: GCF_015220235.1. Lineage (NCBI taxonomy): Eukaryota > Metazoa > Chordata > Mammalia > Pilosa > Megalonychidae > Choloepus > Choloepus didactylus. The sequence goes on along the minus strand of NC_051320.1, from coordinate 8,619,040 downwards.
AAATTTCACTTATAGTTCTGAATATTATAAAATGAAATAAACAATCCTGTTTTATCAATTACCATTATATAATTAAAATGGCAGGGATATTAAATGACTTTACTATAAATTATAGTACAAAGGATGAAAGAAGACATTCATTTAAAAGTGCTGTATTGAAATTACACGGGAAAACAATTATGTGACTCATTTAGAATTATCTTGCACACAGCAGCCAGCTTTTTTACCTATCAATTTACATGTCCTTAACATTTTTTTGAATATTAATCCCAGTGACAATGCCAATTCTTAAGGTAATGTTTCATGAAAGAAGAAAAGGACTTTTTAGAGATGCCTACAGACTATTTTTCATAGGCTGTACATAAAGATCCAGTTCAGTGAAGCAATCTCGAATGACTAATAAAAAATGGACCACCCTGAAAAGGACTTAAATTGTTTATGCTTATTGGAGGGACTTTTCAAGATGAAAGTTTCAAAATACTGCTTCTTAGCAAAATGCTGAACTTAATAAATGGAAAATAAAGGTAACCAAACTTGTCAAAGTATAGCAAAATTATCTTATTACAACTGACCGCCAAAAAGGAATCCCAACCCAAAACCAGGCTGTGTGATCTCCTCATTTCCTGTAATGGAAGCTACTCCTTCCCAGCTCTGGAGGGAGAACGTGGAAGGGTTTGGAGTTTACTGAATGAGGCTGTTTCTCTGCCCTCCTTTACAATGGACTTTCCCTGTAGCCTCACAGAAATTGGTACATGATGAGATAATATTGTCCATATGTCCATATGTTTAACTTAGTTTCCCAGGCTGCTATGACAAGTGCCACACCCTGGGTTGGCTTAAGCAACAGGAACTTATTGTCTCATGGTTGGGGAGACTAGAAGTCCACCTCGAGGCTTCAGCAAGGCCATGCTTTCTCCCTGAAGCCTGTGGGGTTCTAGTGCTGGCTCGCCATAGTCTTTGGGGTTCCTTGGCTTGCGTCTCTGCCTCCTGCCACATGGCCATTTCTTTCTCTTTGTGTCTGCTCTTCCAGGTTCCGCTGGACTTCTGGCTTATCCCTGTGGCCATCTCTGTGGCATCTGAATTTCTTCTGCTTATAAAGGACTTTGGTGATACAGATTAAGATCCACCCTGATTCATTTGGGCCACCTCTTAACTTAAAATAGCATCTTCAAAGGTTCCCATTTACAATGGGGTCACACTCACAGGAATCCACCAAAATGAAATCCATGCCATGAAATAATGAAATCCACTCATTATCAAGCTTTTGGTCATGGTTATTGTACCAGTTTGGATATATTATGTCCCTCCCAAAGCCATATTCTTTAATGCAATCTTGTGGGGGCAGACTATTAGTGTTGATTTAATCACTGGAGTCCTATAAAAGAGCTCACAAACACAAGGACCTCAGAGCAGCTGTGAGAGACATTTTGGAGACAGCTGTTGAAAGCAGACTTTTGCTAGCCCAGAGTTTGCTCCAGAAAAGCTAAGAGAGATGAAGCCCAGAGTTTGCCCCAGGATATGCTAAGACAGGATCCCCAGGTTCTTAGAGAGAAACTTCATGGGAGAAAGAACCAAGAACTCTCAGGAGCTGAGAGAGGAGCTGGAACACAACCTGGGATCAATAGACACCAACCACATGCCTTCCCAGCTAACAGAGGTTTTCTGGATGTCATCGGCCATCCTTCTGTGAAGGATAGGTTGTTGCCTTAGCTTGGACACATTTTATGGCCTTCAGACTATAATTTTTTAACCAAATAAACCCCCTTTATAAAAGCCAATCCATTTCTGGTATTTTGCATAATGGCAGCATTAGCAAACTAGAACAGATTTTGGTACCAAGAGTGGGGTGCTGATGCTGTTGAGTTTGCAAATACCAAACACGTTGTAACAGCTTTTTAAATGGATAAAGGGAAGATTCTGGAATAATTGTGAGGAGCTTGATAGAAAAGGCCTCAATTGCTTTGAAGAGGCTGTTGGTAGAAGTATGGACTCTAAAGATACTTCCGACAAGAACTTGAACAGAAATGTTGAATGTGTCATTGCAAACTGGAAGAAAGGCGATCCTTGTTTTAAAGTGGCAGAGAATTTGGCAAAATTGTGTCCTGTTGTCGGATGGAAGGGAGAATTTGAAAGCAATGAGCTGGGATACTTAGCTGAGGAGATCTCTAGACTGCATGTGGAGGATATAGACTGGCTTCTCCATGAAGCTTATAGTAAAATGTGACAAGATAGAGATAAACTGAGAATTGAACTCTTGGGTACAAAGAAACCAGAAATTGATAGTTTGGAAAATTCTAGGCTTCCAAAAAGTGGGACCCCAGAAGCTACAGCCCCATGTGAGGATTTAACTAAACATGGAACCCGACTGCCACTGTAGTACAAGCCAGGATTGGAGATGGAGTAATCCAGAAGGGATTTGTGGAAAGTCCTTTTGTCTAACAGCTTTGAACCCTGTAAACTGCATGCCAAGCCTACAAAAGTTTTGCGAGCTCTGTATACACAGAACCACTACCAGTCTGTACTGGTGGGGACAGAGAAGGAACGAATTGAAGGAAAAATTTATTCAAGGACAGAATCATGGAAATTGAGGTGTGCAGCCAAGAGGTCTTGGGCAGGGAGAGCAGAGCAACCCATGTATGTGGAAAGGGTGAGTTTGCTCCAGAGTCAGAGGGTGGGCCTTCCCTCTCCATGCTCAGGAAGAGTATTGCCACCCCAGGCCTCCGAGAGGGTGGAGCACATTCCCCAGGGATTGGGGAGATCCTGGCTGCCACCCCACTGTTTGGAGAGGGTAGAGCCTTTGCCCCAGAAAGGCAGAGTCCGGGTGGCACCCTGATGCTTGAGGAGGGTGGGGTCGAGAAGAAGGTGGTCTCCTCAATGTATGGATATGTTGGAGCACTCACCCCAGCATTTGTAGAGAAAAGGGCTGCCGCGTAAGCCTTTGGAAAGAGTTGGATTCCTGTTCTCTCAAGCCCTAAGGATAAAACATGGTTGTATAAATGACTCTCAGACTTTGAAATCTAATGGAGTTTGCCCTGTGGGTTTTAGGAATTGTTTTGGTCCAGTGAACCCTATTTTCTTTCCAATTTATTCCTATGGCAATGGGAATGTTTATCCTTTGACTGTCCCTCCTTTGTATATTGGCAGCAGTTAACTTGCTTTAAGTTTCAGAGGTCCACAGCCAGAGGGGAATTGTGCTATAGACAGACCATGCCTATAGCTGATTTTGATGGGATCTGGTACTTACCTATCGTTACTGAAATGATTTAAGTTTTTGTGATATTGTGATGGATTGAATGTATTTGTGTTTGGAAAGAATGTCTTTTGGGGTCCAGAGGGTGGAATGTTCCAGTTTGGATATATTATGTCCACCCAGAAACCATATTCTTAAATGCAGTCTTGTGGGGGCAGGTTTATTAATCTTTCTGATTAGGGTGTGACCTCTTAACTGAGTGATTCCATGGAAACGTGACTCACCCAACTGTGGGTAATAACTTGGATGAAATTATTTCCATGGAGTTGTGGCCCTGCCCATTCAGTGTGGGTCTTAATTAAATCACTGGAGCCCTACATGAGCTCAGGCAGAAGGAGCTCAGTGTTGCAGCTGAGAGAGACATTTTGGAGACAGCTGTTGAAAGCAGACTTTTCCTAGCCCAGAGTTTGCCTGGGATAAACTAAGAGAATACCCCCAGAGGCTTACAGAGAAATGTCCTAGGAGAAGGTCATCTTGAAACCAGAACCCAGGAGCAGACGCCAGCTACGTGCCTTCCCAGGTTTTCCAGACCCCATGGGCTATTCTTCAGTGAAAGTATCTTCTTGTTGTTACCTTAGTTTGGACACTTTTATGGCCTTAGGACTATAACTTTGTAACCAAATAAATCCCCTTTGTAAAAACCAATTCATTTCTGGTATTTTGCATAACAGCAGCATTAGCAAACCAGAACAATTATTATCAACAATAAGTGTCTTACCCACAGGATTTTACCTTTTAAAAAAGTATTTCAAAACTGCTTTAGCTGTAGTCCTCAAAGTAAAATGGCAGATGAAATATAAGATATTAACAAAGTAAGGATTGTCTTATTTTATTATGTTATGAAAACTTAAAAGAATCAGAGGGTTATTGTTAAATAAAAACAGTTCAAAGCCATTTACTTGGACACCCCTGTAAGACAAATTCTTGTATTTGTTTATTTTTTCCATTAAAAAATGACTCCTTATTTAAAAAAAATCACCTAATGTGAAAATTAATGATGGGCTCTCATCTCCTACAGCCAGTGGTTGCCAGACACCCGTGTCTGCATCTGTGTGGATAATGGGGTAAAAGATATGAGTGTGAGAGGGAGTGTTATGTTTGTCTTTATATCCACAGGCTCCAGAGCCAGAGGCAAGAGCTCGAACCCCAGCTCCATCACCTACTGACTGTACCTTGAATAACTAAGCTTTGGACCTCAGTTTCGTCATATGAAGAGAGAGACAGAGAAAGAGAGAGAGAGAGAGAATTACACAAGTATTCACCTCATTGTTGTGAGGATTAAGTAAAAGAATATATGTAAAGGGCTTTGCACAGTGTCTGACCCATAGCTAATGCTCCAATGTTAGCAATCACTTCTATTTTCAAATGTGTGTTGCACATATCAAAAATTCATCTTATTTCCTCCTTCTGCTTCTGATCCTCTGTATTCCTAGCTGTCCTGACTTTGAAATTCTAGGGTGCTGAGGTACTGCTGTAAGGGTTAAAGTAGAGATAAGTCAACCCCCTGTCAGAATGGCAGGCATATCCGATCTCTGTTCATGTGGTGTCTTCTCAGCCTTCCAAGCAGGAGGCCCTTCTTGACAGCTCCCTCGTTGATTAGCCAGTCATCTTGGTTCTATAGAGACATTCACCTACTTTGCTCTTGCTTTGTTCATTGAGCCCTGTCCCCACGTACCAGGGAGCCATCCCAGCGTGTTATGGTCTCACTGCAGTCAGCCCTTCTCCCTACAGATCATCCTTCTCTTTGACCCCTGCGCTATCTCCTTATGTGCTCCCTGGGCCAGCCCAACCCAAAGGCAAAGGGCCAGCAATCACAAAGTGGCATTGCTCTGCCTTCCCCGCTCCTGCTCTGAGACATCCCCCCCCCACCACAGAGTTCCAGGGGCCTCAGGACTGGTCTTCACAGCAACGTGGTGGATGTCATTGACATCTTCGGCTGTGGCTTCCAGGGATGGGGTTCCCTGCTGCTTTGATACCCACCCAAGGGCCACTGGCCAGTTCTCTGCTGAGCCTTCTGAGGTCACCTGTGCTCCAAACTGTTCCCCTGACCCATCCCCCAAGCTGCTTCCAGAACTTTCTACCTAGGAAAGTGCATGTGACCCTAGAAACCCCATTGAGTTCTATGACACTTCCTGATTTCCCTAGAAAGAGTGGGCGCTAGCTTGTTGAATCCCACCAGGAAGGAGAGGAAGGAGAACGCGAGGAGGGGGTGTCTCGAGGCAGTCCTGAGCACGTGGAGTATTCAGCTTTCATTCTCTCCTCCTCTGAGCTCCCACCTCTCCCGCCTGTTTCCTCCCTTGCCCTGTCCACCTTCCTGCTGGCTTCCTCCTTCCCCGCTTCTTGCTCCCGTCACAGTCTTTCTGACCTCTCTGACAACCATCCCTGTCTAGCGCTGGGCGTGTCTTTCCTCTCCCACCTCCGGGCTGGAGGACCATCCTCAGGTGAGTGACTTGGTTTCAGGTCCTCTGAACCATCCCCAAGGGTCTGAAGGACAGCTCCTGCCCTCAAGGTTCTTAGGGCTCCACCAGGGACCTTGCGATGAGGACACAGTGGACGGCATCATTATCCATTATGCATATGTTCATTTCCCATTAGATGAAAGCCCCTAGGATGATTAGGAAAAGCATCTTCTTTCTAACTGTCCTGGTTCAATGACTGCAGGCAAATGGATTGATGTCTCTGTTTACTGAAAGTTGTCACATCGCATGGCTGCCGAGGGTCTTGGCTTCAGAATGTGCCCTTAAAATTCTCTGGGGTATTGTGATTTCTCAGGAGCAGAGTGTTTCTTGTGTGGCTGGTCAGACATTAGTTTTGAAGCTCCAGTGTCAGCCCCTGGTTTTACAACAATCTTGAGTTCTGGCATTGCTTTTGGCCTCCAACGTGTGCCTTTGCGTGGGGCCCTCGTGCTGGTGCTCCAGGGCAGCTAGCCTGGGACGTAGACCCAGCCTTCCAAGGGAGGGTGGTTTGGTCTGCAGCTCTGCCCTTTGTTCAATGGCCACCTGCAGAGCCACAGCCCACGGCCTCAAGGAACCTGGAAATATTCTTCTAGTACCTATTTCATCTGCTCAACTTCACTTTGCTCTGAAGAGATCCATCTCGCTGAAGACATCGGGATGTGTTGTCTGCTTCAGAAAGTTGGTGTAGCCACCATGATTTAAAATTCAATGAGTGATTTACATCCCAGGGCCTGCTGAAGATGCAAGATATCCTGATGAAGCAAGAGACGGGAGGCCCGGGGAGAGAGCAGGAGGCCCAAGGAGATTATACCAGGATTGCTGCCTCCTGGACTAAGGAAACAAGGGGAAGACAGGCCAGGCACAACCTGCAACAATGAGAATGCAAAAGAAAAACAGCTTCAGACCAGTCAGGACACGGAACTTGTGTGAGCCCTGTTCTAGTTTGCTAATGCTGCCAGGATGCAAAGCACCAGAAATGGATTGGCTTTTATAAAAGGGGGGTTATTTGGTTACACAGTTACAGTTTTAAGGCCATAAAATGTCCAAGGTAATGCATCAACAATCAGTACCTTCACTGGAGGATGGCCAGTGGTGTCCAGAAAATCTCTGTTAGCTGGGAAGGCACGTGGCTGGCATCTGCTCCAAGTTCTGGTTTCAAAATGGCTTTCTCTCAGGACGTTCCTCTCTAGGCTGCAGCTTCTCTTCAAAATGTCACTCTTAGTCGCTCTTGGGGTGTTTGTCCTCTCTTAGATTCTCTGGAGCAAGAGTCTGCTTTCAATGGCCATCTTCCAACCGTCTCTCATCTGCAGCTCCTGTGCTTTCTTCAAAGTGTCCCTCTTGGCTGTAGCAAGCTGGCTCCTTCTGTCTGAGCTTATATAGTGCTCCCCTGAACTAATCAAGGCCCATGCTGAATGGGCAGGGCCACACCTCCATGGAAACTATCCAATTAGAGTCATCACCCGCAGCTAGATGGGGCGCATTTCCATGGAAACAACTTAATCCAAATGTTCCAACCTAATCACCACTAATATGTCTGCCCCCAGAAGATTGAATCAAAGAACATGGCTTTTTCTGGGGGACATAATATATACAAACCAGTACAAGCCCCTCCAGCCAAGCCTGTTTCCTCAGGGTCTCTCTTTTCTCTTTTGTATTATTAGTTCCATGAAGGCAGAGACTTTATCTTTCTTTTTCTCCTTGATAACAGCTATTCAACTAAAAATTGTCAAATAAATGGATGCATGTTGGTTCTAAGTTGATTTTAGAACAAAATTTCTTTTATTAAGGGTCGAAGCATGAATCACAGGAAAAAGGGAACCACACCTGTGGGAGAAGATCATGATCAGATTCTTAAAGACATGTCACCTGGACAGGTAGAGAGGAGCAGGGGGAAAGGTTTCACACCAGGGTATTCGAAACTATCGATCCAGACAATAGGGGTGAGATCTATGAAGTAAGCACCAAATATCAGATATCCTGAACCAGGATAAAGTGTAATCAGTAGCAAAGTCAGAAATGGGAAGTTGGCTAAAGGGTACTCAGAACGCATAAGGGAGTTGCTAGTGAGGATAAGAGTCAAAGCAGGAAGCAGAGGAGGAGTTGCTTGTTTGGAGAACTGGTAACCACTGAGCCAGTCTCATTAGAGTGGATGTAATTACTGTAGACCAGTAGTCCTTAACTGCCTCTGGTCTCAAGTACAGATTCTGGCGGCAGCTGGCATTTCTTCCTCTGTGAACTGTTGGGCACACAGTGAATCATTAATAAACATTTGGCAGAATGAGCGAAGGCTGAATGCTAATTGATCTCCCATGTGACTGGACTATGAGATGTACAGTTATTTTCATAGTTCATCTGCTAGCTCATGTGCATTCTTATTCATTCCATGTTTTGGATGACTTATGATATACAGAATTGTTGCTGTACATTCTGTTTCTTTTTTCCATCTCGTTTTTCTTTTCTTTTTTTTCCTGCAATTTTATTAAAAGAGACATATTCACATACCATAAATCATCCAAAGTGTACAATCAATTGTTCACAGTGTCATTGTATAGTTGTACATTCATCACCACAATCAATTTTTGAACATTTTCATTACTCCAAAAAGTAATAAAAATAGAAATAGGAATAAAAATAAAAGAAAAAAAGAACACCCCCCAAACATCCCATCAGCCTATCCCCCCTATTATTCATTTACTTTTTTGTCCCTGTTTTTCTACTCATCTGTCCATACACTGGATAAAGGGACTGTGAGCCACAAGGTTTTCACAATCACACGGTCACAGTGTATAAGCTATATAGCTATGCACTCATCTTCAAGAATCAAGTCTACTGGGTTGCAGTTCAACAGTTCAGGTATTTCTTTCTAGCTATTCTAATACACTAAAACTAAAAAGGGATATTTATATAATGCATAAGAATAACCTCCAGAATGGCCTCTTGACTCCATTTGAAATTCCTCAGCCACTGAAACTTTACTTTTTTTTTTCATTTCTCTTCTCTTTTGGTCAAGAAGGCTTTCTCAATCCTATGATGCTGGGTCCAGGCTCATCCTGGGAGTCATGTCCCACGTTGCCAGAGATATTTGCACCCCTGGGGGTTATGTCCCATGTAGGGAGGAGGGCAGTGAGTTTACTTGCCAAGTGGCTTAGAGTGAGAGGCTACATCTGAACAACAAAAGAGGTCCTCCAGGTGTGTCTTTTAGGCACAATTATAAGCAGGCTTAGTCTCTCTTTTGCTATAACAGTTTTCATAAGGGCAAGCCCCAAGATTGGGGGCTTGGCCTACTAAATTGGTAGTCGCTATTGCTTGCAACTGATTCTATTTTGAGATTGTCATGTGAATGTGTGTCTGTGTATGAACTCTAACAAGGTTGAACCCAGCTTAGTACTCAGGGGTTACTTTTTCTTTTCTCCTCTAAATTCTTCATGGCTTGTTTTGAATGCTGAGGAAGCTTTTTCAGTATTTTATTAGGATGATTATCTGGAAACTTTAACTTGTTTTTATTGACATCATGGATTTTCTTATGAGTTCTCTTTTGTTCCCAGAAGTTACACTCTTGTATGAACTTGAATATAACAAAGTTAATTTCATATAACTCACTTACTCCAAGTATAGCAGAAAGGTCAGTAAATTTGGCATGAAACCCAGATTCTATATAAAGAGCCACTTATCAACTAGTGGCCTTGAACAAGTCAGTTAAATTCTCTTGACAACAGGTAGTTCCTTAGGAAGAGTAAGAACTTCCAAAAATCCACTCCTCCATAAAAGCAATAAAAGTACTGCAATAATTGACAAAAACAACTTTTTAAGAACTCTGTAAATTATCCAAAGGCTTGCAACAATCTGAGGAGCACGTATACAAGAAAAGCAGCTGACTCTCAGAAGGACAGTGAGTTCTCTGATGTTTTAACACACTCTATTACTGTTCCTCTCTCCCCAGCAGAATGGCAGCCTTGAATACCAACAGCTTTGCAACCATTGTGAAAATCAGCAACCTAGAAGTTACTAGAAAGAGAAGAAAATGGTTGAAGCTCCTCAAGACTCATCCCCTGAGAACTGTCATAATTTGTCCTCTCTGGTAGCTCCATGGAAAAGTATATGCAAAGACCTTGTCTTTATTTGAGCTGACTCAGAGCTCACTCTGCAAGGAAAGCCATGCCCCCGACTGTCTGCCAAAAGCAATCAGCAGCAATTGTTTAAAATTATAAATGTCTAAGGCAGTGATACCAGTTAGGGCAAACAGGAGGCTGCCAGAAACTTAAAAGGAGAACCTTAGTAATGGGATTCTTGTAGAAAGCTTTGAAAAGCTCTGATATATTCCTGGGGGTTTTCAGAAAAGACCTGGAAAGGCTCTAATCTCTCACCTGTAGCTGACCCTGAGGCCCCACAGAAAGGGAAGAGAAGGCTAGGCCAGGGTTGTAAACTGCCAGAGCATTGAAGTCATGCCCCAAAATACACACACAGAGCCCCACAGAAAAGGGTGGGAGAATTATTGGTTCAAGGCATTTAAGGAAATCTCTGCCCAGTCACTGGCTAATTAATGATTAGCTAATTGAATTGAGATTTCAGTGGTCTCACATGACAAAGACTTTACAGAATTTGTACAAGTAAGTCACTAAACAAATATATGGTAATAACAACAAAACTGGGAGGAGGTTTTGATTTTCAGGGTTGCCACATTGTATTATTTTAAATGTCTGTTTTTTTAAAAAATGAGACATGCAAAGAAATAAGAAAGTATGACCCATGCACAGAGAAGAATCAGTCCATGAAAACTGGCCCTAAGGAAGCCCAGATATTGGACTTACTAGATAAAGACTTTAGAACAGCTTTATAAATATATTCAGAGAATTAATGGAAATCATTTCTAAAATTATAGGACAGTATAGGAATGATATCTCACCAAATAGAAAATATCAATAAAGGACTATAAATTATATGAAAGAACCAAATAAAATTTCTGGGGCTGAAAAGTACAAAAACTGAAAGGAAAATTCACTAGGAGGCTGAATAGCAGATTTGAGCTAGCAGAATAAGGAATCAATCAGCAAACTGAAAAACAGGTCAATAGAAATTACCTAGTCTGAGAACAAGAAAGACAAAAAATGAAGGAAAGCAAACACAGCCTTAGATACCCATGGGACACCATCAAGTGAACCAACATCACAAAATGGGAGTCCCAGAAGGAGAAGTGAATGAAAAAGGAGCAAGAATAATGCTTGAAGAAATAATGACTGACGACTTCAAAAATTTTATGGAAAACCTAATATATGCATTAAACAAGATCAAAGGACCCCAAGCAGGATAAACAGAGAAATCCACACATAGACACTTCATAGTCAAACTTTCAAAAGTCACAGGCAAAGGGATAATCTTGAAAACATCCAGAAAAAAGACTCACCACATACAAGGGAGCCTCAAGAAGATTAATAGCTGATTTCTCATCAGAAACCCTAGAGACCTGAAGGCAGTGGGGTAACATATTGAAAGTATAGAAAGAAAAAGACTGTCAACCAACAATTCTATATCCAGAAACCTATCTTTCACAAATGAAAAAGAAATCAAGTCATTTCCAGATTAACAAATACTGAGATGATTCATCACTAGCAGACCTGCTCTACAAGATAAACTACAATATTAAGCTGAAATGAAAGCACACTAAACAGTAACTCAAATCCACATAAAGAAGTAAAGAGCACTATAAAGGTTACAACAGAGATAAAAGTATATGCTTATTTTGTTTGTAACTCTTTTCTCCTCCTGACTGACTTAAAAGACAACTATATAAAACAATCACTATAAAACTGGGTTGACAGGTGTTCTGGTTTGCTAATGCTGCTGTTTTGCAAACTACAAGAAATGGATTAGCTTTTATAAAGGGGGTTTATTTGGTTACAAAATTACAGTCTTAAGGTCATAAAGTGTTCAAGGTAAGACATCAACAATAGGGTACCTTCACTGGAGAAAGGCCATTTGCATCTCGAAAACCTCTGTTAGCTGGAAGGCATGTGGCTGGTTTCTGCTTGCTCCCAGGTTGCCTTTCAAAATGGCTTTCTCCAAAATGTCAGCATCAGCTTTCAATGGCCATCTTCAAAATGTCTGTCTAGGCTGCAGCAAGCTTCTGGGCCTGTGTGGCTCTTTTATATGGCTCCAGTGATTTAATTCAGACCCACCTTGAATGGGTGGAGTAACACCTCCATGGAAATTATCCATTCAAAAGTCTTGCTCACAATTGATTGAGTCACTTCTCTATGAACACTCAATCAGTAGGTTCCAGCCTGATCAAAATTAATATGTCTTCCCCCACAAGATCGCATTAGCAGATCATGGCTTTTTCTGGGGGACATAAAATAGCCAAACTGGTACAACAAGCTTATAACATATAGAAATGTGATTTATATGACAATGATAGCACAAAGGAGAGGAAGGAACAGAATTCTTGGAGCAAATTCTTTGTATACTGTTGAAATTAATTGTTTTTAATGAAAGCTATTTGTTTAAGCTAAGATGGTAATTGTAATCCTCACAGAAAACCATTAAGAAAGGAACTTAAAAATATAGTAAAAGAAACAAGGGAATTAAAATTGTACACTAGAGGAATTTTACTGAATGGCAGGAGAGGAGGAATAGAAGAACAAAACGATATAAGATACATAGAAAGCAAATAGGAAAATAACACATATAAATCCTACCTTAGCAACAATTATATTAAATGTTAATGGACTGAACACTCCAATCAAAAGACAGAGATTGGCAGAATGGATAAAAGAAACATGATCTAACTAGGTGATATCTACAAGAAACACATATTAGATTCAAAGACACAAATAGATTGAAAGGAAAGTATGCAAAAGCATACAAAGAGTAACAGTAGTGGCTATGGTAATATCAGGCAAAATAGAGTTAAAGACAAAACATTTTACTAAAGACAAAGGATATCTTATAATGGTAAAAATTACTCCATCAGGAAGACATGATAACTATAAATACATAAATACACCTAACAACAGAGTCCAAAATTAACATAAAAAAACCTTAGAGAATTTAAAGGAGAAATAGATATTTAAACAATAATAATCTGAAACTTCGGTACTTTCAATAATGGATAGCACAACTGGACAGAAGATTAACAGGAAATAGAAGACATGAATGACACTATAAAACAATTAGACCTAACAAACATCTCCACCCAACTACAGCAGAATACACATCTTCTCAAGTGCACATAAAATATTCTCCAGGATTGTTCATATACTAAGTCATAAAACACACCTCAATAAATTTAATAGGATTGAAAGACTACAAAGTATGATCCCCAACCACAATGAAATGAAATTTGAAATCAATAGAAGAAGGAGATTTGGGAAATTCTCAAATATGGGGAAATTAAACATAACAGTCCTAAATAAGCAGAGAAAAAAATCACCATGGAAATAGAAAATACTTTGAAATGAACGAAGGTGAAATCTTAACATAGCAACTTTATGGGATGCAGCTACAGCTATAACTAAGGGATATTTAAAGTTGTAAATGCTTATATTAAAAATAAGAAATATTTCAGATCAATAGCCTTCCACTTTAAGAAACTAGAAAAAGAAGAACAAGCTAAACCTATAGCAAGCAGAAAGAAGGAAAAAATAAAGATTAGAATGAAAATAGAGATAGAGAATCAACCACACCAAAAAACTGGTTCCTTAGAAAAACAGACCAATTGGATGAACTGTTAACTAGACTGACCAGGAATAAAAATTAAAAAGACTCAAATGACTAGAATCAGGAATGAAAGTGGGGGAAATTACCACTGACCTTACAGAAATAAAAACAGTCATAAGATAGCACCATGAACATGCAAGATAATCTAGATGAAATGGACAAGTTCCTAGAAAGACACAAATTACTAAACCTTACTCAGGAAGAGATAGAAAATTTGAATAGCCTTATTACAAGTAAAGAGATTTAATTAATAATTTAAAAATATACTCATAGAAAAAAACTGTGCCAGATATTAAGATGGCAGTACTCCCCAAATTGGTCTACAGATTAAATGCAATCTCTATTAAAACTCTAGAAGAAAACAGCCTTGAAACAGAACAAGTTGGAAGACTCATGCTTAACCAATTTCAAAATCAGTTAACTACTACAAAATTGCAGTAATCAAGACACTGTGGTACTGGCATAAAAATAGACATATAGATCAATGTAGTAGTCTTTAGAGTCCTTAAATAAATCCTTATATTTTATTATCAGTTGAATTTCAACAAGGATGCCATGACAATTCAATGGGTAAAGAATAGTCTTTTCAACAAATGATGCTGGAACAACAAATTATCCACATTAGAATGAATGAAGTTGTACCCCTCCCTCACAGCACATACAAAAATTAACTTAAAATGAATCATTGATTAAATGTATGTATGAAAACTACAAACCTCTTAGAATAAAACATAGGAATAAATCTTGGTGGCTTTCAATTAGACAATGAATTCTTAGATATGAAATGAAAAGCACAAGTGACAAAAGAAAAAAATACATAAGTTGGACTTCATAAAAATTAACAACTTTTGTACTCACAGGACATCATAAAGAAAGTAAAAGACAACCTAAAGAACAGAAGACAGTATTTGCAAACCATAGATCTGATAAGGGTCTAGTATCCAGAATATATAAAGAACTCTTCTATCTCAACAATAAAAGACAAATAACCCAAATAAAAATTCGGCAAAAATTTTAATAGACATTTCTTTGAAGTAAGTAGGCCAATAAACACATGACTAGATGCCCAACATCATTAATCTTAGAGAATTGTAAATGAAAATCATAATTAGATAACATTTTACACCCACTAGGATGGCTAAATTAAAAAAGATAATAATGTCTAGACAAGGCTATGGAAAAACTGGGAACCTCATTCATTACTGGTGGAAATGCAAAATGGTTCAGCCCTACTGGAAAACAGCTTGGCAATTTCTCAAAATGACTTAGCAATTACACTGCTAGATCTGTATTTAAGGGAGATGAAAACATATTTCCACACAAAACATTGTAGAAAAGATGTTTATGGTTGCACTATTCATACTAACTTCAGAGGGGGAAAAATCCAAATAGCCATCGACCAATTAGTGGATAAACAAAATGTGTGGTATCCATTACAATGGAATGGTATTCAGCAATAAAAAGGGATGAAGTACTGATTCATGTACATCATGGATTAAACTTGTAATCCTATGTAAGTGAAAGAAGCCAGTCACAAAATTCCAAATGTATGATTGCATTTATATAAATATCCAGAATAGGCAAATCCATAGAGACAGAAAAGTAGATTAGTTATTGCCAGGGGCTGGGCATAGGGGACAATGAGGAGTGACTGCTAATGAGTATGGGGTTTCATTTTGAGGCAATGAAAATATTCTAAAAATTTGATAGCAGTGATGATTGCACAACTCTGTGAATGTAGTAAAAACTGCTGAATTGTAAATCCTAAATGGGTGAATTTTATGGTATGCAAATTATATCTCATTATAACTGTTATAATATTTTTCTCTTGGCCTTCATTTTCTCATTTGAGAAATGGGAGGTTTGGGGTTGATTATCTCTACAGCTTCTGCCAGCTCATTTTATTTAATACATGTGCACCTAGGAAATTGTGTGAAAGTTGACCTTTTTAGAGCAGAACCTTATATACTCATTGTTTCATTCTCAGAGATCCTTTACTTTTATTTCTCAAGTTCTCTTTCTCTGTCAATCATATACTTAAGATTCTCTACTCCAGTTTCTCTGTTGAGTATACAGACATTTCAAGGTTTACATTATGAGTATTAGGTATAAAAAATCATTTTAATCTAGGAAGAGAAGTGATTTAAAATTGGTGAAATTTTCTATAATATATTTCATATTTTCAATGAGCATTTTTTGGAGTACCTTTTATCAGGCAATACATTCTGGAGGCACTAAGTACGTTAACATATTTTAGATTAAGTAGGTACAGCCATTGCAGTGTAGTAGCAAGAGCATTAAAAAAGGAACATCAGAAAAACTGGGTTTTAATTTTAACTGACATGGACAAGTCTATTAAGAGCTTTAAACCTTAGCTTTTTATTGTAAAAAAATATATAATACATCGATATAAGTATATGTGCATATAAATATATGTAAATACAATATGTAAACATGTATGTATATATAATTACCTCACAGTATAACCTTTATATTTATTAGTGGTGATAAGAAAAATGGCTGATTTTTTTTAAGCACTGGATATGGGGTAAGTGATTCAGCAATAGAATTTCATTTAATCCTCAAAAGAGTCCCTTGAAATAGGAACTGTTTCTAGTCACCCCATTTCAGAATTGAGTAAAACCTGTCATCAGGTTTCTAAGTCTCCTAGAGATCCCTTAACCTCTAGGAAATGTTCTTCATCATATATTCTCAGCAAATGCCCCAAAACCTTTGTGAATCCTGACATTTGTAAATATCATGTAATGCCTCATGCAATGTGGTAAAGAATTACTGGAAAATTTAAATGATTTCCTTCCGAGCAATGTCAGAAGTGGGCTAGGGACAGTGGCTTCATAAGGAACTAAAGCACCTAATACTACTGCTGGGTAAGGAGGAAATGCGAATTTCAAAGCCTTTTGCATTTGGAGACTGGGTTTGGTTCTCTGCCCATCCCCTACCGGACACTCCTTTGCACTAGCGCATTCCATATTGGGACTATTAATGCTGACATTTTCATATGCCACAGGTCCACTTTACAGAAAGCCTGCTTCATAAATGACACACTGTTCAAATAGTAGGTGATCTAAACCACATTATATTCATGGAGTTGGGAAGTCCACGCAATTTATCATATAGCAAAATACCATTTGAGTTTGTTAGTTAGTGTGGATGTTTGCCTCCTACGTCAGGGTTGAGGCAGGATTCATTTTGTTTTTAAGGTTGGCTTCATTTTATTTTTGTGCTCTGAAGTGAATGAGTTAGACACCATTTGTATAAAACAAGATTCTATTTCTTGCACTTTTGCCATAAATATCTATAAACAATTTTTAATTTAATTTTTAACTCAGGAAACCACACTCTTCATTAACTTTCTTAGTCCTTCCTCCTGGTCTCTAGTCCTGTTAGACTCAACCAGCATCAGGAATGTGGAGTTAGAGAACCACATTTAAAAGATAACTTTCCTCATACTTCTCAAGGATGAGAGATTTCCTAAGGCTCTTGAGAAGGAGTCAGTTTCTGACGGACTTCTTTTATTTGATAACTTATCAAAGTAAATATTTGTTTGCAAAATATGAATACGGAAAAGGGTGGCTTGAGTTCCAAACACATTTGTAAGAAATTTGAGTTTTCTCATATTTTTTGGAGAAAAGTAAGCCAAGAGTTGGTTGAGGAATTTGAGGACGTTGTAGCCGGTCATAAATGGACCCTCATGTGGCAGTGACCATGGGGTGTTTGGAGGTGGCTAAACCTGGCAGGGTTTACAAAGGGCTGGCTGGCCACCCTCTCTTGCCCTGTGCCTTAGTTCATGTCAATCTCCAACAACTCCATTACCTAAGGGGGATCTTCCCAGGTAACCCCATTACCTAAGGGGGATCTGCCCAGTTTGGTGACATGGGGACCCAGGTTGAATCAAATGCTCAAAGATGTCTTTCCAGGAAACTATACATCGGGAGGGAGTTTAGCTCTTCTGACCCTCAGTTTATTATGAGAGCCGTGTCATTTAGTGCTAAGCTGATGCTTACTCTTTCTTGCTTTTAGTTTTCTGCCAAATAGCTACTAAAATATTATTATTAATCCATAGAAACAGTTTTAAATGAAGAACTGATCTGCTAATGACTCTCGTCTATGGGGAATTTTCCAGTTTCCTCCCTCCCTTCCTGAAATATTCATGGAGGGTCTATTTCATGTTAGATAGAGTGCTCACATCCTTCCCTTTGGTGTCTATACTCAACAGGAGGGACACAGATAAAACCAGTTATGTAGAGCACAAATTCTGAGCTGTCGTATGTGGGAAGTAGAGTACAGGGAGGGAACTGGTCCAGTGGGGCAGGGGCCTGAGAAAGTGGCGGTTCAGCGGAGACCCGGGGAATGAGGAGGCAGCATTTGAGGAACCTCCAAGGCCAGATGTGCAGAGTCTATGCCAGGGAGACTTGTGGCCCTCAGAGAAGCTGGCAGAAGGGCTGTGTGGTTGGAGCACAGTGGACGTGGTTGGAGCATAGAGGGTGTATGCTCTATTCGTTTGTGCAGATGTGATGCCTCAAACCTGGGCAAGCAAACAATGCAGGCCACCCCTGCTTGGAAAACCACGGGCCCAGTGCTGGCCAACACCCCACAGCCACCGCCCCCTACCCCCCAGGCCCTGGAAGAGCATCCCCACAGCTGTGCCCCGTGTGTGGGCCATACCAGGGCTAACACTGCAGACAAACCCTGCTGGGGAACACAGGGAGGGCTGAGCTGTGATACACTTAAGTGAGAGAAAACCCATGGGTGGTTGTGTCAAATCTCTCCTTTCAGACAGCATGAACAGCATCCCAATGATTTCATGCAAAGTGTTGTTGACCATCCATTCCCTTGCTTCTCTTTCTTTGGAAGTACTCATGAATTAGCACATTTCCAACAGTTGCCCATGGTGGCTGAGGAATATTATATGATTCATTTTGTTCTTAAACTCACAATACCCTTACATTTATAGATATGTATATCTGGCTATTATATTTGTGAAGCATGATACAGATTCTTTATATTGCAGATGGACTTTAAATGTTTAATTACAAATAGATTCACTTTTATATAGATATTTCATAAGAATTAAATTTTCATAAGATAAGATTTCAGCTTAATTTTCATAATTTTAATTTAAATTTGATAGTTATAATTTTTATTTTCCTTTTAATTTTAATAATTTAGAGTATTTAAGAAGAAAAGTAACTTTTTTGAAAATATGAAATTAAATTATCAAGTTTTTTACATTTCCTTTAATTTGTATTTTTCTGGAAATATATTCAAATTTTGCAGCCTTTGGATATAATTACTTTTTTTATTCTTTAGATCACGAAAATCAGACATCTCAATATGGTGCTAAAAATAGATAACATGAAGATAGAGTTCAGTAAAGGAAAATAAAAGCTAAATAATTTGAAAATTTTCAGAGGCTATCTGCTTGAATTTTTAAAAATATGAAACAACGAAAGAGTAGGCTCGTGTCAAGCATGACTCATATAACATTTGCATGGAGTACATTACACATATTTCAGATTTAATAACATGACAATAGAAAAATATGCCAATCAGAATACTGCAAATTCTTCAGATATTTACTATTGATGAAAACAAAGTGGGCAAGAAAGTTATTCTTATTAAACCCATAATTTGATCAGGTCTGGTAAAATCCATGAAACTTTATAATCTTTACTAAATGAAGATTGAATTACTGATTAAAATAATGAGAAAAAATGCCAAAGTTATTCACATCGAATTCCTGACTCGAAAGCAATAAATGCAACTCTGCCCAGATTAGAATGAAGAAAATCACCTTCCTGGAGTCAGAGATGGGATGAGAAGGACAAGACCTGTGGAGAAACTGCCTGTTGGGAGCTGATGATGGAGAATGGCTTCTGGGCTTTGTGGAGGACTGTTTCCAGCGAAATGATCCAACTGAGATTAATGACCTCAACTCTAAAGAAACCAGCCTTTATTTTAACTTCAGCAACAATACCCTTTGTTACTACTGTTCCATGTTTTAAGACCATCTTCAAGATCATTTTTGGTCAGTAATGTCATGTGTGATGGAGGCACTTAGGTTCTTTATTAAAAGAATATGAAAAATCACTAACAGGGAAAAGTACACATGGCACAATGATGAAAACTGAAATTTTTTTGGATAAATGGCAAAAAATTAGTTGCAGTAATAACCAATATACCAAACATTGGTATGATGTTCTAAAAATATGTTCTAGTTTGCTAATGCTGCTGTTAAGCAAAATACCAGAAATGGATTGGCTTTTATAAAAGGGGTTTATTTGGTTACACAGTTACAGTCTTAAGGCCATAAAGTGTCCAGGATAACACATCAACAATTGGGTACCTTCACTGGAGGATGGCTGATGGCGTCCGGAAAACCTCTGTTAGCTGGGAAGGCACGGGTCTGGAGTCTGCTCCAAAGTTCTGGTTTCAAAATGGCTTTCTCTCAAGATGTTCCTCTCTAGGCTGCAGCTCCTCTTTAGAATGTCACTCTCAGTTGCTCTTGGCGCGTTTGTCCTCTCTTAGCTTCTCCAGAGCAAGAGTCTGCTTTCAACTGCCATCTTCAAACTGTCTCTCATCTGCAGCTCCTCTCTCAGATACTGTGTATTCTTCGGACTGTCCCTCTCAGCTGTAGTAAGCTCGCTCCTTCTGTCTGAGCTTATATAGTGCTCCAGTAAACTAATCAAGGCCCATGATGAATGGGTGGGGCCACATCTCCATGGAAACCATCCAATGAAAGATCTGCCCACAGTTGAGTGATAACATCTCCATGGAAACATCCAATCAAAAGTCTCCAACCCAATCAACACCAATATGTTTCCTGCCCACACAAGACTGCATCAAAGATAATGGCGTTTGGGGGGACAAAATACAACCAAACCAGCACAAAATATAAATGTCTAATATTTAACCTAACATGGTGTTGCTTTTTATTTGACATTAGCTGTCCAATATTCATTGAAAAAATGGATCCTTCTAAGTATAGTAGAAATAATTTTTGAATTTGAAGTTAGAATGTCTGAACAAGAAAGATGGATTAAAAAACCCAATGAAACAAATGATCTCTATCTAGAATGGAAAAATCAAAATGCAGTTATTAATTTAATGGGTAATAAAGTGAGACAATAAATTATACACAAATATTTTTTAGAGAACTTTTTTTGTGTATATTGAAAGAAATTTCATGTGATGCATCTAAAGTAAAATTCCTGTAAAATATAAGGAACTGAAAAAAGGAAACATTTTGTGAGTAATATGGTTCATGTACAAATAGTTTCCAAACTAATTGCTTTAAAAACTGTTTTCTCAGTAATATAATTTAAAATAGGAATCTTATTTGTAGGGAAATTTGAACAAACTCAGCAAACATTCTCTTCTTTTAGGTTTTCTATGAAATTCCAGTACTGAGAATTTTTTTTAAAATGAAGAAATATAGTATGGGTCCAGATAATCCTTTCAGAGCTGGCGAGATCTGTAACATATGTGACACTAATTTATATTATGAATTTGAAAATATTTAGTAGTATTTTCTATAATATTTTTTCATTTGCAATCCCCCTTTAAAATTTTTGTGTAAAATCCATTTTTTTATTTGAGTCTAAATACTGCTTTAAGAATTTTATTGACAATTCCAATTGTTGCTGCCTTAGCAGAGTGAAATTTCTCCAAACTGAAGTAACCTAAAAACGATCTAAAATCACAATGACTCAAGAAAGATAGTCTAATTTGGCATTATTTACGATAGAGGTCAATTATGTGAAAATTCTGAATGTAAACACATAGTGATTTTGTTGACACAAAGGCAAAATGTAAATTTTATGGAATGAATGTAGGGAAATGTATGAATTATGCCTGTCTTCATGTTATTACTCCCGGGCATCACTGGCTCATCAACAGGATGGCAGTCGTCATTGAATTCCATCATCCTGAATATTAAGCCGTGACCTTACCATTTTAAAATTTTGTACTTTTAAAGGTGCAGGGGTCAAGAGAGGAAGATAGAATATATTTTATCTAGAGTTTGGCTTACACCATTTCAGCATTTAGATGTAGAGTGTGTGGGTCCCTTTGTTCTGAGGGGAGGCTGGGTTCTCATGTTCTCCAGCAGCGAGCGCCGAGCAAGCGCTTCGTAAATGCTCCTGGGTGAGGGTATTTTGCCTGCTCCTGCTTCCCTCCTCAGCTGTGCTCGCCAAGAACCACAGCAACTTGAAAGCCTCAGAGAAACCTCTCCTGTTCCCCTCAGCCAGAAATCACGGCTTCTCCCTCCGACCGTCGGTGGAGTTTACTTCTAGTGCGGAGTCCCACAGAGGGGCTTGTATGTTCTCCCCACCCCCATCACACACTCGCACGCTGACACAAACACTCACACACATTCACATACACACGCACATACACTCACCACTCATGTATATACACACTCATGCATATACACACTCATGCACACTCAGACATTCACAATACACTCACATGCACTCACACAGATTCACATTTACTCACATGCACTCACACACATTCACGTGCACACACATACACTCACCACTCATGTATATAGACACACTCATGCACACTCACACGTTCACATATACACTCACATGCATTCAGACACATTCACGTGTACTCACATCACTAACACATTCACGTGCACACACCACTCATGCATATACACACACTCATGCACACACATTCACACATACAGTCCCATGCACTCACACAGATTCACATACACACACTCACCACTCATGCATAGATACACACTCATGCACACACACATTCACAATACACTCACATGCACTCACACACATTCACGTGCACACACACTCACCACTCATGTATATAGACACACTCATGCACACTCACACGTTCACATATACACTCACATGCATTCAGACACATTCACATGTACTCATATCACCCACACATTCACGTGCACACACCACTCATGTATATACACACACTCATGCACACTCACACATTCACATATACAGTCCCATGCACTCACACAGATTCACATACACACACTCACCACTCATGCATATACACACACTCATGCACACACACATTCACAATACACTCACACGCATTCAGACACATTCACATATACTCACATGCACTCACACACATTCACGTGCACACACATACACTCACCACTCATGCATCTACACACACTCATGCACACTCACACGTTCACATATACACTCACACACCCTCACACACATTCACGCACAAGCCCTCCCACACTCCCACACACTCACCGTTCATGCATACATACATCCATTTATGTGCACACACACATACATACACACTGGATCACCAACTCCTCAGGGAAAGCCCTTTCTGGGCTTCCCACAGAATTCGGCACTTTGGGTATTCATTGTGTGTTATATTTCATTGGCAATATATATTTTAAGAGATTGGTACAAATAAATTCCTATTGCAAAACCCCTATTACTCCACATTTGTGAAATAAGTACTTCCGCTTTGATCTTTTTGCTGCAGCATTCTAAACTTTGCATTAGATACACACCTAGTAAACACGTACACTTTCTGAGACCAACAAATGGCTTTTATAATGTTTCTGTATACATCCTTGAGGCTTGTAATAGAGGTAGCTAACAGAAATGTAGAAAGAAGTTTTGGATTCCTAGTGGCTTGATAATCTAAATGCATAGTTCCAGGGCAAAAGATGCAACAAGGTGTTGGGGTTCAGTGTGATTTTCTATAATGTCAAAGAAAGGAATCAGAGTGCCTGGGTCCTTGGGGCAGTGTGTCAGGGGGACCATCCCCCGGGACTGGGCTGCAGCCCAGCTGCTTTGGGCAATGACTTTCAGCTTCGCTCGTTTCATTGTAAATCTGCTTTTGTAACCACTTTTATCCCTCTTGCTGTAGATAATCAGCTTTTAGCTGCTCTAATTTTCTCGGAAAGCTTTCTAAGCCTTAAGCACCTTATTTCTTTTTCATTTTTCCTTCCTTGTAAAGGAATCTTCCCGACTTGACCTCAGCTCAATTTGTTTCTGTTCTTTTTATTCTACTGGCTTCAGGCAGCAGAATAAACAGAATGAACGGATCTCAACAAGCCATCCAATGTGAGGCACAGTGGTTTAGGGCCTTCTCTGACTAACTATTTAAAGATAACTGCATGATAATACGGATCAGAGTGGAAACATAAAGACAATGCTCTTTTTTTTTCTTTAAATTAAAAAGCAATTCCCAAGTGAAACTGTCAGTGTATAAACATTTGAAATGCTTTCTCATTCTCCAGCTGTTTTGTAGAAAGAGAGGGGTTATTACAATCCCTGCAAGTCTTTACCGTTTCCTTAAGGACATTTTTGTTAAGGACGTTTTCTTGGTATTTGCCGTCTCCCACTTGGGAAATCATGTGATGGTAGCTTAAAGAAGAAAATGAGTAATCAGTTTACAAAAATTGCCTTCTTTTTGAAATGGATGACAGCAGTTTATAGCTTTGGATAAACTTAAGTGGATGATGGAAAGGGGAATTCAATTTCTCAGGCAACTATTCTCTGTCAGATTTTACATGATCAAGAGAAATCAGTCTGGGGGACAAATCTGTGCCCCGTGTAATGATCGTGCTATTCCTTACTTCTGGCTCAGCTGCTGGTGGGTCACATGCTCACTGACGTGCAAGACAAGTGGTTCCAGCTGGAGCAGCAGGGTTGACAGATGCTACGGTGTCTTTCCCTGACAGCCCTGGCCAGACTCCTCAGCTTTATCTGAAACATCTCAGCTACTTGGGGTGTAGACACCCTCCCTTGACCCACAGGTGGTTTGCTCATTCTGCGTGCGAGTCCAGCGGTCATTGGAATGTGGAAAACCAAGATTGACCATCTGTAGATTTCCCTCACACTGCCAAACAAATTCCCTGGGGCAACCATAACTCTCTGCTTTATTATAATACACGCCAATATCATGGGAGGCAGGAATAGTAATTTAAATAAGGTACACATTGAGAAAATTTACCAAAAGAACTTGAATCCTGCTGTGAATATGAGCTCCCCAAGCCCACCCAGAACCCATTCGGCAGGAGATTGTGGGTGGTGGTATAGTTTTGTTTGTGATGCTGGTAAACATTGTCTATATTAAAATAGCCCTTTCTACGTCTGAGTTGAATTGCAGAGGTATAGACCCCAGATGACAATCATACATACAAGAATGCAATTGTAACTATGAGAATTTACTCACATTTCTGAACATTTATTTTCTTTTTTGAGAGCATTGAGGACCAGGTGGAGTTATGAGCAAATGAGAAAGAAAAAAATGGTCTCATCACCCTCAACCCTAGCTTCTTCTTATTGCTTATTGGCTCTGGGCATGATGAGAGGGCATGGCTAGAGGATTTGGTTTTGGATTAGGTCAAATGTTCTGAAGCAACATTCCTAATTATATCTCAATAAAACTGAATTCGAAATCTATGGGAGTCAGGGAGAATCATTTACCATATGCAGTAAAACTCAGAGAAAACATGAGCACATTCATAGTGCAAAAGACACATGCAAATTCAGTTACTCACATTTCACAGAGAAGCAGTAGGTTGGAAATGGTGGGAAAAATTTAGAAAGAAAATAAATACTTTGACAGAAAATCTGTAAAGATGTTACTCAGAAAATTAAGATTTAATGGTATATGATCTTAAAGTCTTTAATAGTTATATATGTCTATAATGTTTCATGCCATTGTAAAATGAATTTTGTCAGTAATTTCAGGCTTTCAAGTAATTAAAAGTAGAAAAAAGCCAGTAGCCTTGACTCTTGAAGATTACTGTGTAACAGTATAGCTTACAAGGAGTGACAGTGCTATTGTGAAAACCTTGTGGATCACACTCCATTTATCCAGTGTATGGATGGATGAGTTGAAAAATGGGGACAAAAACTAAATGAAAAATAGGCTGGGATGGGGGGGGGATCATTTGGGTGTTCTTTTTTACTTTTATTTTTAATTCTGATTCTGATTCTTTCCGGTGTAAGGAAAATGTTCAAAAATAGATGGGGGTGATGAATGCACAACTATATGATGGTACTGTGAACAGTTGATTGTACACCATGGATGACTGTATGGTATGTGAATATATTGCAATAAAACTGAATTTAATTAAAAAAAAGTAGAACAGATCTACTTACATAGTTAGCATAGAAAGACTGAGACAGCCTGTTACCCAGAACATGCCGTATGACCTACCCAAAGGAGAGGTCTTTCAATTTTTCTTGGATAAATAAGAGCTACAATATTTCCATTTGAAAAAATCATCACAATAGTCTAAAAGCACTTTTCCCTATAAAGATTTTTAAGAATTATTATTTTTTTTTTGTAAAATAATTCTGGCATTTTCTGTTACCCCTGCTGTATGCAGAGCATTGAAAACTGCCAAAGCAGTTGCAGCTCCTGTCCCCAGCCTGAGGAAAGTCTCTGTCTGAACTGCTGTTTAGTTAGTAGAGACAAATTGCATATTCAAAGGCCTGTTGCTTTTCAGAAGGTTGTCTATGCTGAGCAACAAAACCAAACCAAACATCATCTTTATTAAAATAGCCCTTTCGATGTCTGAGTTGAATTGCAGAAGTATTTATCCCAGATGATAATCATACATATAAGATGTACGTGTTGACAGGGGAGTGGAAAGGACTTTGTTTTTTGTTGGTTCCCCTGTTAAGTTCACTGGTCACTGGTGTGCAAGGCTAGAACCAGGCACTTTGATCCCCTGTGGACTCTGGTTCAGACCAGAACTCTGGAGTGAATTATGCATGTAAACATTGACATGGTCTGTATTCAAGAAGTATTGTCTTCTTTACTTTGTATAATTTCTGTACTTTTCTCTTTTTGGAATATTAAGATCACTATGTGGATTTTTATTATAAGGTATATTGGAGATTATACTTTATATCATTCTAACAGGGCCTGGGATATTTTAAATGAGTGTATATCACATAACCTGTCTTAACCTAAGAATATATATTTTTTAAGAGAAGAAGGGGCATATAAGGGGAGAGAGTCAGTTCTTCCTGAATTCATAAATCAAGTTTGTTTATTTAAGGTATTTCTAAAATATTTTAATAGTTAAATCCAACAAACCTTTATCAGCCTCCACATTCCTTAAGAGGTAGATAATATTCCAGTTAACAAGAGAGGAAGCAAAGGATGGGTGATACTGATTGGGGATTTTATCACGGTGACCCAGGGCTCCATTTATTCTCTGTATGACACCACAGCTACCTCTCTGCAAGTCCTGACCCAATCCACACTTTTGTTCAGAGTTTTAGAAATTGAAGCAAAATAGTCCTGGCAGTGGCTGGCTGGAGGTGAGGTGAGTGTCCAGGGCTCTTGTAAACAGGGCTTTGAGGATCTCTTAGAAGGAATGGTTTGGAGGTCAGCTCAGACATATTCAGGGATAGGAGGTTTCCTTCCAGTTCCAGGGTCTGTACTACTCAGGTGGGCCCAGTGGACAGGTGTACTTCTGGAAACCTATTCTGGAGCAGTTAAGCAATCATATGTATATGAAAATGCTGATTCCATATTTGAAGAAAAGTACTTTCAGATAGTTTTGGAGTGAATTGAGAACACTCATGTTTGCCCTGCTGGAGCTGCAGGTGGTTTTCTCTTGGGGATTACAAATAGCCCTTGCTTAAATATAATAATTGTCAGGTAGACCACGTGTTTCAAGTAGATTATGTCTATTTAAATCTCAAACCTTCCAAGAGCACCAGAGTATGCAATTTTGGAGGATATTTTTATATAAATATGATAATCTGCAGACATTTCTTGAAGCAAATTTACCTTCTTGTATCACATTATTAGTATCAATGAATAATTTAAAGCATAACTAGTATCAATGAATAAAATAAAGCAATGTGATTAATACTGATACCAAAATGTTTAAAACTATTTTAAAAGAATTCATTACGCTTCTTCTTAAATTGTAAGTTTTTCAGGTTTTTGGTTAAATTTATCCTATGATATTTAAAATTGTTAAGGATTCTAAATTAGAATTTAGAAATTTAGAAAAGCAGAAACAGGGGAATTTTCTCAAGTATTATGCATTCAGGAGTATGACCTGTGCAACATGCATTCAAATGTTCAGAAAATAGATAGATGATAGGTAGGTAGGTTGGTAGATAGATAGAAAGATGGAAGGATATGGCAAAAGTAGCAAAATGTTAAAATTGGTGGATCCGGGCATCTGGAGATTGAGTGGGCTATGCTGGAGTTCTGTGGGGTCTATAATATTTCTGCAACTGTCCTATGAATTTGAAATTTTTTTAAATTGAAAAGTTAAAAAAAACCCACAATGAGATACCACTTCACATCTACATGTATGGCTAATATTTTTAAAATGACAAGTGTTGGGGAGGATTAGAAGAAATTGGAACTCTAGTGCACTGTTTGTGCATCTTCTGTGCATCCACTATGGAGAGCAATATGGCATTTCCTCAAAAGGTTAAATATAGAATTACCAGATGACCTGGCATTTCCAGTTCTAGGTATATACCCAAGGAGAGTGAAAACAGGCTCTCAAACAGATACATGTACACCAGTGTTTATAGCAGCTTTATTCACTAGCCAAAGAAGTAGAAACAACCTATGTGCCCATTAACAGATGAATAGATAAGAAACACACAATGGATGTTATTCAGCCAAATTAAAGAAAGAAGTTATGATACATGCTGCAACATGGAAGAACCTTGAAAACATGTTGAGTGAAGTAAACAAGATACATAAGGACAAAAAGTGTATGATATATTTTATAAGAGATGACTGGAAATAGCAAATTCACAGAGACAGAAAGTAGATTAGAAGTACCCAGGTAGATAGAGGGAAGGGGTGGTATATTTGTAAAAAATTTTAAAAAATTAATTTATAATGAAATCTAAATGAATTTGAAAGAGACAATATGAAGTTTTAAATTTATTGAGGCTTGTTTTATGTCCCAGCATATGATCTATTCTGGAGAAAGTTCCATGACCACTAGAGAAGAATGTGTATCCTGGTGATTTGGGATGTAATGTTCTAGACATGTCTGTTAAATCCAATTCATTTATCAGATTGTTTAGGTTTTCAGTTTCCTTATTGGTCTTCTGTCTGGTGATCTATCTATAGGAGAGAGTGATGTGTTGAAGTCTCCCATAATTATTGTGGAAACATCGGTTACTTCCTTTAGTTTTGCCAGTGTTTCTCTCATGTATTTTGTGGCACCTTGATTGGGTGCATAAACATTTATGATTGGTATTTCTTCTTGTTGAATTGTCCCTTTTATTAGTATGTAGTGGCCTTCTTTGTCTCTCATAACATCCTTGCATTTAAAGTCTATTTTATCTGAGATTAATATTGCTACTCCTGCTTTCTTTTGGCTGTAGCCTTAATGAAATATTTTTTCCATCCTTTCACTTTCAATTTCTTTGTGTCCCGGTGTCTAAGATGAGTCTCTTGTATGCAACATGTTGATGGTTCATTTTTTTTGATCCATTCTGCCAACCTATATCTTTTGATTGGGGAATTTAAGCCATTTACATTCAATGTTATTACTGTGAAGGCATTTCTTGAATCAGTAATCTTATCCCTTGGTTTATATTTGTCAGATATATTTTTTTCCCTCTCTCTCTTAATGTCCTTTAACATACCCATACTGAATCTCTTTAGTACTGAACCTTTCTCCATATCTCTCTCTCCTTTGTTTCTCTGTTGGTAGGGCTTCCTTTAGTATCTCAAGTAGGGCAGGTCTCTTGTTAGCAAATTTTTTCAGCATCTGTTTGTCTGAAAAATTTAAGCTTTCCCTCAAATTTGAAGAAGAGCTTTGCTGGATAAACAATTCTTGGTTGGCAATTTTTCTCTCTGAGAATTTTAAATATGTCATGCCACTGCCTTCTCACCTCCATGGTGGCTGCTGAGTAGTCACTACTTAGTCTTATGCTGTTTCCTTTGTATTTGGTGAATTGCTTTTCTCTTTCTGCTTTCAAAACTTGCTCCTTCTCTTCTGTATTTGACAGTGTGATCAGAATATGTCTTGTAGAGGGTTTATTTGGATTTATTCTATTTGGAGTTCCCTGGGCATTTATGATTTGTGTATTTATGATGCTTAGAAGATTTGGGAAGTTTTCCCCAACAATTTCTTTGAGTACTCTTTCTAGAATTTTACCCTTCTCTTCCCCTTGTGGAACACCAATGAGTCTTATATTTGAACGTTTTATTGGTTGTTTGGTGTGTTCTGCCTCAACTAGAAGCCAACATAAAATATTACACTGTGTGAGTTAACATTTGAGAGTTATGCATTAACCTTTAGGGCAATTATGATTGCCATTGAGTGAGTGTTATCTAACTGCTGTGTATCTCAGTTGTTTTTTGCTGCCAATAGACTTCCTCAAAACGTAGTGACTTAAAACAGCAGCATTCGTGATCTCACTGTTTCTGAGAGTCGGGAATCTGGGTGGGCTCCACTGGGTCCTCTGGCTCAGGGGCCCCCAAGGCCACATCATCTCAGGGCTTGTCTGGGAACCATCCTCTTCTTGGCTGTCTCATGTGGTTGTTTCCAGATTCAGGTCCTGGCTGGCTGTTGGCTGAGCCCTCTCCTCAGCTCCTTGCTACCTGGGCCTCTCTTCATGGGAGCTTACGTTCTCAGAGTGAGCCAGCAGAGAGAGGGGGAAGGGGAGGGGGAGGGGAGGGGAGGGGGAGGGGGAAGGGAGGAGGAGGGGGAGAATGCAAGTAAGACCAAAGTCTTTTATGACCTAATCTGGGAAGTAGCATCCCATCAGTTTTGCCTTGGCTGGCTTTAGGACTGAATCAACTAACTTCAGTTGAACTCCTACTATTATTAGTAGTAGTGATTAGAATTTCTACTGGCTATTCTTACTACTGTGGCTGTCCCACCATCACCACCACTAGCGGCTGAAAGATGTGGAGAGCTCAATACTCACAGACTCTCAATGCATTAGTTCATCCCCTACTGACAATAAGATACTTATAAATGTACTTTTATGACCTCCATTTTCAGATGAAGAAATGGAGACACAGGGAGGTTAAGTAACTCCTTTAAATTCCAACAGCTGGAGAATGACAGTTAAGATTAAACCTCTGTTCATCCTCAGAGATCAAGCTCTATCCATTCCTCCTGCTGCATTGTCAAAAGATAATGTTTAAACAGCAACTTATTTTTCATTGTTAAGAAGGACTAGGTTGAGTTCATTAAAACTGTGTAGCTAGGAACTGACCCAGATTTTATTCTATTTAGCTAAAGACAAAGCTGGAGTGATGCCAGGTAATTGTATTTGAACTTGTGTTAAAAAGCAGCCTGAAATTCTATCCAAGCATAACCATGCTGCTGGAGTATCAGCTTGGCTCTGTACCTCTCCTGATTCCCTGTCCCCCCTTACAAGTTTGTGAGCTGAACCTGTGCTCAGTCTTCTTGAGGTTGGCAAGGGCTTCATTAATGTTAAATGTTCACGTACTGCACTGAGCTTCATGACTACATTCTGGCAAGTTCTGATAAGGAGAGATGAAATCTTTCAATTTTATCATGGAAAGGGCATCTTTATTTTAATTAGATGAATTTGCTGTCTTTCTAAGAGAAATGACATAGTTCTTTTGGAATGAAAATCCAAAGTGGAAAATGTCTCCCATAAAAATTATTATCTGTGAACATAGTTAGAGGCAATAACAGATATGTAAGTGAACTAATTATGACATCTATAATTTGTAAATGCTAGTTATTGATTTATTAATATTTAATATCAGTTAATGAAAATCATTGTATGATTTTGTATTTTATTTGCCTTGTTCACATTTAGACTTAATGATTTTTAAATAAACCAAACTGTCAAAGAGCTCTAGGTTTCAAACTTGATGCCCGTGTCCTCCTGCTGATATTAAATTATTTTATTTTCTCCAACTTAGAGAAAAAATTCTAAATTTATTTTTTTCCCATTTTCTTCTATTTTGTTTTAGAATTTTTAACATGGTAGTGTTTGTCAGTGTTGAACTATAACATAAGATGGTTTGGATTAAAATGTCATATTTGTTTTTTAAGTGTAACACAAAAATTAGTCTTCCATGTTATGAATAGTACCACTGGCCACCTGGGCCAGTTTGAAGAACTGCTGAAGAAAAAACATTCAATGATTTTGTTCCTTATGCTAAGTGTTAGGAATTCAAAGTTGGACGAAACTCAAAATTTAATAGGGTGGGGAAGTATGGGTAGATCTATTCAAAGCAGAGAATTATAAATGAACTACAACATAATGTAGACAGAAACTAAAAGAGGTATATGTGCCTACTATGTTGTTAGAGCATAGAGTAAGAAGGGGCAAATTTTCCCTGGGAGTGCTGGGGAAGTGTCTGAGTTGGTGCTATAGGAGCCGAATTTTGAAGAGCAAATAGTTGGTGCTATTTGAGCTGAGTTTTGAGTTCACCTAATGGGGAAAGTGGCCAAGGGCAACACAGGAGGATGAGATAAATTGGAAATAAAAAATGAAAGGAGTAGGTGTGTAGTGTTTTTCTGGAATGGTGTATAGTTCTGTGCATCTGGATTATGGGATATCCCATGAGAATGATTGGAAATGGGGGAGGAAGGTTGGTTCAGGGTCTTTAAATCACACACAGAGGAGTTTGGATTTCATGCTGTAGACAAATAAAGATTCATTGCACATTTTTTGTTTCTAATAAAACATTTCCATTACTCTATAAGTTTTGTTTTCTTCTAAGTTTTTGGTAGTTTTTTTTTTTTTTTTTTTTTTGTAAAAGCAACACATGCCCTAAAACTGCAACAAAGGGACAGATATTACAGCAGTCTATAAAGTAGATAATTGAAGCTCCATCTTCACCTCAATAATACAGCCCATGTATATAACAGATAGTTGAGTGGGACTTGTCTGTTGCCCCAGAAATGGTGGCCAGCATCCACCACTAAAAATATAAGGTGCTAAATTTCCCCTCATTGTAAAGAAAGCCACCTGGTCACTAAGATACTCCTTAGGTGTCCGTCATAGACAGTGGACAAGATCCTACTAAAATGAGCCATGGTCCCGACGTCCCCTACCTGTTCTAGATGAAGAGAGGACCAGAGAAGTCGATGTTGTCAGTGCCCTTGCCCTTGTGGGAAGCCGGTGGTTGCAGCCCCCTTCCCCTCCCTTTAAAGGGTGAGGCTTACTCTAGGGGAATGGCTGTAGAGACTGAAGTGGCCCGAAAGAAGAGAAAGGCATCTGATTCCTTGAGTGGATGCCTTTTGAGTTGAAGTTTCATTCTGGTACTGTCCCTGGAGAGCATTTTTGGAGGTGAGGGGTATAACTGAATGCAGAGACAACACTGCTTCTCAGGAGATTTCTGAAGGTAGGAGGCTGGCTTAAAAGAAAAGGCTGGGGAACTGTTCGTTTGAAGAAAATAATTGGAAAGCATGGGGGACCCATCCCATGCTCCCATAACTCTTGGAAAGGTGCGGGGGTTGTCCTCAGTGGTCCCCGTGCTTCCATGTCTGAAGGAGGGAGTGTGAAGTTTAGAGGAGAGGATGGAAGCAAGGCAGGGGGCATGGAACACAGCCAGATGCCGAAAGGAGGCAGGTGGAGCTTAATGCTGTGCTGAGAAAACCACCATCCCCTATGCAGGGACATCCCAGTATACAGAAGCCAAGGCATCTGAGCTGTGCCTCACACTCATGGAGTGACTGGTTCCTGAAGAGCTCGGCTGTCGCATTCGCAGCCTCTTAGCAGGGTGACTAGTCTTTGCAAGGGAAGGGAAGAGACATCTAAAGCCAGACCTTTCCCCCATTCCCCGTGGATTTTAGAGGTGGAAAGAAGCACATCTCCATCAAACAAGAATCTGGGCTGTGATGGAGAGGGTGCAGAATTGAGAGTAGAATATAAAATTGCAATCTAAAACTTGGGTGTGACTGGCTTTAATCAAAAATGATCTGAAAATGAGAGATTCTGATTAAAATGTCAGGGGAATATAAAAGTCTACAGGAAAATTGAAAACATTAGTGAAGCAAGGGACTCCAAAGCTATTTCCCAACCTAAATATCTGAGACTACTCAATAAATTATTTCACATGCAATGCATAAGTGGTTTAGACTTCTGATCTTTAGCCCAAGTTTTACACTAAAGCAATATGGCATGAGTGAATTTCTTTGTCAATACATATAAATTAATATGTATTGACAAAGAATATAAAACATTTTTAGTTGTTATAAGGTATTCCATTGAATTGGTGTGCTATAACTACCAATCCATGATGGATATTTTTTAAATTTTCTGTAATATAAACAGCAGTAAATGTCTTTGTAATTACAGTTTTTCATAGTTACCCAATTATTATTTAATTAGGATTAATTCAGAGAAATGGCATACAAGACAAAAGGGTAAATGTTTTATATTTTGTTAATTATAAAAAATGTTTTATCTACAAATATGTATTCAAGTGTCCACTTCTCCATTTCCTTATATCTACAAATACTGATATTATAAACTTGTTAAAACTTTGTTAAGCTGATAGTTCATTCCTATGTGGTATCTAGTTGTTTTAATTTTAATATTTTTGGTTGTGAGAGTTAACAGCTTTTTGCATTTTTTTTTAGCTTATTTATGTTTTATCTTTTAACTTAGAGAGAAGTTTGGATTTAGTTATTAATTTCATAATGTGTTATTTAAAATGTACTTATTCGTGTGTAATGAGGAATCTTTATAGCATCACTTGCAAGGAATAATATGGTACTAGTTTTATATGTTTAGTTTTGGGGCAATAATAAAAATAAAATAGTAAAATGTGTAGTGCTTACTATGTACTAGGTACTATTCTAAGCACCTGATATGTTTTATCTTTTAGGAGAAAATTTTGACTGTTAGCTTCTGTGGTGGGTTGAGTTATCTATCCCAGCACACACATGTTCTTTATCTTAATCCCATTCCTGTGGGTGTGAATCCACACCCACCTAGCATGTCCTCTTTGGATGGTTTTGACCACTTGGCACCAGAGACAGAACTCACCTACAGTACTTGGCACAGTGATATTCTGCAAAATATCAATTCCTAATATATATTCTGGAATAGGAGAAATATACAGTATGTACTTTTGAGGTGGTAGCTGGCCAATCTGCATTAGTAATTGTTTTGGTGTTTCTTTAATACTTTGGCCTCTATACCCAGTGATGACTCACATAGGCCTTCTGGGCTGTGGCTGTTTTCCATATACTGGGATGCATTTTGCTTCAATATTCACTAGTGCTAAAATTTTATGTTCATTAGTAGGGTCCAGAAAGTAGTTAACTCATTATGCGGCCTCCCATGCCCAGTGTCTCCACATGTAGCTTTTATTTGGGGATCTTGACCCATTCCCTTTGTGAGCAGAAAAGGGGCTTGTCATGCTTCTTTGGCAGGAGGAGTGCGGGGGCTCTTTATATTGTAAGGGCTGAGATTTTTGGCCAGAGATAGTTTCTTCCTCCGGTGATCTGGTTCTAAATTTGGTGTATCTCTATCCTTTTGCTAACTTACTCCATCACCTTACTAGCATAGGGTTTGGCTGTCTATCAATATCTTAAATTTTAGTGCTGGCAGCTATGAGGTCAGCCCACATCTGTCTACGCAACACTCCGTCACTCAGTTTGGACCACCATGTCTTTTTGGGGCACAGCCTGTAGCCCTGACTTTTTGCCTTCGGCAATCAGATTCTTCTAGATCTGCTACTATTTGCATAGCCCTAGAGATGGGTTGCCCCACCAATGGGCTAGAGTGGGCACATGTGTCCCGTACCATTGATTCAGGGCACTTTGTACGATTGTGTTTTTTATGCTCCTGGTAAAAGTTTTGTTATCTGGTCCCACAAAGTTAGCAGCATAAACTGCAAGTTTCAATCCCAGCCCTCTTAGTGTATCTTGTAATTCATCAAGCGTGCTCCAATGGGGGGTGACCTGGGGCATGTCCCCCACATTGGGCCGAGTTTCTTTACACTGAGTCACCAGCCAATTTAATAGTGAGCTGGATTCAGGTGGCTAAGGAATGTGTACATTGGCAAGGGAAGGGTGAATGGCAATCGAGGCCAATTTACTTATTTCATGTCCTGTGCCAGTTTGAATGTATTATGTCCCCCCAAATACCATTATTTTTGATGTAATCTTCTGTGGGAAGACCTATCAGTATTAATTAGATTGTAATTCTTTGAGTGTTTCCGTGGAGATGTGCCCCACCCAACTGTGGGTGACGAATCTGACTGGATAATTTCCATGGAGGTGTTGGCCCGCCCACTGGGTGGGTCTGAATTAAATTAGGGAGCACTATATAAGATCAGACAGAAGGAGTGAGCTTGCTACAGCCAAGAGGGACACTTTGAAGAAAGCACAGGAGCTGAGGGAGGAACTGCAGTTTATAGAGACATTTTGGAGACAGCCTTTGAAAGCAGGCTTTTGCTCCAGAGAAGTTAAGAGAGGACAAACACCTCAAGAGCAACTGAGAGTGACATTTTTGAGGAACTGCAGCCTAGAGAGGAACATCCTGGGAGGAAGGCATTTTGAAACCAGAACTTGGAGCAGATTCCAGCCTTGTGCCTTCCCAGCTAACAGAGATTTTCTGGACACCATGGGCCATCCTCCAGTGAAGGTACCTGATTGTTGATGACTTACCTTGGATACTTTATGGCCTTAAGTCTGTAACTTTGTAACCAAATAAACCCCCTTTATAAAAGCCGATCCATTTCTGGTGTTTTGAATTCCAGCAGCAATAGCAAACTAGAACATGTCCTGAAAGTGGTATTCCCTCTGAACCAGTGTCCCACAGGGTGCAGCAGCCAATTTTTATAATTTCTTTAGGTTTCTGTCTGTATTTATTCCCAATTTCCCTTAACTCAATGGCAACATAATTCTGGATTGTAACCAGCACCTTTTGATCAGGAGGTTCTGCTAGGGCAGTGGCAGCTGCAACACTATCTGCACCCCAGCTGAGCACACAGCTCCTAATAGAGGCCTTGCAACAGCCATGGTGACCTGACAGCTCTCCCTTTTCTTATGAAATCCTAACTGTCCTATGGCCTGTTGCAGGAGAACAAGCAATCCAGCCAGGGAGTTCTGGGCATCTCCATACTCCCTTGGCAGCCCCCACTCATCCAGGAGGACAGCTGTCCCTCCCCACATAGACATTTAGGGCCATACCAGGATTCTCCCCGGAGTCTCCTTTCCCGGGACTTACGCACATTACAGCTGGCAGCTCCTTGGTCTCCCAGCTGGGTCATCAAATGTTCCATCCCAAATTAGCTCCAAGCCCAAAGATCACACCTGGCATGGAGTTACCTGTGAGTTTAATTAGGGACTTAAAAAACAGGAGACAATTTTCCCCAATGGTGGTGGGTTGGGAAAATGAAGTCAGCATTCTGCCATTCTGTGCAGAGAGAGGAATACCAAGTGGGTGCTTATAAAGGTTTGCAACAACAGTTTCTTACAAGATTTGGTTACTAACAGTGATTAGGGAAGGGAAGTTTTAATGCAGGGCCTGTTGCCTGGTAATGTAGGTGGTTGTGTTTATCTCATAATGGAGGAGGGGGCGAGCCCCAGACCTTGGGTCTTCACAGTGTATTTTCTGGCCTTGTCCAGTGTTTGGAGATCACCTGCATTCCTTGGCTAATGGCCCCTTCCCCCATCTTCAAAGGCAGCCACAGAACATCTTCTCTCCTCTCTGACCTCTGCTTCTATCCTCACAACTTCTTGCTCTGACTTTGGCTCTCTGGCCTCCCTCTTAGAAGGTTCTTCATGATGACATCGTTTGACCCACCCATATAATCCAGGATAATCTCATGGCCTCCAGACCCTTAACTGAATCAAATCTGCAAGGACTTTTGCTATGTAAGGTATCATATGCAGAAGTTCCAATGATTAGAACGTGGGCATCTTTGGGAGACTAATATTCAGCATACCACCATAATAATAGTGATAATGGTGGTGATGATGATGATGATGTAGTATTTAGTTATGGAAAGGAAATTCTTATATATTAACTCCTTGCTAATCACCAACAGGATTGGTATGGCCTGAGAGGTTGCTAATTCTCAGAACTTTTGAATCAGAATGTGGATTTTAACAAGATCCCCTGAAGATCTGAATGCACATTAACATTTGAAATCCCTGCATTAACTCCCACTGTCCCCATTGTTGTTTAAGGTTTCTCCCTTTAAGTAGGTGCCTTGATGGAGACTATGCACTGAGAAAATCTCAATTTTATTTTCTCTGCTTGATCTTTCCTTATCTAAGGGAGTTGCTACAGCATTGCAGATTCAGAATCGAAACTGTCCTATTGCAAAGCTAAGTCTCACATGAGAATTTAAAGTGGTTGTATGATGCAATAAGATTGGCTTTCTTTACCTGAAGTTAACCATCAGGGGACACCTTATTCTGTGTTCTCTGCCTCCAGTGTCATTACCACCTGGTAGGAGGGTATGTATTAATTTATAATTCTGGTATCAAGTGACAATTTACCACCTGGTTTAGAGCAAATGGCCAGAAGAGGAAGATAATTTGCTGTATTAGCACATACTCCCTTTTGATTATCTAGCTTTTTGCAAGAATATAAAGATGAAGATTATTTCTTATTTTAAAGCTTTGCTAGAGAGATTGATAGGATTTTAAAAGAAAACAAGGTACAGGGGCTGGACCAACAGAATCAGGTGCATTTTTTGTTTCTTTGTTTCATTGACTTTCTTTCTCATATTTGGTTGTTTTGCTTTATTTTACTTTGAATAGTGTTTGAAGTTTTTTGAAAGCTGGAAGCTTAAACTTGACATAACATTGAATCACTGATGGCAGGACATTTAACATCCCATTATCTAGTGCCAGTTTTATTTTAAGGCTATCCAATGAGGATTTGGTATTTTCTCTGTGTAGGAAATAGAAGACAAAATAATAAACAAGTGGTCTAACCAACAATCATGTTGTATCATAAATATCCATTTAAAAATTAACTAGTTGTATCAAACCAGAAATTGTCATTTCCTTCCAGAAATGAAGCTTCTCTTCTGTTTTCTTTCCTTTACAACACATTTATTGCCCTGGCATTTATTTCAGATGCACCCAACAGACTAGAAAACAAGACACAAGAAATCAAATCAAAAGCCAACAAAAACAGGAACTATCAAAATTGGAAGTTCTCTCCTTGGTTCTGCATTTGGTTGCTTTATGGCCTTTTAAGTAGTATGACTTTAAAGGCATGGTTTTGTTCCACTTCTAATGAGATGGTAAAAACCTTAATTTTAAATGAAGTGCGGGGACCATTTTTTGCATCTCTTTTGCCCTTTTACAAATTGACAATGTTGCATAAATTCCTTCCTGGAGCTAAACAACTAACTGTTGTTCCACTTACATTTCAGGATCTATTAACTTGCCAGAAATATGCCATTAAATTACTTATCTGCAACAAACTCCTTTCATTCCAAACCCTGTGCTCTTTTCAGCATGCTGCATTTGATTGTCTCTACCTACCAAGTGCCTTAGATGTGGCCCAAATTTGTTTCTGTCAGGAAACATTATCTTTCCATTTTCATATGACAAAATGATCAACTGACTACTGTGGTAAACAAAACCCGTGCTATCCATTGCAAGAGGCTTGTTAGAGCTTATCTGTATGATTTTATGACAGTCATCTTCTCCGATCATATATATTTTAACATTTCCTTGATGGCTTGACATTTTGCCCCACCCTTCTCTAAAAAATTGTTTTAACTGTGTATTTTGAGATAATTATAGATTCATACCCAATTGTAAAATTAATACAGAGAGACTTTAGATACCATACAGTCAGTTCCCTCAATGGTAACAACTTGTCAAACTATCATAAAATATCACAACTAGGAAATTGACATTGATAAAATCCATGGGCCTCATTCATATTTCATGAGTTTTTTTTTTTTTAAGGCAAATAAAGTAACTTTATTGACTGCTAATCTTACCATGAAATGCCTATAAGAAATAATTACAAAATAATGCAGGCTTTTTATACACTTTTGGTATCATCCTGAGATGATGATCCTCTCACAGAAAGGATTACTCACAATTTACGTAGATATAAAAGCTCATATCTTTGCAAATACAAATGCAAATGTGTAGGAACAATATATTCTAAACTGATTAGCAATGGATATGTGACAAATGCAGAATAAATTACAGCTATATACTTTTCCTTTTTTTTATTTTTTAAAACAATTTCCAAATACAAAAGGTAGATAATTCAAAATGGATTTTCATGACATATATTTAATTCTGTTGCAAATAGTGGATCAAAGAGCAAAGACGTTTCTTAGCATGTTTCATATTGAAAACCCACAAGACTATTCATAAATTAGAAAGAGGATGTGTAAAACCACGAACAATGCTGGTGAAACCCTGAGGATCTGACTCTGGTTGAAGTAGAGAGAAAAATAAAGAATAAAGCACAACCTATTTAAATATGTTTTTTCCCTACATTTGCAAAAAACAGTAAGTGCTAAAGAAATGCACCACATTATAAGCTGGGCCCTTTAGAGTTCAAACTTTATCCAGGAATTGCATGTTTTACATGCTCACATTTGTGTGTGAGTGTGTGTGTGTTTAGTTCCATTCATTTTATCACTAGTAGATTTGTGTGACACTGTCACAGTCAAGATATAGAACATTTCCATCATGAGGTTCCATTTGTTACCTGTTTACACTTTTGTAGTTACAACCACTCCTCCCACACCCACTGCAACCCTTGGCAACCATTCATCCACTCTCCATCTCCATAGCTTTTTTTTTCATTTCAAGAATGTTATATAAATGGAATCTTACTGTATGTAACCTTTTGGGATTGGTTTTTTTTACTCAACATAATTCTCCAAACTTCATCTAGGTTGCTTCATGAATAGTTCATTCTTTTTTATTACTGAGTAGTAACCCAAGGTATGATGTACCATGGTTTGTGTAACCATTCAACTATTGAAGGACATCTAAGTTGTTTCCAGTTTTGGGCCATTATGAATAAAGCAGCTGTGAACATTCATGTATAGGGTTGTTGTTTTTATTTTTTAACATAAGTTTTATAAGATAAATGCCAAAAAGTGCAACCACTAGATTGCACTAAATCTAGAATAATTTTTCTAGGATAAGTGCCAAGCAGTGCAATCGCTGGGTCATCTGGTAAGCACAAATTTAGTATGGTAAGGAACTGCCATACTCTTTTCCAGGGTGGCTGAACCATTTTGCATTAACACCAGCAATGTCTATGAGTGATCTGGCTTCTCTGCTTCCTCACTAGCATTTGGTGTTATCACTATTTTTTAATTTAGTTATCCTGATGTCAAAAATCATTTGTAAATATTTGTGTGGGTTTATTTTTGCATTCTCTATTCTGTTTCATTTATCCATGTGTCTATCCTTCAACCAATGCAACAGTGTCTCGATTACTATAGCTATAAAGTCTTAATATTACCTAGTATGATTCCTTCCACTTCTTATTCTTTATTTCAAAATTGTTTTTAACTATTCAGGTCCTGTGTCTTTCCATGTAAATTTATAAATAAACTTGTTTATGTATACAAAAACAATCAACTCGTGGTAGATTTTGACTGGGATTGTATTAAAGCTATAGCTTGATTTAGGATGAATGGGCATCTTTATCATATTGAGTCATCCAACCTACAAACATGTTGCATCTTTATATTGATTTAGACTTTGTTGATTTCCTTCATGAGCATGTGTAATTTTCAGGATAAAGATCCCGTACACATTTTTTATAGATTTATTCCTAAGTACTTCATTTTCTTTGGAGTCATTGTTAATGGTATGTGTTTTTAATTTCAGTTTCAACAAGTTTGTTGTTAGCATATAGAATATGATTAATGATTGTTGATCTTGTATTCTGCAATCCTGCTGACATCACTTATCACTTCTAGGAGGTTTTTTTTTTTGTAGATTCCTTAGGATTTTCTTTGTAGATAATCATGTTATATAAATAGTGACAGTTTTCTTTCTTTCTTTCCAATCTGTGTCCCCTTTATTTCTTTTTCTTGCCTTATTGTGTTGACTAGAACTTCTGGTTCTATGCTGAATAAGAGTGGTGAGAGGGGGCATACTTGCCTTGTTCCTGATCTTAGAGGAAAAGCTTTTGGTCTTTCAGCAAATAAAATGTTAGTTACAGGCTTTTTGTAGCTGCTCTTTATCAGGTTGAAGAATTTAAGTTTTTATCATGAATGGATGTTTGGATTATGTCAGGTTTTACTTCATATATTCTGAGGTTCTGTTTCCTGGAGGGTACACATTTAGGGTCACTCTGTCTCCTGCTGAATGGATCTTTTTATCATTATGAATGATCCCTCTCTGTCTCTAGTAACTTTCTCTGAAGCCTGCTTTACCTGACATTGATGTGTAGTCAGTTTTGCTTTTTAAAAAATTAATGTTTGTACACTGTATATTTTTTCTATCCTTTGGCTTTCAACCTACCTATGTTTTATTTGAAGTGAATTTCTTTAGACAACATATTGTTGGAATATGTTTTTACATACACTTTGTCAATTTTGGTCTTTTAATTGGTGGGTTTAGAACATTTACATTTAAGTTATTTATGTGATAGGGCTTAAGTTTACCATTTTATTATTTGTTTTCTGTTGTTTCTTCTGTTTCTCATTCTTTAGTTTCTCTTTTTTTTCTACCTTCCTATAGATTAATAGACCATGTTTGGGATTCCATCTGATTTATTTATTGTTTTTGAGTTATTGCTTTGCATAATTCTCTTTGTGGATGCTCTAGGTATTTTTAGTATATGTACGTAATATTGCCTTCTACTGCTATTGGCATTTCACCACTGTGAGTGAAGTATAGAAACTTTATTTTCATTTAGGTCCATTTACCCTCCCCATTTTTTATATATACTTACCTGGTTATTTCCTCTTTATTGAGTGCCACATTGGATGATATATTTTTTGCTTTGATTATCAAATATGATTTAAGAAACTCATGAGAAAGACAGTCTATTATTATTTTATCCCTGTTTTGCAATTATGTTGTTATTTCCCTTTCTAAAATTCTTAACTGTTAAGATTTACTTTGTTTAGATAACTTCCTTTAGATTTTCTTTAAGTATAGATTTTCTAATAAAAACTACTGAGTTTCCTCCTTCAGTCTTGAAGGATACTTTCACTGGATATAGATTTCAAAGTTGATAATTCTTTTCTCTCAGCACTTGAAAACTGTTCCTACTGGGCTCCAAAGTTTCAGGTGAAAAATCTGATTTAAATTGGTGTTCTCCTTTAGCTGCTTTCAAGATATTTCTTCTGTCTTTATTTTTCAGAATTTTAATTTTGATGTATCTTGGCATTTTTTGGGGTTTATCCTATGTTGGGTTTGCTTGGCCTCTTAAATCTCTGTTTACATCTTTTACCAAATTTGGGAAGTTTGTAGACATTATTTCTTCTAATGCGTTTTTCAGTTCCACTCTCTCTCTCCTCTTCTCCTGGGGCTCTGATTATACAAATGTTAGAACTTTTGTTACAATCCCATGGGTGCCTGAGACACTGTTCATTCTTCCAGCTTATTGAGAAAATAGCTTGAGTGAATTCTACTGATCTCTCTGCAAGTTCATGATTCTGTGCTTTGTCATTCTGCTTTACTCTTGAGACCATCCAGGGAGGGTTTTTTGTTTGCTTGTTTGTTTGCTATTATACTTCTCAGTTCTATAATTTCCCTTTGTTTCTTTTTTTAAACCTCTATTTCTTTGTTGAGGTTTTCTCATTTTTTATTTTCTTTAAGAGATTTGATAACCGATTGTTGAAACATATTTATGATGGTTGCTTTAAAATCCTTGTCAGAAATTTCCAGCATCTGATTCATCTTGTCTTTAGCATCTATCAATTGCCTTTTCTCATTCAAGTTGTGATTTTACCTTTTTTTTTTTTTTGTTATGTGGAGTGATTTTATATCGTATTCTGGATATTTTGGACATTATCTTATGGACTCTGGATCCTATTTAATCTTCTTTTATTAGCAAGCAGCCCACCTGTTTGA
This sequence comes from Choloepus didactylus, assembly GCF_015220235.1. Taxonomy (NCBI): domain Eukaryota; kingdom Metazoa; phylum Chordata; class Mammalia; order Pilosa; family Megalonychidae; genus Choloepus; species Choloepus didactylus. The sequence goes on along the minus strand of NC_051320.1, from coordinate 8,575,629 downwards.
GGTATAGTGTGAGGGATGGGTAGGTGTGTATATTGAGCTTCTGGCTGGGACTTGGAAAAATGGAGCTTTTACACTGTCCCCTTGCAGACTGTTGGTGAAGTTCAGCTGCATAGATACATGGTGAAAATGAATAAACAAAATATAGTACAAAAGGCATGGGGATTCATTTCAAATATAACAATTCTCTGTGTGTGTTGGGTGAAGGAGGGGTGCTATGGTGTTTTATTTTAAGACTGTGCAATATTCTAGAGATTATTCAAATTAATCTGGAAATCTTGGGCCAGGGAGAGTGAGGGAAGGAGGAACTGGTTTGTTCTGGGGAAAAGAGAAGACCTGTAATCAGGCAGGGAATGAGTCACGGATCTGAGGACTTGTGCTCCTGCAAAAACCCAAAGCTTACACGTTCTCTCTCTGTCTCTTACTCTCAAGTTCCTAGAATTCAGAACCCAACAATTTAGAGAAGAGAACACCTTCAGTGTTCCCATATCTTCCTTCCTCTCTCACACCCTCTCCTTCATTTCCAGAATTAAATAATTTTGCCTTTCCTCCAGATGCTGCTCCGTGACTGGAAACTTTGCCCCAAGTGTTTTGGGTGGTTTGAAGGACTAACAGGAGAAACGAAACAAAACAAGACAAAAAAACTTAATCCCCACATCTGTGAAAGTGAAAATTCACAGTTATTTTACAGCTGATGAGTTCCAGCTGAAGTCTGATCTTTTTCAACAACTGTGACTGGTTCATTATCTCCCAAGTTTCTTAGGGAGAAATGCATGGTGGAGCATGGTAGCTGTGAGAAGCAAGCACTATTCCTAAAAAGGAATAAACACTCACCCGATTGTGGAGAAGAAAAGAATTTATTCACGGTCTTGCAAGAACGGAGGCCCAACCAAAATGTGGGAGTTGGCACGCAGAACAATAGATTCAGCAGTATTTATTCCCTAAACCTAACTGCAAGTCCCTCCCCTGTTTCTGCATTGGCTGGATACTCCAGAGGTTACATTCTATTTGACAAGCCTAACTAGCCAGCGCAAATTTGAAACATGCAGCCCGCCCAAATGGAAACATTTGAAATACATTTCCCTTGCAAATTTGCAACATTAGGCACCCTTGGAACAAATCTCCACCCCTGACTATAATGGGTATGCCCAGGCCTCTTTAGAGCCAGTCTGGGCTAGTTTGGTAACAAATTATGAGGCTATTTTGAGAACCTCTATTCCGAGGCTCCACCCTGCAAGGATAGTAGATAGTGGGCGGATAAGCAGGGGGACTGACTGGATTACAGTTTGTCTTTTTAACCTTCTACCAATTCCTTAACTGCCCCACCCTGCTAGGCGCACCTGTCCTGTGTGAAAGCTAAACTTAATCTCATTCTCACAGTAGCACTCAAGGTAGCACATGCAGGGAGGCAGAAGACATGCAGAGAGAAGAGGGAAGCCGCCCCGGACCAGCGGACAACTGCCCAGTGACTTTGCTCACCTCAGTACTCGAGGGCAGATGGGTACCTAGAAGCTGGAGACTGGGTTTCTTCCTCAGGACCAGTCAACACAGGAATCCTTTCCTGTGTAGGATGCACATTTGATACATAATTACAGAGAGTGCCCTAGGGGCTGACTGATTGTTGACACAATTCCAGCATCAAGATACTTACTTTTCCTGCCCACACAGACCTTTGTATCCAGGGCAGGAGAAGACTTCCACCAAATCCTCAGAATTGTATTGAGTGCCTGCAACACAGAATTGTAGGAGCTGTGCAAGTGTATTATAGGAGAGCCTGTTTATTCAGAGGGATTTAGAAAGGCTTAACTAAGGAAGTGCCATGCAAGCCCAGATTTGAAGAATCAGCAGGAATTAACCAGGAGGCAGAGGAAACAGCAGGTTTGGAGTTTCACTTCAGGAGGTGCACAACACATTCTGGAAAGTGGAGGTTGCTCTGGCTGCAAAGCCAAAGTGAGCTGAGCCTGGAGAGGCAGGCAACGTAGAGGGGCAAGTTCTCATACATTACATTACATAGTTTCTCCTCTTTTACTTCTCCTTCTTTTACTACTTCTCCTCCTCTTCCAGCTCCTCCTCCTCCTCTTTTTTAATCCTAAACACAATGGGAAGATGGGTGGATTTTAGGAACAGGATCCACGAGACAGGCTTTTACAAGATCACCCTAGTGGCAATGTGGGTGGGTAAGAGGATGGAGATGAATGAGCTAGAAGGCCTGTGGAGATCGTGGGCCTGGGGGCTGTCACTGCCCTCCTTGTGTCTGCATCCTCTGCCCACACCCCATGGCCATCATTTAGGCCTTGGGGTTGATTTCAGGAGCCTGGTGTGGCTGGAGGACAGAGCACTGGAGAGGGAGGCAGTGGGCACTGGGAGGGTGGCAGGTCTGAAGGGGCAGCCGGAGAGCAGCTGAGACCCCCAAGCCTGTCCAGAGGCATCGTTACACAAACTTTGTTGTTGACCCATGTGTCTACATTGGGTATCTTTTTATGAGCTATCAAATTGTAGAATGGATGATGATTATTTTAATTCAGTGTTCTGCACATGAAACTTCCAGTTTGTTCACAATATTCACCCAGCATGTTCTCAGGTTTCTAATTTTGCTGAGTAATGTAATTTGGATTACATTAACACTATCTTTTAATTTTCCTTGGAGGTTTCAAACATCAGAGCAGAAAGTATTGCCTCTCTTTGATTTATTAGGTGTCACCCTAAAAAATACATGATGGTTTTTTCTGGAATGTTTGCATTGTAGTTAGAGGAATACTTGTGTGAAATTGCTAGGCAAAATGCCTCTTTTTATTGTCTGTGCCTTTTATTTCTCTCACATTGAGATGTTAAGTTTCTCATACCAATATTATGTGTTGATGAACTGTAAATTCCTAAAGGGTTGGAGATTATTCACCCCCCAACCTTCTTCCTTTCTTACGCCCCAACAATCATACCAAGTTATTTCCATCACTTTTAAAGGACAACTGGAACTGAGATATACCAATTTATCAAGGTCATACACTGAAAGGAGTTTAAGGATATTGGAAGTATAGGTTGGTCCTCTGTTTTTACTTTAGTTTTCTTCAATTCTTGATCTTAGTAAACAGTTAAAAAATACTTAGGTAATATTAACATTATTCATTAATTCCTACTCATTGCTAAAGAACTCTTTGTTTTAAAATAAGAATTCTCAGATCTTTAAGTGATAAACAATTCCATAAATAAGAAACCTAGAAAAATACACTTAATGTAGAGCTATCTGTCTTAGTTTGCCAGGGCTGCTATAACAAAGTGCCCCGGATTGGTTGGTTTAAACAACAGAAATTCATTGTCTCACAGTTCTGGAGGATAGAAGGCAGAAATCCGGGTGTCAGCAGGGCTTCCTTGGAAGTCTGTAGGGTTCTGACAGTGGCCAGCAAACTGTGACATTCCTTGGTTTGTTGCGTAACTCAGTCTCTACCTCGATCACATGTCCTTTTCTCTCTTTTTTTCTCTCTCTCTGTGTCTCCTACTTACTCCCTGTGTCCAAATCTCCCCTTTTAATAAAGACACCAGTCATATTGGCTTAAGACCCACCTGATCCAGTTTGGCTCATCTTAACTAATAACATCTTCAAAGATCCCATTTACAAATAAGCCAACTTTACAAAAGTGGGGTTAAGACTTGAACATGAATTTTTTTGGGGAAAAAAATTCAATCCATAACACAGTCTTATTGATCATCACACAGTCCTATTGATCAAAGCTCCATAATATACTGATGGTGAAATTTCACATAACAATGAGAATTAGCTGCTTTTTCCCAAAAGAGTGAAAACACCATTCCTCACCTGGAAAATATACTTCTTTTTCTTTTTCTGTTTTTAATTCAATTTTATTGAGATATATTCCCATATCATGCAGTCATACAAAGTGTGCAATCAGCTGTTCACAGTACCATTATATAGTTGTGCTTTCATCACCAAAATTAATTTTTTGAACTTTTTCATTACCACACACACAAAAGTAATAAGAATAAAAATTAAAGTGAAAAAGAACAATTAAAGTAAAAAGGAACACTGGGTGCCTTTTTTTTTTTTGCCCCTGTTTTTCTACTCATCCATCCATACATTGGACAAAGGAGAGTGTGGTCCTTATGGCTTTCCCAATCCCATTGTCACCCCTCATAAGCTACATTGTTATACAACCGTCTTCAAGATTCAAGGGTTCTGGGTTGTGGTTTGATAGTTTCAGGTATTTACTGCTAGCTATTCCAATTGATTACAACCTAAAAAGGGTTGTCTATATTGTGCGTAAGAGTGTCCACCAGAGTGACCTCTCGGCTCCTTTTGGAATCTCTCAGTCACTGAAACTTATTTCATTTCATTTCACATCCCCCTTTTGGTCAAGAAGACACTCTCCATCCCATGATGCCAGGTCTAGATTCCTCCGCAGGAGTCATATTCCACAGTGCCAGGGGGATTTAAACCCCTGGGTGTCAGATCCCACGTAGCAGGGGAGGCAGTGATTTCACCTGCCACGTTGGCTTAGTTAGACAGAGAGGGCCACTTCTGAGCAACAAAGAGGTATTCGGGAGGAGACACTTAGGCACAATTATAAGCAGGCCTAGACTCTCCTTTGCAGCAACAGTCTTCCCAAGGGCAAGTCCCATGATTGAGGGCTCAGCCCATCAAAGCACCAGTCCCCAATGTCTATGAGCACATCAGCAACCATCAATGTGGGGAAGACCAACTCCCCTGCATTTCCCCCCAGCTTTTCTGGGGGGCTCTGCATATTTTTTTCATTTTTTTTTAAATTGACTGTTAACTATATCAAAAAAATTAAAAAAACATACAATAAAAAAATTCAAACAAACCACAAGGGAATAAGAAAAAGACAACTAACCTAAAATAACTACTTTACTTCCAACATGTACCTACTCTACCCTAAGAAAGTAACCTAATATAGCAACATTTCTGTGAACTTGTACCTACCACACCCATCAGAAATTAACAGACCATAGTCATTCCTGGGCATTCCCAGAACGTTAAATTTACCCACGATAGCTTATCTGTTCTTATTGGGTTATCATTCCCCCTTCACTAATTGCTCTCTATTGCTAGGTCCCCTACATTCTACATTATAAACCATTTATTTTACATTTTTCAATGTTCACATTAGTGGTAGCATATAATATTTCTCTTTTTGTGCCTGGTTATTTCACTCAGCATTATGCCTCCAAGTTTCATCCAAATTGTCATATGTTTCACAACATCGTTCCTTCTTACTGCCATGTAGTATTCCATCGTGTGTATATACCACATTTTATTTATCCACTCATCTGTTGAAGGACATTTGGGTTGTTTCCATCTCTTGGCAATTGTGAATAATGCTGCTGTCAACATCGGTGTGCAGATATCTGTTCGCATCACTGCTGTCACATCTTTCAGGTATATACTGAGAAGTGGGATTGCTGGATTGAAGGGTAACTCTAGATCTGGTTTTCTAAGGAACTGCCAGACCATCTTCCAGAGTGGCTGAACCATTATACAGTCCCACCAGCAATGAATAAGAGTTCCAATTTCTCCACAACCTCTCCAGCATTTGTAGTTTCCTGTTTATTTAATGGCAGCCATTCTAATTGGTGTGAGATGGTATCTCATTGTGATCTTAATTTGCATCTCTCTAATAGCAAGTGAAGCTGAACATTTTTTCATGTGTTTTTTTGGCCGTTTGTATTTCCCCTTCAGAGAACTGTCTCTTCATATCTTTTGGCCATCTATAATTGAGCTGTCTGTACTATTGTTATTGAGTTGTAGGATTTCTTTATACATACGAGATATCAGTCTTTTGTCAGATACATGGTTTCCAAAAATTTTTTCCCTTTGAGTTGGCTGCCTCTTCACCTTTTTGACAAATTCCTTTGAGGTATAGAAACTACTAAGTTTGAGGAGTTCCCATTTATCTATTTTTTCTTTTGTTGCTTTTGCTTGGGTGTAAGGTCTAGGAAGTGATCGCCTAATACAATGTCTTGATGTTTCCCTACATTATCTTCTAGGAGTTTTATGGTACTATCTCTTATGTTGAGATCTTTAATCCATTTTGAGTAAATTTTTGTGTAGGGTATGAGGTAGGGGTCCTCTTTCATTTTTTGGATATTGATATCCAGCTCTCCCAGCTCCATTTGTTGAAAAGACTGTGTTCTAGTTTGCTAATGCTGCCAGGATGCAAAACACCAGAAATGGATTGGCTTTTATAAAGGGGATTTATTTGGTTACAAAGTTACAGTCTTAAGGCCATAAAGTGTCCAAGGTAACACATCAGCAAATGGGTACCTTCACTGGAGGATGGCCAACGATGTCCGGAAAACCTCTGTTAGCTGGGAAGGCACGTGGCTGGCGTCTGCTCCAAAGTTCTGGTTTCAAAATGGCTTTCTCCCAGGACATTCCTCTCTAGGCTGCAGTTCCTCAAAAATGTCACTCTTAGTTGCACTTGGGATATTTTTCCTCTCTTAGCTTCTCTGGAGCAAGAGTCTGCTTTCAACGGCCATCTTCAAAGTGTCTCTCATCTGCAGCTCCTGTGCTTTTTTCAAAGTGTCCCTCTTGGCTGTAGTAGCTTGCTCCTTCTGTCTGAGCTTATATAGTGCTCCAGTAATTTAATTCAGACCCACCCTGAATGGGGGGGCCAACACCTCCATGGAAATTATCCAATCAGAGTCATCACCCACAGTTGGGTGGGGTGCATCTCCATGGAAACACTCAAAGAATTACAGTCTAATCAACACTGATACACCTGCCCAGACAAGATTACATCAAAGATAATGGTGTTTGGGGGACATAAAACATTCAAACTGGCACAGACTGTTATGTCCTAGCTCAGTGGTTTTGGGGGCCTTATCAAAGATCAGTCGGCTGTAGATCTGGGGGTCTGTCTCTGAATTCTCAATTTGATTCCATTGATCAATATATCTATCTTTGTGCCAGTACCATGCTGTTTTGACTGCTGTGGCTTTATGATAAGCTTCAAAGCCAGGGAGTGTAAGTCCTCCCATTTAGAGTGCTTTTAGCAATTAGAGGCATCTTCCCTTTCCAAACAAATTTGATAACGAACTTTTCCAAGTTTACAAAGTAGGTTGTTGGAATGTTGATTGGGATTGCATTGAATCCGTAGATGAGTTTGGGTAGAATTGACATCACTTTAATGACATTCAGCCTTCCTATCCATGAACATGGTTATGTTTTTCCATCTTTTTAGGTCCCCTTATTTCTTTTGGTAGAGTTATGTAGTTTTCTTTGTATAGGTTTTTTATATCTTTGGTTAAGTTTTTTCCTAGGTACTTGATTTTTTTAGTTGCTACTGAAAATAGTATCTTTTTCTTGAGCGTCTCTTCACTTCGGTCGTTTCTAGCACATAGAAACATTACTGTCTTATGTGCATTAATGTTATATCCCACTACTTTTCTAAATTTGTTTATTGGCTCTAGTAGCTGTATCATCGATTTCTCAGGCTTTTCCAGATACAAGGTCATATCATCTGCAAATAATGACAGTTTTACTTCTTGCCTTCCAATTTGGATGCCTTTTATTTCTTTGTTTTGCCAGATTGCCCTGGCTAGTGCTTCTAGTGCAATGTTGAATAATAGTGGTGACAGCGGGCATCTTTGTCTCATTCCTGATCTTAGAGGGAAGGCTTTCAGTCTCTCACTACTGAGTACTATGCTGGCTGTGGGCTTTTCATATATGCTCTTTATCATATTGAGGTAGTTACGTCAATTCCTACCTTTTGAAGTGTGTTTATCAAAAAGGGATGTTGGATTTTGTCAAAAGCTTTTTCAGCATCTATTGAGATGATCATTTGATTTTTCTCTTCTGATTTGTTAATGTGCTGTAATACATTGATTTTCTTATGTTGAACCATCCTTGCATGCCTGGAATGAACCCCACTTGTTCATGGTGAATGATTTTTTTAATGTGTCTTTGGATTTGATTTGTAAGTATTTTGTTGAGAATTTTTGCATCTATATTCATTAGGGAGATTGGCCTGTAGTTTTCCTTTTTTCGTGGCATCTTTGCCTGGTTTTGGTATTAGATTGATGTTAGCTTCATAAAATGTGCTAAGTGTTCCATTTTCTTCAATGTTTTGAAAGAGTTTAAGTAAGATTGGTGTCAGTTCTTTTTGGAAAGTTTGGTAGAGTTCCCCTGTGAAGCCATCTGGCCCTGGGCATTTATTTGTGGCAAGTTTTTTGATGACTGATTGGATCTCTTTGCTTGTGATGGGTTGCTTGAGGTCTTCTATTTCTTCTCTGGTCAGTCTAGGTTGTTCATATGTTTCCAGCAAATTGTCCATTTCCTCTACATTATCCAGTTTGTTGCCATACAGTTGTTCATAGTATCCTCTTATAATTTTTAAAATTTCTTCAGGATCTGTAGTAATGTCAGCTTTCTCATTCATTATTTTGTTTATATGGGTCTTCTCTCTTTTTGATTTTGTCAGTCTAGCTAGGGGCTTGTCAATCTTGTTGATCTTCTCAAAGAAACAACTCTTGCTGTTATTTATTCTCCTTATTGTTTTTTATTCTCTATGTCATTTATTTCTGCTTTAATCCTTGTTATTTCTTTTCTTCTACTCGGTTTAGGATTAGTTTGTTGTTCATTTTCTAGCTTCTTCAGTTGCTCCATTAGTTCTTTGATTTTAGCTCTTTCTCCCTTTTTGATGTATGCAGTTAGTGCTATAAATTTCCCCCTTAGTACTGTTTTTGCTGCATCCCATAGGTTTTGATATGTTGTGTCCTCATTTTCATTTGTCTCTATATATTTAGCAACTTCTCTTGCTATTTCTTCTTTAACCCACTGATTGTTTAGGAGTGTGTTGTTTAACCTCCAGGTATTTGTGAATTTTCTTAATCTGTGATGGTTATTGGCTTCTAATTGTATTCCATTGTGGTCAGAGAATGTGCTTTGAATAATTTCAATTTTTTTAAGTTATTGAGGCTTGTTTTATCTACCAGCATATGGTCTACTCTGGAGAAAGTTCCATAAGCACTAGAGAAAAATGTGTATCCTGGTGATTTGGGATGTATTGTTCTATATATGTCCATTAAATCAAATTCATTTATCGGATTGTTTAGGTTTTCAATTTCCTTATTGGTCTTCTGTCTGGTTGATCTATCTATAGGAGAGAGTGATGTGTTGTAGTGCCCCAGAATGACTGTGGAAACATCAATTTCTTCCTTTAGTTTTGCCAGTGTTTGTCTCATGTATTTTGTGGCACCTTGATTGGGTACATAAACATTTATGATTGTTATTTCTTCTTGTTCAATTGTCCCTTTTATTAGTATGTAGTGGCCTTCTTTGACTCTCATAACGTCCTTGCATTTAAAGTCTATTTTTTTTTATATGAGATTAATATGGCTAGTCCTGTTTTCTTTTGGCTGTAGCTTGCATGAAATATTTTTTACATCTTTTCACTTTCAATTTCTTTGTGTCCCTGTGTCTAAGATGAGTCTCTTGTATGCAGCATATTGATGAGTCATTTTTTTTTTTTTTGATCCATTCTGCCAATCTGCATCTCAATTGGGGAGTTTAAGCCATTTACATTCAATGTTATTACTGTGAAGGCATTTCTTGAATCAGCCATCCTATCCTTTGGTTTATGTGTGTCAGATATATCTTTTCCCCTCTCTCTCTTATTGTCCTTTAGTGAACAAATACTGAATCTCTTTAGTACTGAACCTTTCTCCATCTCTCTCACTCCTTTCTTTGTTTCTCTGTTGGTAGGGCTTGCTTTAGTATCTGAAGTAGGGCAGGTCTTTTATCAGCAAAATCTCTCAGCATTTGTTTGTGAAAAATTTAAGCTCTCCCTCAAATTTGAAGGAGAGCTTTGCTGGATAAAGAATTCTTGGTTGGCAATTTTTCTCTCTCAGAATTTTAAATATGTCATGCCACTGCCTTCTTGCCTCCATGGTGGGTGCTAAGTAGTCAGTACTTAGTCTTATGTTGTCTCCTTTGTACGTAGTGAATTGCTTTTCTCTTGCTGCTTTCAGAACTTGCTCCTTCTTTTCAGTATTTGACAGTATGATCAGAATATGTCTTGGAGTGGGTTTATTTGGATTTATTGTATGTGGAGTTCCCTGGGCATTTATGATTTGTGTATTTATGTTGCATAGAAAGTTTGGGAAGTTTTCCCCAACAGTTTCTTTGAATACTCTTTTTAGACCTTTGCCCTTGTCTTTCCCTTCCGGAATACCAATGAATCTTATATTTTGACATTTTATATTATCTGTCATATCCCTGAGGTCAGTCTCAATTTTTTCAATTTATTTCTTGATTCTTTCTTTTGTTCTTTCATTTTCCATTCTGTGGTCCTTGAGGATGCTGATTCATTGTTCAACTTCCACTAGTCTTGTACTATGAGTATTCAGAATTTTTTTAATTTGGTTTAGAGTTTCTTTTATTTCCTTAAGATCTTCTATTTTTTTATTTACTTTTGCAATTTCTTCTTTATGCTCTTCTAGGGTCTTCTTCATGTCCTTTATATCCTGTGCCATTCTCTCATTGTTTGTCTTTAGTTGTTTGATTAATTGTTCCAATTACTGCATCTCCTCTGATCTTTTGATTTGGGTGTTTGGGCTTAGGTTATCCATATTGTCAGTTTTTTTCATATGCTTTCAAATTTTCTGTTGTTTTTGGCCTCTTGGCATTTGCTTAACTTGGTAGGGTTCTTTTAGGGTATGTAGGCCAATTCAAAGTCTAATCTCTAATTTGTTAGATCTACAGCTTGGTGGTGTACACTTTCTCTATTTAACCAGCAAGTGGCATCCCCTAGCCACCTATTTCCCCTCAAGCCAATTCTCCTCAACTTTGTCTTTGTGGTGTGTGATGGTCTATTCTTGTGAGGGTCCAATTGGTGCACCAAGTTTGCCTGTGTAGTTGGTGCTGTTCACCTTGAATGTAGGGCATGTGTCTGAGTAGTTAGGGAGGAAGGGCAGCTTTAATAATCAAACCTCCCAGGTGTTCCTGGAGATTTAAAGCTGTTGCAAGAGTTTAAAACTTCAGTTCAGTCTCACCACAGATTGGCTCTGCTGCTGACGCACAAGTCATTGGTATTGGCATTTGGTCCCTGGCACTTCCGAGTGGTCCCTTTTCCAAGCCATGTTCTCCTAGGGCCTCTGCCAAGGGAGTGCTACTAGTACATCACAAGTGAATGCCAACCCTCAAGGGAAGTTCTGGGCCACAGGGCCATATAGGAGCCATCCTGGCCTGCCGAAAGGATGGCTGAATGTGTCATGTTTATTTCCCCCTTTTTGCACAGCTCCACCTTCCTATCTCTGGGACAATTAGCTGTGGGTGCACAAAAGGCCCAGTACTGTGGTGTGTGCACGCATTGCTGGAGACACTTCCCATTGCAGTGGGTTGTTTGGCATGGCTCTGGGCTGTGGCGCTGGCACTGGGCAGGAACATTCCCAGCCAGCCTGGAAGATGGGTGTATGGGGCATGTTTTTTTTTCTGCTTTTGGCTAACCTCTGCCTTCCTTGCTCTGAGATAATTAGCAGTGGGTGCACCAAAGGCTATCACCCATGCCAGATTTTGAGGCATGTCCACGGTTTGTGGAGACACCATTCCTGCCACACTTCACTGTGCAGTTCTTGCTGCTGTATCTGCAGCTGCTTTTGGGTTTTTAAAAAAAAACTAGTCTGACTCCAAACACCAGCCATGGTTTCCCCACACTGCAGCATTGCTGCCATATATTCATCAGGCTTACTCATTCATTTCAGAAAGCAGACTCCCGGTTTCACCAAGTACATGGTGGATTTAGCAGAACTTGTCCAGCTGGTGCATCCCTGGTACTGGTGTTCTGGGTTACTTTCTGGCTTTTATCTAGTATTTTTCATGGATGTGTTTTTTTGCCCTGTCTCTCCTAACTGCCATCATCCAGAAGTGTGGAGACAAAATTTAGGCAAGGAAATGTGGTTTTAACCACAAAGTAAGTACAAGCTGTTTGTTAACATAAAATGAAGTAATCTTTTTTACAGGTCTGATGCTTTAAATTCATTGTGAGGTAAGCTTACCTTCCAGTAATTCTTCCTTTGTTTTCTGTGCATCCATAACAGAAAATTAATTAATTTTTTAATTAATTAAGTACCCCTCAATTGAAAACTATTTTACAAACATCTTTGTTGTAGAGAACAATGCAGGGCTTTTCTATAGATTCCTCAGGACCGAACAGTTTCCTTGTTCAGGTTCTTTCCTTACCATTTACTCTCAATTCTATTAAATTGCTACTGCACATTGAAAAAGCTGTCACATACAAAATCCTTGTATCTAATGCTATTATGTATATTAGGTAAAATATCTTAGCTGGCTACCTATTTGAGGGCCAAATAAAACACCACACAAAAGCCAGCATGATTTTTTTTAAAACATGTATTTTTAAAAATTAGATTATGTGTAGGTTTATGAAAAATCTTGCAGAAAGTAAAGTTCCCATATCCCAGCCACCCACAACATTTATTAACATATTTGCATTTTGCATTTGTGTGGTGCCTTTGTTATAATTGATGAATCAGTATTATTATAACTATATTATTAAATCTAGTCCATAGTTTACATTAGGGTTCACTCTGTGTTGTACAGTTCAATGTTTTTTTTAAAAAATATTATTGTGGTAACAGATATACAACATAAAATTGCCCATTTTAACCATTTTCAAGTATATAATTCAATGGCATTAGTTGCATTCATGATGTTGCCTTTCTAAAAAAGAAATCAGATTAAGTACCTCCCTTACTTAAAGCTCTTCTTAGAATAGAGTCCAGATGGCTTCTGGCTCTGTAGCAGTTCACCCTGCTCACCTCTCCATCTTCATCTCCAGTCTGTCTTTCTGCTGCCCTCCCTTGGCTCAGGTTGCTGACCACTCACTACCTGGAAAGTGTAAGCTCTGACCTCCACATCGCAGGCTCCTTCTGCTTTCAGGTCTCCTCCAATGACCCCTTCTCAGGAAGCTGTCCCTGGGTCAGAGCTCCACCTGCCTCCCCTGCCACCTCTAGTCATTATTTCACACCAGTCATGGCAGCATCTTCCGTGGAAGCCTCTTCCTCACACTTCTCAATACTCAATGTTACCTTGTAAGGATACCTGTTTACTTCTTTATTCTCTGTATCTGACCACCAGTCTACCTGTTCCAAGAGAGGTGGGACTTTGCTCGGTCATGTTCTTGCTATCCTCTTAGCAGCATGGCTCCAGGTACTCGGTGAATATTTGTTGCAGAAATGAATGGGCAAGCACTATAAAAATGATAAAGGTATCAATTCTCAAAAAAATTGGGTGTGGCACAATTCTAAATTATAAAAGGTATAAAAGGGAAAATATACATGGGTGCATAGATGCAAGTAATAATTCATGTAATTCTTTGGAGAAAAACTAACTTCTTCTTGGTTATCTTCCTTTTGGTGGCCTTTGATATCTTTTTCTTTGGGTTCATGATATGCAACTTGCTCTCTCACCCTCCCTCCTCATGGTTAAACATTCAACCAGAAGCTGGAAGAAAGGGCTCCTTCCATCTCAATGCAGAAAGCCCCTGGGACTTGCAGAGTTGCTTCCTTACCTCACAGAGAATTTAATTTCCCACACTGTAAATGATTTCCTAGGCTTCCCATGTTTTATCATATATATCATATATATAGTAACTTGTGAAATTGTTTTTTTTCAGCTTTTTATCTTCTCTGAACAAAACTAGTCCATTTAATTATGATAAACAAACTCAAATGGGAGTGTGATTTTTTCCAGCTTTTTACCTTCTTTGATAAAAATTAATCCATTTAATTATGATAAATTCAAATGAGAAAATAGCTATTCAATTAGCAACAGCTTAGAGAATGATCAAAATAGCTTTGGTAACTGAAGGACTTTTAGGGTCAATGTGAATAAATTATGGATTTATACAGATAGATTAGAGATAGGTTATAAAACCTGTTTGATAGCACTGAATTGAAAGCTGTTCCTTGCAAATACAATGGTATTTCATTAAAATATCAAAAGAGGATTGTATTCTACAGGGCTGTGTGATAGCTGTATAGTGTAATTACATATTTTTGACTCGATCCCCATAATTAATTCATATTATATGTTAATTATATGCATGCAATTGTATTATGTTTATTGTATTTAGAAAAGTAAAAATTAAGGAGAATGAAGCATAATCTTTGTTGAATACCTAGAAATTTGTTTTGTTTATAATCTGTATTTACCTTCTAAATGTGGGGTGAGATGTAGACTTTTCAGAAAATAGATGGAGATTTTTAAAAAGGAAGGCAAAGTCATCTTTGAAATTTAGTACTTCTCATCCTGAGTCTCTTATCTAGTTTTCAGTGTCCATCAGAATTATTCTACACATTTACAGACTTTAGATGAAAATTTAACAGCAGTTATTAGATGCCTGTTCTGCTTCAGACTGTGCATTTATGAACAGTTTTCATGAAGATATACATGGTAAGAGGCTAGTTCTGATCCAAAGGTATGGAAAAACAAACATTTTATTTTTCCTGAGTGACTATTTGGTATTTGTTGCCAATAATCAATCAGCCAGAGGCTGTTCTAGTTTGCCAATGCTGCCAGAATGCAAAACACCAAAGATGGATTGGCTTCTATGAAAGGGTGTTTATTTGGTTATACAGTTAAAGTCTTAATTTAAAAATATTAAAAGATATTTTCAGAAATAGAATGAATGTGTAAGGTTTAAGAAAAGAACTTTTTTTAACTTTTAAATATTAGCTTTATTTTACTATTAAAAAATTTTAAATACATTCAAAATTACAGGAAAATTACAAAAATAGTAGAACCACATACAGAGAACTCCAACATACCCCTATCCTCCCCACCCCCCCAGATACCCAGATGTATTTCCTAAGAACAAAGATATTCACTTATGTAATCACCTTAAGTGTAGCTATCAAGTTCAAGGAATTTAATACTGATATATAGCTTGAAGTTTATATTTCAATTTTTTTCTTATGTACCAATAGTATCTCTTTGAGCCTTTTCCTCCTCCCTTACTGGATCCCATCCAGGATCATGTATTGCACTAAATTGTCATTGTCTCTTTAGTTGCTCTTCCTTCCTTCCTCCCTTCCTTCCTTCCTTCTTTCCTTCCTTCCTTTTGTGAGAACGTATGTATGACATAAATTTTCCTATCTCAACCACTCCTAAGCCTACCATTCAATGGGGTTAATCACATTCACAATAAAGCACTGCCCTCACCATTTTCCATTACTAGAACTTTCCCATCTCCCCAGAAACCCCACACCCATTTTGTATTGATTCTCTAGTCCCCCTGCCCCACCCCTGCAATCTGTACTCTTATGTCTCTATGAGCTTAAATATTCCCTGATATTTTCTTTGTAGTTACCATGGGGCTTAAATTAAACATCTTAAATCTATAACAATCTTTGATATCAACTTAACTTCAATAGTAAACACAATCCATGTTTCTACACCCCTCTGTTCCTCCACCTTAATGCAGTTATTGTCACAAATTACATCTTTATACTTTGAGTCCAAAAGTATTTATTTATCATATTTTTATGCTTTTGCATTTTAGATCCTTTAGGAAGTAAAAAGTGAAGATGCAAACAAAAAACACAGTAGCATTGGCGTTTATATTTACCCATGTCCCAAACCTCACTGGAGATCTTTATTTCTTCATGCAGCTTTGATCTATTGGCTATTGTCCTTTCTCTTCCACCTGGAGAACTCTCTTTAGCATCTCTTGAAGGGCTGATCTAGTGGTGACAAAATCCCTTAGCTTTTATTTATCTGAGAATGTCTTAATCTCTCCCTCAAGTTTCAAAGACAGTTTTTATGGGTATTGATTTCTTGGTCAGCAATTTTTTTGCTGTCAGCACTTTAAATATGTTTTACCACTGCCTTCTTGCCTCCAGGGTTTCTGAGGAGAAATCAACACTTAATCTTACTGAAACTCCCTTGTATGTGACACATTGTTTTTCTTGTAGCTTTCAGAATTCTCTCTTCATCTTTGACCTTTGGCAGCTTGATTTTAGTATGCCATCATGTGTATCTTTTGGGTTTATCTTGTTTGGAGTTTGTTGAGCATCTTGTATGTGTATATTCATGTCTTTTGCAAAATTTGGGAAGTTTTCAGCCATTATATCTTTCAATATTCTCTCTGCCCCATTCTGTCTTTCTTCTCTAACTACTTGTTAAATTGCACTTTGAAAGTTATCACTTCTGTGTTGCTCTAGTTTGCCAATGCTGTCAGAATGCAAAACACCAAAGATGGATTGGCTTTTATAAAAGGGTGTTTATTTGGTTACACAGTTACAGTCTTAAGGCCATAAAGTGTCCAAGGTAATGCATCAACAATCAGGTACCTTCACTGGAGGATGGTCAATGGTGTCTGGAAAACCTCTGTTAGCTGGGAAGGCACGTGGCTGGCGTCTGCTCCAAGTTCTGGTTTCAAAATAGCTTTCTCCCAGGATGTTCCTCTCTAGGCTTTAGCTCTTCAAAAATGTCACTCTTAGTTGCTCTTGGGGCATTTGTCCTCTCTTAGCTTCTCTGGATCAAAAGTCTGCTTTCAAAGGCCATCTCCAAAATGTCTCTGTAAGTTGAAGCTACTCTCTCCATTCCAGTGCATCCTTCAAAGTGCCTCTCTTGGCTGTAGCAGCTTGCTCCTTCTGTCTGATCTTATATAGTGCTCCAGTAATTTAATTCATACCCACCCTGAATGGGTGGACCAACACTTCCATGGAAATTATCCAATCAGATTCACCACCCACAGTTGGGTGGGGCACATATCCATGGAAACACTCAAAGAATTACAATCTAATTAACACTGGCAGGACTGCCCCCACAAGATTACATCAAAGATAATGGCATTTGGGGACATAATACATTCAGACTGGCACATATGCATATATGTTATATTCCACAATAGAAAATATGATACAAAAGAAGCAAAGAAGGACAGAATATATTAATGAAAGGGACAATTCAGGAAGATGTAACAGTCATAAATATTTATCCACTGAGCCAGAGTGTCCCAAAATATAGGAAGCATGTACTGACAACACTGAAGGGAGTAGATACCTCTACAATAATCATTGGAGGCTGAAAACACCTCTCTCATCAATGGATAGAACATCTAGACAGAGGATCAATAAGGAAACAGAGATTTTGAATAGTATGATAAATGAATTAGAATACTACACCCTACAATAGCAGAACATATTTTTCACAAAGCAAGTCTCAACAAATTTAAAAAAGAATGATATTATGCAAAACACTTTCTCAGATCATAATGGAGTGAAGTTGGAAATCAATAACAGGTGGAAGGTGGAAGGCCAGAAAATTCACAAATATATGGAGGCTAAACAATACACTTTTTTACTCCATTCCAAAATAATAAAAATTTAAAAATTTAAAAAGAAAATAAAAAATAACACCCCAAACCTACCATAACCCTTATCTCCCACTATTATTTATATATATTTTCAATTAACTTTGTCAAATATAAAAACACTTCCAAACAAAACAAAGCAAAGCAATGGGAAAAACAAATATCCTAAAATAACTTCATTCCTTCCAATATGCTCCTATCATACCAAAAGAAAATTAATGAACCATACGCTCTTAAAAACCAGGGGGTCAAGGAAGAAATTACAAGAGAAATAAGTAAATATCTTGAGGCAAGTGAAAATGAATACAAAACTTATTAAAACTGATGGGATGCAGCAAAGGTGGTGCTGAGAGGGAAATTTTTGCCCTAAATGCCTATATTATAAAAAGAAGAAAGAACAAAAACCAAAGAATTAATTGTTTACCTGGAGGAACTCATGAGAGAACTGCAAACTAATGCCAAAGTAAACAGATGGAAAGAAATAACAAAGATTAGAACAGAGATAAATGAAATTGAGAACATGAAAACAACAGAGAGAATCAACAAAACTAGAAGTTCTTTCTTTGAGAAAATCAATAAAATCAATGGACGCTTAGCTAGGCTAACAAACAAACAAACAAACAAAAACAAAAACAGAGAGAGAAGAGAGAGAGAGGATGCAAATAAATAAACTCAGAAATGGAAAAGGGGACATAACTACTGTCCCCAAAGAAATAAAGGAGATAATGAAAGGATACTATGAGCAATATATGCTAATAAATTAGATGACTTAGATGAAATGGACAACTTCCTAGAAAAGTATGAACAACCAACATTGACTCGAGAAGAAATAGATGACCTCAACAAATGAATCATAAGTAAAGAGACTGAATCAGTCATCAAAAAGCTAGCCAAAAAGGAAAGTCCGGGATTAGATGTCTTCACAGGTGAATTCTACCAAGCATTCAAGAAAGAATTAGTACCAATCCTGCTCAAACTCTTCAAAAAACTGAAGGGAGGGAAAGCTACATGACTCATTCTATGAAGTCAAAATCACCTTAATACCAAAGTCAGACAAAGATACTACAAGAAAAGAAGATTATAGATCAATCTCCTTAATGGATATAGATGCAAAAATCCTCAATAAAATACAAATCAAATCCAGCAGCACATTAAAAGAATAATACACCATGACCAAGTAGGATTTATTCCAGGTATGCAAGGCTGGTTCAACACAAGAAAATCAATTAGTGTAATACACTACATCAATAAATCAAAAGAGAAAAACCACATGAACACCTTGATCAATGTAGAAAAGGCATTTGACAAAATTCAACATCCTTTCATGATGAAAACACTCAAAAGGATAGTAACAGGAGGAAACTTCCTCAATATGATAAAGACAACATATGGAAAACCCACAGCTAACATCATACTCAATGGGGAAAGACTGAAAGCTTTCCCTCTAAGATCAGAAAGAAGACACGGACGTCCACTAACATGACTGTTATTCCATATTGTGCTGGAAGTTCTAGCTAGAGCAATTAGGCAAGAAAAATAAATAAATGACATCCAAATTGGAGAGGAAGAGGTAAAACTTTCATGTTTGCAGATGACGTGGTACTATATGTAGAAAATCCAGAAAAATCTACTGCAAAGCTACTAGAGCTAATAAATGAATACAGCAAAGTAGCAGGGTACAAGACAACCAGGCAAAAATCAGTAGTGTTTCCATACACCAGTGATGAGCAATATGAGGAAGAAATCAAGAAAAAATTCCATTTACAATAGCAATCAAAATAATCAAATATTTAGGATAAATTTAACCAAGCCCACAAAAGACCTATACACAGAAAACTACAAGAAATTGCTAAAAGGAATCACAGAGGACCCAAATAAGTGGAAGGACATGCCATGTTCAAGGACTAGAAGAATAAATATAGTTAAGATGGCAATTTTACCTAAACTGATTCATAGATTCAATGCAATACCAATTAAAATCCCAACAACTTAAGTTTGCAGAAATAGAAAAACCAATAATCAAATTTATTCGGAAGGTCAGAGTGCCCCAAATTGCCAAAAATATCTTGAAAAAGACAAGTGAAGTGGGAGGTCTCACAGTACCTAACTTTAAAACATATTATAAAGCTATAGTGGTCAAAACAGCATGGTATTGGCATAAAGATAGATACACTGACCAATGGCATCAAATTGAATGTCCAGAAATAGACCCTTTCATCTACAGATGTTTGATCTTTGATAAGGTGGTCAAGCCAACTCAACTGGGACAGAGCATCCTCTTCAATAAATGGTGTTTGGAGAACTGGATATCCTTATCCAAAAGAATGAAAGAGGACTCCTATCTCACACCTTGTTCTGGTTTGCTGAGGCTGCCATTATGCAAAATACCAGAAACAGATTGGCTTTTATAAAGGAGGTTTATTTGGTTACAAAGTTATAGTCTTAAGGCCATGCAAATATCCAAAAAAAGCCATCATCAGTAGGGTACCTTCACTAAAGAACATCAATGGCTTCTGGAAAACCTCTATTAGCTGGGAAGGCATGTGGCTGATGTTTCCTTGTTCCTAGGTTGCATTTCAAAATGGTGGTCTCCAAAATGTCTCTCTAAGCTGCAGCTGCTCTGAGGTCCTTCTGTTTGTGAGCTTTTATAGGGCTCCAGTAAACTAATCAAGACCCACACTGAATGGGCAGGGCCATACCTCCACGGAAATACTCTAATCAAAGTTATTATCCACAGTTGGATCACATCTCCATGGAAACAGACTAATCCAAAGATTCCAACCTAAACAACACTAATACATTGGCCCCCACAAGATAGCATGAAAGAGCATAGCATTTTGGGGGACATAATACATCCAAACCAGCACACACCTTATACAAAAATTAACTCAAAATGGATCAAAGACCTAAACATCAAAGTTCAGAACATAAAACTTTTAGAAAAAATGTAGGGAAATATCTTAAAGATCTGGTGATAGGAGATGGTTTCCTAGACCTTACACCCAAGACGCAAGTGATGAAAGAAGAAATAGATAAATGGGATCTTCTCAAAATGAAACACTTTTGTGCAAGAAAGGACTTTGTCAGAGAAGTAAAAAGGCAGCGTATGCAATGGGGGACAATATTTGGAAACCACGTATCAGATAAAGATTTAATATCTAGAATATATAAAGAGACTGTACAACTCAACAACAAAAAGACCAACAACCCAGTTAAATAATGGGTAAAAGATATGGTCAGACACTTTTCCAAAAAGGAAATACAAATGGCCCCAAACATGTGAAAAGATGCTCAACTTCACTGGCTGTTAGGGAAATGCAAATCAAAACCACAATGAGCTATCTCCTCACATCTACTAGAATGACCATTATCAACAAAACAGAAAATCACAAATGTGTGGAGAGGATGTGGAGAAAAAGGCACACTTATTCACTGTTGGTGGGAATGTAGAATGGTGCAACCACTCTGGAAGGCAGTTTGGCGGGTCCTCAGAAAGTTAAGCAGAGAATTGCTTTATGATCCATCAATCCCGTTGCTATGTTATATTCAGAGGAACTGAAGGCAAGGACATGATTGGACATTTGCACACCAATGTTTATAGCAGCATTATTCATGATGCCAGAGATGGAAAAAGCCAGAATTTCCAACAACAGAGGAGTGGATAAACAATTTGTGGTATATACATACAGTGGAATATTATGTAGCAGCAAGACAGAATAAAGTCATGAAGCATGGACCAATGTAGATGAAACTTGAGGACATTATGCTGAGTGAAATTAGCCAGAAACAAAAGGGCAAACACTGTATGGTCTCACTAATATGCAGTAACATTAGTGAGTGAAATTTGAGAGTTAAAGTTGAGAACACAGATTACCAGGAGATAGAGAGGGTAGAGATTGGGCATTTGATGCTGAAGGAGTACAGAATATTCAACAGGATTGGTTGTATAGATCCAGAAATGGATAGCAAAATAGGTGTGATGGTAGCACAATATTGTAAGTACACTGAACAAAGATGAGTGTGAGTATGGTTGAAAGAAGAAGGCTAGGGGCATGTATAACACCAGAAGGAAAGATAAGAAAATAAAGTCTGGGACTGTATAACTTAGCAAAACCTAGAATGGTCAATGATGGTGATTAAATATACAAATATAAGAATGTTTTTACATGAGGGTGAACGAATGAATGTCAACATTGCAAAGTATTGAAAATTGGACAGTATAGGGGAAAAATACAATCAATGCAAGCTAGAATCTATAGTTAATAGTAACATAGCAATATGCTTCCATTAATTGTGACAAAGTCAATATACCAATGCTAAATGTCTATAAGAGGGTATATTGGTAAGGGGTAGGAAATTCTTGGTGTCGTTGTTGTTGTCTGACCTTTTTATTGTATTTTCTTTTTTAATTCTTCATTTATTTTTTTCTCCATTTCCTCTTTCTTTGCAGAAGAAATGGAAATGTCCTCATGTAAATTGTGGTGAATGCGTAACTATGTGATTATACTAGGAACCAATGGTTGTTTAATTAGGATGGATTATATAATGTGTGGATAAAACTGTTTAAAAAATAAACAGAGGGATACAAGTGCTGGAGACAATGTGGAGAGAGGGATGTACCTATTCACTGTTAGTGGGAAAGTAGAATGGTGCAGCCCATCTGGAGGGCAGTGTGATGATTCCACAGGAAGCTAAGTATGGGTTTGCCATGTGGTCCTGCAGCCCTGTATTGGGTATATACTTGGAAGAACTGAGATCAGGAGCACAAATGGACATTTGCACACTGGTATTTATGGTGGCAATATTCATGATTTGCAATGGATGGAGGTGGTCTTTCAGGGTACATTGACTGATGAATGGAATGGTGAACTGTGGTGGAAGCAAACAATGGAATATTGAGCAGTTGCAAGAATGAATGAAGTTGTGAGGTATGCTCCTAGGTGAACAGACGTTGAGGACAGTATGTTGAGTGAAATAAGCCAGAATCAAAAACACAAACATTATAACGTCTCACTAATATGGACTAACTATAATGTGCAAACTCTAATAATTGAATCTGAGAACATAGGCTATCAGGGAAAGCTTATTGTAAAGGTTCCTAGATTGTAAGCTCCTACAGCAGTCACACCTATTCATGAGTTTTAATGGCTATTTCTAAATTCTGAGATGCTGCGCTCTTTGTGCATGATTTGGTAGTTCCTTGGATTTTTGGGTATCTGTGTGACACTGAGACTCAGAGCCAGATTTCTGCAGCTGTGAATATCAGTATTACCCCATATAGCAACCATTAAAAAAACTGAAACAGAAATCAGACTTTAGTTAGAGATATGAATGAAATGGACTTGGTTAGGACTAAGGTAAATCAAACTAAGGGGTAAGGATGATATTGATTGTGTTTTAATATTTCAACTTTCCAGGCAAAGTCCTGATTGAACAATCACATCACAGATCACACTGCAGATTTTCCATGTAAACACAGTTGAATGGATTTTTAACCAATAAAAATTCTGGATTTCTTCTGACCCATTTCTCCACTCCCCCAAACTGCCAAAAAAAAAAAAAAAAGATTTTCTTGCATAATCTGTATTTCCTGTAGCACATTATGTAATTTAACTTGTATGGTCAGTTTATTCAAACACCATAATTATAGGGAATCTTGAATAGGGAGTGAGATCTGGTTGGTTTGTACAAGTTAGTGTGAAGCCCCAATACATCCCAGAGTAATCTGGTAAAAGAATAAAAAAGTATTTGCAAAGCCCCCTTGAAGAACTGGGGGAAATCTGGAAATATTAAACTTCCCCACCTGGGAAATTCCTGAAATTCTTGCAAACATTGGGGACTATAAGTTTAGTAGGCCAAGCCCTCGATCTTGGGGCTTGCTCTTATGAAGCTTGTTACTGCAAAGGAGAGGCTAAGCCTACTCATAATGGTGCATAGGAGTCTCCCCCAGAGAACCTCTCTTTTTTTGCTCTGATGTGGCCTCTCTCTCTAAACCAACACTGCAGGTGAACTCCCTGCCCTCCCCCCTACATGGGACATGACTCCCAGGAGTGTAAATCCCCCTGGCATGGGACATGACTTCCCCCTGGGAGAGCCTGGATCTAGCGCGATGGGGTTGAGTAGGCCTTCTTGACCAAAAGGGGAAGAGAAATGAAAACAAAATAAAGTTTCAGTGTCTGAGAGAGATCTCAGATAGAGTTGAGAGGTCATTCTGGAGGTTATTCTTATGCATTATACAGATATTCCTTTTTAGTTTTTAGTGTATTGGAATAGCTAGAAGGAAATACCTGAAACTGTTGAACTGCAATCCAGTATCCTTGATTCTTGAAGACTATCATGTAATTAACTATATAGCTTATATGGTATGACTGTGTGGATTGTGAAAATCCTGTGGCTCATACTCCCTTTATCCAGTGTATGGACGAATGAGTAGAAAAATGGGAACAAAAATTATTGGGGGATATGGCATGTTTTGGGTGTTCTTTTTAACTTTTATTTTTATTTTGATGCTTATTTTTGTTTTTATTTTGGAGTAATGAAAATGTTCAAAAACTGATCTTTAGATGATTGTATGGTATGTGAATATATTTCAATAAAATTGCATAAAAAAAAGAAAAAAATATCTTATTCTCTTGTAAAAGAGAAGCTCCAAGGTAATTGGGTCAGCATTCAGGAAACTGTCTTGCTCCAGGTCTGTAATTATTACATGCACTTTTTTTTTTCTGGAACAATTTCTTTTTCGATGCACAATATTTCTTCCAGTTAGTAATGTAGTGGTACCATCTTTAAGTACCAATGGACTAGTCTGATTATCCTTCACAAGGACAAAGAAGGAGGCCGACAATGAGTATGCTTGTTCAGTCATTAATACAGGTGACAGATCCTGCTTGAACTACACAAAAAAGGCTGAAAATCCTGAATAGAACTATGATGTATTGTGTGGCTTTAGAAATCTAGTACCACTTTGTAATTTATTCTGAATTTTCTGAGAGGGAGACAAATGAAATTCAACTTTTCAATCTAGTCTATTTTTTCAAATGCCAAGTTTCTTTTAATGGCTCAGTGTAATGAAAGTGTTGGAAAGGAGTCACACCAGATTCATCGGCCTTGCAAATTATTTCATGCTTTCTTTGTTTAAGTTAAAACTTAGACTGTTATATATTGTTTATATAACAGACAAAGAACAATAATTAATACAAAAGTTTTACTGCAGAAATGAAGGGCTTGTCTTCCTGCTCTCTGCCTGTATTCACCTTGTCCCAGGTAATTTCTCTGAGTACAGACTGCATACAAATGGGATGCAAAGGCAGATGTTGTGGGCATTTCAATAAGTTCCATTTCCCTAGGGTTCACCAAGCCCTGAGGCGAAATGTGCTGTAAGCAGGTGGAGTAGCAAGAGGGAAGAGATGCTAGCTCGTCCATACACTCAACAATTGGCCTTACACAGGGGCTGAGAGCTGCTGGCTCTATCTGGGGCCTCCCGTTCTACAGGGAGAACATTTCTAGTTAGAGCCGTTTTGATGCAATGGCTTAAAGCTACAATCAAGATGTACCCAGGATGTAAAGGTCCTATTTCATTCTGTAATGTTTAAATCACAGAATCAAGTGTTAGAGTTTCAAGTGATTGAAAATAATTTTAGACAAACTTTTCCATTTTACAGTTCAGGAACCTGAGATTCAGGTCTGAGTGATTTAGTCAAGGCTACATAACTGATTAGTGACTGAGCTAAACCCCAGACTCCAATGGTTTTAAAAGTGGTCCATGGCCCCAATTGAACCTAATGTAGCAAACCTCTTTTTTCCCCTAATCATAAAAGCCAATATTAATAAAGTTTGGCTTACACTTATAAGACGATATGTGCTATGTACACTTGAAAATTTGCCTGTTGACCCTTTAGCTGTGTTTGAGTGTTTACTATCCACACTTGCAAAAAGCAAAAGACTTAGAAAGTTTCTTTTAAAGAAGAAGAACTGGACTTGATCCTCAATCAAAATGTTCTTCAATGCCCTTCTACTCTGAGGACTTATCATTCATGCTGGGACCACTCGGAATGCTGACATTCTGACAACTCAGAAGTTAATGGAATGTGGTGTTGAGCTTCAGAAGCCCGAAGAGGAAATGTTCCCTGCTTCAGTGGCAAAGTGCGGTGAAGATGTGCTGCAGCTGCCCTTGAATGTTCTCTTAGAAACCTTATATTCTGGAAACGCTACTTTTATTTTGTAGCTAAAGTTGTCAAAGAACAATAAAATAAGTGGTTTTGAAACACATAATTACAGAAATAATTATGACTTCCAACCAGTTTACATAATATATTTTTCTTCAAGCATAACAAATAAAAACAAAACTTTTACCTCTAAAGCTAGCAGATCTTGCAGATAAGAAAGGTAAATAGGCAGACATGCCTGAAATGTTAAATGCCCTACTTTGTCAGTGACCAAGTAGCACAATGTCCAGGAAGACAGAAGTGGTGGATCAGACAAGAAGTCTTTTTTGAAGGCCTGGTACTTGTCTACCAGGATATTAGAATCTGAGCTGTAAAGCAACAAAAGCATTTATTTGGGGTTCTTAGAATTGTAATTTGGGGAGCACAAATTCAGGCAGTAACCCAAACTGTGTCTTGTCTTGGGGCTTCCAAGAAAGAGTTTTTAAAGAAAAAGATTGCTTAAGTAGTCAGTAAAGAATTATGATTGGGTGGATGTTGGTGGCTTTCAAATGTCCTGCAGCTTAGACAGTTGGCTGATTTCTTTATCTTGTAGTTATTTCATGGTGTTCAGATGTCCTCAGAAACATTGTTGCTTCTGGTTTTGCAGATCTTGGCAGTTTGTGGTATCTGGCTGAGACATGCGTAAGGGTAACTTCTGGAGTGGCCTCCTGATTCCATTTCAATCTCTTAGCGCTAGCCACTCCATTTTTTTTCCTGTTTTTATCTCTTTCCTCATAGCTTCAAGCCATTGTTCTAAGCATCATGGTTGCAGAATAACCAGTAAAAGCTCCTGCCTCAGGACATTATTATATGGTTGAATAGGAAAAAATACAAAGAAATTAGTTATAAACAGTTTATTATAAGAGCATAGGTAGGGCCTGTCAGAGGTAGAGGATTCTGGTTCTTGGGTGGGATGAGCTCTTAGGGAATGGTTCTTGGAGAAGGAGCAGGGTGGGGAGGGGGGTCATGCAAAAGGAAATGAGTTCCAATCACATGCAGAGAAAAGACAAAGAGCTGAGAGCAGGCATGAGAGCCAAACGGCTGCAGATAGGGTAGTGTGATGGTTTGAAGCCATGTGTACCTCAGAAAAGATCAATATTCTCAAGTAATCCATTCCTGTGGGTGTAGACCTATTGGTGGGTGGGATCTTTTGAGTAGGGTCATTTCAGTTGAAGTGTGCTCCAGGTGGGTCTTCATCCTCTTACCGGAGTCCATTTATAAGAGATGAAATTCAGAGAAGCTAAGAGACACAGAAGCAAAGAGAAACACAGAGAAGCTGAGAGACAACGATACACACAGAAGCTGAGAGAGGAAGCCACTGAGGCCAGAAGCTGGAAGCAATGAGACCCAGGAGAGAAGGGAGAGACCA
The DNA here is from genome assembly GCF_015220235.1 of Choloepus didactylus. Lineage (NCBI taxonomy): Eukaryota > Metazoa > Chordata > Mammalia > Pilosa > Megalonychidae > Choloepus > Choloepus didactylus. The sequence continues at coordinate 8,548,690 of NC_051320.1, read as the reverse complement.
GCAGACATCTCCATGTGCCTGGGCCTGTGGCAGAGGAGCTGAGGGTCACCAGTAGCTGGTCCTTGGGGAGAAGGTAATGTCCTGTTAGTACCTCAATTTGGACATTTTCATGGCCTCAGAATTGAAACTTGTAAATTAATAAATCCCCTCTGTAAAAGCCAACCCATTTCCAGTACATTGCATTTTGTCAGCTTTAGCAAATGAAAACACCTAAAAACATAGGTGATAAAAAGAGTGGGCAGGGATCTGTGAGCGTTCAAAGTTACTTTAGGCCTCTTCTGGGCTAAGTAGCTTATACAGGGCAGGTAGAAAGCCTCTTGCGCATCTCTCTGGGCTTTCCTGGCATCGATGATGATATTTTTATTGCCTGTGAAATGATATTCACAGATATTTTATGACCTGTATCATTCACAGAGATGATACAGCCAGGGGCCTGCTCTCTGGGAGATCACCCTTGTTCTAGTTTGCTAATGCTGCCAGAATGCAAAACACCAGAGATGGATTGGCTTTTACAAAAGGGGGTTTATTTCATTACACAGTTATAGTCTTAAGGCCATAAAGTGTCCAAGGTAACACATCAGCAATCGGGTACCTTCACTGGAGGATGGCCAACGGTGTCCGGAAAACCTCTGTTAGCTGGGAAGGCATGTCTGCTTCAAAGTTCTGGTTTCAAAATGGCTTTCTCCCAGGATGTTCCTCTCTAGGCTATAGTTCCTCAAAAATGTCACTCTTAGTTGCTCTTGGGGTATCTGTCCTCTCTTAGCTTCTCTGGAGCAGGAGTCTGCTTTCAACAGCTGTCTTCAAACTGTCTCTCATCTGCAGCTCCTGTGCTTTCTTCAAAGTGTCCCTCTTGGCTGTAGCAGCTTGCTCCTTCTGTCTGATCTTATATAGTGCTCCAGAAGTTTAATTCAGACCCACCCTGAATGGGCAGGCCAACACCTCCATGGAAATTATCCAATCAGGGTCATCACCCACAATTGGGTGGGGCACATCTCCATGGGGACACTCAAAGAATTACAATCTAATTAACACTGATAGGTCTGCCCACACAAGACTACATCAGAGATAACGGCATTTGGGGGACATAATACATTCAAACTGGCACAACCCTCAACAGGTAAATACAACTTTAGTTTCTCTTGGGAACAGTCTCCTTCTTGAAAAGCTCATTCTTCTTGCCTTCTGCAATATTACATATAAGCTAGTCCTTTTAACAATATTTGCATCGTCTGCTTTGTGGCAGGCACTGTTCTAGCTACAATGGAGATAACAGAGGAGATCCAAACACATCTGGTCTCTTTTCTCAGTGAGTCACATTTGATGACTCTTCTTTGCCTGCCCATTTCTTAAATGTTGGCATTTGTGAGGGGAAGTATTAGCCTTTCCCAGAGAGAAGTTTGGACTTTGCTCTCAGCTCCTGGAGGGGATCTCTGGGCCTTTGGAATGTCTTGCCTAACAACAGTGTCTTTGTTTTCCTGGAGGTTTTGACTTCTGGACAGTGTAACAGTGGGATTTAAGATGGGGCTTTGGGCTGTCTGGTATCGGTTCTGACCTCTAGAGGAATTGGAGGTGAAAGGTATCAGCCCAAACTCTGAGAAGGGCTGTAGACTGAAGGTTAGTCTCACGGGCAGTGGAGCCCCAATAAAAGCTCTGGAAACTGAACCTGTGGTGAGCTTCCCTGGCTGGCAGTCTTCCATCTGTGTTGTCACATTTTGTAGCTGGAGGAGTTAATGTCATCCATGACTCTATGGGGCTAAGATGGCCGTCATTTGGGCTCCTCCTGGACTCTGCCCCATGCATCTTATTCTGGTTTGCTAAAGCGGGTGAAATGCAATATACCAGAAATGGGTTGGCTTTCACAATGGAGATTTATTAACTTACAAGCTTACAGTTCTCAGGCCATGAAAATGTCTAAATCAAGACATCAACAGGCAATGCTTTCTCCCTGAAGACCAGCTGCCAGTGATTCTCAGCTCCTCTGCTACATGGCCAGGCACATGGCGGTGTCTGCTGGTCCTTCTCTCCTGGGTTTCATTGCTTTCAGCTTCTAGAGGCTTCTTTCTCAGCTTCTCTTGCTTTTCTATCTTAGCTTTTCTGTGTCCTCTTAGTTTCTCTGACTCTCCCAGCTTCTCTGTGGCTTTTTTCCTATATCTTCTCTCTGACTTTTATCCTGTTATAAAGGACTCCAGTAAGAGGATTGAGATCTACCCTGAATGAGGTGGGTCACATCTTAACTTAAGATCCTACTCACCAAAAGATCTTATTTACAGTGGGTTCACACCCACAGGAATGGGTTATCTTTAGGAGCATGATCTTTTCTGGGGTCCATAATAGCTTCAAACTACCACATGCCACTACCCTTGGTTGATGTTACTCTGGATTCTTTCCTTGTAATAAACCATAACAATGAGTATTAACAGCTTTCAGCGAATTCTGAGTCCTACGAATTACCAAAATTGAGGGTGGCTTTTGGAAAACCCTGAACTTGCAGTTGTTTTCAAAAGCGAAGGTGGGCGTGTATGGACTGTGTTCCCCCAAACTTCCCAGTTGGCCCTAACTCTCACAGTGCCCCCTAAAATTCCACCCTCTATGATCCTTTCTTCTTACTCCATGTACCCTCTCTGGGTGGCCTCATCCACCTCTCTGCCATCACTCACCATCCTTATTCTGGTGTCTTAGTTTGCCAAGCTGCTCTGACAAGTAACACATAATTGTTGGCTTAAATAGCAGGAATACATTGGTTTGTGGTTTTAAGGCCACAAGAAGCCCAAAATCAAGGTATTGGCAAGGCTTGCTTCCTCCTGGAGTCTCTAAATTCTGGTTCTGGCTGCTGACAGTCCTTGGGGTCCCTTGTCTTGAATCTTTGCCTCCAGTTACATGGCAATGCCCTTTCCTTTCTGGCTTCTCTGTCTTCTGTGTTCTCTTTATAAGGTCTCTAATAATCCAGATTATGGCCCACCCTGCTTCAGTTGGCCAAACCTTAACTAAAAATAACATCTTCAAGAGACCCTATTTACAATGGGTTCAACCCACAGGAAGGCAGATTAAGATTAAGAATATGTCTTTTTTGGGGGTACGTAATTCAACCTACCATACTTGGATTTCAAAAATAGCAATCTATAACCTCAAACTCTCTTCTGTACTCAATCAGTATATCCAACAGCCAATTTGTGTAGATGTCTCACACTCACTGTATCCCAAACTGAAACAGCAGTCTTCACACCCCCCTTCCCAAACCTGCTCCTGCAGAATACGCTCTCTATCTTGGTGAATAACAGCACTACCCAGTAATAGGCTAAGAGAGTGTCCTCATACTAAATCCTTTGCTCCTCCCTTTTTTGCACTCCAGCTACCTGCAGTGCAATCACACAACCTGATGAATGCTGCTTTCCAAATACTTCTCCCATCTAATCCCCTATTTGCTCCTCATTGCTACCATCTTGGTTCAAGTACATGTTATCACTCACCTGGATCCTTCCAAGTGACTCTACCTAATGCCGAGCTACCAGTTTAATTTTTCTCCAATCTATTCTTCTAGTGTCAACAGAAGTAACCTTTTGGTGAAACACAAATCCACCCATTTAAAGTTTCCAGTGGCCTCCTGTTGCCCTTTGGAAAAGATCCAGATGTGGCTCCCATGTTCCTTAGCAACCTAATGCTGCATCTTCCCCCTCTCCCCTCTTGCCATGGCCCACCCTGTACACATCAGCCATGATGGAGAGTGAATTCCTCTGGTTTTCTGGACTCTCTCTTTCTACTGTGACTGAGTTATTGCACATAAGGCTGTTCTCTCCTTGACTTACTTCCTCTCCATTTTGGACCAGAGGGAAGCCTTCCTTGAGATTCTGGCTTAGCTAAGTTGCACTTCACTGCAACCCAGTTTGTTGTGCCCTGAGATCACCTCTGCTTGTCTAATCGTCTGGTTAGCCTGCTAGAGCCAAAGCTATATGAAGGCATGGTTTAGGTTTGTTTGCTTGTTTTGTTTTTTTGCTTTTCTCATCCATATCTACAAGGCATAGAGGAATTTGGAATAGTAAATTAAAGAGTTTAGATTCAAATTCAGGTCAATTTGACTCTTAAATTGTCATCTTTCTACCAACTCCCTCTGGGTTCTAAGAGGCTAAGTTAAACTCACACTAATAAAAAATGTGAGGATTTTTTGGAATACTGCCAGAAGGGAGAATAATTGCCAGATGTTGTACCTGTAAACTAACAGAACTTTGATATATATCTGAATATGCTATAGGAATGAATTCTTGTATGGAAGAGTTGTTTTATTTGTGTACCTGTGCTCTTTTTCAGTGGTTCTGAAGGCTCTCACTTGCCATTCAGGTTGAAGCTCACCTGTAGGCTGATTCACCTTGTTTCAGGGAAACTTACTGCCTGCTCAGAAGGCTCTACTGGGGTTTTCTCCGGCTGTGTGGTCTTTGAGATCCCTCTCTCTCTCTGTCTCTCTCTGTCTCTCTTTCTCTCTCTTCAGGGCCCTCTGTCCCTGTCAATGCTGGCAGTCTTCCTTTAGCTCACAGACATCCAGGGGCAGGGCTGGATTAACTTCAGGAGGAAAATGAGATTGGCGTTTGCCTGGGAGGGCTTGTACCCATCTGATCCAAGTTCTCTTTGTTGTCCTTGGCAATATTGCACATGCTTTCTTATCTGCATGCTCAAGGGCACACAGAGTGAAATGACTCAGGGACAGCAGAGAGCTGGTGGAGATTGGGGGGGGACAATGCCACATAGTCTCCTGTTTCTATGTGCACCTTGTTCAGATGGAAGAGAGATGTTTGATGTTCAGTCCTAGATATTTCACCCCCAAAACTAGCTAGTAAGTGAAAAATACATTCACTTTCACATGGGTGATGACTAAACTAATTCCACTTGAATTTAGGTTTATTCCTATGAGAGTTCATCTAGTATATTATTCACACAATGCCCAGAATATTTACAAATTATCAGGATAGTACATTTAATTTTTAAATTTTAGCTCATAAAAATAAATAAAACACTATATATAAATTCTAGAAAAGTATTAATTTATTCTTGTGATTCATATTAATAACATGATCATGCCAAATAAATCTGATTTTTAATATCTGTTTTACAAATGACATCTGCCAGTAAAATTAGCAAAATAGAAATGAATTAAAACCTCACATTTAAAAGACATTTTCAAAATGTAATAAAGATTACTAAATAGTAAATACAGACTTTAAAACAGTAGTCCAGCCACAAAGAACAAAATGTCATACAAATTATCTGTTAAGAATGCTTTTCTTTAAAAATTTCCCCCTAAACTCAGATAAAGCTTATCTTGTAGTCTGTGAGCATTTTAATACAACTCACAAGTTCTGGGTCCTGGAGAATTGAAAACATCCAACTTTTAAAGTTATAAAATCAATGGAGTAGCTCATGCAAATAATCAGTTTAAGTATTTCCAAATGCATTTGCAAAGGGGTAGAAATCTCCAAGTCCTTGGGGAATTGTGTGGGCTGTCACAGTGAAAATTATAAAGTCACCTTTAGCAGAAGTGTGCACTTTTGAGTTTTATAGCACATGTAAAGACATATTCCAAGACACTTCTCAGAGAATGCTATTTTAAAATAAAACTGAAGCAAATGTACCTAGTAAGCAAGTGAAAAGTGTGCCCTTTTAGGGTGACATATGAAAATACAGGTGAAAGTAAACTACTAAGTTTTGGCTATGGTTGATAGCTCTTGGTTCCTTGTGGGTGGCTGTCATCTTTTGTGAAAGGAAAAAAAAATAATGATAGAAAGTGTGTAGGTGAATGTAGATGACATGCTTCTTTCACCCCCCTCCAATGTGGTCCATGGACCTTCTTCACTTATAAAACCATGAGGGGCCCCCTTGTTGCATCTAGGGCAGAAGACGGATGTCCCGGTACCAACCTCCCCTCCCCTCCATTTCCCAGTCCCTGTGCCCGAGTGAAGTCTGTCCCCTGGCAGACACAAGCCTTCCACCTCTGCTGGGACTGCCTGGGACATCCCGGCCAGCTTTCTTCTCTTCCCAGGCCCCATTCCCTCAAAGAGGCCTCACTTTCTCAGGCACATCAGAAGCAGCTCGTTGAAGAAAGTACTGACCAATTAGTGGATCGCTGCTCTCTCTTGCTTAGAATGAGTTTCACTAGTAGTAGAAATAAAAACACCTTCTAGCTCATGTGCTCCTAAGAGAACATTCTAAGCAAAACATACTCCACAAGATGCTTGCCTTTATGAGGTGAGAATAGTTTTCAGAAGCTCTCTTTAAAGCTAGCAAAGATGGTGAGGCCAACTCTGTTGGTGGCACATCCAATATCCCTCCCCCCTTCTTTCCAAAGAGAATCCTGCTTTCCTCCAGGGCAACACTGTCCCTGACTAAAAATGCTCACCTTTTCAGTGTCTGGCTGCTATGGTGGCCTCACAGCCCAGGCTGATAACCCTCTACATCTCTGCTCAGCACCGTTTCATCTTCTCTCAGTCCCCTTTATTCCAGCTGCTCTGCAGTGATGGATTCTGCACAGGCATTGACTAGTTTTATGTAAGTGAGAACTGACAGCTTCCCACCCCCCACTACCTGGGCCACTCGGCTTTGTTTCCTGCCACAGAGATTCTAAGATACTTCATCTTGGGAAGTCAATCCAGAGATGTGCAGATGTTAACACCTCAGAGCCTCCTGGAGCTAATTGGGGATGGGAGCCAAAGGGGAGAAGTCCGCCAGGCACCCAGTTCTGAGAGGCACTTCGGAAGGTCTTTCGTGAGTCAGCTGTGGTGGTGGCCTGCTGGAGAATGCATTCTTGCACTGGCTTTTCCTCCTTTCCTGCTCTCTCACTTCATTCTTCCCATCTGCTCCCTGGGATTGCATTCTCCAATAAACTACCTGCCTGTAAGTCTTTGCTTCAAACTCTGCTTTGAGGGAATCACAGCATCATAAGTTGGAGGTAGGAGATCAGGAATCAGGGATGTCTTTTGAAAAGGGAGAGATAGATTCATCTGGTAAGTCCCTTCTCTCCCCTTCCTGCTGGTAGAAAAGCCATTTGTCGTGATGAGGAGACAGATCTTAGGCAAAGGACAGTAAAGCAGTAATTTCTGTGAAACTGGGTTCCTGACGACACTGCTGAGCAGCCACCCCGGACAGCCTCCTTCTGTCTTCTTGTATGAGTCAAGTAACTCCTATCTGCCTGAGCCTGATTCAGATTTTCTGGATTTTGCAGCCCAAATCACTCCAATTTACTATGGGAAAAACAAAAAAGAGCTTAGATTTATAAGTCTGAGGATAGTGATTAATATGTGTGCCTCTTCCCCCAATCATGTGGTAAAGAGTGTCAGGGGACAGTCTATTTCCTTTCTGATGTGCATGTGTCTTTTGTGCACTGTTTTTCTACTTTCCCTTCTGTTCTGGTTTGCTAATGCTGCATTATGCAAAATACCAGAAATATATCGGCTTTTATAAAGGGGATTTATTTGGGTACAAATTTACCATTCTAAGTCCATAAAAGGGTCCAAACTCAGGCATCAAGAGGACACCTTCACTGAAGAATGGCCAATGGCATCCGGAACACCTCTGTCAGCTGGGAAAGCATGTGGCTGGTGTCTGTTGGCCCTTTGCTCCTGGGTTGTGTTTCAAAATGGCTTTCTCCAAATGTCTCTGGGCTTCTTTCTTTGCTCCTCTCTCTCAGCTCCTGTGCATCTTTGCTTGTTTTCCCAGGGCATTTCTCTCTAAATATCTGGGGGTCCTCTTTTAGCTTCTCTGGGGCAAACTCTGGGCTTCATCTCTTAGCATCTCCAAACATCCTCTGTCTACATCTCCAAGCATCTCTAAATGTCAGTAACCATCTGAGTCTGTGTCGGCTCTTAGCTTCCCTCTTAAATACTCCGGTGAACTAATCAAGACCCACCCTGAAAGGTTGGGGTCCACACCTCCATAGAAATAATTTAATCAGATGTTCCACCCTAATCAACAGACTAATCAGTTTGCTCCCACAATATTGCATTAAAGAATATGGCTTTTCTGGGGGATGTAATATATCCAAACTGGCACACATTTGGTCTGTTCAACTTGTTTCTCTTACTGCTTTCTCTCTTCCCCATATTACCATTTAATTTCTCTGATATGAATTAGATGAACTTAAAATGTAGCCTGGAAAAAATGATGGCACACATTTCAAGATCTTACACTGTTGCCCTTAAGGATTCTGAAATATCTTTTGTTTTTCACTGAGCCTTTTCCTAACTAGAGTTAGATTTGGCTTGTTTGTGTACCAAGAGCACAGTAGCTTGCAAAAACACATAGCACACAGGCAGATTAGACACTGCACCACAGTTTAGCCATCGTGTATGACTGAAAGTCAATTGCGTTCCACGGATTCAGCAGGAGGAAAACGAGCATTTGTGTCTTATACATGTTTGTTTTTGCTTTTTTTTTTTTTTAAATTTTGTGTTTTTAAAGGTGCAGCAATATAGCCAGAATTTTAGTGGCCCCAAGATACAGCTGTCAAGAAATATCTACCCAAAGGGAATTGTATCATTAAACATAAAATTTTCCTTTGTCCATTAGGATCTGGATAGATGGGATTTTCATGTTTTGAAGGCAGGCACCCACGTGGAATTTTGTTACTGACACTGATTAATGGTTGTCCAAATCCCAAGATGGAGGTTCCACTATAGGATTTCAATGAATGCCAGTTCAAGAGGTGACTATAGTTTGGATAATATGGATTTTGGCAGGTGTCAAGCCAGTCTTTGGCTGAGTAAGCCCAGTTGAACATCAGCATCTATTAATCAAAAGGGTAATAACAAACTCTTGAACTTAGATTTTCATGTTGTATGATTCTTCCAAGTGGACTGACCACCAGTTTTTTGAAAACATCTCTGTGGAAGTCTCAGGTTCAGTAACTTGATGTGCCTGAGAGCAAGCAACATTGGGCTGGAGATCAGAAGAACCAAGGGGCGTAATGAGAAAGTCTGCTCTGCTGTAGCTTAAGCTACCTGACTCCTGGCGCCTCTTTCTTTTATCAACTTTAACAGAAACATCTGCCCCAATATAAGGATCTTTTGAGGGTGAGTAAACTAATTCATATTTTAGCATCTGTTAAGGGTTAAGAGTTTTTCTTTTGTTATATCCTATTACAGAAAATCAATGAGATGGTTTTTATATTTAAAGAAACTAAGAAAGAGAGAAGTCAATACATTTCTGCAGTCTGTTAGTAAATAACACAATCGAAATTAAAACCTACATTTGTCTGACTCAAAAGCCATTTGTCCATTCTTCTCTACTGGTTAGTGATTAAAATCACATTCTTTGGAGTAAGCCAGAGCTGTGTTCAAATCCAAAACTTGGCAATTAATAACTATGCTTTGGGAAAAGTAACTTAATTTCTCACCACTTCAGTTTCATCTTCCAAAAAGTGGCTATAAAATACTACCTGCCCCGGTGTTGTTGGGAGGAATGAACAACTCCAGAGAACTCAGTGTTGTGCATGGCACATGATAAACACTCTTATTAGTCATAATGTATTAGCCTATGTTATGTTTAATTGTTTGCTACCAGCAAGATTTGACACAAGAATATGGCCCATTTGTAGGTCATTATGTTCTGCTGTTTCCATCTTGGTCTTGACTGTATCCACATTTTTGTTTTTCTTTCTTTTGCCCTCATTTTACAATTTTTGCACATCTTCTATTTTATGTCTTACTCTAAGCTAACTTAAATGCCTTCTGTTGCAGCCCAGGAGGGCCACGCCAGTTGAGAGGCCAAAGAAGACAATGAGCATTTTCTGACATGTGAACTTTTATTCAGGGTTTACTTACAGGGTGAGAAGTCGTGGAGAGATCATGACGGCTCTTTCAGGCCGGGCAGGCATCGTGTTCGCAGGGAAGACAACTGAGCGATGCAAAAAGGGCAGAAAGCCTTTTATAAGGGTTTAAGACAAAGGCCTTCCTAAGGGTGGGGGGAGCGTAGATGCAGGAACAGGTCACTCTGACCTGGGGGGTGGTGCAGGAAGGACTAGAATAACACTTGAACAATTACATTTTGCTCTTTTTGTGAGACCAAGAGCCTCTCATCTCCTGCCTGCTTCCCAAAGATTTACATTTTAAGGTCAATTTACCCTTTTTCTTTACTGGCTTCCAAAGACAATAGGTTAAACATTAGCTGCCTAGATCATGCAGACTGCTGTGCACCAAGATCTGCAGGCCTGTTTTGCTCAGGCCACAGGCTGCCACACCTTCTGATATAAAGTGGGGTATAAAATGTATGCCTACCATGAGACCTTTCCTAGGAAAAGAGCAACCACCCACATTACAGTCCATGGGAATGTCTCCTGCCCGAGTTGGTGCAGCATCTCCAGGCTTGTGTAAGGTCACTCGAGGCCTCTCAGTTCACAGATGTCCACATCCTGGAACTCTGGACTGGAATCTGAATCTGCATGCCTGCCCGTGGATGCATGTGCTAAATATGTGCATGAGACAAGACAAAATTGTTTTATTAGAGGAATCAAGTCAACATGAAGGACCCATGTTCACTGTTGGATAATAGAGGAAAACGGGACTATAGGCCATTTTGCTTGTTTTAATAAATTTTCAGAGCACCTTTGTCAAATTGTGAAGCAGTCATTCAGCTAAGTTTTTTAAAAAGCTATGTAATAAATTCTCCAGGGACACAAACAACAGGATATACACACGTATATAATATGTATATTATTATATATGTAATATGCAAATATTATGAGATTATTGTAGGAATTAGCTCATGCATGTGGGGATGGGCAAGACTCATGGGGCAGACCACAGCTGGGAACTCTGATGAAGGTTTTCCATGAATTCCCCAGGAGAAGCTGGCTGGCTGAAGTAGAGATGGAAAATTTTCTTCTGACTGCTAAAATCATCACTTTTTCCTTTAAGGCCTTTAACTGATTGGAGGAAACTTCTCTCATTGTTGAAGTCAATCTCCTCAGTTGATTGCAGATGCAATAAACCATAGATGCAATCAACTTACCGATGATTTACATCCATGAAGTATCCTCTCAGTAACAATCAAGCCAGTTTCTGCTTGACCAACCATAAACTAGTCAAGTTGACACATGAATGTAACCACCACAAGCTATATTTACTAAAAAGCTAAATTTATTAAATGACATCTATGGTCTAGGAACTGGGATAGGTATTTCATACACGTTTTCTCTAATATACAATAGCAATCTTATAAATCAGGTATTTTATTTCCATTGGAATAGATAATGAAGTTCAGAAAATGAGTAACATGTCTAAGATCCAAAACTTTGTAAAGCCATGGTCCTTTCTAACATTCTTTATAAATCATTCACCATAACCACTACAACATAATGCCTGCCTCATTTAGCACTCTCAGCTCAGTGCTGCTAGTCATAAAAATAGTAATAATAAAGCAAATAAGTTCAGGTTGCTCTGAGTTATCTCTGGATCAAGTAACTGGCTTAGAAGATAATGAGACAATATATGAGTGTGCACACACGTGAGTGTGCACACACGTGAGTGTGCATGTGTGTGCATGTGTATGTGACTATATATTATGTGTATGCATGTATGTATGCACATGTGAGTGTACATGTATTGTATACACATGTGTAAGAGAGAAACAAGACATAGTCTCTAAACATGGAATAACAATTATCACATTCAGGATCTTGTTTCTATATAAACATGAAGGATAAACATATTAACTTTAATGAAACAATATTCTTACATTAAGTGATACATAAAAATATTGTTTGAGCCACTAGCAATTGTTTGGACAATTGAAGTTTTTAATGTTAACGAATACTGATGCTTTTTAAGATTTCTATTTATTCAGAGACACCAGTGACTTGTGAAAATAGGAAAGATGAACCAAACAAAATGTCTGCCAATACTCGGTTGGATAAAGGTGCTAAGTTGATTCTTTTTTATGGGTTAAATAATTCAACATACTAGTTAGACCTGAAAAGTTTTGTGCATTATTGAGGAATGTTGCTGAAATCTATGATTCATGTAGGATCATCAGGGGATGCAGGACTTATTCCTTCTACTTATTAGACAAGAGACTTCAAAAAAATTTCTAAATCTTCTACGGTTCCAATTCCCTTATTCATAATATTAGAAAACAACCAAACAAACCAATGATCTTTTGGGGCCTCTTCCTGCTGAGTTTGGTATTATTCTCCTTTACCCTACATGAGTAAGTTAGAAATGCATCTCCTTTGTAAAACCAACTTGCTACAAGGTTACTTCCTGTGCATTGCCACCAAATGCACCATTGAAGAGTTTTCCTCAATCCTCACACTAGAATGGAATAAATGCCTTATGTTATCATTTTTCTTCCCCTCTGCACTACAAGCTTCTCTCATACACACATACACATGCACACTGACATGTGTGCACACTGTATATTGTCTCATTATCTTCTGAGCCAGTTACTTGATCCAGAGATAACTCAGAGCAACCTGAACTTATTTGCTTTATTATTACTATTTTAATGGCTAACAGCACTGAGCAGAGAGTGCTAAATACAGCAGGCATTGTGTTGTAGTGGTTGTGATGAATGATTTATAAAGAATGTTAGAAAGGACCATGGCTTTACAAACTTTTGGATCTTAGACATGTTACTTAATTTCCTGAATTTCAGTTCATCATCTATTCCAATGGAAATAAAATACCCAATTTACAAGATTGCTATGTATATTAGAGATAATGTGTATAAAATACCTATCCCAGTTCCTAGACCATAGAAATCATTTAATAAATTGAGATTTTTAGTAAATACAGCTCGTACTTACTAAATGAACTACTGTTGATTGAACCATTCTGTGAAAATTAATAAGATTTCTTCCCTCTAGATTTTCAGAATAATATTACTACTGTAAGAGGATCTCAATATTTAATAATGTCAGTATTTAAATTGGAAAGTTTTCCTCAATCCTTACATACTATACTCAGAAAGCATTCCCTCCCCACAAACCATAAAAAAAGCACCTTCCAGAATGACCAAAGTATCTGTTCACTATAGATATATTTTAGACTGTCAACAAACTAGTGGTAATAGAATGCTATTTGAGATTTATTCAGACCTATTAAAGGGTGCTGAGTAATAGTGCTGCAAAATTACCAAAGCGGAGAAATGATGTCTTTGATTCATTAACAGTGCAATGCAGTCATTGATCAGCAGAGAAGAGAATATGGGCATTTTTGTTAAATCAAAAATATAAGCCTAGAGGATAACATTCTATAGAATGTGAACAATTTATGCAATCATCATTAGGGATGACTAAGTTTTACCCCTTTCAATATTCTGACCTTAACAAGAGGTCGAAATCAATGCACTTTCTATTTTGGACGGCTTAAAAAATATTTGGGGTGATATAAATTACTGGATCTTGTTACTTTCACAATTTCCTTTATTTGAAAGCACAGGCAAGATAATTTACATTTTTATTATATGTAATTTTCAAATATAATCATGTGGAGAATTAGAGTGATATGGTTTAAAGGTATGTTTTTTTCTCATAGTACCCTTTTATTATAATAAAACAAGTTACTATTTTGCTTGGATCTGAGGACAAAAACATACTTTATGTGAGAAACAAGCACTATACCTAAAAAGGAATATATGCTCACCCAATTGTGGAGAAGAACGGAATTTATTCATGATCTTGCAAGAATGGGCATGTAATCAAAATGTGGTGGTTGGCACCCAGAACAATAGAATACAGTACTATTTATGCCCTAAGCCTAACATGCAAGTCCCTCCCCTGTTTCTCCATTGGCTGGATACTCCAGAGGTTATAGCCCTTTTGACAGGCCTAAATAGCATGCTCAGATTTGAAACATTCAGCCCTTGCAAAATTGAAACATTCAAAATAAGTCACCAGGTGGGAATTTGAAACATTTGAAACAAGAAACATTTGAAACAAGCCTCCATCCCTGACTATAACTGTTATGCCCACATAAGGCACTGACACCACTTCTATGCTTATGTGGCGTCTTTCCTTTGTTCTTTAACTGCAGAGCCAGTCTGAGCTAGTTTGGTAACAAGTTATGAGGCTATTTTAGGAAACTTTACCCCCTGAGTCTCCACATTGCAAGGATAGTGGGCGGATAAACAGGAGGACCGGCCACCGATTACAACTTGGCTTCTTAACCCTCTGCCATTCCCCTGAGCTGCCCCCACCCTGTGTGAAAGCTAAACTTAATCTAATTCTCACACTTTAGGGTCACTTTCCAACCCTAATTAAGATAAATGACCTTTGTAAATCAGCTCTTCTTACATCACAAATGATTTCTTAGAAAAATCTATTTATTATCATAGCAAGCAATTTATGTTCTCAGCAAATATTTTTCTGCTATGATGGCAACAGGATAAACCCTGTTTTGGTTGAAGGCATGTTAGTTTACACTCAATGAATTTTTCATGGTTAAATACTTGGTCCTCAGTATACACGTGCCCATGGTTTTATCTTCAGATTAGTTGATATAAACTGATCACAGGGATCTGAGCATGATGGTGGCTAATCTTGCCTGTTCAACTAGGTGACCCAGCTGCTGTCTCAGGGCAATGACTGAACGTGCTTCTTTTCACTCTTGGCCTTTGGAGGATGAGTTACATCATCATGCTCCAGGTAGCCAGCTGCCACTTCTGATAAGACTGCTCTAAGAATCTAAAGTTCCTTTATTTAAAAAGACAGGCACATCAAACCTCAGATAAGAAATGCCTTGTGGCACCATCTATTCCAGGTGAAATTTTTTCTGTGTTTAGCCTTAAGGGAGTTATGCCTTTGCACAGCTGCAAGCTGATATAAATACTTTGTAAAATTCAAGTAAATCCTAACAAGATTTTCTAAAGATAATGGATGTATCCTGGTCTGAAGAAATGTATTTCATATTAAGTAATTTAGAAAAATGCAGATAGACTTAAATCTCAAATATTAGTTAAGCAGAATTTTTATTCACTCACATAGGAGAAATTTAAAAATGACATTAAAATTAGTTCACATTAGGGATTTAATTGTAGTCAATTACCTTTCAGCTCAGTCTTCCATGCTTTCCATTTGTATCGTGTGTTGGTGTATAAAGAGAAATAGTGATCTGAAATTAATATTATGAGACTCTACAAATTTGTAAATAATTAAAGAAATATTATATTAGCCATTAACTCATAAGGTACTAGAAAAATTTCCAAAACAAAAGGTTGAAAAAATATGTTAACCATTAACCAGGAAGTGCAATAGACCAGATTATATAATATCCTTAGCATTGTGTTTAATCTAGATTTGTCTATATGGAACATATGCTTAATATCTAAGATTTGACATATGAATAAAATTATTTTTTTATCCTATAGTAGTTGATGCATTGTTTTTTCTGATACTAGAAGAGCTAAAGCCTTCTATTTTGTCTACAATAACTTTGATACAAGTGATAAATATTTAAGTGAATTCATTTATTCAACAAATAATTATTAAATGATTACTGTGTCCCAGGCAATGTCCTGGGTGCTTGAGATGTACCAGTGAGCTAAAAAAAGAAAAATTTCTGCCCTTAGGGAGCTTACCTTTTAGTAGAAGGAGAGAAAAAATAAATTATAAACATAATAAATAAGTATATTTTTAGATAGTAATAAATGCCACAGACAAAACAAATTAGAGTAGGAAAAAGGCAGTGAGGTGTGCCTGGGGTTGGGAAGTGTCTACAGTTTTCCATCTGGGGTGGTTACGGTTCTGAAGACCATCTGCTGGAACCTGAGGGTGAGTTGAGTGCCCCCCGCATCTTTGTGCGTCAGGCCCCTGCTCACCGCACCCTGGTCCTGGCTTGGAGGGTTGGTGTTGTTGGAAGTGAAGATTTGAGCAGGGACTTGCAGAAGAGGAAGGAATCAGTGAAGTGGGCATCTGGGGAAGCACATTCCGGTCCAGAAGACAGGAGCCAGTGGAGAGGGAGAGACTGGTGTGTGCATCTGTCTTGGGGGGGTCCCCAAGACTAGCCCAGTTTCAACAGCTCACCAGGAAGACTCAGACTGAGCTTGCAGTCATGCTCGTGGCTATGACTTATTACAGAAAAAGGACACGGACCAAGATCAGCAAGGCAAGGTCAGCAAGGGGCAAAGGTCCTGGAGGAACTCAGGCACAAGCTTCCAAGGATCTTCTAGTGGAATCACACAGGACACACTTAATTCCTCAAGCCACGAGTTGTGATGACACATGCGAAATGTTGTCAACCAGGGAGCCTCCTTGGAGACGCAGCATCAGGGGGTATTGGAGGCTGGTGAAATAGGCACTGCCTGCCTGGCACATACCGGCATTCCAGACTCCCAGAAGGAAAGCAGGTGTTCAGCACAGACCACATTGTACAGACAATTTAAGCATGGTGAGCCCCCTTTATCGTTAGGGTGGGGTGGACCCTCCCCAAATCCAAGTTCTCAGATGCCAGCCCAGTGCCAACCTTTCAAGCAGGCCTTTCCCAGGACAGCACTCTCTGCAGCTAACTTCTCTGCAGCATGCGTTGGGTGTGGTGAGATGGGTTGGGCAGGTCTTAGCCCCCTTGGGGTACTATGAATATTTGCTTCACCAGCCGTGTCCCCATTTAATGCATTTAGGAACAGTACTGTTGCCTTTAGAACATTTTAGAGCAACATTTAAACAAAGTCTCTGAACTGAAATGTAAGCAAGTTAAATCCTAAACTGCACTGGGACAGGCACTTGGAGCTCCTAAATAAGGCATTGATTCATTAGCACTGGCTCGCATGCTGGAACAAAGCTCATCTAACTCACGAATTTTCTCTGTACGACACATCACGGCCTTTTTGCACTTAGGACACTAGACAGCACAAAAGCATTATGCTTGGGGACCATTTTAAATAGCAAAATGTCCAACAAAAGCATGAAAAAGTGAAATTCATGGCACCAAATATACTGCAAAAAGGACCCCTGGTTATAGTATGCAGCTGAAAGAAGAAGGCAAGGCGTGATGTTTTTCAACCGTTGGAAACATGTCCATCTGGTGATGCAAATATTTTGCTGCTCTGTGCGTATCTACGAATAACCAGAAAAGCACCATGAATGCAGAATCCACAAACAATGAGGGTCGACTAGATCGGCAGCAGTACCAAATGAAAGATATGGGAGAGCTATGCAATCATGGACTTTGCATGGCAAGTAAACAAATAGGTAAACAAATAAATAAACTTGTTTTATATTAAACCATGGAGACTTGGGAAATATTTGTTGTAGTAGTTAGCATTCAAAAAAAAAAAGAGTTAAATGAACTGTTATTACTAAAGTCACTTTTAAGGTTGGGATCAATTAATACAACACAAATGACTTAATGTCTGACTGATATACATGCAGGAATAACTACACTGATGTAAAATCTGGGTACAGACCAACTGGGGAGATAGGAATTTATTAACAAAAGTGCTACTATCCCAACTTGGATGCTAAGAGAACAGAGTAAAACATTAAAAAAAAAACAAAAAACAACCTTTTATTTATTTTAAGCTGTTTTCCCCCTGTAGCTTCAAGGTTTCTGTAAATTTTGTACTTCAATTGTGGCTGGATCTCAGACTGCAGTTCTCACTCTTAGAAACACTGACCCCTTCGAATACACCTGCTTCCAACTACGTGCATAATCTGAGACATTCTGAGTATTGTTTTTACCACTTTTAATTTTGAGTTTCTTTTATGAACTTTCAATTATTCTTCCTCCAAATCTTTATTGATAACATAGGCACACATTCTCTGTGCTGGGACGTACACAAGGAGAAATGAGACAGTTTCTCCCCAACAGGTGTTCAAACAAATTGGGCAGCAGACACTGTGCGAAGTGCTCTAAGGGAAATAGGAAGAAAGAGCTTGGAAGGTCCAGAGCCAGAGGTTCAACTCTGCCAGCTCCCAAGCAATACCATGTGGACACACACAAAATGCTTGTGATAAAAAGGAATTTCCTCAAAATAGACTTTGAATGATTATTGTCAAGAATTATGAACAAAGTGTTATTAAATGTGTTTCAGTTTCCTGGACTGCTCAAGCAAATGCCATGCGGTGGGTCAGCTTAAACAATGGGAATTTCTTAACTCATGGTTTTAAGGCTAAAATAAAGTCCAAATCAAGGCATCATCAAGGCAATGCTTTCTTCCCAAAGACTGTGGTGCTCTGGGGTTGACTGCTGGTGATCCTTGGTCCCGGGCTCCTCTGGCACATGGCAGTGCACATGGAGGCCTCTCCTGGCCTCTCGCTTCTCTTCTGGGTGTCATTGAATTTCAGCTTCTGGCTTCTGCCTCTGGGCTCTCTCTCTCTCTTTCTGAGTTTCAGTCTGCATATAAAGGACTCCTGGGCCACACCCAACTGAAGTAATCTCATCAAAAGGTCCTACTTACAATGGGTCCATCCCCACAGGAATGGATTAAATTTAAGAACATGTTTTTCTGGGGTACACAGAGCTCCAAACCACCACAGTGCTCTTTTGTTTATAAACATTTGTAGCTTCATAAACAAATGAACAAAGAAAACCCCCAAACCTGAGCCTACCTTCCTTCAACACTTCTCTGGCCTACCTATTCCCTATGATACCAATATCTGGACAGGATTTCTTACTAGATTGATTGTCTAGGCTAGGGTCTTAGCTGGAGTCCATGCACCCTACAGGAGGGAAATGAGGAGAGAAACTATTTTTATCTCTCTTTTTTTTTCAAAATTAAAGTACCTGAGAGACTGCCGAGCCCGGTCTGTCCACCGCCTCCTACTCTGGATACAGAACATCCAGTCAAGGATGAAAATGAGCTGGTGCAGAAGGCCAAAGTGGCCGAGCAGGCTGAGTGGTATGATGACATGGCAGCCTGCATGAAGTCTGTAACTGAGCAAGGAGCTGAATTATCCAATGAGGAGAGGAATCTTCTCTCAGTTGCTTATAAAAGTGTTGTGGGAGCTCTTAGGTCATCTTGGAGGGTCATCTCAAGTATTGAGCAAAAGACGGAAGGTGCTGAGAAAAAACAGCAGATGACTTGAGAATACAGAGAGAAAATTGAGACCAAGCTCAGAGATATCAGCAGTGATGTACTGTCTCTTTTGGAAAAGTTCTTTATCCCCAATGCCTCACAAGCAGAGAGCAGAGTCTTCTATTTGACAATGAAAGGACACTTACTTGGCTGAGGTTGCTGCTGGTGATGACAAGAAAGGGACTGTGGATCAGTCACAACAAGCACACCAAGAAGCATTTGAAATCAGCAAAAAGGAAATGCAACCAACACTTCCTATCAGATTGGGTGTAGCCCTTAACTTTTCTGTGTTCTATTATGAGATTCTGAACTCCCCAGAGAAAGACTGCTCTCTTGCAAAGACAGCTTTTGATGAAGCCATTGCTGAACTTGATACGTCAAGTGAAGAGTCATACAAAGACAGCATGCTAATAATGCAGTCACCGAGAGACAACTTGACATTGTGGACATTGGATACCCAAGGAGATGAAGCTGAAGCAAGAGAAGGAGGGGAAAATTAACTGGTCTTCCAACTTTTGTCTGCCTCATTCTAAAATTTACACAGTAGATCATTTGTCATCCATGCTGTCCCACAAATAGTCTTTTGTTTATGATTATGACAGGTTTATATTACTTCTATTTGAATTTCTGTGTTTCCCATGTGGTTTTTATGTTTAATATTAGGGGAGTAGAGCCAGTTAACAGAGAGTTATCTGTTTTCATCTTGAGTCGGTCAATATGGGGAAATGGAATTTTTATACAAGTTATAAATGTTTGGCATAGTACTTTTGGTACATTGTGGCTTCACAAGGGCCAGTGTTAAAACTGCTTCCATGTCTAAGCAAAGAAAACTGCCTACATATTGGTTTGTCCTAGTGGGCAATAAAAGGGATAACTGGTTTCAGTCACAAGTGTAGTTATTGTGGGTGCTTTAAGGTTTGGAGCACTTTCAAGGCTGTGGTAGAAAATATATCCCACAGATATTACATGTTGAACCATGTGTATCTGTGGAATACAGTCTCAATGGGCATTTCTTTGACTACAGCTGCAGAAGTGTTCCTTTAGACAAAAGTTGTTACCCAGTTTACTCTGAAGAAGGGCAGAAATGGTTCACATTCCATTATTTGTAAAGTTACCTGCTGTTTGCTTTCATTATTTTTGCTATATTCATTTTATTTGTCTTTAAATGTTTTAGGCAACCTAAGAACAAATGTGCAAGTAACAATGCAGTAAAAATGAGTTGCTTGTTATCCATTACTTTGTGTATATCAAGCACAGCAATAAAACAAAAAACCTATGTATTTAACTTTTTTTTAGATTTTCTGCTTTTGTGATTTTTTTTTTTTTGATACTTGCCTAACATGCCTGTGCTGTAAAAATAGTTAACAGGGAAATAACTTGATGATGGCTAGCTTTGTTTAATGTCTTATGAAATTTTCATGAACAATCCAAGCATAATTGTTAAGGACACGTGTATTAAGTTGATGTAAGTGGAATGAAAGTTTTATGAATGGACTTTTCCACTACTTTCTCTACAGCTTTTCATGTAAATTAGTTTTTTTGGTTTTAAAACTTCTCTAAAAGAAATTGTACATTTTTGGAAATTTATTCCTTATTCCCTTTTGGCAGCTAATGGGCTTTTACCAAGCTTAAATAAGAAATTTATCATAATAACAAAAATACTACTCATGTAACTACTGTTCCTAACCATGTCCAATTCTCCTTTCCATTCCTCCTCCCCCAACCCCCCCCCCAACAATTTCTGTTGAGGGGTGGGGGGTTGTCAATTGGATAAAAGTAATGTGTTTCATTTAAATTTTTGGATATGGCATTTTCTAACTTAGGAAGCCACAAGTCACAATGTTCTTGGTGCACCATGATGTTGGGTAGCATTAACTGTAAGTTTTGTGCTTCCACTTTTGGTTTTTAAGAACTTCTTGATACTCTTGTAGCCTGCCTTTAGTTTTGATCCTTTATTCCTTCTAATTGTCAGGTGCACAGGATTACCTTCCTATTTTAGCCTTCTTCTCTCCCATCACCAACCTTTCCTACTTGGTGGCCATGTACTTGGAAAAAGGCCGCATGATCTTTCTGGCTCCACCCAAATGTCTGAAATACTACCCTATTTCCTTTGCTTGCATCCCACAGACTATTTTTCTCTCATCCTATTTACTGCAGCAAATCTCTCTTTGGTTGATGAGATTGTGTTTATCTCCCTCTAAGCCCTAACTATCTTGAATGGTCTGTCATTGTCTGCCTTTAAGTCCTCCTTCCTCCTCTATTCTCTAAATAATGATGGGGCTAAGTTATAACCAAAGCTCACCCTACAGACTGTTTCCTCAGTATCTTGCAGAAAACACCAAACAAAAATGCCATTTTAAAAGAGGTGTATTTTTTTTTCTTTTAGAATGTAAGCTCCTCAGGAGCAGGGACAATGTTTTCTGTAGGTTCTGTCATGCTTAGTACACTGTAAATGCTCAATAAATATTGATGATGGGAGGGAGTGAGTCTTAATGATAAGGGTGAGAAACTGAAATCCCAAATACTGTTTTATTGTTGTTCTATAATGACTTCAGATTAAATTGGGAAATATTGGCCTTTTTGGAAAATTGTCCCAAATATCCCATTCAAATAAAAGTGCAAGGGAGGAAAAAAATAAAAATTAAAGTACCTCTAATGTTTCTTCTTATTAAAAAAAAAGCAATCTATGGTCATTATAAAAACACTTTTGGAATAATGTAAAAATAAAATGAAAATGACCCATAATCCTAAACCTCAGGGAAAATCCCTATTAACCCTTTGGTATCCTTCCTTTTGGACTTACATGTATGGGTATTTACATATTTATATAAATTATATATATATATATATATATTACATAATTAGAACACATAGTTCTATAATCAGTTTTGTTTAATATAATTCTACAAGAATTTTTTTATGTTGTGACTATATTCCTGTAAAATATATATATATATTTAAATACATGAATATACTCATAGAGTTTACATAAAACTCCACTATGTTATTGTACTATAGTTACTTTATCCAACACTTCTTGTTAGAAATCTAGTAATTTTCTTATCATAAACAGTACTATGATGAGCTTGCATCTCTGTGCTCTTATGTAATTAGTTTCTTTGGATAAATCCTTTAAAGTGGCATTGCTGAGTCAGAAGAAATTTATAATTTACATTTTGTTGGATTGACTTCCAATTGACTTTAATAATCAGTCTTAATTCCTGCAAACCTGGTAGGCCAAATTTGTTATCCAAAAATTTTATTTGCATTTATTTGATTACTAATAAGGCTTAACACATTTCATGCATTTATTAGCTATTTGACTGGCTTCCCCTTCCTCTATACTGCTCCTTCTCCTTCTCTTAAAAGTCTCTTGCCTCATGGTCAAATCCAAATGTTGGAATGTTCTGGTACTTCATTTTGTGTTTCCCTTCTGCCCTTTCACTACCCCTCTGCCTAGATTATCTCAGCCAGTCTCATGGATTTACACATCATGTGTATGCCAGTGATACCCACATTGCTAACTCTAGTCCTGACTTCTCTCTTGAAGTCCAGCTGCTTACTTGGCACTTAAAGGTTTGGTAAGGCACCATGTACCACCTGTGAGATAGAGGTACATGGAACCCAACAAAAGACATGTTCTTACTCCTGTGGGTGTGAACCAGTATAAAAGGAATTCTTTGGAGATTTCATTACTAAAGTGTGGCCTGACTGAATCTTGATGGATCTTCACCCACAAGACTGCAAGCCTTAAAAAAAGAAACCAGAAGTGAGAGAAAGTCACAGGGGGAGTCCAAGCACAAGGCCGTGTGACAGAAGTGGAGGTGCAAGTCAAGGAACTCAAGGATGGTAGCAAATTAGTGCCAGAACACTATAGACTTTTCTTGGGACTTTGGACCTCTAAACCTAGGGAACAAACATTCTTGTTGTTTAAGCTAACTGATTGTGTGAATTTGTCATAGCAGCTCTGCATACTAAGACAGCACATCCAAGGAACTCCTGATTCTTTACATGTCCCTCCAACCCTTGTAACCCAATCAAGCCTACATTCTTCCACATCTCAGTCAGTCATTTAGGTGAAAAGCCTAGAGGCCATCCTTGATTCTTCCCTTTTTATCAGCCCACACCACATCTGTCAATAACTTCTGAACTTTTTACCTTCAGAACATCTTCCAGAGGTGTCTGTGAGCTCCAACTCTGTATCAGATGTCCCAGCCCTCCTCATTTCTTGCCTGGACTCCTGCTACTTCCACTAACAAGTTTCTCCATGGTTACTCTTGCCCCCTGTTCCCCAAAGTTTACTCTCCACACAATGACCAGAGGAAAATTTTAATATATAATCAGATTAAATTACTTCCCTGCAAGATCCTCCAATAGCTTTCCATCCCATTTCAAATAAAATTCAAACTTTTTTCTATCATGGCCCCCAATCACAAATCACTACCCTTCCCCAGCATGCTTGATAATATTGCCTTGTCTTATTTTTAAAATTTTCATTGCCACTTTGTGTATTTATTAAGTAATTTGTTTATTTCTTGCCTCCACATAGTAGAATATCAGTCCCATGAAGTCAGGAATATTATTCTTGCTTATTCTTGCATCTATGTGCCGTGAGTGTATCTGTCACAGAATTCCCAGTCAATTTATGTTCTTGATGGGTATCTATATTTATCTTCCTGAGAGTGATGTGCTCTTTTGTCCATTTTTTTTTTTCCCATTGAGGGGTACATATAGGGAAAAAGAGCATAACACACTTGTGGTGGTTTGAAACCCTGTGTACTCCACAGAATCATGTTCTTAAGTCTAATCAATTTCTATGAGTGTAGACCCATTGTGTGTAGGGCCATTCATCAAGGTTACTTCAGGTAAGGTGTGACCCAGCTCAACAGAGAAAAAGAATAGTGCCCCATGTAAGGGTTTAACTCAACATGGAACCAGTCAGCCATTGCAGGGGAAGTCAGGATTGGAAATGCAGTTATCCATGAAGAGTCTATGGAAAGCTGTACTGCCTGACACTTTAGACCCCTGTGAATGACATACAAGGCCAACAAGATGTTTTGTGATATGTATGAGCTGAACCACTGCCAGCCCAGACTAAAATGGACAGAGAAGGGACGGATTGAAGGAATAATGACTTCAATGGCAGAACCATGGAAGCTGAGGTCTGGGCCAAAGATGTATCCTTGGATATATCTCCAAAAGAGTGGGCCCACCCGTGAGTGGGGAAAGAGCAGGTCTGCCCCTGTGCTTGGAGAGGGTGAGCCTCCCACCCCATTGCTCAGGCAAAGTACTCCCACCCCAGTGCTCAGAAAGGGTGGAGCCTGTGCCCCAGTGTTTGGGGAGAGCTTGGCCACTGTGAAACTACTTGGAAGGAGTGGGGCTGCTGCTTCATCACACCCAGAGGACAAAACATCTTTCCATAGATGACTCGCAGACATTGGAATCTAATGGAGTATCCCCTGCAGGATTTTAGAGTTGTTTGGGACCCACGACCCCCGTATTCCTTCCAATTTCTCCCTGTGGGGATGGGAATGTTTATCCAATGCCTGTCCCTCCATTGTACATTGGAAACAGATGATTTGTTCTAGGTTTCAAAGGTCCACAGACAGTGGGGGGTTGTGCCCCAAGAGAGACCACACCTAAACCAATTTTGATGAGACTTTGTACTTCATATAGTTACTGAAATGACTTAGGGCTTTTGGGATACTGTGGTGGAATGGATGTATTTTACACATAGAAAGAACATGCCTTTTGGGGTCCAGAGGGTGGAATGTGGGGTTTGAACTGTAGGTACCCCAGAAAATCATGTTCTTAACTCTAACACGTTCCTTTGACTGTGGACCTACTCTCAAGTAGAACTTTTTGATGAGGCTACTTCAGTTAAGGTGTGGCCCACCTCAACCAGGATGGGTCTCAATCCTATTACTGGAGTCCTTTATAAGCAGAATCAATGAAATTTAGATATATATAGAGAAAGCCACAGCAAGCAAGAAGCATGAACATGAATGGAATCCACAAGAAAAAGGAGAGTCCAGGAGAGGCTGCCATTTGTCTCGCCATGTGACAAGCTAAGAACCAAGGATCGCTGGCAGCCATTCTCAGGATGCCACAGTCTTTGGGGAGAAAGCATCGCCTTGCTGATGACTTGATTTGGACTTTCTTTTAGCCTGAAAACCATAAGCAAATATATTCCCATTGTTTAAGCCAAAACATTGTGTGGTGCTTCCTTGAGGAACCAAGGAAACTACAACAATACTCTTTCCATAATAAGGATACAAATCTTTTCTCTGTGATATATGTTGGCAGTATTTGTCTTAGATTACAGTCTTATTTAAATTGGTTTGTGATGTTTCGTACAAATGGAGCTTTTAAATTGGGTTGTAGTCAGGTTTATTCATAGTTTCCATTATTGTTTATTGTTTATGGGTTTTGTATCTGCTTAACAATCCCTTTCCTAATTCAGGATTATAAAATATGCTTTAATATATTTAAAGGTTACAAATATATAATACATATAATGTATATCACATGTGCTTCTTTGAATATTTTATGATCCTTTATTTTAATCCATGTGTAATTTATTTCAGAGTAGGGATCCAAATTTAATCTTCTGCCAATGATTGAGCAGTTTCCCCATATTATTCCACAAAAAAGCTATTTCCTAACTTACTTGAACTGCTACATTTATGTTGTCTTAAATTTTCTAGATCTGAAGTATGTTTTTCTGGTTTCTATACTGTTCTATTGACATGTCCACTACCAGATACTTCAAAGTAGTAAATATGTTTTGGTATCTTGCAGTATAATATAATCCCTTATCCGATTATTCTTATTTTTCATATTTTTCCTAGAAAATATTAAATCCTATTTTTTTCAGTTAAACTTTAGAATAATTCTGTCAAGTTTCAGGCAAAATACCTAACTGGATTAGTTTACGTATGTATTTCTTTATAATATTTTAAATTCCCATTCAAAATGCAAACTGTCTCATTATTGATTTCCATCCTCTTTTGTGTCCTAGTTTGTGGTTTAATTTTCTACATATGTTTTTGTATACATTTATTAAAATTTTTCAGGCATTTTATATTATTGCTTCTTCCATTACAATTTCGACTTGACTCTTGGTTTGTGGTAAATGCACCCTCACTAAAAAGAATGTGGTTTGTGACATTATAACTTTATTTAAAGCAGTTGATTCTTTTTCTATCTTCAAATACATAATGAATTTTCACAAATGTTTGATAGATGTTTGAAAGGGATTTTTGTTTGAAGGCCTTTCACATACATGCATATATATAAGAATATATATATATAAATGAAGATATGAATACATGTAAATGCATGTGAATATATATAAATGTATGCATGAATTGTATCAGCATCATCTATGTGTATAGATCAATTGGAAAATGGACAAAGAAACTGGCAATTCAATCATGCATGGGTACACAGACAGGCAAAGTTGATAAATGTGTATGTTTATGATGATATACATGTACTGTATGTTTCATGTATATACATATGATTTTTGAAGGATCTATAAATACATGTATGAATACATAAACCTCAATACATATATATATCAAATATGTATTTTGTATAATAAGCTTAATTATATATGCAAATAATCACATAAGAGTCTTTCTCAGCTCTTCTTTACCTTGTTTTTCCTCCTTGATCTGTCCAGGAGTAAGTCTCCAACTACTATTGCTTTCCTTAAATTTTCTCCTTTATTTCTAAAGAGTTTGCCTTATTTATGTTGAGTTAAAGATGACATAAAAGTTCTTAGCAGCTAAATCTTTACTGTGGCATCCACATTTCATTATAATATTTTGGGCTTCTTTTTTCTACCTAAATTCATTTCCACCTGTTGCAATTTTTATTTTTCAAACCTTTCAAAACTTTGTTTCCATTTCCATGACATATCTTTGCAAACATCTTGTTCAACTTTGATATACCTGTATATCTTGTAGATAAAAAGCATGTTGGATTTCGAATCTTAATCCGTTTTTGAATTCTTTGCTTCTAGTAGGTGATTTTATCCTATTACATTTATTAGCTTATATTTAATTTTACTTTTGCCACCTTAGTTTATGAATAATTCCTTGCAGTTCTCTTTTTTTATCATTTATATTTATTTGACTTTCTTTCCTCATGAAGTTGGTGATTCATTCATTTTTATTTCTAATAGTTGCGTTTTTATATCTTTGAGGAATACATTTTGCCCTATGTTTTTAAGTCACTAACTTCAGTACTGGAACAGCATACATTGACTTACTTCTATGAAAAATGAGGAATTATTGTACCTAATCTTTCTCCCACTGCAATTTTTCACTCTCCATTGATCAAACAAACAGCTGTCTGATTTGTATTACCTGGGGTTTCTATTCCAGCCCATTAATCTTATATTATTATTTCAAAATTTTGTGTCTTTAAAGTTTTGATAATTATATTTATGGTTGTCTTTTGTAATCTTATTTTGACTAAATTTGATGTATGTATCTTTTTTAATATTCTAATGTTTTCAAGAGGCTTTTTCTTTGCTTGCTTTGTTTTTATCTCTTTAGCTAAGATACATAGTTTTTATATATTTCATTATGAAATTTTGCTGCCATCACAAGTAAAAAGCAATTTGACTTGTGAACACTATGTTGGCTAAAATCCTTTCTCTATAAGTGGTTTTGCTTTTTGGCAAACTATGTGGCAGGTGAGAAATCTGTCTTTGTTGTTTATGGCCCACATGCTTGTGGGAAAATTTCTATGCTATTGCTATTCTTTTTTTTTTTTTTTATCTTCATTTTATTGAGATATATTCACATACCGTGCAGTCATACAAAACAAATCGTACATTCGATTGTTCACGCTATTGCTATTCAATTCAACGAAATATGCTTGCCATTTAGTTACTTTCTGCTAATTTTGTTAGCACAGATTGAGCCTACTTTTATCAGTTCACCAACCTTTTCTTCTATGTTTTTGGACATTCTTTTCTGAATGTTCTATTTTCTTCTTCAAGCATTCGAATTATTCTTATGAAGGGATTCTGTTATTATTCTTTCCACTTCTATCATCTTCTCTCTGAATGTTTTCATAACTTTGTTCTTTTCCTTTGAATTCAAGCCTGTATTCCACATTACTGATTTGCTCTACTTCAATGGCAATTATGCACTTTACAATTTCTTACGCAGTTTTAATTGCACAACAGTTTTGTTTCCTTTAAATTTTCCTTCTCTCTGTCTGCTCTCTTTGCATTTGCTCCACGTCCTCTTCTCCTCCATTGTGAAGAGCCTATAGGTGCTTATGGGAAATGTCAAGATAAATAAAATGCATGCGGGGTCTTCACCGTGCCATGTTGACCGGGCAGCTCCGGGGAACCGTCCCTGAGCCTGCCTGGACCTCCCTGGCTTCTGCTTCAGGTGACTTTGATGTCCTTCTCTGCTCTGGTTGTTCTGTGTGAATAACGACAACAATGCTCTTGTACTCTGATTACTTACCACTTACTTTAGTCTCTGAACTTCCGGAGGACAGGGACTTGGTCTTACTTGACTTCACATTCCCAGAAGTAGTACAGACTGGCACAGATTGGGCATTTCAGAAATGTTTGTTGATGAAATAAATAAGTTTGCTGATGAAATAAATATTGAATGCATATCAAGATTTAGTTTAGCTGTAGTTCCTACAACACAATTTGTTTATTGAACTTTGCCACCAACAGGCCAACAACTATCTGTATTTGATAGGTGTAAATACAAATTTTCCCACCTGATGAGTTTTTGTCACCATGTCTGCCTATTTGTGGTAAAGGAGTATAACTCCAGTGGGGTAGCAAGAGAGAAAAACTAACCTTTGACAAGACCAGAGAAGTTCAGTCCTGATAAAAGACAGCAGCATGCACAACAAATTACTAAAATAGATTATTTAGTAAATTGTCAATTATTTAGTAAATTGTCAATTTATTTATGAGAACTAATTTAAATGTAGGGCTATCATAAGCAAATAGTCCAGTAATTTCAGTAATGATGCAACTGTCCTTCTAAATGCTATGCAAAGCACAACTCATTTCAATAGCCACATTAGCTTTAAATTCCCTATCCGCAGTGCTTCTGCCTAAAGGCCCTGGTGATTGCTTTTGAATGATCCTTCTTTACACTTTCAGAATAGGGAAAGCACTATGGAAGTCTGAGAGTCTTGTGAAGGAATTCACTGGTTTGGGAAAAACAAGCTCCTCTCAAGACGAGCAAGGAAACCTCATATGGATTCTAATGCATCAATGGAATTTATTTCAAATTTGTAATGAATTTAACCTTTTCTGAGAGAACCACTGACATATAAATAGCAAAGTGTTTTTTTTTTTTTGTTTTTTTTTTTTAAGGTTCTCCTTTATTTGCTTTTCTGCAGTTCGGTTTGTAAGCTCAAGTTCAGAATTTCAATGCTGCTGATATGCCCATTTACATAATGAGAAGACTATTTCAATAAGAATAGTCATTTAAATTATCATGTTTAGCTAATATAGATATAGCAGAATAATGGTTAAGATACAGAATGTAAGAATTACTAAGCTACAAATCAATAAGAACAAGTAAAATACCAGTAGGATTTAAAAAACACAATTTGAAAGTCACTTTATATAAGAGAGTATGTTAATTGGCCAAGAAATGCATGAAAAGATGCTTAACCTCCTCAGAAATCAGAGAAATACAAATTGAAACATTTAAGAGCCACAATATTGGCAACAATTTAAGAGTGTGAATACCTCAAGTGCTGGCAGGGATGTGGAGAAATGGGGACTCTTAGAACTGCTGGCTTGAGGTCTGAATTGACACAAACACTTGGATAAGGATGTGATCCTTACGTAGTAACTCCGAATATGTGCACAGCCTATAGCCAGCAATCCCCTTCCCAGGTACATAACTAAGAACATTCTTGTACCCACACCCTAGGAGACAGGACAAAACTGTTAATGACATCATTGTTTGTATCACCAGTAACAGCAACCTGAATGTCTTTTGATAATTAAATGGTTAGACAAATTATGATATATTCCCCAAACAGAATTGTATACGGTAGAAAAATGGAATGAAGAGCTGCTACATGCATCAACATCAATGATGCTCGAAAACATCATACTGAGTAAAAAAAGCAAGTTGCAAAATATATGTGTTTGTCTTTTATAATGCTCAAAAACATACAAAACTAAATTATGCATTGGCTATGAATATATCCATTTGAGGGTAAACTAAAAGAAAAGCAAGGGACTGTTAACAAAAAAATGGTTAGTGATTATGTATTGTCAAGGCACAAGGCTTGATAGGGGTGCAATGCATGGGATTTCAATGTTATTGGCAGTTTTCTATTTTATAAGCAACATCATAAGTACATGGGTGTTTTGTGAGTTGCCCAGTTGGAAAGACTTCTGACAAGCAATTGTTTTTTCCTTCCTAAAAAACAGAACATTAACACAAATTTATACTACTTTGCTCTGAACAAAATTAGAAGAAATAAAAGCCAACACTCTAAACTACCCACCAAGAAAATACCTCAGTGTGACACAACTAAAGTAGAATCTCTGCCACTCAAATTCACAAGAGGGATTCTTAATCAAGGGTGCATTTAAATTACTTGCTCTCTTAAAATGCAAAACAGAATTAAGATTATCAGAAGGCTAAATGAAATTAGATGGAAAACCTTTTAGAAGGTGATTCTGAGTAGGCAATAGATTTTCTTAGAGCTAGGAAATAACCAGAGTATTACCCATAGTTACCCACAGTCTCCAATTCAGCAGCTCAGTGGGCCTGGGGCTGGGTTCCAGGAATTTGTGTTTTTATCAAGCATTTCAGGTACAGCTGACATTGGGTTAGAGCTGAAGTCAACAGTTTGCAAAATTTTATGAATAAAATGTAGACAAGCAAAATCAAAAACAAAACAATGCTCCTCAAAATTTTGGCAAAGATATGATTGTACTTTATTTGTCAAATATAATGAGTTAGACAAATTAATAATCAATTTTCCATAAATGAACATATTATTATAGGGAAAACATTCAGGAATGTTTCCGTTGGTTTCATTCCATGGACAGCTATTAATGGGGAGTACCACTAACTTATTTGATGTGGAGAAAGTTTCAAACTGAAGAATCTATGATACACTATTAAATTATACCTGGGTAGAATAAGTTTGAGTAAACGTATTCAATTTAAATTGCTTAGGAAGCATGGAAAATTAAAGGAAGTTATCTGAGAACTAAAAAATTTAATGGCAAAATACCCAGAGTTCAGTAACTTTGTGCACAGTATATCTGGGGCTACACATAAATTTAACCTGAGCTGATTAATAAAGATTCCAGATAGCAGCAGGAGTTTTAAAGTGTAGAAAGAGAATGTTTACGAAAAAGATTATTCTGAAAACTGAGGAAATGTGATGATGAGAATGAGATTTATGAAAAATGTGGAATCAGATTCCAGGTTCTCTCCTTGTGACCAACGAAATTATGTTGAAATAAAAACAAAGAGCCAGGGAGTTTTGTTTTTTCTGCTGTATTTCAAGATATTTCTGGAGTACTTGAATAAATCTGGCAATGACTCAGCAAATGGGTGCTGTTTTTAAGACCTTGATACTCCAAGTATAGTTCTAGAAACATAACAGTCCTCACTGATTCTTGAGCAGATAGTTTTGTTTAATTGTCATATCAGTCATATGACATAAATACTATTATTATATCCATTTAAGAGATGAGGAGGTTGAGGTGTAGGAGTTTAGGTAATGCCTAATGTCCCACTCGTAATAATTGCAGGATTGAAATTTAGACCCAATGTCAATGTTATTCCAGGGTCATTCCAAGCCCCAACCCACTTACTGTGTTAGAATCTTTCAAACAGGCTCAATACTTGGAGAGAGGGTGTCAGTTCATTCTGACTTCCAAGTTCCAGTGCAAGCTGGAAGATTTATTTGCATCGTTACGTAGTTAGGATTATAGGAATTTTTAAAATCATGCCTCCAAAATTTCTTTCTTCAACCTCTACCACTCTTGTCAGTCAGTCTCCAGACTCAATTTCCCATGACTCTGATGCACAGATGTCTCACTTCCACTGCAGCTATTTAAATAGTAGACTACTCTGACA
The DNA here is from genome assembly GCF_015220235.1 of Choloepus didactylus. NCBI lineage: Eukaryota > Metazoa > Chordata > Mammalia > Pilosa > Megalonychidae > Choloepus > Choloepus didactylus. The sequence continues at coordinate 8,516,585 of NC_051320.1, read as the reverse complement.
ATTAGCAAATAATTCATCCTGAAGTCACTTAAAAGTCAGTCATTCTTCACCCAGCTTCCTATGGAAGACAAATGGATAAAATAACAGGAGGCGCCATCAAGATACTAGATCCATTATGGAAACTGACCATACTCTATTGGAAAAATTGGAAAAAAATTGCAGAATAAATGGCTAGATTTCCTAAACTGAGCCTGAATCAGAAACATGCAGTTTTTAGCACTATAAAATATTTAATACAGTGTTTTCACTTTCAGTATGCTGACAGAAACATAAGTTGATTAATGGTCAATCCTCAACAGAAATTTAAAGTCTCTGCGTTGTCCATATAGTAGAATCACATGGGGCCTTTTATAATGTGTGGCAACCCGTGGCTTGAGCAAAACAGGCCTGCAAATCTAGCCAGCTAAATGTTTAACCTGTTGTCTTTCTAAGCCAGTAAAGAAAAAAAGGGTAAGTTGACCTTAAAATGTAACTTTATGGGAAGGAGGCAGGAAGTGAGGGGCTCTTAGTCTCACAAAAAGAGCAAAATGTAATTGTTCAAGTGTTATTCTAGTCCTTCCTGCGCCATCCCCAGGTCAGAGTGACCTGTTCCTGCATCTATGCTCCCCCCACCCTTAGAAAGGCCTTTGTCTTAAACCCTTATAAAAGTCTTTCTGTCCTTTTTGGATCTCTGGGTCGTCTTCCCTGTGAACGCGATGCCTGCCCAGCCTGAGAGAGCCGTCATGATCTCTCCACGACTTCTCACCCTGTAAGTAAGCCCTGAATAAAAGTTCATGTATCAGAAAATGCTCGTTGTCTTCTTTGGCCTTTGGACTGGCATGGCCCTTATGGGCTGCAACAAACGTACTTGGGACCAAGCTACATCCCGGATCACTTACACCAGAATCTCTAGGGGTGGGAACAAGGTATCAGTAGTTTAAAACTGTTCTCAGGTGAATCTAATGGACGACCACGGTTAAGGACAATTGTCTCACATATTTCCCATCCAGGAGCCATTTGATTTGGTTTCAAACAATTGAAGGGACCATATTTCCTTTATTCTTACACTTGAAAAATCACATCTTTGTCTTTTAATCAAGATGCAATCCAGCATCTCCTCCACTCTTGACAGAAAAGCAATCAGACATTCAAACAGAGTTGAAATTTGTTTTGCTAAATTTAGGAAATTTAGTGGAGAGAGAATTGTCACTAATGCAAATCAATTATGCTGCTAATCTGTTTAATTAAGGAATACCAAGTGTGGTGTGAAATGTATGACTGCAGAGGTGATACTAATTGCTTTAATTAGCCACCGAGGAACAGAAGTGAAGGGGCTTCCGTAGTATTGCAAAGTGGAATGGGAGAACAACTGGATCTGTTTCCAGCCTGAAAGATTAGCCTTGGAATTTTCAACTTGTCTTCTGCTAAAGCAAGGGGAAAATTAATTATAATTGAACTAATACCTTGTCAGTTCTGGAATGATAGCCAATACACATTATTCAAAATTGTATCTGAGGACTTTCTGAATATGAAAGAGGAGATTTCAAGGTAGACTGGGTGAAGATGCCCAGTGACTCACTGGGTATTTGAAATTCACCTGCATTCATAAATTTTTATTTTATTTTCATCCCTGATATAATTATAGATAGGCATATCTAAACATGATGAAAATAAAATTGTCTATGTAAGTGTATGTGAATGACTAGTAACTAAGTTGCTAATGATAATGAATATTTAATATGTTTTGACTGTACTTGTAACCATGACTTTCATGAAAAACATAGTGATCAATTTTAGGACACTTTCTGTGGGAAACACTTCTAGATAGGGAGCATCTTGAAGGCACAAGTTGTAGTAAATTATTTACTTTTGTTATGTCTATCATGCCTAGCAGAATATAGTGTATATCCTGTGTATCATTTGATATATTTGAGACAAAAAGCCCTTGAGGGAATCTCTTTAGAATAAGAATAAGAACCTTTTCTATTTCCTTACTTAGTTTTGAGTGTGTTCCTCCCTGTATAAATGAAATCTAGACAGATATTCTTTATCTAGAATTTTCCTCATACATGCACCTGTTTTTGTTGTCTCTACTTTGAACAGCAGCAACATAATCTGTAAAGTCTGCTCCAAACCAGAATGTGTACATATGTGTGTATTGTGTGAGTATGTGTTTATGTGTGGGTGATTGTGTGTATGTGTGTGGGTTTATATGTACTCTGTGCCTGTGTGTATGGATGTGTTTGCATGTATGTGTATAAGAGGGTTGGTGTTAGTGTGTATGTGTGTGTACCTGTGTGTATGTACCTGTATGTTTTCTGTGTCTCTGTGTGTATGTATGTGTATTTCTTTGTGTGAGTGCAATGTGTATGTACATAAGTGTATTTTATGTGTGTGTACATGTGTGTGCCTGCCTGCCTGTGTGTCTGTTTCCTGCTGGCAGAGAAAAGCTGCTGAATCTGGAGTCCTGTCTAGTGAAGGAGCAGTTTCCTAAGTTTGCTCTGCCTGGGGGCTTCTCACAGCTCAGCCAGGGACCCTTCACTGGGACTTTACCTAAGATAAAATCAGTGTTACTTTTATTGCTGTAGCAAGTGCACAATGCCAAGGACTGAAGTGGGTCCTGGGCAGATAAAACACATGACCCACTGACAGTTCTATCAGACAGTAAAATAATTTATTTTCATCTAGTGCCTTATTTCAGACAATGTCATGCCTGGATTTTTACCTTTGTGCAATATTTCAAGGAACCAGGGACCAAGGTTTTATTCACCTCTAAACATACTTCTTTGCATCAGATCTGTTCCTGAGGAAACAAAAGTGGGCTGTCCAAATCACCAGCCTGTGACAGACATGAAGAAAGAATTAAGATGTCTGGAGCTGAGATCAGATGACCTTCAGGTTACCAGTTTCCCCGGCCCCCAGTCACCCTGGCAGCTTTTCAGCTCTCATGTTCACTTGGTTTCAGAGTACCCTTAACTTTATCTATTATAAGAATGCTCATGTTTCCTTAAAATAACAGGTTGAATCATTTAACATGAAAGCGAAGGAGAGCCACACTACCGACACGAAGGGCTGCTGTCATGACCGTGGGTAGTGAGCAGTTGGCGAGTTGTCCCGCTCTTTGTCCTGTGTTTTATTGCCTCTGAGGACCTCACTTATTCTATCCATGACCTACCAAGGACAGGATGCAGAGTGTGGTGTTGGTTCCAGAATTTACTGCTGTATGTCTTCCTGATAGGACTGATAATAACTATGACAAAGTAGGAACACAGCGTGTGCCGAATTCCATATTAAATGTTTCAATAGGGTTATCTCAATTCATCCTCCAAAAAATTCCATGAGACAGGTAGTAGTAACACCTATTGAATGTGTGATAACCAATAGAAACTGATAGGAAATGGTAATGCATTTAATTTTATCCTTTCCTTTATTTCTGAGCACAAAAATGATTGATTAAATGGGGTGGTGGTGATAATGGACATTCTATGAGTAAATAAAGGTGCTGCTACAGCCTATTGCACCCTGGAACCAAGCAGATGTGGACATCAGCACAGATTTCCCCTGCCACAGCCTCTGGAGTTCATCTTCCTTTTACTTCTAACAAGTGTGATTGTGCACATGCCCTTGGTTGCTTTGCCCAACTTTCAGAGAGGTTCTGAACCCATTTGAACAGAATTACCACATATGGTTTAAGGGTTCCAACATCCACCACAGATGTATGCATAGAATATACTGGAGAAGATGTGGTAGATTGAATCTGGTACCCAAAACAAAAGACCCATTCTTAGTCTTAACCCACATTCGTCTGGGTGTGAACCCATCTGTAAATAGGATTAGTTAAGGTGTGGCCAACTGAGTCACAGTGGGCTTTAATCCATAGGACTGGCCTTGTAAGAAGAAGCCACAAGTCAGAGGAAGCCAGGAAGAAACCAGAACACAGAGGAAACCGGAAGAGCTGAGAGAGAGGGGAAGGTGGACCAGCTTGAGACAGGAGGCAGAGACACAAGCCAAGGAACCCCAAGGATTGCAGCATACCAGCTCCAGAATGCCGCAGACTTTGGGGGAGAAAGCGTGGCTTGCCAAGGACTTGATTTTGGACTTCGAGCCTCCCAGATCATGAGCCAATAAATTCTCGTTGTTAAGCCAATGCAGTGTGCAATATTTTTCATAGCAGCTCTGGCATACTAAGACAGCAGATTATAAGATTTGGAAAGATGTAGAATAGATTTCACAGAATTTTGGGTAAGGAAGTACCCTTCGAGGGCACTAGTGGTTAGCCCTAATGTCTAGCTTCCAGCCCAATGCCCAATTTTAAATAAAATTAAAATCTAATCTTGACCTGTTATTTTTCAAATGGAAAAACTGAAGAACAGAGATCTATGACTTACCTAAAGTCACACTACTTATTAATACTAGAGTTAGGGCAAGGGCCACGTGTCTTTCTCCCAAACAGTGCCCTTGCATGAATGTCAATGCCTAGTTATTGGAGATTAAATAGTAAATAGTCACATTGTTCTCCCTGTCAGACAAAAGGCTAACCACAATTTAATGCATTCACATTAAATTGTGAAAAAAAAAGTCTTTTTTTTTCTTTACTTATTTCAATACCTACTTTTGTTTTTAAATTAGATCTGTTGGACAATTTTTTTGTAACTTAAAATTCATATAAAAACTGGGGAAAACATTAATAGGTTATTAAAGACTGACCACGAAAAAATTCTTGGACCATGCATTTACAAAAGCCATGTTTTTTTTTTTTTCCTTTAAACAATAATCTTGTTTTTTTTTTAAAACTCAGGGTGAAATACAAAAGTCAGAGCATGGTTGTGGAGTTTTAAATCACAGACACAGAAAGAATAAAACCCCTTTGTTTCAAGTTACGAACACCAGAAATGTCTTTTTTGTTTTGCTATATCACATATATACATTGTAGTCTTCATTTACTGCTATAGTCAGATTTCCTTAAAGTTAATAGCTGACACTCACATCCTCACTTCCATCCTGAAACAAATGCATGGGTTTTGTGGCTTAAAAAACTCACACATAAAACAAAACAAATGAAAACATCAACAAAACAAAAAACCCCAAATAAACAACAACTACAAAAAACCCTTAACAGTCTACCTTTTAAACTGTACAACAAAATTTTCCTTTCATGTATCAGCCATCATGCTTTTGAAGACAATTATTCTCCCCCAACATTCAGGAAGCTATTTTCCTGACATTCTCATATTTTCTGATAAAATCAAATGGTCAGAAAGGCTTTTCAAGTAAACACTCCTTTTAGCTTAAACAAGAGCAGCAGAAAGAATTCACATTCTTTTATTCTAGAATGAAAAATATCCCACTTAATTTCTTCACACACAAAAAAATCTATTTCAGTTCTGAAAGTCAAATGGAACTTTCTCTTCCCACCACGCATACACACTGTTTCTCTATCTTACCCTTTTCCCTAAGCATTTGTCTTAGAACTTAATGTAACTATACTGTTCCTTTGCTTTGTTACACTGTATACTCTTTCCCACACACAAGGTTATGGTATCATGCATTTTGGGGGGAGCTACAGGGCAGAGACTTGAGACGGTCAAAGAAAGAAAGAAAGAACAGTTGGTTTAAAACCAGATATATGTTAGGAAGTTGAGTGACTTTCAGCATCTTAACCACCGATCACATGGCAAGCCCAAATAAATAACATGGAATAAATTACACAAAAACTCCAAAGCTATGTTATACACTTGACTTCAACTGTTCTTTTCCTGAAAAGTAGGTTTATTGAGGCAAAGAACCATCTTCTGTCTCTACTTTTCCTCCCCATCTTTAATATTCCAGCAGCGGAGTCCAAGGCAACCCTCATAGTTCCCCAAATTGTTTTTCTACTAACTTTGAAGAAAATGTATGAAACTTGCTAGGATTCCCTGAAAACACACACTGTTTTACTCATGGAGCTGGAGATTTTCAGTGTGTTCCCTGAGTCCTGGGAGCCCCCCAAAATGCTCAGCCAGGGTCCCTTGGGATAAGACACTGAATAATAATAATAATAAAAAATAGTAGTACGGAACTCTTGTGTTTCAGTGTCCTTAGATACAAAGATATAAACACTCGAAGCATAGCGGTTGTCTTTTTCCAGAATACTAGAAAAACAAGTGAGCCTTTCAGTCTAGGGAGAAGACGTGCACTTCTCTCATGTAAAATGGCTCTAGGCAGAGTCATTATTTCCTTTTGAGGTGGGGATAAGCCTTGAAATGTGATAGGCTGCTATCTGTACAGTGGGGTAATTTGGATTTATCAGGTTCTTGTGTTTCTCTGTAAAGGTATGTACAGTAATACCCCTGTCTCTAAAACATATATATGAAGATGTTTAATGTAAAGAAAGATGCTACTGAACTTCCTCCTTTGAAGTAGCAAGAATAGGGACAGGACTAGGGGAAGGAGAAAAGCAAGCTAAAGACAAAGACTTTTCCTTTCTCTAACAGTTAACCTTTGCTGAAAACCACCAACAAATATCACTTACATTAGGGAGGCACATGGGGAAAATGTCTACTCCTTATATTAAAAAAATGCATGGTTAATATAGTTCAGCTGCTTCTTTTTATCAATTGTCAACTGTAGTGATTTTATGGCCAAAGTAGAAGTGAAAACTGGGGGAGAAAAAGAAAGTCAAGAAAGAAAAGGGGGAAAAAAAAAACAAAAAAAGAGCAGGAGGCGAGAGCTTGGTGCAACAACAATGAAACAGCAATGAAACTACCTCAAAAATGTTTCCCATTCATTCTTTCTTGTGTACAAGGGATAGACAAGTCACATCACACATGAATAGTTCTCTCCCCAACTCTATATATATTGTAGTCACACTGTGAAAATGTATCTGGCCCCCACCCTACCCCCGCTTTCATTCCAAGGACAAAGAGAAAAAAAATTTATTAGGATAGAATGAGATTTGTATCTCCTCAAAGTTATCTGACAATATTTTAGAGGAAGAGGCTGATAAAAATTTAAAAAAGAATAAAAGCCACGTTTAAGAGTAAAAATTCCAGTTATAATACTTACTGAGAAATATTCTTTAGCTCTTTACTTCCAAATATAACATTCTCATTTTGACATAATTTATGTTTTCACCCTGAGTCCCATTATGCCCAACAAAAAGTTCCCAAGCTTTCCTTATCGCTTACGACATATGACTTAACAGTTCATCTTATGAGTTCATTAAAAGAAACTTGAAATTTAATTTTCACTTTAAAACTATTTGATCCAAAAGTTTAGGACAGAGTAAAAAGCAAAAGAGGTATCTATATAGTAGGCAAATTACCTGATAAAAATTTTAACTGTTTCACACTTCTACTTAGTACAAGCAAAAATAAACAGGTTCTAAGGTACTGCAATGTTTGGCATCTATACTACAAGCTTTAAATTATAATTTCATTCTGCTCCACAAGTCATCTCTAAGAAAATGGCTGTGTTCATAAACACAAAAATTATTATATACAGCAGGTGGTAGTCTAGTACTCAAGACAAGAGAACTCTCTATAAGATTAGGTTAAAAATCTGAATGTCCAATAATTAAATTACCAGTATAAAGGCTAAAAATCAGAAAAACTATACAGTAGGTAAAGTATTAATTGATATTACTTTGCTTTGAGAAAGCCAGAAATGAGTGTATTCCAAGAAACAAGCATTAATGACAAAAGTGTGATGAATATATTGTAACTTTTTAAAGCCCAAACACTTTTTATCTCAGAGAGCAATTCTGTCTTTTCATTCTTTGTTTAGAATAGGACCCCAATTTAAGTTATTATTTAAATAGAGTTCATAACCTAAAGTCATTTTTTTTTCTCCATAGGATATTTTTACTTCAGCAGATAGTTTACAAAATGGCAAATGACTAAGTCAGTTATAAAGATTTTGCAGCATGATAAATGCTGCTTTACCCAAGAACTGTCAATAGATGGCCACACACTTCTACATCCAAGCCTAAAAGTTGCTACAGTACTGAGGTCAGACTTCTTTACTATATAAAATCTGCCACAGAATCCAAAGAAGAAAACTCCGTCCAAAGCTGCATGATTTTCCAAATGATTTTCCCCTGGTTTCAGAGCCTGTTGTTTTCTTCAGTCCTTTTGTAGTCGCTTGGCCTTTGCCATATTTCCTTGACGTTTTCGTTTCTTCTTCTGCTGCCTTTCCCTGGCCTCAATCTTCTAGGCCAGTCCAGGATAGGACAGCACTTGCTGCAACAGTGGCTTAAGGGCCGAGATCACCGTCCTAAGGAAGCCCTGTGCGTCCCTCGCAGCCCATCCCACAACACGCCCAGCCCCAGCCCTTACAGCCAGCATCTTTACAGGGGTCTCGGGAAAACTTAGGCTTGAGTCGTGATCTCTGACTTCGTCCTGGGATTGTTGGAGAGCCGATCACAACGTCAGATGGTCCTCGGTTTCTGAGAGAAGTTTTAAGTTCTTCCATGAACCTCAGTTCGGACCCAAACACCAGTGCCTCCAAAGCTTTCAGGGTGAAGTCTTGCTCTTCCTGAAGTCCACCCGGCTGCATTGCTGGCGCAGACCCGCGGGGCGCCTGACGCTGCACCTGCTGGCACTCACCGCCATCCGCAACCCCTCCTTCATCTTTCCCTGCTTCCTAAAGTTCACCCCAGGATTATGGATTATGGTAAATGTTAGAAACCTCAGTTCCTATCCGTCCACTGGGAAAGAGTGAGAACTCTCTGTTTTGTCAAGCGCGCAGTTTCTGGAAACCAGGGGTTAGGGATGGGATCGTGTCCCCCACAAAAGGCACATCCCAATCGCTGGTCCTGTGGGTGTGACCCCATTTGTCAAAGACCTGTGAAGATGTTATTAGTTTAAGGTGTAACAAACTGAACGAGGCTGGGCCTTAGTCCCATAAGGCTGAGGTCCTTATAAGCAAAGGAAATTGGGCACAGAAAGAAGCCACGGTAAGAGCAACAAGGGTGGAAGTCATCAGAACCCAGAAGAGAAAGGGGAAGATGCTGTCATGTGCACATGAGAGAAAAGATGTCCTGTGTCATTTATGGCCTTTATATTAGGAGTCTTGATCAGAGACCCCCAGTCGTGATTTCCTATCCTCGTCATGGGTGGTGACATGGAGCCATCATACACTGAATATCTGAGGATACTGAGCCCCAGAGTTTGGCACATAAAAGACACCTTGTATTATTATGAACCCTAATAAAACACAGCTACTGATTAGCAACCTTACTCTAGGACATGCAAGGCTCCAGTATATTCTTTATGAAACTGAGCAAATTGGCCAATTTATTATTTTGTGCTGTCCTTCTGCAGTAAACAGAAAAGATTTTATTATTGTCTGAAACTTTCATGGCATTTATTTTCATGTTACAACTGATAAACAATCTCAGCTACTTTTAATAGAGGCTTTGCTGTTAGCAGAAGTAGTTCGTGTTTAAGTCTTATGAAATTGACCTGGAAATGAATTTGGAATTTTCCTTCTTTTTTACTTTTATTTTTTATTCTGATTCTGATTCTTTCTGATGTAAGGAAAATGTTCAAAAATAGATTGCGGTGATGAATGCACAGCTATGTGATGATACTGTGAACAGGTGATTGTACACCATGGGTGATTTTATGGTATGTGAGTATATCTCAATAAAACTTAATTTAATTAAAAAAATGATAAAATCTACAAAATTGGTACTTCTCTTGTGAATCTAGATACAAATATAATTTGGAGAGTTTTAATTACTTAACTATTGCTCTTGGTGTAGATTTTATATGTCTTTCAATTTGAGGAAATTGAGGCAAGAATTTATGATATATATATATATATATTTGGATATATTATGTCCTCCAAGAAAAAGCCATGATATTTTAATTCAGTCTCATGGGATACTGGGATTAGGTTGTTTCCATGGAGATGTGATCCACCCAACTGTGAGTGACACCTTTGGTTAGGGTGTAGCCTCTGATTGAATGTTTCCAGGGAAGTGTGGCCCCACCCATTCAGCGTGGGCCTTGATTAGTTCACTGGGGTCTTAGAAAAGCTCACAAATAGAAAGACCTCAGAGCTGCAACCAAGACAGACATTTTGAAGACGGCTGTTGAAAGCTGACACTGACATTTTGGAGAATGCCATTTTGAAACGCAACGTAGAAGCAAGTAGCCGCCAACCATGTGCCTTCCCAGGTAACAGAGGTTTTCCGGACGCCATCAGCCATGCTCCGGTGAAGGTACTGATTTTTGATGCGTTACCTTGGATACTTTATGGCCTTAAGACTGTAACTTTGTAACCAAAATAACCCCCCTTTATAAAAGCCAATTCATTTCTGGTGTTTTGCATAACAGCAGCATTAGCAAACCAGAACAAAGCCCAAAGAGACTCATAGGGTGAGGGCTGGGAGGGTCTCATCAGCCAGCTTCCACATCCTCTCCCGGTGAAATCAGAACACTCCCAGCTCAGCCATGTTATGAAAAGCTCTCTTGCGCTTCAAGTGGCCTGGGTTTATCTGGGGTTCCATTACATAGGTGTGATTGGTGAAATCGATATCTACATGGTTGCATGCAATCTCCAGTCCAGCGGTGGGGAAGTGGGTGGATATGGGCCCAACCCCCTGGTCACCTGGTTGGTCTTTCCAGGGAGGTGGCCCCACCCTGTCATCTCGTTAACATGTGAACTATCTGCTGGGCCCACCATGGATCACAGACACACTCTCACAGGAAATTCCAAAGATGCAGAGTTTACTACTCCGGGAACTGGGGACAAAGACCAGCCAAGCTTTTCATTAAGTGACAGGTGTGAACCTTTGGTGGATGGTTGTGTTTATCACAGATTTTTAAATCTAAATCTGCATCAACTTAGCTATGGGGTGGCCCAGTGCACACCTCATCCTTCTAAGACTGAGAAAGTCAATCCTGTTTCCAGAGAGCTGGTCTCCTCTCAGTCATTGTTTCCTTTGACTGGTGGAGGAAAGTTGTAAGTAGATAACTTTCTGGACAGTTCATAGTTGGTGTTTTGGAATTCTCATAAACCTTTTCATAATCTATCTTCTCTTCTTTCAGCAATGGCTCACTGTGGTAGGAAACTAAGGCTGCAGTTACCTTATGAGGAAAAAAAATCAGGTAACTAAATGCCTGTTGAAATATCACTACCTTGAGTAGCACACATGGGACTAGCTGGTATGCAGGATGGTGAAAGACTCAGTCGTTTCTCCAGATAAGATGAATGAATAGATCCAAAAGTGATAGAAATATTTGCCATGCATTTATTTTATCAATAGAGTTTATGAAATGCAGGTCATGAATATGTAAAGAAGTCCTTCAGTATACTTACATATTTATTCCTGCTCAAAATGAAGCAAAAATCTGGATGGCTGAGATGGCCTGTGAGGTGGAGCTGAGTGCAAAAGTTGGAAGAAAACACGAAGCAGTAAGGTTGCATCGTTGTTGCTAGAACAGAGGAATCTTCTGTTGCAGAATGCCTAGCTCCTGCATTTCATTAGATGCTAATGTAAACTCATCCTTGACCCACAGCTGGGCTCCAAGCCACTGTGGGCTGGAAACTGCTGGTGGACAGATGGGCCCAGATACAAGCAGCCAGGAGAATGTGACAGTGCATAAACTTCCCTTCTGAGTAATTCGCAGCTGGGAAAGGATTCTCTTTCTAAAACACAACCAGACTGTTATTATCTTGCCTAAAACTCTTAAATGACTCTAAATATCTAATAGGGTGCTAGGGAGATGCATTTGGCTGACCCAGCTGAGAGGTGCCTAAACACTCTGAGTTTTAAAAACGATTAAGTCTCTAAACCTTTAGGGGTTTAGATAAATCTCTTTCAAGGATGAGAACAATTATCGTACGGGAGACCTAATCTTGCCTGGCTTTCTACCAGTGGGAATAACACAGACTTTTATAATACATTAATTTTTTTTTTTTTTTAATGTATTCTCCTTTACTTTGGAAACTTCGATGCCCCTGGGCTGGTTTTCTAAGTCTTGAGTTCAGCTAGTGTTAGATGACGTTGAGACCCAGTAGTGCCCTGTGCAAACATTTTTGTGGTATCGTGCCGTCACTTGACTGGGACTGGAGAACATTAGAATTTTGGATAACAGTTTTAATCAAATAAAAAAAATATATTGTATCATATCATGTTGTCATTGCTCTCACCCATGCCAGAAAACTTGGGGTCACCCAAGATTCCTCCCTCTTCTTCCAAGTGACCACAATCCCGCTGGTCACCAGGTTGTGTTTATTCAGCCTTCTTGTCCTCCGTCCAGAGCTCATGGCCAAGGCACCATTTGACCTTGCTTTGTTCTGTAGCCCGTTTCTGTTTGGTGTTCTTGTGAATCCTCTAAGCAACCAACAGGATGCTCTTTCTAAACACAATCAGACAGTTATTGTCTTGCCTAAAACTCTTAAATGATTCTAAATATCTAAAAATTAAGGTCCAAATCCCTTTAACTGACTATAAGGCCTTCAGGCTCTTGTCTTTCTGCAAACCAATAGCCAGCACTTCTCTCTCCCTTGCCTGAACTTTCTCTGGTAATACTGATGTGCTCGCTGCAGTTTGTACCAAGATTTTTTGTATTAAGAAATATTTAGGAAACAATGTTTACCAATCAAGATTTTTTCATTCCTGAGGAAAACAATTTTTTATGTAATGAATATTATCTATTCCATTGGCTAGAAGAATATCAGATAGATCATTGGAACTATGTAAGCACAGATATTTTAATATATTGCTATTTGAAAAGTTGCACACATCCACAGCTTTCTAATGTTTGATTCTGAAAGGCTGAGGGCTTCCATGTGAAGTTATTTATGCTGTATGGCATGTCGGATGTGGTTTGTTCATTTTTTATAGCTTCTGCAAATGAGGCATGTTTTTTCCTCTATTCCCATTGAAAGACCTTTCCTTTATCACTGTATTTCCATACTCCTTGTCTGATCTATCATACTTTATTACAGTGACTGTTTAAAAAAATTGTCTGTTCCTTTAATTGGACTGTGAGTTCCATGAACTCAGGGACTTTAATTCCAGCCGATTACACAGAAGCACACAGACACACTCAATAAAAATTCATTTAATTTTTGATATGATAATGTTATTATCACATCTTAATTATATAATAATGTTAATTCCATTTGTTAGGTCTGTTGTGGTGTTCTTGTTATAACATTATTTACATGCTAATGTAGGAAACTTGGAAAAGAAAGAAAGCAAACTTCAATTCCAAAACCAGAGATGGTTATAGTTAACACTTTGGCTTATTTTCTTCCAGATTTACTTTCAGCTGCATACTCTCTATAATAGAGTTTGAATCATGGATATAGATATAATATTTAACATTATACTATGAACATTTTTACTATGTCTTAATATTTTTTCTGAATCTATTTCTCAAAATAGAATCAGTAGAACAAAGGGTCTGACATGTTAAGATTCGTATAAATTAAGGACAGATTGCTTTAGAGAAAGGTTTTTATACAATTTTCACTTTCACTAGGAGAGTAAATGTATTTCATTTTGCTGCATTTTGCTACCACTGCATATTTAAAAATATAATTATTTAAACTTTTGCCGCATCACAAGTTGAGAAATTGTATTTCCATTTATTTTGTTATTAATGAAGATGAACATTTTTAAAAAATGTGGTTTTCATTTATATTTATTTTCCTGTGAAATGACTGTTTATTGGCCTTTATTCATGTTTCCATTGCAGTTTTGGTGTTTTTCTTATTTAATGGAAAAGACAAAATACTAAGAATTTAATCATTTCTAATTTATTATAATCAGTTTTAGACTGTTTGCCTTTGAGTTTTTATTTATAAGTGTTTTGTGGCACGGTATTACATTTTTCAACGTTATTCATATTTGTCATTTATCCCATTTCTTCATGCCTGTAAAACATTTCACATTCAAACCTTAGAAATTTTCTTTCATTTTTTAATTTGATTACTTTTTTTGATTTAACTTTTTACCTCTCTGGAAATTATTTTTATATTTTGCATGAGGCAGAGATTTAATTTAACTTTTTCCATTAATTCTTAACCTATTCTTATGCCTGTAAAAGCAACATTAAAAATTTCTTAAGAAACACCACTGTTGTCCCTCTCTATCCTGCTGAATGAGTGGTGTAAATATTGGTGCTAGTGCCTGATATTCAAATGGAATGCCTTAAATCAGAGAACCTGATGGGAAAAAGGAGAAGAAACTAACAATGATTACTATTTTATTTTCTCCATAAAGTAGAGCTCATTGTATCCATTGATTTCTCTCACTCTCATTTCAAAGTCTTAATCAATAGGGGTGGCAGAAGTTTTCATTTTTTTTTACCCTAACTACTAGTTCATGATCAGTGTGAATCATTTCAGACAGAAAAAAAAGCATGGCTGTGGTTTCTTATATTGAATTATCTCTGGGGAGATGGAAGTGCCAAATCATTACTTTGGGTTGTTATCATATTACCAAGTAAGTTCTAGAGAGTTGTTTAAAAACAACCTTACAGAGTACTTGGCTAGAGAATGGAACTATTTCCCAGCTTATTTCATGACCTTACTCCATTGGGAAGAGGAGTTAAGGGCAGAGATTTCACATACTTTCCTCTGCTTACTAGAAAGAATGGGAAAAACAATGCAGAGAACACTAACTTTTAGGCATGCTGTTTTAGGACTGTGGTGAGAGTTTATGAATTTGCTCAAAGGGAGAACTTCTGAAATTTGAATATCTGTAAAGAAGCAAAATATATCATGTTAATTATGCTCTTTATATAATATTCATTAATTCAACAACTATTTGTGGTTGTGTGAGCTCCTTTAAAAATCAAATGGAGAGAGGATTGTGGGAGATGGTGGAGTAAGACGTTTCAGGAATCATCTTCCCACCAAAAAAATGATTGGACTGGCTAGAAATGTCTGAATCAAGGAAGAGTGGTAGAAAGAGGCTGGTAAAGTGCAATAAATACCAGTTAGTTTCACTCTCCCTGCAGTGGCTACCATCCCCCTTTCCCCAGTCTAGTGGCCGGTAGCAATGGGGACTGGAGCTCAGGCTCCTGGTGCATCTTGCTGGGGCCAGTGTGGGACATGAAGTACTCGTCCTCTAAACTTCAGGTGTGTGTGTGCTCTGCTACTGATCACTGCTTTTGATCCGCTGCTTCAGATTGCTGGGGGCAGGCTCTGAGGTTGGCCACTGTTCAAATTCCCTGGGGCAAAGGCAGCAAAGGACTCTTAAAGACAGTTACCTTCCTTAAAACTAGGGAAAACAGTTAAAGGGCTGCATTAACTGGGCAAATATTGAATTAAGAAAATGCAGCTTTGGGAGTGGCAGAAGATGGCAGCATAGAGAGGAGTGGAAGCTAAGTAGTTCCCCTGGAACAACTGAAAAAAACCCAGAAACAACTAGTAAACAATCCAGAATAACTGCAGGGAGACAAACGTGACCGTCCACTCATCATACAACAACCTGAATTGGGAGGATTGCCCAAGATCACAGCATAAAATCTGTAAGTAAAACCTGCGGATCCAAATCGGGAGACCCCTCCCCCACAGCTCAAGCTACAAAGCTTCGTGGTGCCAGAGGGAAGCTTTCAATTCCAGCAAGGGAATATAGCTCAGCTGAGCTCCAACTGGGGTTTTAATTAGCAAGTGTGAACTGCTCACAACGAGGTACGAATCCCCAACAAGTAGACAGAGGCTTTGGGTGACGACTGACCTTGGAGAGCTGGAGGGTCACCTCGGACTAGCTCTGTTCCTTTTTCCACTCAGTGGAGAAAGCCTCAGCCATTTTCAGTTCCCAGTTCTGTGACCCAGACAAGGGTATAGCACAGGCAGAGAGAGACCATTGAAATGCTAATGACCCCCCCCAGGGCGTCTATCTTCTCTAAGAGGAAAGGGGTGGGGCCCAGCTCTACTACCTGCCTTTCATTCAGAATTTACACCAGTCAAGAATTATAGGCTGACAGGCGCCACCTGCTGGGCAGAAAAGCACAGTGACCCGAGGCATCACAGGGTGTACCAATTTTCTAAGACACACTCTCAGGGAAACCAGATAGTAAATATTTCTTCCTTCTGGGACCTTACCCCATTTTGGTCTGGGGAGGCCTGATTGGGGTAACCAAGGAAACCATGCCTAGACAACAGAAAATTACAGCCTACACCAAGAAAAATGAGGTTATGGCCTGGTCAGGGGAACAAACTTGCACTTCAACTGTGATGCAGGAATTGAAACAACTAATAATAAGTCAATTCAAAAAGTTTAGGGAAGATATGGTGAAAGAGCTGAACCATATAATGAAAACACAGGACATGCGTAAGGTAGAAATTGAAAGTTCAAAAAACCAATTGGTGGAATCTATGGAAATGAAAGGCACAACACAAGAGATGAAAGACACACTGGAAACATACAACAGCAGACCTCAAGAGGCAGAAGAAAACACTCAGGAACTGGAGAACAAGGCACCTGAAAGCTTACACACAAAAGAACAGATAGAGAAAAGAATGGAAAAATATGAGCAATGTCTCCGGGAACTTAAAGACAAAATGAAAAGTAAGAATTTACATGTCATTGGTGTCCCAGAAGGAGAAGAGAGGGGACAAGGGGCAGAAGCAATAATAGAGGAAATAATCATGAAAATTTCCCATCTCTTATGAAAGACATAAAATTATGGATCCAAAAAGCACAGCATACCCCAAACAGAATAGATCTGAATAGGCCTATGCCAAGACACTTAATAATCAGATTATCAAACATCAAAGATAAAGAGAGAATCCTGAAAGCAGAAAGAGAGAAGCAATCCATCACATACAAAGGAAGCTTGATAAGACTTATGTGTGGATTTCTCAGTAGAAACCATAGAGGCAAGAAGGAAGTGGGGTGATATATTTAAGATACTGAAAGCCAAAAACCACCACCAAGAATCATATATCCAGCAAAACTATCCTTCAGATATGAGGGAAACCTTAAAATATTCTCTGACAAACAATGACCGAGTTTGTGAACAAGAAACCTGCTCTACAGGAAACACTAAAGGAAGCACTGCAGACAGAAAGGAAAAGACAGGAGCGAGAGGTTTGGAAAACAATTTTGGGTGACGGTAGCACAGCAATGTAAGTACACTGAACAAAGATGACTGTGAATATGGTTGAAAGAGGAAGGCTGGGATCATGTGGGACACCAGAACAGAAGACAAATGATAAAGACTGGGACTGTGTAACTCAGGGAAACCTAGGGTGCTCAATGATTGTAATAAAAGGTACAAATATGTTTTTACGTGAGGTAGAACAAATGAATGTCAACACTGCAAGGTGTTAAAAATAGGGTGGGATTGGGGGGAAAATACAATCAATGCAAACTAGAGGCTAGAATTAACAGAAACACAGTGTATTATGCTTCCTTTAATGTAACAAAAGCAATATACCAAAGCTTAATGCACACAGAGGGTGGGGAATAGGGAAAGGGTACGGGACTCCTGGCATTGGTGGTGTTGTCTGACTCTTTATTCTACTTTAGGTTAATGCTATCTTTCCTTTTGTCACCTTCTAGTTATCAAGTTTTTTTTTGTTTGTTTTTCTCTTTCTCTTGCCTTTTTCTTTTGCCTCTCTGCCTTCTTTGACTCTTCCTCTGTCTTTGTAGAAGAAATGCCCTTATATAGAGAGTGGCGATGGTGCTCAATACATAAATATGTGACTATAAGGGGAAGCAATGATTGTTTACTTAGGAGGGAATGTATAGTGTTTGAACAAAACCATCTTAAAAGAAATAGGTTGATGAAGAAACCTTGAGGGCACTTTATTGAGTGAATTAAGACAGATACATAAAGGCAAATATTGCAGGGTCTCACTGATATGAACTAATTATAATATGTGAATTCATAGACATGAAATATAAGTTACTAGGATATAGAATGAGGCTAAAGAATGGGGAGTGGTTGCTTATTATAATCAGAATGTTCAACTAAGGTGAACTTAAATATTTGGAAATGGGTGGGGTTATGGTAGCATGTAATGAGAATAGCAGTGCTAAAAGGTGTGTGAATGTGGTGGAAAGGGGAAGCTCAGAGTCACATATGTCACCAGAAGGAAAGTTGGAAGTTAAAAGATGGGAATGTATGAAATAGTGAATCTTGTAGTGGACAATGTCTGTGATTAACTGTACAAATATTAGAAATCTCTCTCACAAACTGGAACAAATGTATGTCACCATAACTAGAAATTAATAATAGAGAGGCATACAGGGAAAAAATATATCTATTGCAAACTATATACTACAGTTAGTAGTATTTTAACATTCTTTCATCAATAGTGACAAATGTACTATACCAATACTATGAGTCAATAATGGAGGGGGGCTGTGTGTTTAGGGGTATGGGAGGATGTGAGTTTCCTTTTTTTTGTCTTTATTTCTTTTCTAGAGTAGTGAAAATGTTCTAAAAATTGAAAAAAATAACTTTGTTGATGGATGCACAGCTGTACAGTGGTGCTGTGGGCAATTGATTGTACACTTTGGATCTTTGGATAGTTGTATGGTATCTGAACAATCTCAATTAAAAAAAAAGATTGGGGTGATGAATGCACAACTATATGATGGTACTGTGAATAGTTGATTGTACACCATGGATGAATGTATGGTATGTGAATATATCTCAATATATATGTGAATGTATGGTATGTGAATATATCTCAATATGGTATGTGAATATATCTCAATAAAACTGAATTTAAAAAAATGCAGCTGCAAAATCTATACAAGAAGTTCCTGGTGTCCTTGCTGGCCCCTTCCCCATCCCCTCCACAATGGGGGGTGCAGCCAGCTTTCCATCCCATTGTGGGTCCTTGGCCCTGTTACAGAGGGAGCAGGGTGTCCCCTGTGTGCATACAGGTGCATGTATGTCAGTGCCAGTCTATCAGAAAAAAATCTGAGAAACTGAGCTTGGGAGCATGTTTTGGGCTCATGGTCCCGGAGTTTGTCCTGACGACAGAGAAGCTGCTTGCAGATACCTGGGAGGGTGTAAGAAATGATTGAGTTGAAGCAGCCTGGGGCAAAGGACTATCTGCAGTAAGTCATTCACGAGAGCACTCAGGAGGGGGAGGAGTTCTATTCCAAAGAGAATAGAGAGGGCATTCACTCAAACTCCTATAAATTATTAACAGGGAATTCATAAGGCCTCTAGAAAGCACATGCCCAAGAAAAAAGCAAGCTCTGCTGCTCCAGCTAGGCTCAGATAACACAGAGTATGTTGAACTTCTCCTTTACTACAGGCTGAACTTCTTGATAGGAGGGCTAAACTCTGAAAGAGACCACCAGTCAAAGCAGAGCCAATTGGCAAAGAGAGTGAAAGGCACATTTGATTGGTTTTTGTGTTTTGATTAGCTCCTGACATTGAAGATAACATCTGTTATCTTAAGGAACAGACAGCTCAGGGACTAAATCCTAGAGTTAAATACTTTAAAATGTTAAAATAAGCATGCAACAAAAGATTACAAGACAAACAAAGAAACAAGAAATGATGATCCATCCAAAGGAACAAGATAAAAATCCAGAAACCATCAATGAAGAGGACCAGTCTTTGGACATAAAGGACAGACTTAAAAAAAAAAAAAAATCCCAAATATGCTCAAGGAGATGAAAGAAGCCAGGGAAAATGAGCTAAATGATATTAGGAAAACAATGAATGAGCAATAAATAAATTTATCTATTTATTTAGAAACCAAACAAATACTGGAGTTGAAGAAATGAAAAATTCCCTAGACACCTCCCTAGATTGGAGGTGGCAGAAAAAAGAGTCTGTGATCTTGAAGACAAGGCAATTGAAATGACTTGGGCTAAGAGAAGAAAGTAAAAAGAATAAAAAAGAATGAACAGAGCTTAAGAGACTGGTGGGACACCATCAAGCATTATGGGAATCTGAGAAGGAGACAAAGAGAGGAAAGGGCAGAAGGAATAATTAAAGAAATAATGGCAGAAAATTTCCAAAAATTTAACAAAAAGCAAGAATATGCACACTCAAGAAACCTAATGAACCCTGTACAGGATAAACTCAAGGACAACCACATGGTAATCAAATTGTCCAATGCTAAAGATAAGGAGAGAGTACTAGAAACTGCAAGAGAAAAGCAACGAGTTATGTACAAGCGATCCCAATAAGATTAAATGCTGATTTCTCATCAGAAACCATGGAGGCAAGAAAGCAGGATAAAATGTTTAAAGTGCTGAAAGAAAACAATTGTCAACCAAGAATTTTATATCTGGCAAGACTTTTTTTCAAAAATGAGGGAGAAATTAAGACATTCCCAGATAATCAAAAGCTGAGGAAGTTAATCACTGTTAGCTAAAGGGAGTACTTTAAACTGAAAGGAAAGGACACCAGACAGTGGATCAAAGTGGCATAAAGAAATAAAGACCTATTGTAAAGGCAACCATGAGGCTAATTATAAATGCTAGTACTATTGTACTGTATTTTTTGATATGTAATTCCACTCCTTACTGCATACAGGTGCTAAAGTACACATGCATAAAAAGTAATGACAAATCTATGCTTTTGGACATACAATGAAAAAAGATTTAATTTGTAACAATTACAAAAGAAGATGGGGGAGATGGAGGCATATAGCAAAAGAGTACGTCTATACTATTTAAGATAAGTTGGTATCAAATCGAATATGATTACTATAGATTTAGAATGCTAAATTTTAACCCCATAGTAACTGAAAAGAAAACAAATAAGAAATATATTTATAAAGAAATGAAAAGGGACTCAAAATAGTACAATACAAAAAATGAAGTAAATATGAAAATACACATTAATGGAAAAATTAATTAGAAAAGACTTACAAAGGAAAAATAGCAAAATGGCAGGAGAAAATATTGCATTATCAGTAGTTACTTTAAATTTACTTTAAAGTAGTTACTTTAAATTTTAGTGGATTAAATTCTCCAGTCAAAAGTCAGAGATAGAGTGGATAAAAAGGCATGATCCAACCATATGCTATTTATAAGACTCATCTTGAATTCAAAGACATAAGTAGGTTGAAAGTGAAAGGATGGGAAATATTATACCATAGAAGTAATAACAAAAAGAGAGTTGGGATAGCTATACTAAAGATAAAATAGACTTTAAGTAAAAAACTGTTATGAGGGACAAAGAAGGTTATTACATAGTAATAAAGGGTTCAATTCAGCAAGAAGACATAAAAATCATAAATATATGTATGCACTTTACAGCAGAGCCTATAATACATGAAGCAAATGTTGACAAATTTGAAGGGAGAAACAGATGGTTCCACATTAATAGTAGGAGATTTCAATAAACAATTTTCAAAAGCAGGTAGAACATTTAGACAGTTGATCAATAAGGAAATAGAGGACTTGAATTATCCTCTAAATCAGCTAGACCTAACAGATGTATATATAGAACACTCCACCCTACAGAAGCAGAATACATCTTCTTCTCAAGAGCACATGGATCATTCTCCAGGATAGAACATATGGTAGGTCACCAAACAAGTCTCAATAAATTAAAGAATATTGAAATATATACAATGTATCTTGTCTGGCCACAATGGCATGAAGCTAGAAATCAATAACAGGGAGAAATGGAAAATTCACAACATGTAAAAAATAAACAATGTACTCAAACAACCAAAGGGATAAAGAAGAAATCAAAATGGAAAATATGAAATATTTTTCCTATAGATTTAGAATGCTAAATCTATAGGAAATGTGAATGAAAATGAAAACACAACATACCAAAATTATGGGATGCAGTAAAGGCAGTGCTGAGAGGAAAAATTATAGCTCTACATGCTTACATTAAAAAAGAAGATAGATCTCCAATCAGAGACCTTACCTCAAAACTAGAGGATTTAAAAAAAGGAGAACAAAGGAAACCCAAAGCAAGCAGAGGAAGGAAATAATAAATATTAGAGTGGACATAAATAAGAGAGAGAGAGAAAAAAACAGTAGATCTGAAAGAAGGGAGCCCACTCCGTCTCTTGTGTTCCTGCAAAAGAAAGTTTTATTCTACTCATTTCTACAGGTTTTTATAGCATACAAGGTAGTTTCCTACGTGACTGTTTTCAGGTATTTCAGGGAGGGTACATTTTTTCTAAAGCCATAAGGTGTATTTACATATCTTTAATCTCAAGGGACAATTTCTTTGGGGCTAGATGGGAAACAGCAGAAGTGGGAGACAGGAGCATGGAAGGAGCCCAGCAAGAGCCCAGCAACTATTCCCTTATCTAAATTGCTGTCCGCCTTCAGACATGCGAAGCTTTGGCCTTTTCCCAGCTTGGCATCTACCTTCAGGCGTCCAGAGCTTGGGAAGTGGGCCCACTGTATAATCTATTGAGCCAGGGGAACTTCCATGTCTCCACATCTCCCCCCTTTTTATTATGATTACAATTTGGTGTAGTAGCATAAAGCGCATTCATAGGGATATCATGGGGGTTTTGTGAATGGGTGCCATGTCTTCTTAGGCTGGTCCATCCACACTGGAGTCAGCTTTGGGAGGTATCTTCTTTGTACAGTTGTTATAGCACAGCACCACTAGTCCTCTGGGAAGCAGAGGTTCCACTGGGCTGTTTTGTGATAGACAACCTTTTTAAAAAAACTGAAATTATAAATATTAGTATTATATTGTTGTTTGATGTTATGCACATTAGGAACTAAAAGAAGTTTAGAAATTTTTAATTTTTATAACATTGTTTAAACATTTTTCTTTTGCAATTTATAACATACTGCATGAATTTAATTATTTTTTAGTAGTTTATTTATTTATTTTTCTAAGGTGAAAGAATAAATTCTTTGTAACTGCTGGGAATAAAAAGATATTCTTTAGAGTTTGACCTTGAGAAAGTAAAATGTTAAAAGTTATTAGGTTTGAAACAGTATATATATATTTTTTATTTAGTTAAAGTTAAGGAAAAGACTTAGCTTTTTTAAAAGTGAGAAGACAGTATTTTTAAACAACCAAGGACATGATAAATTTAACATACGTTGAGTGCAAGAAGTTATTTTGATAAAAGAAATTTTTTGCATCCTATACTGATTACTTAGAAAAACACTTTTATAACATTTTATTAAGAAATAACACCTTAAAAATTTAAGGAAACTTTTTCTTAATAAAAACAGTAGGAGACTGTAACATGAGGAGCTTGCAGTATGGTGAGGAATGTTTTACATTTTGTGAATTATTAGGCACATACTCACAACACTGAATATTAATTACTGTTTTGGGTGGTGGTTAAAATATTTAATGCTATTCTGTTTTATGAAACCACCTTTTTTTTCTTTAAGTTGTGAGATTTTATTGTTAAGCAGTGTTATTACTAGTTTTTACCATTTTATAACTTTGACCACAGAAATAATTGTTTTCACAAACTTTTTACAGCTTTCTGTACCTATCTTTCAACCTTGACTACAGAAATAAATTTTCCACTTTCTACAGACCTTCTACAACTTTCTGTATCTGTCTAAGCTTTATCCCACATTCATATACTTCCAGGCTTTATTTTACATTCCTAAACAATCAGTCATTTAGGACAAAGCTACTTGCCTTTTTCCCTTAATTAGAAAAACATTCTTTATACCTTCTATACAACATGCTATTACCACCAAAATCAAACTTGCTAGAATTATGCTAAATATTCAAAACAAAACATTTTTTATAGAGAGAAGGAGTCAAAGTTCTCATCAGATTTCTTAGTAGAGATGTTATTTTATGACACTGGTTTTTCACACAAATGCACACTGTGCAAACTGCACAAAATTTCAAAGGAGAACCACAAATCTGGGGCCATAGTCAGTGGGGCTGAAACCCACTGAGTTTGCATGCACGACTGTTGGATCAACTTAATTAGCCTTATACACAATAGACTAATTGAAACAAAAGAAAGCAAAGTGAACACAATAAACAAAAAATTACACACTTACCCAGCACAGGGAAAGTTTGAATTGTAGAGCTACCTTAACTCAGATGTGTTTGGTGTTTGTTTGTGGCAGGCACTTTCATTTGGACTTCTCAGTCCCGGTACTCTAGGAAAAATTTCTGGGCAACTGGTTAAGCATAATGGGGCAAACAAAATCGCTGGCTAATGCTGCCTTGTGAAGACAGCATTGCAAAACTGGTGTGGCACTTTTAGGGAGGGAAGGCAGTAGTGGTGGCAATAAAGGAGGAAAGGGAAGGAGCGAGGCTATAGTCATGTCCCTGCTGCCTTTATCAGCTGGTGGTATGGGGACCGAGGGCTTGGGGGGCAGGAGGCATTTATCGGAAAGAGCGGCGGTCTCTTTCTCAGGTACCTTAGTTCCCGAAGCCTCAGTTTCTGCAATATGAAGAGGGGCCAGGGCAGTGCAAATAAGAGCCCATGCAGTAAATGTTTTAGAGGAAACTTTTTGTCCTTGCTTAAAGTGGCACTTTAAATTCCGTCCAATGCGCTCCCACACATCTAAGTCTAATTTGCCTTCCTTAGGAAACCAAGGATTGTGTTGAACAACATCATACAATAAAGAGTACAAATTATCTTCTGAAACAGAAGCTCCA
This sequence comes from Choloepus didactylus, assembly GCF_015220235.1. Lineage (NCBI taxonomy): Eukaryota > Metazoa > Chordata > Mammalia > Pilosa > Megalonychidae > Choloepus > Choloepus didactylus. The sequence goes on along the minus strand of NC_051320.1, from coordinate 8,492,097 downwards.
CTAGCCTGCAGCAGCCGTTGTAAAACTAACATATACTGGCGCTGGGGAACATTGAGAGACTGACCCATATCCTTGAGTGGCTGAAACTTCCGACCCACCGTGAGACAACTTGCTTGTACTTACTGCGCAGCTTCCAAACGTCGTGTTCAGGATTGGAACACCTCACACAGGGCACCAACTGTGAAAGAAGGGGAGCCTACTCCATCCTCTGTGTTCATGCAAAAGAGAGTTTTATTCTACTCATTTCTACAGGTCTTTATAGCATACAAGGTAGTTTCCTACATGACTGTTTTCAGGTATTTCAGGGAGGGTACATTTTTTCTAAAGCCATAAGGTGTATTTACATATCTTTAATCTCAAGGGACAATTTCTTTGGGGCTATATGGGAAATAGCAGGAGTGGGAGACAGGAGCATGGAAGGAGCCCAGCAGGAGCTCAGAGACTATTCCCTTATCTAAATTGCAGTCTGCCTTCAGACATGCAAAGCTTTGGCCTTTTCCTAGCTTGGCGCCCGCCTTCAGGCATCCGGAGCTTGGGAAGTGGGCCCACTGTATAATCTATCGAGCCAGGGGAACTTCCATGTCTCCACAAGTAGAAATTATCAACAAAACAAAAAGTTTGTTCTTTGTAAATATCCATAAACTCAACAAAACTTTATCCAGACTGACAAAGAAAAAAAGAGAGGACATGAATAACTAAAATCAGAAATGAAAAGGGGGACATTTGTACAGACCCCACAGAAATAAAAAGGACTATAAGATGATATTATGGATGATTGTACACCAAAAAATTGGATAACCTATCTGAAATGGATAAATTCCTTGAAACACAAACAACTTACACTGACACAAGAAGAAACAGAAGATTGCGACAAACCAAAAACTAGTAAAGAGGTTAAATCAATATTCAAAAACTTCCCAACAAAGAAAAGCCCAGATAAAATGGGGCTTTTTTACAGGGGAATTCTACATAACATTTTGAGAAGAATTAACACCTAACCTGCTCAAATTTTTCCAAAAAATTAAAGAGGAGGGAATACTATCTAACTTATTCTATGAGGCCAACATCACCCTCATACCTAAACCAGAAAAGACACCACAAGAAAAGAAAACTACATACCCATATCCCTTTTGAATATAGACACAAAATTCAATAAAATACTAGCAAGCTGAATCCAACAGTGCATTAAAAGACTTATACACCATGTTCAAGTGGGATTTATCCCAAATACGCAAAGTTGGTTCAACAAATCAAAATCAATTAATTTGATACACTACATTACCAGAACAAAGGGAAAAAAAACAAACAAACATGATCATTTCAATTGATGCAGAAAAAGCATTTGACAAAATCCAACATCCTTTCTTTATAAAAATATTTAGAAAACTAGGAATAGCAGGAAACATTCTCAAAACGATAAAGGGAATATCAGAAAAACCTACTGCTAGTATCATATGCAAAGATAAAAGACTGACAGCTTTCCCTCTAAGATATGGAAGACAAGGATGCCCACTGTCACCACTGCTATTCAGCATTGTACAAAAAGTTCTTGCCAGAGCAATTAGGCAAGAAAAAGAAATAAAGGCATCCAAATTGAAAGAAAGATGTAAAACGTTCCTTATTTGCAGATGACATGATCCTATATACAGAAAATCCTGAAAAATCCAAAACTAAGCCCCTAGAGATAATAAATGAATTCAACAAAGTGGCAGGGTACAAGGTCAACACCCCCAAACCAGTAGTGTTTCTACACACAAACAATAAACAATTGGAAGAAGAAATCATGAAAACAATCTCACTTAATATAACTAAAAGAATCAAATATCTACAAATTAATCTAACCATGGATGTATAGGATGTATAGATAGAAAACTAGAAAACATGCTAAAAAAAAAAAAAAAATCAAAGAAGACCTAAATAAATGGAAGGGCATTCCATGTTCAGGGATTGGAAAACTAAATATTGTTAAGATGTCAATTCTACCCAAAACAATTTACAGATTCAATGCCATTCCAGTGAAAATTCCAAGAACTTTCTTTGCAGAAATGGAAAAGCTGATCTTCAGTTTATATGGAAGGGTAAGGTTTCCTGAAGAGCCAAAGCCATCCTCACAAAGAAAATAGTAGTTGGAGAACTCACACTTCCCAATCTTAATACTTCTTACAAAGCTACAGTAATCAAAAGAATGAGGTACTGGCACAAGGACTGACATATAGACCAGTGGAATCAAATTGAGAATTCAGAAACCAAACCTCACATTTATGGCCAAGACCACTCAATTGGGAAAGAATAGTCTCTTCAATAAATGGTGCTGAGAAAACTGGATCTCCATTTCCAAAAAAAAAAAAAAAACAAAAAACCTCAAAATGAATCAAAGACCTAAATATAAGAATCAAAACTATAAAATTCTTACAAGAAGACATAGAAAAGCATCTTCAGGACCTTGTGTTAGGCACAATTTCTTAGACTTGACACCCAAAGCACAAGCAACAAAAGAAAATATAGGTAAATGGTAGCTCATCAAAATTAAAAGCTTTTATGCATCAAAGGACTTTATCATAGTAAAAAGACAACCTACACAATGGGAGAAAATATTTGGAAACCACATCTTCAATAAGGGTTTAATATCCAGAATAAGTAAACAAATCCTACAACTCAACAACAAAAATACAAATAGCCCAATTAAAATGTGGGCAAAAGACCTGAATAGACATTTCTTCAAGGAAGATATCCAAATAACCAAAAAGCACGTGAAAAGAAGCTCAACATCATTAGTTATTAGGGAAATGCAAATCAAAACTGATACTATTTATGCCTACTAGATTGGCTACTATTAAAAAACAGAAAACTGCAAGTTCTGGAGAGGATGTGGAGAAATAGGAACACTCATTGATTGTTGGCAGAAATGTAAAATGGTGCAGCTACTGTGGAAGACAGTTTGGCAGTTCATCAGAAAGTTAAGTATAGAATTACCATATGACGTGGCAATCTCACTACTAGGTAATTTGGGGTATATAGATATATACCCAAAGAATTGAAAGCAGGAATTTGAAAAGATACTTGCACACTGATGTTCATAGTGGCTTTATTTACAATTGTCAAAAGATGGAAGCAATCTAGTGTGGTGCTGTGAAGCTGTATGTACCCCAGAAAAATATGTTCTGTTCTTAACTTTAATCCATTCCTGTGAGTGTGAGCCCAGGGTAAGTAGGATCTTTTGATGATGTTACTTCAGTTAAGAAGGGTGGCCCACCTCAGTCAGGATGGGCCTTAATCCTATTCCTGGAGTCCTTTATAAGTGAAGTGAAATTCAGATAGGCAGGGAGAGCTACAGGATGCAAAAAGCTGAACACCAAGGGAACCCAAAAGAGAAGTGAGAGACCAGGAGATGCCACTGTGTCCCTTGCCATGCGACAAACTGAAGACAAAGGATCCCCGGTAGCCAGCCCCAGAATGCCAGTCTTCGGGGAGAAAGCATCTCCTCGATGATGCCTTGATTTGGACTTTCTTTTATCCTTAAAATCATATGCCATATGGCATTACACATATGTAAAAAAATGTTTAAAATTTGCAGTAAAGCTGTGATTTCTTTTAATAAGTCAGGTTATCTTGAAACTGTTACTTTTTTTTTTTTCTGTTAATGTTTGGACATTGTAAAAATATCAGTGGTGATGGTCATTTGTTGGGTAGCTGGGAGACAGACCAGGGCAGGAGTGAGTCTGCTTGGCCATCCCAGGTTTCCAGGAGGCCTCGGATGAAGGCCGGTTTCCAGGGAGCTGTCTATACCACCTCAGAGGCACCGGAACTTGCACTACCATGGGCTTATGCAGCTGGCAGTGTGGAGGCTCCCAGGGCCGAGCTTGTTGTGTGAACTGATTAACTGCAACAGCCAGAAACAAAGGGAGCTTTGAGGATGAGTGTCAACTCTACCCTAGCAAATTTCAGGAATAAATATCAGAAAACCAAATATCTGTGTTCAATTTTGTGTGACCAGAAACAGGACAGAACATTATTAATACAGAAATGCACAAAGGGTGTGGGGAGTAAAAATTAAAGGTTGGTGGTGGTGGGGAGTAAGAAGCAAAACACCATTAGGTGAGCAACTCTCTTTTTTAAAAAAAATTATTTTATTTATCAAATAAAAAAGCATTTCCAAATAAATACAATTCTCTTTTATGCAGCAGGCCAGGGGCTCAGACACAGGACATGGGGAGGTTATTTGGCTTCTGGGAATCTGAAGAAACCGTTTTTTTTTGGTGGGGGAGAGGGTGGTTCTGAGTATGAATTTGCTCTGTTGAACAGGCCAGCCCCATGCATACTTCAATTCCACTCAAAAAGGTATACTGGGGACCTGTATTGAATCAGGAATCTCACAGCGCATTTCCTGGCCTGGAGGTATCAGCAACTCCTGCCAAGTCAACTTTCACACCTAGACAGAGAGCCTGGCAAACCTCATTTATGTGTCTAGGCAAATTCTGGAACCCAAATCTTGCAGGAACATGGTGTGAGGGGCAAGTCCATACCAAAATAGCCCTATCTCTCATTGTGTAAAGCACATGTGCTCCCCCTATTTTAACTATTATTGTAACAATGAAGAGTCCACGTTTCCTGTGCAAGCCCTTTATTTGTGTTAATTCACTCAATCTTCACACCAACCCTGTGAGATGGATGCAACTCAGGACAAGGAAACTGAGGCCTGGAGCTGCTAATGGCCGACCCAAGATCACACAGCTAGGAAGGAGCTCTGCCAATGTGAGCCCGGCTGCCTGCACAGAGCACAGGTTTTCTGCTTCATAAAGGCACCCCCAAAGTGCAGGAGGAGGGGTCTCTTTGGGTTAGTGGGTGTGAGGTCATCAAAGATTTATTGCATTTCCCACTTAATGGTAAGTAAACTTTTCTTTTCCACTAGGACTTGTGTCTTAGTTTGCCAGGGCTGCTATAACAAATACCATAAAACTTGTTGGCTTAATTAACAGGAATTAATTGTCTCACGGTGTTTTGGAGACTAGAGTGCCGAAAGGCCATGCTTTCTCCCAGAGTCTGTTGCGTTTTGACGCTGGCTGGCTGCACCCCTTGGCTTGCAGCCCTGCCTGAGGCATCTGAATTTCCTCTGCTCATAAGGCCTCCAGCCACATGGATTAAGGCTCACCCTGATTCAATTTGGCCTCATCCAAATAGCATCCTCAGTGATGCCCTTCCCAAATGGTCCACGCCTTTAATAGTAACACCTCCAAAGAGCCTGTTTACAAATCAGTTCACACCCAGTTAGGGTGGGTGTGATTCAGTCCCCAGCAACTTGGTTTCATTAAATAGTGATACATTTAAAAAAAATAAGTAAACCTTACTGTCCGTTTTCTTTCTTCTAAAATTTGGTAGAGGGCAATTGACTGAGAAGATTAATAATCAGGTGAGCATTTTTGTGTCACTAAGCACCAAACAGCATCCATGAAGTTTGGTAAGCATGTGAGGTGCTGGTGACCTGAGACCAGAAGGCCACCGGCTAGTGTGGACACGGCCAGTGGGGTGAGAGGCCTGCAGGAGGGATGTCTACACCCCAGCATCCCGGAGGGGTTGATACTATTCTGAAAACATTGCCAGCTCCTCTGATTTTTTATTTGGTAAGCAGCACACTAAATCCTGCTAATCAGGCTGTTAGTTTTAAGTGTTCATCAATCAATTTACTAGGAATTGAAACACAGGCAGTGAGCCATTCTAAAAATATTTGCTCAACTAAAAGTTCCTTGAGATTAGAGATTATAGCTTCTGTTTTATTTTTGGTCCTCTTTTCAAGCACTAAAGAAGAGACACTTGATAGTCTGATAAGATTTCCTTGTTAGTAATCTAGTGTACACTTCTGCACCATTACTTTCCATTTAAGAATCCAAGACACATTAAATATAAACCCAGAAAAAGCTTACCCCCCACCTTTTAAAAAGAGTTTTTATTAAATACATATTTGTTGGAGGCAGATGATTAAATAGTCATGCTTTTAAAATTTAAAGGACAATGGAAATTCATGCACATCATGGGAATATGAACACTTTCACTGTTCTCCTGTCCTTGAATTGTACTGCAGTTTTTTGTTTGCGCTTCTGTGTTTGCTCTAGACCCCAACTACTGTGAGCATGGGGCCTTTCAATTCAAATGCGTTCAGTGCTGGGTATAATAGAGGCCAGTTAAACAACCGACATATTAATGAAATGTACATTGAGTGGATTACTGTGTGCATGTGAGTGTTCATTTCCTGGATAAAAAGATATCGGGTTTTAATATTTTCAATTTTGTAGGTTTTGTTGTTAAATCAAGGTATATTTGAGGGTTAACTAGCTTGGTCTTACTATATAGTTTTCCCCTTTAGATTTTGAAAACAGCAAAGTTATTGCTATGATCTATTCATTTTTAAGGATTTAACAGTGGAGGCCATATTAATCTAGATCTCACCATCCACTTTTGTCTATATTTTCTTTGATAATACGACAACAATCTAAATTACGTGGTGTTGAGGACTTTTGCAAGCCAGTTAAACTCCAGACAGGTAACTTAAAGTTTCTTTCTTTCTTTGCTTTGTTTGGCTTGGAAACGTTTTTTTTATTTGATAAATAAAGTAATTTTAAAATAAAAAAAGTTTCTTTCTTAACTGTCTTTTATGAAATAAATTCGATAGTCTCTCTTGTTTTTTATAAGTTCTAGTACCTCTAATGCTGTAATTAAGGAATTATTTTATCTAGCCAATATCTTCTCTTCCTTGGCAAATTTTGGGATCATATTATCGCATAAACCAAACAATTTTCTGCTTTATTAGTGGCACTTTTTAAAAGTATGGTATGTTATCTCCAAAATATAATATTTTTGGATACTGGATTAACTCGAAAGATTGTTTTGGAGGCATTTATAAAGTTAGTTTCATGTTTTTGGTTCATATTTTGTCATCCTTGTGGAATTTTTAGAGGAGAACTGTATGATTATAAATTAATAATCTGCATTCTGGTTTGGGGGACCAAAAAATCACATTGTTTTGTTCATGGATAGGAAGGTTAAGTGTCATTATGTCAATTCTATCCAAACTCATCTACAGATTCAATGCAATCCCAATCAAAATTCCAACAACCTATTTTGCAGACTTGGAAAAGCTAGTTATCAAATTTATTTGGAAAAGGAAGATGCCTTGAATTGCTAAAAACATTCTAAAAAAGAAAAACAAACAAGGAGGACTTACACTCCCTGACTTTGAAGCTTATTCTAAAGCCACAGTTGTCAAAACAGCATGGTACTGGCAAAAAGATAGACATATTGATCAATGGAATTGAATTGAGAATTCGGAGATAGACCCCCAGATCTACAGCTGACTGATCTTTGATAAGGCCCCCAAAGTCAGTGAACTGGGACATAACACTCTTTTCAACAAATGGGGCTGGGAGAGTTTTCATCCAAAAGAATGAAAGAGGACCCCTACCTCACACCCTGCACAAAAATTAACTCAAAATGGGTTAAAGACCTCAACATAAGAGACAGTACCATGAAACTCCTAGAAGATAATGCGGGGAAACATCTTCAAGACCTTGTATTAGGTGATCACTTCCTGGACCTTACACCTAAAGCACAAGCAACAAAAGAAAAAATAGATAAATGGGAACTCCTCAAGCTTAGAAGTTTCTGTACCTCAAAGGAATTTCTCAAAAAGGTGAAGAGGCAGCCAACTCAATGGCAAAAATTTTTGGAAACCATGTATCTGACAAAAGACTGATCTCTTGCATATATAAAGAAATCCTACAACTCAATGACAATAGTACAGACGGCCCAATAAAATGGGCAAAAGATATGAAAAGACAGTTCTTTGAAGAGGAAATACAAATGGCCAAGAAACACATGAAAAAATGTTCAGCTTCACTAGCTATTAGAGAGATGCAGATTAAGACCACAATGAGATACCATCTCACACCAATTAGATTGGCTGCCATTTAAACAAACAGTAACTACAAATGATGGAGAGGATGTGGAGAAATTGGAACTCATTCATTGTTGGTGGGACTGTATAATGGTTCACCTACTCTATAAGACAGTCTGGTGGTTCCTTAGAAAACTGAATATAGAGTTACCCTTTAATCCAGCAATTGCACTTCTTGGTATATACCCGGAAGATCTGAAAACAGTGACACAAGCAGATATTTGCGTGCCCATGTTCCTAGCAGCAATATTCACAATTGCCAAGAGATGGAAACAACCCAAATGTCCTTCAACAAATGAGTGGATAAATAAAATATGGTATATACACAGGATGGAATACTACGTGGCTATAAGAAGGAATGATGTCGTGAAACATATGACAACATGGATGAACCTTGAAGATATAATGCTGAGCGAGATAAGTCAGGCACAAAAAGAGAAATACTATATGTTACCACTAATGTGAACACTGAAAAATATAAAATAAATGTTTTATAATGTAGAATGTAGGGGACCTAGCTATAGATTGCAATTAGTGAATGGGGAATGATAATTTAATAAGAACAGATAAGTTATCATAGGTAAATTTAATGTTCTGGGAATGCTCAGGAATGTCTATGGTTTGTTAATTTCTGGTGGGTATGGTAGGAACAAGTTCACAGAAATGTAGTTATCTTAGGTTATCTGTTTTTCTTATTCCTTTCCTGGGTTATAGTCTGCATATTTTCTTGGGATTGAGTAGGAACACATTGGAAGTAATGTACCTATTTTAGGTTATCTGTTTTTTATAATTCCTTTGTTTTGGTTTTCTTTGAAATGTTTTTTTAGTCTTTTTAAAAATTTTTTTGATAAAATTAACTAAAATTAAAAAAAAAAATGGAAAAAAAATATGCAGAGCCTCTCTGAAGAGCTGGGGGAAAATGCAGAGGTGTTGGGCTTCCTCACCTGGATGGTTGCTGATGTTCTCACAAACATTGAAGACTGGTGGGTTCATGTGCTGAACTCTCTGTCATGGGACTTGCCCTTAAGAAGCCTGTTACTGCAAAGGAGAGGCTAGGCCTATTTATAATTATGCCTAAGAGCCTCCTCCCGAATGCCTCTTTGTTGCTCAGATGTGGCCCTCTCTCTCTAGCTAAGCCAACTTGGCAGGTGAAATCACTGCCCTCCCCACTATGTGGGATCAGACATCCAGGGGAGTGAATCTCCCTGGCAAGGTGGACTATGACTCCTGGGGAGGAATGTAGACCCGGCATCGTGGGACGGAGAACATCTTCTTGACCAAAAGGGGGATGTGAAAGGAAATGAAATAAGCTTCAGTGGCAGAGAGATTCCAAAACGAGCTGAGAGATCACTCTGGTGGGCACTCTTACGCACACTTTAGACAACCCTTTTTAGGTTCTAATGAATTGGAATGGCTACCAGTAAATACCTGAAACTATCAAACTACAACCCAGTAGCCTTGAATCTTAAAGATGATTGTATAACAATGTAGCTTACAAGGGGTGACAATGGGATTGTGAAAGCCATATGGATCACACTCCCCTTTATCCAGTGTATGGATGGATGAGTAGAAAAATGGGGGCAAAAAACTAAAGGAAAAATAGGGTGGGAGGGGAGAACGTTTTGGGTGTTCTTTTTTTACTCATTTTTTTTCATTCTTATTTTCACTTTTTCTGGTATAAGGAAAATGTTAAAAAAAATAGACGGTGATGAATGAACAAGTATATGATGGTAATGTGATCAATTGATTGTATATTTTGGATGATTGTATGGTGTGTGAATAAATCTTAATAAAAAAACACATTGAGAATATGTAAATAGTTTCTTTTAAGCATTTCAATATATACATACAGACACATACATGTATAAATTACACATATATACATATATATAGTATCAAAAACCAAGAAAATCCTTTTCATTCCCTTAATAAGCCTTCACTTACAAATTGTCAATGGAAGATTCCTGTACCCAGCTAGCTATGACCTTCATTGGCAAACCAGTCATGAAATCCCTGGATAAATTTAAGAAGGAGCCAAGCAAAATATACTACCTCTACTTTTCTTTTTCTGAAGAAAAAAATCCCATTTCACAACTCAAGCGCCTCGGTTCTGGCCACACACACACACTGTGTGCAAACACCACACGAGCATGAGAATGCTACAAAGTCAGTCCCTTCCACGTACTCGGGGAAATGTACCATCTCAGTATCAAGTGCATAAGCACAAATCTAGAGACTTTCGTGCTCCATCTTGACAACCAGAAAGGAAATCATCAAGCCTTATTGTAATTGAAGAGAAAGTTAACATTTTCAACCATGAATCAAAGTAAATGACAGGAATAGAAGCAGCTTTTGAATTTTATAGTGTATTATTCATATACAAATTTCAGGAAATGATAACTTAAAATTAAACGGAACAATTTCTTGCAGCTAATGATGTACGTTTCCCAGAAGAAATTTATACATATATCAACACGGACAGTTTTGCCCTTTCACGAGTCGTTTTTACTTTGTGAAGTTGTTCTGACGGCATGAATACTAGTTCGAGCTTAGCTTTGTGAAGGCAATGCGTATTCATGACACAGTCCCTTGTCAGGCCCTCATTCTGGGATTTCTGTTACCAGGATTTGAAGTCTATCACAATTCACACAATGCTGAAGCTTCATATATTATTTTCATTACCTCAAAACATATGCTAAATGTTTCTCTCTATAAGCCTTGGAATGAAGCTGTAATTCAAAGTAAAAAGTCTAGCCTTTGACTCCTCAAGAATGACCATGCTATATACATAAAATGGATGCATGTAGAACCAAGGAGGGGGAAAAGATAATGATAATAATAATAATAATAATGATAGCCATTTATTGAGCTCTTACTGTGGGCTGGTCATTTTACATCTCACTTTACAAACGAGATGTTAAACAATTTGTTCAAACTTGCACAAGACCTATGGCTCTAATATAGGGTGTTCTAGGTGCTCTAGATGCATCACATTACCTCCCTGGCTTTCTATTTGTAGATGAGGAAGCTTGGGCTTTGTGCATTTATATAAATTATCCACTGTCACAGAACAAGAAAGTGTAGGATCTGGACTTCCACAGGTGTCTCTGCCCAAGGTGTGTGTGCTGTTTCCACTACAAAGAGCTTGTTTTCCAGCCTCCAAAATAAGGAGGTACATTGCTTATCATAAAACAACTTCCAAGTAAAAGGGGGGAATTAATCAGACCCATGTAACTGCATCATTGGCCCTTTGCATTACCTCAACACTGTGTCATTGCATACACCTGATTTATCATGAATATTTGCTCAGTCTGTCTTCTAAATCAGATTCTCTTAAAGCCAGGTTTGTATCTTACAGCTAATTGTATAGTAGGTGTGAAACAGGTGGTAGATAGAGCAGAGTTTGGTTTTTACATAGTCAAAGTATCCCACTAAAGTAAATGGCTATTGTTAAAAATCATGATCAGATTCTATACTCTTAAATTATTAAATTCTATGTAGTATCAATATAGTACAGCAATAAGCAAATATACTGATTGACTAAATGCATGAATAATCCAACTCCTCAAATAATACTCAAGGCTGTTGCTATGGTTTAAGCCTTTCAACATTTGTTTATTTGTTTGTTGTTTGTTTGTTTTCAAAGACATAAGTTGGAGGGCTTATTATGTTGAGATACACATGGTAAACTAAATCATGTACCCCAATTTAGACATAATCTGAATCCATGCCCCTGTGGGTGGGGACCCATTGTAAACAGAACCTTTTGAAGATTTTATTTTTAGTTAAGTTGTGGTGAACTGATCCAGGGTGAGTTTTAACCTGGATTACTGGAGGCCTTAGAAGGAGAAAGCCACAGGGAGAAGTAGGAAGTCAGTGGAACCTGGAAGAGAGAGGAGAAGTCATCACCATGTGATGGGAAAGCCAAGGAACCCTAAGGACTGCCAGCAGCCAGCACCAGAATGCCACAGTCTTCAAGGAGAAAGCAAGCCTTGCCCATATCTAGATTTTGGTCTTCTCCTAATCTCAAAGCCTTGAGTCAATAAATTCCTGTTTCTTAAGCCAACCCATTATGTAGTATTTGTGACAGCAGCACAGAAAAACTAAGACAACACCCAAAAATATAATTCTGATGAAAATGTAACATTGAAGACCTAAGCAGATGTTCAGAGATGGATGCTAGTAGGGTTAACAGAAGGGTGTGAAATTCATTTTGGGTTAAGTACAACTCTGTTCTGTAATTAAAGTCATGGCTTGGCATCATCTTTAACAATTTGTAATGAAGGAACTACAGTTTACAAATGAGAAAAAGCCATGCATTCCTGATTATGGGATATCCCATAATCAGGCATATGGAGAATCCACAAGAGCCAGTGTGAAGAGCCTGGGAGGTCAGGTAAGGGGTCACGGATGGATCTTTGAGGTGTGGGGACTGCAGTTTAGTCAGAGTGGGAGTCAGGTTCTCGAAGATCCACCATATGCCTCCTGCTCCTCTCTCTACCCAGGCATACAGGGTATCCCTGGAGTAGTGCACTGTGCCAAAACGGAGGCCCAGGGCTCTCCTTCCACCTAGGGTATTGATGCTCTATGGTCAGCTTGCCTTCCCTTTGCCTCATTTTCTTCTTGTGAAACAAAGGGTTTATGAGCTAATCTCTAGAATCTCTTCTAGCTCTAGATTTAAAACCCTCCAGATCCAATGTTCTCCATTAGCACATTTTGCAGGACTCATCAAGGCCTCCAGATGAAGAGGTCTTGTGCCTAGAACTGAAGTTAGCTACAACCTAGCTATGGTTTCAACCCAGCCATGAAGTACTTGAGGAATTAAGAAACTGCAGACTCCATATTTATTCTGATTGTGGAATGGTCAATTCATTGGTACTTTTCTTCGGCAAATAGTTATGATTTAACTAAATCTCAGTTTATTTTGGGCAAAGAATTTACATAAGGAAGTAATATTATTTGTAGTAAAATGGAAAACTTTGCTGGTCTTTGTCTCCTGTAGGGAACAAGTTTTTGGAATTTCCTGGGATAGGAGTGTCTTTGGTTCATCATAGTGGGCCCAGGACCACACCTGTAGATACAGGGTGGGTCCAGCCACACCTGCAGCCTTAGGGTGGAGGGTGCTCACATCAGAAAGACCAACTAGGTAATTAGGGGGATAGGGTTGTGAGCCACATCATATCAGCCCATAACAGCTCCAGATTGAGCTCAAACACGTGGAAAATGATTATATCAGTTAAGCATATATAACAAGACCCCATATGAACTTGGGGAACTCAAAACCTTGGTGAGCTTCCATGATTGATAATGACATGGCTATGCAGAAGGTGACACATTCTGACTCCATGGGGAGAGGACATGGACATTTTGCATTTGAGACCTTCCCAGATTTTACCATATGCATATCTTCTTTGGGTTCTTATTTGTTTTTCTCACTATAATAAAGCTATAATCATAAATAAAGTGCTTTCAGTACATTCTAGGAGTCAATCTAGCAAATTATCAAAATTGAGGGGATGGTGGGAACCCCTAATTTTGTAGCCAGTTGGTCAGAAGTGAGGGTGACCTGGGCCCCCAAACTTGCAACTGGTGCCTGAAGGACAATATTATGGAAGATTGCCCTGAACCTGTGGGCCTGAACCTCTGGCCTAACTCTGGATAGCTGTAATCGGAATTGAATTGAGATACTGTAGTATTTGCAATTGATATCAGAAGCTGTTGATGGAAGTTGTAGAAATTTTTGCAAAAACATGGATAATATGTTTATTTTGAATAAAATCAATTTTAAACATTCCATGTTACTTTAACTTTTAGACTGATATTTTCTAAATAATAGCCATTTTTAAGGAAATAAATATTGGCCTCCAACTAGTTAGTATTTATTCCTTATTTATTTTTCACCCTTTAATACATGAATCCATTAATATAGGGTTTAGCAGTTCTATTACATACCAAAAATATAGTTTAAAATCATATTTTATAAGACTGTAAGATAACTCATTGGATCAAGTCACTTGTCCAATGAAACAGGTGATTAACTGCATGATCATGAAAGTCTTTATTTTTTTAACTAGGTCACTACACTAACTGTTTTCAATCAGTTTGAGAAATCTTCCTTTTTATTCCCCTGAATAGACTGGGCTAAACATTCCTATTCTGTTAAGCAGTAAAGAATAACAATTTGGTTGAATTTAAGCAGCATATTAACATATTATACAGTCTGTGTAATATATCATTACAATCTGTGTAATATATTAATATGTTGCTTAATTACACAGATTGTATATTTTTATAGAAGAATGAGAAGATCACCATGTGATGAGAATGGAGGTATGCAGGGTGATATATTGCTCTAACAATGACGGAAAGTCATTCAACTGTTTAGCACCAGACATGCTTACCAAGTGTTTTCCTCAAATGCATCACCAAAGCAAATGAGAAAAGTAATGAAAAATGAAGCAGAAACAAAGCAAAAGCTTTGGCAGTGAGCTCTCTTCTTTTAAATTAGAACTTCAAGTAAACTATTATATTTGAATTTTCACAGCTCCTGCAGCTCTAACTGCTTTAGCTTGATGTTTCTGCTAAGAGAATACACCTTTACTTTCTGTGATTACTTTTTTCATTTATCTTGACCCATCTCAAGAAACTGATTTCCATCTAGAATTCTATTTGGAGCTTGACTGCCTGAAAAAAAATGACAAAATTACTTTGTAATTTTCTCCCCTTTTTTCCATTAATCAAGGAATGTTTATTATTTGGGCACAGGATCTATGACACTGAACTTGATAACATATACAAAAATAATACCAAAATAAGTCTATCCTAACAGTTCTAAAAATTAATTTAGATAGAAGAGATAGATGCATTTGACCAAAAAATTGCATTAGCTACACATGATACAGTAATTCTAAACCTGATAGGAAGGAGCCTACTTGCCTCTGGATGGGGACCTGAATAGCTTCTTAAACAGGGGAAAGTTCTACCTCAGTAGAAAACTGGGACAGGGAGGGTTAACAGTAAAAGGTGAATCCATTCCAGGGAGAACCACAAAGAAAACAGACACTTGCCAGAGAGAGCAAATGACCAAGACAAATGGGGGCCCTAGTGGGTTTGGAAGACACAAGCAGGACATACATAGGAGGTAAAAGTAGTATCAGTAATATCAACAACAACTAGGGTAATAAGAAATGCTTATTTAGGACTTACCGTTTATATACATTTAATTATCTGAACCCTGTTTTACAGAGGAACAAAGTTTTGAACTTTTAATAACTTGCCCAAAATAAGGCAGATTGTTGAATGTTCTGCAAAGGATGACTAGAGAAAAATTATAAGGGATGAAATGGTTAAGAGCCTACATAAATGGTTTTTTGGAAGTCTTCTATATGGACTTAAGTGGAGCTACCCTCCAGTATGAAGGTCACCAAGGAGAATGACAGCATTCTAACAATGACTAGAGTTTAAAAGAGTGAGTTCCAGGAGTACAAAATAAGTGCATTTAGGAAATAGGAGAGTGTTTATCAAATGACTGGCTCTATAGAATAAAAGGGAATTAATAGCCACAAACTAATTCTCAGGTTCACATGGGCTTATAAGATGTTGTGACCAGAAAGGGCTTCCCAGATCATCTAATTCACACTTTCATAGCCAGGGAATTTAAGGCCTAGGGAGAAAATGATATTTGTCCAAAATCTAAGGAAGTGCAGCAGAGCAGGAAACCACTTTGGAATGAGCACATCTGGATTGGAAACCTGCATCTGCTGTTTACCACCTGGTCAAGTTGGCAGCACTTGGGCAAGTTATTTTAGTTACCTCCTTTGTAAAACAGGCAGCACACCAATCTAACAAGGTAGAGTAGTTGTAAAATGTAAAGACATGCTGAACCCGTGTAGACACATACCCACTGTCAGTAAGCATTAGCTCTGGAGGCTATCACCATTACAGCAAGCATGGAAAACCAAACTCCTGGCTCCAAGATGATGCCTCTTCCAGTAGCAAGCTACTCTGGCATGAAGACCAAATGCCACTTTGAATTTCAGAAGACCTTTGAACCAGACCAGTTTCACTGTAGAGCCAGTTTCTATGTACTATCTTTCCCGAAGAACTTATTCAAGTCCAGTTACTTATGTTAAGTGGAAAAACAAAAAAATCGCCTGAGACTAGCCTTACATGAAAAAAGTAATCTCTAAGAAGTCCCTTTTTCCAAAGTCACGGCATCCAGTTATTTCCAGGGTTCTCCTTTATACTCAATTCGCGACAGCCAATTTGCCATTATTTCCTTTACATTTCAATGAACGAGTGCTGAGGGATTCCAAGTCCCAGGGTTATTCAGCTTTAGTCGTTGAACCCATGCCACAACTGTCAGCCTGAGTTTCATCTGTCACTGAGCTGATTCATGAAGTTGCAAGGCGATCTTTTTGTCTTTTTAGGATAATAGAGTACCTTCTTAGAAGCAGTAAGAAGAAATCAGGCAATGACTTGATTCTGGTTCCTGGTAGGGATAAAACAGTAGAAAGGAGCACAAAATTCAGAAGCCCTGAGTATATTTTGTAAATTTCAAAGAGATGGAAAGGTATGTCTGAATTTAAATGATTGAAAATATTAAGGGCTAGAAAATACTGTGTCCATAAATTGGTTGTGGCATTTAATGCAGCTTCAGAGTTTTGACTTACATAAATGCATTTTTAAACAGCCTCTTAAGTTCTTATTTATGTTTTCAGAGATTTCTTTAAAAGACGTTTATTTCATATCTGTGCTCTGTTGGCATTTCCTAACTAAATATGGAAAAAGTTATACTCACATCCAAGAACCTATAAAGGCCTAAACTTCTAAGTCTAGATTGCTGGAGGATTTGTCCTTCCTGTGCCTTGTCTTTATATTTCACCAAACTTTGGACTTCTGGACTCTTGGGTTTCTAATCCTCGTACTCATGTGGAAAGGAACATAGATTCTCTGCATTAGAAGGATTGTAAAAGGTGAAAACATCTTACTTGTGATTCTTCTCTATGATCTACCTTTCAGATTGTCCTGTAGCCTTTGTCAAAATGCCTGTGGTAATGGGCCCTGATGCTTCCAGAGGTTTCATTGCTTTGGATCATGCCGACCTAGAAATTTAATTATTTCATTAAGCCAAAATCTGTCTCCATATAGCTGTTGATCTTTGTAGGAAGAATCCATAGCACATTTTAAAATTATAACTATGTTTCAAATGTACAAAAGAAGTATTTTTTTTTCATTGTAGAAACTTTGGAGAATTACAAAAAAGAAAATGAAAATCACCTGTATTTCTACCCTGCAGTCACCGTTAGCATCTGGCATCTTTTCTTATGTTTGCTCATGAGCACACTCAAGGGCAAAACTGGAATGGAACTCCGGCTTTATACACTGCTTTCAGAACTACATCTTGTGTTGTGAACATTTTCCCACATCAAGTAATTTTCAAAAGTATGGTTTGTAAAGGCTTCAAAATAGTCCCAAATTTTGGGGTGCCATACTTTGTTGGTTACATATATAAAACATGAAATTTCTTTCAAATATTTGAAGAGAGTATATATGGATTGCCTGAGTCTTCTTAAAGTTGTATGTGCTCCATTTTTTCCCCCAATTGTTTCTCTTCCAATGTGGTCCCTCTGCCTTTCACCCTTGCCAAAGAGAGAGACCAGAGGGCTGACAGGCAGAGAGAAAGAGAGAGAGAGAGAGAGAGAGAGAGAGAGAGAGAGAGAGAGAGAGAGAGAGAGAGAGAAAGTGAGCTCAGAAGACAATCACAATAGAGGAGAGACAGGGTTCAACTGCCCTGAAGTACAGGGCAGGAGAGTTTTTAAGGACTGGGATGAGCTAATGGAAGAGGGCTGGGAGGGTGGGATGGGGAAGGGAGGTCAAGCAGCAGAGTGTGGCCATTACCTGATGTTACCTCCTGAGTTTACTGCTGCGGCAGGTGGAGCAGGCTCTGTCTGGATTCTGTAGGGGCCAAGGTGAGGGAGATCAGGTACCTGGAGACAAGGAAAAGCCTGTCTACAGTTCAGTCAAGCTGAAGAGAAGTTCAGGCTGCCTATGACAGCAACACAATGGGCGAGGGATTTCTTAACCTTCAGCGGATTCAGGATCACAGGATTCAGGTAAAATTCTACACTGTCATTCTCCTGAATGTAATCCTGTTTGTTGGTACTTCTCTTTAAGTTTGCCATCCATAGCAGAAAGCAATATTTTGGCTGATATCTGGGCATTTCAGAGAAAATGTAGTTTCCTATAATTGATGAATATTCTTCTATTATCTAATAATAAAATCTAATATGCCATTAACTTTTTCATTGACTGATACTGGATAATACTAGTTTTATAGTTAATCAAAACTCCTTTTTAGTTTACATCACCTTGCAGAGCATCTGGCAAATGGGCCCTTGAGAGACACTAATTAACAATAACAATAAAATACCAAAGTTATTCCTCTTGATTGGAATTTGTATTCCTTTATTCCTTTTATATTTAAAGTTTGTGGATTTTTCCAAGGATCATTGAGAGCATAACTCTGATGGGTAGCATATGATCTTTCCCTCAAAGCTTCAGGTTATTTGTAAAGTTGACATTTCCTTCTCTACTGTTTTCCATCTCCTTAACAAAATATTAAGCAGTGCAGAACTGAAGTTTTAGGATTCTAGCACTCTTGTAGAAACCTTTTAGTTTTTTTATGTATAAATATTAAGTATAAATAAAATTTATTAAAAATTTATAAAATGTTCTCTGTCCCATTTTAACATACCCAATTGGTTTTTTGACCCAACTGGCTAACAGAGAAGGTCAGATTTCACAGGCAGTCATTGATTCAACAAATCTTTACTGAAAGCCCATCAGGTATTAGGCGCTGTTTTAGGCAGTTTTAGACTGAGGATGCGGAACAGAGGCCTCTTGTCTCTTAGAGCTTCCTTTAGTACAGAGACCCAGGTATTAAGCAAAGAAAGAAGAGGATGATCACAGGTAACAATAAGTGCTATGAATAAAATAAATCAACACTCTCCTATAAAACCACAGTTCAATTACCAAAATCAGGAAATAAGCACTGATACATTATTACCATCTAATTCACATATCCCATTCAAATTTCTTCTGTTGTCCCAATAATGTCCTTTATAGGTCCGGGATCCATTCCAGGATCATGTTACATTAGTCTCCGTCAGTCTGGAACAACTCTTCAGTCTTTCCCTCTCTTCCATGACTTCAACATTTTTGAAAAATGTCCCCAGTTCGAATTTGTCTACTTTTCCTTGTAATTCATTATTTTGGGCAGGACTGCCACAGAATGATGCTGTCCTCTCTCAGGACATTATAACAAGAGGCATAAAATGTTGATTTGTCCCAGTAGCAGTGGTGTCAATTCTTTTTACTTGGCTGAGGTGATATTTGCTGGATTTCCCCACGGGGTGCATCAGTCACTAAGATGTATATCCAGATTATAATACACAGAAGTTTCTTCTACTTATGTAAAAAGAATGGTTTATTCCTTTGTAGTAGTTCAGGCAAATTTGAGAAATATCTGATAACTGGAAATGCAGTACAGCTCATAATAAGCACTTAAAAAATACTTGTTGAGAATGTTCTTTGTTTTCCAGTAAACATTTCCAGTATGTTAAGAACTGGTAAGAACTGATAAGAACATCTTCAACAGTCAAAGGTCCACTGCTATGCCTTAAGGAGATACTGTAATTCAGGATAGAAGACACTTGTATACTGGACCCATGCACCAGCCTCCTCTTCAGTTTCCCTTTTTTTTTTTTTTCCTTCTGTCATTGCAAACAGATTAAATGATTCAAATCTTGCAAATACACGTTGCAGACTATCATCCAGGTGGTTTTGCTTCGGCACCTGCCGCAGGAGCTTGCACCCGGCGGCTGCCAAGGGCGCAGAGACCGCGGGCTCCCGAGCGGCGCTGCTGCTTGCTGGGCCTCCGCCTGAGGCTCGCTCAGCCTGGCCGCCCGGACATCCGCAGCACCGGACTCCAGCCCCCTGGAGCCGCCTAGACCTGTGGCTGCTACCGCCACAGCTCTCCCCTGCCAGGACCTGCCCACTTCTTCTCTGTTAGGACCTGTGCGCTTGGCCTCTGCCTCCCCCATCCCGCGCTCCCCCCACTGCGCCAGCGCGTGCGCCCTTCCGGAGTCCTCCTTGTAGTTTGAAGTCAATCCATTCACCGCAGTTTTGACGAGTTCTAAATCTACCCAGTTGTCGCATCATCCAGCTCATATGTCTCCAGCTGGTCCATGTGAAATGATTTACACAAAGCCATTCTATAGTGTTTGCTGCATTTGTGAGATCTCAGACTCTGTTAAAGGATGGTTTAGTTTGCAAGAACCAATTTGTTCTTGGTGAAACCATGCTAACTCTTGGTAATCGTGTTTTAAAATATCATGTGCTCAATGACCTTCTTCAAATAATCTATTTTAGTTTCTCTTCAAAGATTCTAATCAAGTTCATTTCAAATAAGCCACTTTAAGCCTCTTAGATCTTAGTTTTTAAGAGTAAATTTGGGGGTAGAGATAGATGATTTTTAAGGTCTCTTTTGATTCCTTTATTTCTTTTATTGCAAGTGGTGTTTGGTATCGCAGGTGCTAAATGAATGAAAGTATGTGTTATGCAAATCATTATGCAGAAATAAAATCGATGAATTGCACTATGATTTGGAAAACACTAGTGAACTTACACACTTTACTCTAAAAACAGATAGATGGATTTCTTTAGACCTGTTTATTGGTTCATCAAAATGACTGCTTGAAATAGAAAAGACACATGAATTTCTATATGACAATTAATAAAATAAAAACCCTATTTTGGTAATCAAGATAAAAGTAAGAGAAAAACTTTTGTATGTGTTTTTTTCCACTTTGTTTGATGAAAGCAATTCATTTTGTATTTAGAAGAGAGCAAGTTTCATTAGATTTTGGCTTGAGCAGCATTTTTTCTCACATATAAGAATATAACTTGTGATCAACATAGTCTATTAAGAGGATCTTTCATCAGAAAACTCTTCAATTTTGAAAAGACAACTCTTACCATACTTTCCTAAGAACAATCTCATAGGACTTCTGTGTGCTAAGAAAAACTACTTATGAGTTATATTTTATCATTAAAAAGATAAATTCCTTTTATTTTCTTCAAAAAAGAGCTTATTAACTAGAAATGCCCTGAATTACAATTAACTGTAGAGAGGAACATAAAACCAATATGATTTTACAGATTTGGTAAATGAACTTTTTTTTAAAATTTTATTTTGAAATAAATTCAAACTTACAGGAACAGTTGAAAAAACAATACAAACCCCATACACAGAACTCCAGCATACCCTGACCTCCCTCCCCTCAGACCCCGATCCACCAACTTTAACATCCTGTCACACCACCATTTCTTTCTTTCCCTCCCTCCCTCCTGCCCTATCTATCATACGTCATCTATTGCTCTGTCTTCTGAACATATGAGAGCAAGCCGCAAGCATCCTTGAACAAACAATATAATTCACATACACATTTCCCATGAACAAGAACATTCTTTTATGTAATCCCATTAAGCACAGCTAAAAAGTTCAAGAAATTCAACATTGATACAAAGCTTACATTCTATATTTTCTTTTTTTTTTTTTTTTCCTTATGTCCCAACTGTGTCCCTTTGAGCCTCCTCTCCTCCATCCTCAGATCCCATGCAGGATCATCCTTGGCATTTAATTGTCATTATCTATTTAGACTGTCTTTTTTTTTTTTTTTTCATTTGTGGAAACATGTATACAGCCTAGATCTTCCCATTCCAACCCCTCCCTAGCATTCCATTGTTGGGATTAATCACATTTAGAATGTTGCAATGCCATCACCTTCCCACCATCCATTTCTAGAAATTTCCCTTCACCCGAAACAGAAACCCTACATTCATTTCTTAACTTCCCATTGCCCCTTCCCCCACTTCTCATAACCCATACTCTACTTTTCATCTCTAAGGTCATATTCTCTAATACTTTCTTTGTGTTTACTGTGGGGCTTAAATTTAACATCTTAAATCTATAACAATCTTGTTTTTCTTTGATACCAACTTAACTTCAATAGGACACAAACTATGTTCCTATACTCCTTCATTACCCCACCTTTGTGTAGTTCTTGTCAAAAATTACATATTTTACATTGAGTCCAAAACCACCGATTTATCATTACAGTTTATGTATTTTAGATCCTGAAGGAAGTAAATAGTGGGGTTACAAATCAAAAATACAGTAGTATTAGTATTTATATTTACCATGTGATCTTTACTGGAAATCTTTATTTCTTCATGTGGTTTCAGTCAATTGTTTAGTGTCCCTTCCTTTCTGCCTACTCAATTCCCTTTAGCATTTCTTATAGGGCTGATCTACTGGTGATGAAGTCCCTTAGCTTTTGATTATCCAGGAATGTTTTTATCTCCCCCTCATTTTTACCCTCCAGGTGTTTGTGAATTTTCTGTCTCTGATGGTTATTGACTTCTATTTGTATTCTATTGTGGTCAGAGAATGCACTTTGAATAAATTCAATTTTTTTTAAAAAAATTATTGAGTCTTGTTTTGTGCCCCAGCTTATGGTCTATTCTGGAGAAAGAACCGTGATCACTATAGAAGAATGTGTGTCCTGGTGATTTGGGATGTAAGGTTCTATATATGTCTGTTAAATTTCTCTATATCTCTCTCTCCTTTCTTTGTTTCTCTGTCAGTTGGGTTCACTTTAGTATATCAAGTAGGGCAAGTCTTTTATTAGCAAAATCTCTCAGCATTTGTTTGTGAAACATTTAAGCTCTCCCTCAAATTTGAAGGAGGGTTTTTCTGGATAAAGTACTCTTGGTAGGAAATTTTTCTTTCTCAGAGTTTTAAATATGTCATGCCACTGCCTTCTTGCCTCCATGGTGGCCACTGTATAGTCACTACTTAGCCTTATGTTGTTTCCTTTGTATGTGGTGAATTGCTTTCTCTTGCTGCTTTCAGAACTTGCTCCTTCTCTTCAGTATTTGACAGTCTGATCAGTATATGTCTCGGAGTGGGTTTATTTAGATTTATTCTATTTGGAGTTCACTGGGCATTTATGCTTTGTGTATTTATATTGTGTAGAAGGTTTGGGAAGTTTTCTCCAACAATTTCTTTGAATACTCTTTCTAGACCTTTACCTTTCTCTTCCCCTTCTGGGGCACCAATGAGTCTTAAATTTGGATGTTTTATTTCATCTATCGTATCTCTGAGATCCGTTTCATTTTTTTCGATTTTTTTCCCCATTCTTTCTTTTGTTCTTTCATTTTCCATTCCGTGGTCCTCAAGGACGCTGAGTCGTTTTTCAGCTTCCTTTAATCTTGTACTGTGAGTATCTAGAATCTTTTTAATTTGGCCAGCAGTTTCTTTTATTTCCATAGGATCATCTATTTTTTTATTTGCTCTTGCAATTTCTTCTTCATGCTCTTCTAGGGTCTTCTTTTTTTGTCCTTTATATCCTGTGCCATGCTCTTATTGCTTGTCTTTAGTTCTTTGATTAATTGCACCAAGTACTGTGTCTCTTCTGATCTTTTGATTTGGGTGTTTGGGTTTGTGTTATCCATATCGTCTGGTTTTATCATATGCTTTAAGATTTTCTCTTGTTTTTGGCCTCTTGGCATTTGCTTTACTTGATAGGGTTCTTTCAGGATATAAAAAACACCAATCTCTAATTTGTCAGGTCTACAGCTTGGTGGTGTACACCTTCTCTAACACCAGCAGATCATGTCCACGAGTCACCTATTCCCCTCAAATCAGTTCTTCCCAACTTTGTCTTTGTGGTGTGTGGGGATCTGATTCTTGTGGGGTTCAATTGGTGCACTAAGTTTGGTTGTGTTGTTGGTGCTGTCCGCCCTGAATATGGGGCATGTGTCTGGGTGGTTAGGCAGGCAGGGCAGCTTTAATAATCAAACCTCCAAGGTGTTCCCAGAGATTATAAGGCTGTTGCAAGAGTCTAAGCCTTCATTTCAATCTTGCCACAGATTGTCTCTGCCACTGACCCACAAGTCCTTGGTATTAGCATAGGGTCCCTGGGATTTCCAAGTGTGTCCCCCTTCTCAGCCGTGCTCTTCCAGGACCTCTGCTGAGGGAAGGCTGTGCCACGTCACAAGTGTGCGCCAGCCCACCAGGGAAGCCCTGGGCCACCAGGCCGTGCAGGGGCAGTCCCTGCCTGCTGTAAAGATGGTTGAATAGGGCATGTTAATTTCCCCCTTTTTGCACAGCTCTGTCTTCCCAGCTCTGGAACAGTTAGCTGTGGGTGCACTAAAGGCCACTATCCATGGCCGATATTGTGGCATGTGTGTGACACTGTGGAAAACACTCTCCTCACACTGGGACCCTTGGTGCAGCTCTGGTCTATGGCTCTGGCCACGGGCAGGAGCGTCCCCAGCCCACTGCGGAGTTGGCTGCAAGGTGCGTGGTTTCTTTCTGTCTTTGGCTCCCCTCTGTCCCCTTGGCCCTGAGACAATCAGCAGTGGGTATGGGAAGGGCTATCCCCCACACCAGACACCGAGGCATTGGCACAGCCCACTCCTGCCACGCTTCACTGTGCAGTTCTCATCGCCATATCTGCAGTCGCTCCTGGGTTTTTTTTTTTAAAGAACTAGGCTGTCTCCAAACGCCAACCCATGGTTTCCCCACACCACAGCGTGGCCACCAGACTTTCAGCTGGCTCACTCACTCATTTCAGAACACAGACTCCTGGTTTCATGAAATGCATGGCCCCTGTGGATTTAGCAGACCTTATCCAGCTGGTGTATCACTGGAACTGGTGTTCTGGGTCACTTTCTAGCTTTTATCTAGTATTTTTCATGGAGGTGTTTTTTGCCATCTCACCTAGCTGCCATCTTAGGTTCTCTCGATAAATAAACTTTTTATTGCAAGCCAAATGTAACTGAATTGAATAACTCTTTTAAAAAAGGAAGTTTCTAATTAATTTAATAAGAACAATATTATTTTCTCATAAGAAACTATATGTTTAACTTCTACACCTGTATGTGACATAGTGGACCAAGGAATTAAAGCTGGGGAGCAGATTGAAAAACATCTAGAAAACCTGAGGGTTATGAAATCAACGGTAGAATTGGAGTTTAGAAGTGCAAACACCCTGTTCTCTGAAAAGTTTGAAGAATCCATCTATCTAAATTATATTCAGTTGTTGCTTCCAAGTATTGGCAACATCATAACAGAACTTTTCTGATTATTGCTGGTCCACCTTAGTGTGTTGACCCAGTAAAAACCAAAAAACATCCCTCTCTCTCATCCACCTACCATGCACCACATTATAGGAAGTTTCTGACTTTAGAAATATACTCCTGAAGAAGCATCATTTCTTTCCTCTCATGCCTACCGTGAGAAATGGTTTAGTGCAGTTGTTGGAGTAATGAAGTTTGGAATAGGGAAGGTGTGAGGATGATTCCTTTTCTTCACCTTCATTTTGAAAGGTATTTTCAGTGGAACAGAATTCTAGGTTGACACTATTTCTTTCAGATCTTTAAAGGTGTAGCTCCAGTCTCTTCTGCTTGCCTTGTTTCTGATGAGAAACCTACCATCACCCTTATCTTTGTTTCTCTGAATCTAGTATCTTTTTTCTCTGACTGCTTTTAGATTTTCTCTTTGATACTAACTTTGAGTGATTTGATTATGATTTACCTTGGTATAGTTTTTTTCATGTTTTTCTTGCTTGGGATTTGTTGAGCTTCTTGGATATGTGGGTTTATAGTTTTCATCAAGTTTGGAAAGTTTTTAGCCACTATTTTTTCAAATATTTTTCCTGATTCTCCCTCTGTCCTCATCTTCAGGGACTTCAGTTATATACATATTATTCCTCAGCTCCTAATTAAAAAAAAATTATTTCTGAGTTTCATTTTGGATTAATTTCTTCTGCAATGCCTGACATGCTGTTAATCCCATCCAATGTATTTTCATCACACACATTATAGTTGTAATCTCTAGAAACTTGATTTAAATCTTTTTCATATATTCATGTCTCTATTTAACTTTATGATTTTTGGAATAATGATTTAGTGTCCTTGTCTGGTAATTCTAATACCTGTGTCAGTACTGGGTCAGTTTCAATTGATTGACTTTCCCCTCTTTATGGCTTACATTTCCCCTACTCTCTGCAGACCCAGTAATCTTCATTTGGATGCCAAACATTTTAAATTTTATATTCTTGGGTGCTGGATGTTTTTGTATTCTTATACACCTTCCTGTTGTGGGATGCAGTCATTACTTTGAAACAGATTGTCCCTTTTAGCACCTGTTCCCTTTGGCATCCTTTCAGGTGGCTCTTCTCCTACCCTGGAAAGCTCAGACAGGCCTGGTTATGCTCTGCTGTACACTCCATGGGGCTCCCTACAGATCTCTGGGATTCCCTCTCTTTGCAGCTCTCTCCTCTCTGCTTCTCCTCCTGAGAGCTTGAGGTGGCTCAGTCTCCCTGGATTCTCAGCTCTGTCTGCTCTGCTCAGGGTTCATAAGAATAACCTCCAGAATGACCTCTCAATTCCATTTGAAATCTCTCAGCCTCTGAAACTTTATTTTGTTTTCATTTCTCTTCCCCCTTTTGGTCAGAAAATAAATCCCACAATGCCAGGTCCAGGCTCATCCCAGGGAGTCATGTCCCACATTCCCAGGGAGATTTACACCCCTGGGAGTCATGTCCCACATAGGGGGAGGGCAGTGAGTTTATCTGCCCAGTGGCTTAGAGAGAGAGGCCACATCTGAGCAACAAAACAGGTTCTCTGGGGGTGACTCTTAGGTACAATTATAAGGAGGCTTAGCCTCTCCTTTGCAGTAACAAGTTTCATAAGGGCAAGCCCCAAGATCGAGGGATTGCCTACTACAATGGTAGTCCCAATGCTTGTGAGAATATCAGGAGTTCCCCAGGTGGGGAAGTTTAATGTTTCCACATTTTCCCCCAGGC
Organism: Choloepus didactylus; assembly: GCF_015220235.1. Classification (NCBI taxonomy): domain Eukaryota; kingdom Metazoa; phylum Chordata; class Mammalia; order Pilosa; family Megalonychidae; genus Choloepus; species Choloepus didactylus. Next base: position 8,465,214 of record NC_051320.1, on the reverse strand, counting down.
CCTCAAGGGGGCTTTGAAAATACTTTTTATTCTCTGCCCAAATTACTCTGGAATGTATTGGGATTTCACACTAACCTGTACAAACCAACCATATCTCACCCCCTATTCAAGGTTTGATGTAATTGTGGTGTTTGAATAAACTGACCATACAAGTTAAATTATATAGTGTGCCAGTTTGGATGTATTATGTACCCCTAAATGCCATTATCTCTGATGCAATTTTGTGGGGGCAGATGTATTAGTGTCAATTAGGTTGGAACCTATGATTGAGTGTTTCCGTGGAGATGTGACTCAATCAACTGTAGGTAAGACCTCTGATTGGATAATTTCCATGGAGGTGTTACCCCACCCATTCAGGTTGGGTCTGAATTAAATCACTGGAGCCATATAAAAAGCTGACAAACAGAAGGAACTCAGAGCAACTGAGAGTGACATTTTGAAGAGGAGCTACAGCCAAGAGGGACACTTTGAAGAATGCACAGGAGCTGAGAGAGGAGCTAGAACACAACCTGGGATCAGCAGACAACAGCCACGTGCCTTCCCAGTTAATAGACATTTTCCAGATGCCATTGGCCTTCCTTCAGTGAAGGTATACTTGTTGACACCATAGCTTGGACACTTTTAGGGCCTTATGCCTTTAACTTTGTAACCAAATAAACCTCCTTTGTAAAGGCCAATCCATTTCTGGTATTTTGCATAATGGGTAGCATTAGCAAACTAGAACATATAACATGCTACAGAAAGTACAGGTTTTGCACCAAATAAACATGTATTCCTTCGGTTTCACACAGAAGCTGAGGTTTTAAAACACAGTCACTATCATCCTTTTCCCTTTAGTCAGGTTTACCTTAGTTCTAATCAAGTGCATTTCATTCATATCTCTAACTAAAGTCTGATCTCTTTTTCAACTTTTTTAACATTTGCTGTATGGGGTAATGTTGACATTCATAGCTGCCAAATTCTGGCTCTGAGTCTCAGGTGTTACACAGACACCCAAAGTTACAGGGACTGACCAGCTCAGCATCTCAGAATTTAGAGATAACTGTTAAAACTCATGAATAGTTGTGACTGCTGTAAGAGCTTACAATCTAGGAACATTTACCATAAGCCTTCCTCTGGTAACCTAGGCTCTCAGATCCAATTGTCAGAGTTTGCACATTATAGTTAGTCCATATTAGTGAGGCATTATAATATTTGTCTTTTCAATTCTGGCTTATTTTGCTCAACATACTGTCCTCAAGGTCCATTCACCTAGGTGCATACCTCACAACTTCATTACTTCTTGCTTCTGCTTGGTGTACCATTGTATGTGTACACCACAGTTTACCATTCTATTTATCAGCCAAGGCACCCTTAGGCCACCTCCATCTGTTGTGAATCATGAATATTGCTGCCATAAACACCAATGTGCAATGTCCACTCATGTCCCTGCTCTCAGTTCCTCCAAGCATATACCCGATAATGAGATTGCAAGACCATATGGAAACCCCATAGTTAGGTTCCTGTAGAAGCACCACACTGCCCTCCAGCTGGGCTGTGCCATTCTACTTTCCCACCAGCAGGGAATAGGTGCACCCCTCTCACAACATTTTCTCCAGCACTTATATGCACACACCATACAATCCGCCCTAAGCAAACAATCAGTGATTCTCAGTATAATGACATAATTATGCATTTACCACCACAATCTATATAAGGACATTTCCATCTCTTCCCCAAAGAAAGAGGAAAAGGAGAAAAAAAAAAGAATAATAAAAATACAAAAGATAGAAGAAAAATAAAAAAAAAAGACAATGAAAAAGTCAGGCAACATCACCACCACCAAGAATCCCATATCACTCTCTTATATCCCCCCTTATAGACATTTAGCTTTGGTGTATTGCCTTTGTTACAGTAAATGGAAGCATCTTACAATGTTACTGTTAACTACAGATTAGTTTGCACTGATTGTACTTTTCCCCTAACCAATCCAATTTTTAACACCTTGCGATGTTGACATTCATTTGTTTTCCCTCATTTACAAACATTCTTACATTTGTACATTTAATCACCATCACTGACCACTCTAGGTTTTGCTAAGTTATACAATCCCAGATTTTATCTTCTATCTTCTATCTTTCCTTCTGCTGTCATACCTGCCCTTAGCCCTCCTCTTTCAATCATACTACACTCATCTTCATTCAGATCACTTACAATATTGTGTTACCATCACACACTATTAATGCTATCCATTCCTTTTCTGGATCTATACAATCAATTCTTTTGAACCTTCTGTCCTCCTTCAGCATCAAATGCCCAATCTCCAATCTCTTTCTATTTTCTGATCACCTGCATTCTCAACTCACAAATTTTGCCCATCAATGTTAGTCCATATTAGGGAGACCATACCATATCCATCCATTTGTTTCTGGCTAATTTCACTCAACATAAGGTTTACTGCTTACTGTTTTGTGTTTTGAATTTTATATGTCATATTGTGCCAGTTTGTATATATTATGTTCCTCAGAAAAAGCCATATTCTTCGATACAGTATTGCAGGAGCAGATGTATTATTGTTGATTAGGTTGGAACCTATTGGTTCAGTGTTTCCATGGAGATGTGACTCAATCAACTGTGGGTGAGAACTTTCATTGGATTATTTCTATGGAGGCAAGGCCCCACCCATTCATGGTGGGTCTTTATTGGATCACTGGAGTACTTTAAAAAGAGTCACACAGGCCCAGAGCAGCAGCAGCTTCAGCTAAGAGATTACAAAACACCAGAAGAGCAACACTTTGGAGAAAGCCATTTTGAAACACAACTCAGGAGCAAGCAGATACCAGCTATGTGCCTTCCCAGCTAACAAAGGTTTTCCAGATACCAATGGCCTTTCTCCAGTGAAGGTACCCTATTGTTGATGCCTTACCTTAGACACTTTATGGCCTTAAGACTGTAAATTTGTAACCAAATAACCCCCCTTTATAAAAGCCAATCCATTTCTGGTGTTTTGCAAAAGGGCAGCATTAGCAAATAGGAACACATATCTTATTTTATTTTTATTTTTTCCTCTCTCTTTTTACCCTTACTGGTAGTCTTCATTTCTACACTCTTCTTCAAACCTTTCTCATCTGTCTTTTCCTATCTGTCTGTAGTGCTCCCTTTAGTATTTCTTGTAGAGCAGGTATCTTGTTCACAAACTCTCTCAGTGTTTATTTGTCTGAAAATATTTTAAACTCTCCCTCATTTTTGGCCAACAGTTTTGCTGAATAGAGAATTCTTGACTGGCAGTTTTTCCTCTTTCTGTATCTTAAATATATCATACTATTGCTTTCTTGCCTCCATGGTTTCTACTGAGAAATCCACACAAAAGCTTACCAAGCTTCCTTTATATGTGATGGATCACTTTTCTCTTGCTGCTTTCAGAATTCTCTCTTTGTCTTTGACATTTGATAATCTGATTATTAAGTGTCTTGGGGTTGGTCTGCTTGGATCTATTCTGTTTGGGGTATACTGCACTTCTGGATCTGTAATTTTATGTATTTCATAACATGGGAAATTTTCAATGATTATTTCCTCCATTATTTTTTCTGCCCCCTTTCCCTTCTCTTCTCCCATTGGGACACCTGTGACATGTCTATTTGTGTGCTTCATGTTGTCATTCATTTCCCTGAGACCCTGCTCATATTTTTCCATTCTTTTCCCTGTCTGTTCTTTTTTTGTGTAGGATTTCAGATGTCCTTTCCTCCAGTTCATGAGTCCTTACTTCTGCCTCTTTAAATCTCCTATTGTATGTTTCCATTGTGTTTCAGCTCTTATATTGTGCCTTTCATTCCCGTAAGTTTTGCCAATTGTTTCTTCAAACTTTCAAGTTCTTCCTTATGTTCGCCCAATGTCTTCTTTATATCTTTCATCTCTTTTGCCGTACCTTCTCTCAACTCATTGACTTGATTTTTGAATTGATTTAGGAGATTTGTTTGATTAGTAATTAGTTGTTTCAATTCCTGTATCTCAGTTGAAGTGTTTGTTCCTTTGACTGGGCCATATCTTCATTTCTCCTATTGTGATTTGTAATTTTTTGTTGTCTCAGCATCTGGTTTCCTTGATTACCCTCATCAGATTTTCCCAGAACAGATGGGCCCAGGTCTCAGGAGTAGGCTGTGTTCAGTGTCAGATTTCCCTGAAGGTGAGACCCAGAAGATTGTCAGATTTTCCCATGAGGCCTCTAGACTCTGTGCTTTTCCTATCCTGCCCAGCAAGTGGCACTTGTCAGCCTGCAGCTCCCCACTGTCAAAAACAAGTGTGGTGTATTTAATTCTCAGTGGTGTCCTGTCCCTGCCAGGGACTGAGGGTGTCAGAAACCAAGATTACACTGTTTCTGTTTTTTTTCACCCCCAGGCCCTGGGGTCTGAGTTCTCTGAGGGATGGCTGCCCCTTGAGCTGGGCCCCACCCTTCCCCCTTTTCTTAGGGAAGATAAGTCCTTTAGCAAATTGTCTCCTACACTTGAGTTTTTCTTTTGACTATCTTAACTCCACCTTGCCTGGGTCAATGCTGAGAATTGAAACTGCCTGAGGCTTTCTCTAATGAGCTACTTAGAATGAGAGAGAAAAAAGGAAAAAAGCAAGAAATCCCTTTTCGAAGCCAGTCCCCAGGCCTCCTGATCACCAGGGAAGAACCAGAATTGGTACCCAGTTCTGCATGCCCCTTTTCTTGAGATACAGTCCTTTTACAGTGTTCTGATCTCAGCAGACTCCAAAAGCCTCTGTTTTTATTTATTTACATTCTTTTTTTCCCCATCAGCCCTGCCTCCTTTCTGCCAGGATAAACCTCTGGGTTCCTGTCCTGTTTGCTCTGTGTTTATCTGTGCTCTTAACATGCATTCAGTAGTCCAAATTTGTTAATTAAAACTGCAATTGGAGCTTGGTTGAGCTTCATTCCCTTGTTTGCAGCAGGGACTGCTTCTTTCTCCCACAGTGAAATTTTGCAACTCAATCTGCCGTGCTGATGAGGGAGGGGCATCGGCTCCGCAGTTTGGGGAGCTTTACTACAGTTCTATGCTGTGATCTCAGCTGTTCCACCATTCTAGGCTGGTGTGCAATGTTGTCTAGTCACAGCTAGCTCACCATCAGTTGTTCCAGACTATTTTCTACTTGTTCCTGGCTATTTACTAGTTGCTCTAGGGAACTAACTAAATTGTATCTTGATAGATTTTTTAAATCCTTGCTTAATGACATTGGGAATTTAATCTAACTTTGTGTCTCTGTTTTTTGGTTAACCTGAGGGAAAACAATAAGTTGGTATTTTTATATATTCATCCATTATTATTCATTCATAGATTTATTTATCATATATTTTTTGAATGACTTCAGAGTGCAAGCTGATATATTAGAATCTGAACATAGTATTTATTTTCTTCTTGGAAGAGGCCCCATCTATCCATCCATCCATCCAGACATCCATACATCTATCCATCCATCATTTGTCAGTGAATGTTTGTTGATTACTTATACAAGAACTTTTAAAAATTTGTGGATTTTCTTGTCAGGTAATATTTCTAGAAATATCTGAACCATTTCACAAAAATATGTTTGTCTTTAACTCACATACCACTTAAAGGAAGAATAGTTTTTTGAATAGAAGGTAATATTATTTAAATCATTATTTAAATTGTAACGGAATGGGTAACTATAATGATGTCAGAATTGTAGGATATGGAAAATTTTAACGTGGTATGAGTCATGATTCTGTACCCTAAATTGAAGCATAACATCAGCAGTCACCTAAACTTGTACAAATAAATTATAGATGCCATAGAAAGAAATGGACTGAGCAAAACCCTTTCTGCAAGGTCCTTTTCTTCCTTCAGCCTCTGGTATAACTACCATGATCAATTCATTAGAAATAAGCCTTGGATTATGGTAAAAGCTAAAGGAAGTGGAGGGTAATTTTCACAGTGATACTCAGCAGACTTGTTCATCTTTTAAATGGCCACACAATGGCAAGTTTCCTCAGCTGTGACTACAGAAACAGAATGCCTGAGAACTCCCCTCTCTGGGGCTCATCTATTTTGTAGGCAAATCTGATTTGTACCTGATACTTCTTGCAGGATGATTTCCAGGCTTGGGATGCAAATGGAAGAGGATTTGTGAAATCCTGTTTCTGCCCTTTAAAACAAAAGGTTGCGGCGTACATAAAATGTAACCACATGTTATAGGTTAATTCCGAGCATTTCTCTAAGTACGAATGGATTTTGAAAAAGGAGCCTCCTCCCCTTTGTGTGTTTTAAACAAGAGGAATTAAAATTGGGCTTCCAAACATTTTCACTGTGCATAGCCCTTAGCTATTGTGGTGCCTTTTTGACACTTTGACTTCTCTGTCATGCTTGCTAATTCTATAATGTAATTAGCTCATTGACATTTATTTCATATCCTGAACTGTTTGTGAGAAGTTATATCTGATCTCACTGTGGGGTAAATTATAGTACAAAAATGCTTTACAGAAAACCAGCTATGAAAAGAAGAACCAGAAAAAGAGAAGCGGCCAACCATTTTTTTTTTTTTTTTGTAAATAATAAATAAATACACTCTGTGAAGTTTTAACTGTGTGTAGCCTTGGTGGAGCTAATACAGGACAAACACACACGCACACTCAACAGCTTTATTTTTTGGAAATGTGTGTTTCATTGGAACTCCAAAAAGTAGAATATCTTCATTCATTCAACCAACACATGTAATGTGAGGGCCATGCTTTAACTGTCATGAGATTGCCTGGTACAAGTCAGAGGGCTGTGCTGCATGGGCTTACGGTATTTGGTGGGGGCGAGTTAGTTATGCTGATCAAATCTGCGGGGTGCAGTGAAGAGAGAACACAGTTACACTGGGCATGATCAATGTTTCCCATGAGGCTCAAGATTCTACAGAAGAGGTCACATTTCCTAAGGTAGGATGGTGAGAGGGAAGTTGCGAGTCCTTTGAGGTGGCTGGATCCTGGGTAGTCAGAGGGAGTGGCAGGGGACAGCAGGAGAGAGGGTAGACTGAGGAGGGCCATAGTCTTAGTTTGCCAGGGCTGCATAACAAAGTTCCACAGCCTCATTTCCTTAAACAGCAGGAATTTATCGTCTCACAGTTCTGGAGGTTAGGAGGCTGAAATCATGGCGTGGACAGATCATGCTTTCTCTGCAGCCTGTGGGGTTCTGGCGATGGCTTGCCAACAATCCAAGATGTTCCTTGGCTTGTGGCATGACTCTGCCTCCAGCACACAGTCGCTTCTCTCTCTGTCTCTGCATCGGTTTGCTGCATCTCTGTCCACATTTCCTCCCCTTATAAGGACACTAATCACATTGCATTAGAGGCCATCCTCATCCAGCGTGGGGTCATTTTATCTAATGATATCTCCAAAGACCCTATTTGAAATGTGTTCACATGCACAAAACTGGGGTTAGGAGTTGAACATGTCCCTTTGGGAGACACTGTTCAACCCACACAGCCTCCCATGCCACACGAGCTCTCCCATTGGATTCTGCTGGCCATGGAGAGCCACTGAAGGATTTTAAACCAGTAGAGTTTAGTAAATCAACATCAAAACAAACCGGATTGCTTTTCTACAAAGATCCCCACAGCAGTGCCTGAGGGGGGTGAAGACAAGCAAGAGGACAGACCGTTAGATCAGCGATGATGTGAGCTGAGTGGAAGCAGCAGGGCCACAAGGAAGGGCTCAGAGCCATATGGCTGTGAGCAGGAGGAGGGGCTCCTAGGGGTCTTACTTCTGTGTCTGGGTGGAGAACAGGGAAGCTGGAGGGAGAGAAAATTCTCTTAGCTTGCCAGGGCTGCTGTAACAAATTCCACAGACTGGTTGGCTAACAAGGGGGTGGGGGATGGGGATTTATCATCTCACAGTTTTGGAGGCTAGAAGCTCAAAATCAAGGTGTGAGCAGGATTCTGCTTCCTCCGAAGCCTGGAGTGTTCGGGGGGTGGCTGCTGGCGACCCATAACTCCATTTCTGCCTCTGTCCCGTGGCCACTGGTCTCCTTCCATCTCCTCCTTGCCCTTGCAAGTAGGTGTCCAGATTTCCTCTGCTTCTAAGAACTCCAGTCAAACTGGACCAAGACCAACTCTGAGTCAGGGTGGCCTCATCGTTAGAAGATCTTCGAAGCTCCTATTTACAAACGGTTCTCAGCTATAGGATGGGAATATTGATTTGAATATATCTTTGAGGAGGACACAGTTTGATCATAACAAGGATATTCTAGAGTTTGGGGAAAACTTGAAGTACCTTTGGTACATCAATTAGATGAATGTCAGGCATAGGGGATGGTTTAGTATCTTAGGCTCTCAAAGCAGATACCATGAAATGCATTGGCTTTGAACAGTGGGTGTTTATTAGTTTACGAGTTTACAGTTTGAGTTCATGAGAATGTCCAAATTAAGGCATCACCAAAGTAATGCTTTCTTCCCAAAGACTGGCTGCCAGGGATTCTTGTCTCCTCTGCCACATGACAAGGCACATGGCAGCGTCTGCTGATTTCTCCCTCCTCTTCTGGGTTTTGTTGCTTTCAGCTTGATTCCATGTCTTTTTCTCTCTCTATATATATTCATACCATTTATAAAGGACTCCAGTAAGAGGATTAAGACCCCACCCAGGGCTATGTCTTAACTGAAGTAACCTCACCCAAAGGTCCTACTTAGAATAGGTCTACACCTACAGGAATGGATCAGCTTTAATAACATGATTTTCTGTAGTACATACAGTTCCAAAACACCAAAGGGGATGTGATAGATGTCTAAGCGAAAGACAGAGATTTCATGTTTGTGTGTGTGTATTTGTGTGTGTGTGAGAGAGCGAGCGAGAGACACCAGGGTTTCAAAGAGAGAAAGGGTTCATTGCCAAGTGCAAAGCAAGGAGATCAGAAGGCCTATGGGTCTTAAATCTGTCTCCCCAAACTGGAGAAACCTTCAGTGTTTTATATATTCAAAGGCAGGCAGGATTAGGTTAATGAGCAAGGAAGTCTGAGATGATGAAGTTAGAGATGGTCTAATTACTGAGCATGTGCAGATTGCACCTGAGGTTTAAGGTTTAGGTTACTGTGCATATCAGGCAGGCCAACTCTGGTCAGAACTGGCTGGGTTTTGCAAGATAGCTAAGAAATTGAGGTGGTCAGTCCTGGGCTGTCTTATGTTACTTCATTAATAAGCATTAAGGGGCTATGTGCAAGGGCACCTGACTTCAGGATGGCAAAACCAGATAAGGGGGCACAAGCAGGGCCAGTCACGAGTTGTCTCGTTACTAACCAGTTACAAGATTAGGTCTATGCAGTTACAAAACAGAGCATCTGCATCAAAGAAACAAAGCATCTGGGTTACAGTTCAGTGAGTTACAACAGTTACAGATAATGGCTTCTGGCTAATTCAAAAGGTTAACATCAAGGCTTTAGTTCAGTGAGCTATCACAGTTATTGGTTTTTACTTTTGACTACATTGAAATATATCAGAAATTTAGTAAGTGCCTAAAATACAATTTAGTGGACTAAAACACATTTGTTCATTTTTCAGTTACGTGTGTGCAAGATTTGCACTTATGCTTCCTTACTCTTCTTTATACTTTCTGCTTCCTAACCCATATTGTTTCATGGAAATTGAAAGAGTAAAAGAGACTGCTCAAGAGGGTCAAGGGAGGAGAGAAGAGGGCTAAAGGCAGAGTCTTAGGGACATTGGCATTTAAGAGGTAGGCACTTTTTAGCAATAGAAGAACGAGGTGAGCTTGAAGAAGAAGGGGGTTGACTTTGTCAAATGCCACCAACATTTAAAGTATGCTGACTCAAGGAAGTTCACTGAATCTGCCAAGCAAGAGTTTACAGATGATCCATGCCAGGAAGATTTCAGTGAAGTGGTGCAGGAGGAAGTCTGGCTGTGGGTGGGCATTAGAAGAATGAATGCAAAAAAAAAAATCGTGTAGAGGCTGTTTTCCTTTTAAAAATACAATTAGGATCTTGTCTTACAAGTGCTGTCATTAGTATCAAAGTCTAATGATGGAAGAGGTAAAGGAAACTGTTAAATTTAACAAAATTATAGACAGAAATAAATTTTCAGAACACAACACATGTGAGAAGTGGAGGCTATTGCAAAATCTAACGTCTCTCTTAGCTTTCCCTCATAATTACAGTAATAGAGTGGCTGATGTGCGGAGATTTAATTCCCATTAGTTGCCTGGGATGTGGAGAGAGCACATTTCCCAACACTGAGCAGACCTGGTGTGTGACATTTGGACACAAACTGCACGAGACAGAGATCAGTGAAGCTGGTCTTACACAGGAAGCCCAAGTCTGTGCACCGAGCTTTTATTTTCTTTGTTAAAAAAGGAATGAATTAGAAGGAAGGAATATTGTGAATTTTCATTAAAGAGTATATTTTCACAAATATTTGTTTATTCTTTTGTTTACTGATGCTGAACTGAAAGATAACTTTACTGTTGTTATATATTTTTAGTATTTCTTTTGCTTTTTAAGGACTGTAGATGGTTCATTCCGTTATTATTATTATTATTATTATTATTATTATTATTATTATTATTTTGATTCAATACTCTCTGTCAACATTTGTGCTAGGGATACAAGCTTCGTGTTGCAAATACTGAGCTGCCTTAGACAACTCCCTGCTCCGAAGGTGCTCCCAGTTTGGCTTTTTTGGGGGGAGGCAAAAATTTGGTAATTGTGTAATTACGTAGTAAGTAAAGTTGTCATAAAGGCAGAATTTATGTGAATAATGTCAACATGATGATTGCTAGCATGCGCCCCTCTGCTCTAAATGCTTTGCCTGGATTACGGCATTTAATACAGTACCCTGGGGACCACCACGCTCCTTTAACGAGGAGGAGCTGAAGCTCCGAGGGGCGGGGACCCGTCCAAGTTCCCCCCGCGGGCAGGGAGTGTCTGGGGAGGCCGTGCATGCCCTGTCTTGGACGCGGAGGTTGTATGAGGAGGGGGGGCATGTAACCCGGAGAGAGGAGACAGGAAAGGAGAAAAATGGTTGCAGAGTCCAATAACGATCATAATAGTATGGATTACGATTACTTTGAAAAATTAAATGAATTAAATGGTATTAAATCATAATCCATAATAGTATGGATTATGATGACTTTGGAAAATTAAATGGCCAGAATGACAGCGATGTTTTAGTACTGCACGGGCTGCACTCGGGTTTCGGTGAAAAGGGGCTTAGCCAGCAAGCACCGCCTCCCGTCTAAGCGCAGCTCCGCGCGGGCTGCTCGCACGGGCCGGGGGAGGCGCTCGGGGGAGCGGGAGTCCGACAGCCCCCCCCCAGCACGGGGACGTTTAGGACCGATTCAGGCCCAGTTAGCCCCGTTCCCTTGAAGCCCTGTCTCTGACTTGGAGCAGAGGCTTGTCCTTAGAGGACATCTGCTGGCAGAGGCAGTACGTAAAGCATGAGGACCAGGCCTCCCCGACCCGAACGCGCGCCCCGCGCGGGGGTCCAGCGTTTGCCCCCATCGGGGTGACTCCTTGCTTGGGCCTCGCGGCTTGGGTCAAGGCGGGTCTAGCCCGAGAGCCGCGCCACTGTCCGCGCCTTTGTGGACGTGCGGGGCCCTTGCTCATGCCACCCGCACAACCCTGAAAGGGAGGGGATTTAACACGGGGCACCCGCTTCCCTACCTGAGGAGGGTGGGCTGCCGATCAGGGTAGTGGGGGGAGGGAATGAAACCAAGAGGAAGCCGGGAGCTGCGTTCCCAGGCGGCCGCTGGCCCGGGGGGCCCTCCCCACCCTCCGCGCCCGGGTTTCCACTCAGTGTCTCAAGTGAGTCCGGGGCTGGGGGAAGGGTCTGCCTTAGGAGCAGACAGCCGGGGAGGGAGGAGGGAGGCTTTCCCCAAGGCCACTGACCCCCGGAAGGCTCCCAGGGAAACAAGACCCTGCAGACTCCGAGATCAGCGTACCCACACCTGCCCGGAGTGGGGGTGGGGGTGTTTTGAGCCGTATTTGGGATGAAGATTTGCGTAATTTTCAGTTCTCTCCTTTCCCAGTTTCTTTTCCCTGTGTAAAGACTAACTGATCTGTAAGCTAGCTTCTGTTTAAATAGTTTTTCTAGATTATTAAAGTCGTACTTGTTCTCTGTAAAAAAAAAGGGGCGGGTATTATAGAGAAATGCACACATTTAGCCTTTATGCTTATGCACGTGTGTGTGCTGTGTGTGTTTGCATCTCTCTACTTCCAATTTCAACTTCCCATGAGCACCTCCAAGTGCTCAGAGCTTTAAGATCCATAAAGTAATTGATTTCTGATCCTGGGGATTGATGCGAACAAGCTCTTCAGAGAAGAGAGCCTCCATCCTGTCTGAATTAATCCATGAGTTTGAGAGGGGATGCGATCCATTACTGGAAGATATGTGCATCTGCCCGGGGACTGCTCCAAGGAGCGTCATGCCCAAGCTTGACAGAACTGTTGTAAAGTTATTCCAGCATCTTCTTGAAGTGTTTATAGTAGTCTTACTTATGTAGAAAACATTTTAAATGTTGGAGATGTGTGGATAAGAATCACCACATAAAACAACATAAAAGGGGAGAAAAAACCCACTGGCATCCGTGGCAGCGGTGGGGATGGGGGGATGGCTGTCCCTACCAGCTCTGCCCCCTGTTCCTCTGGGCGAGTCTCCCCGGCATTCTTGGGACAGCCACCATCGTTCTCACGTGATGGGACCCCCACCTCAGCCGATCCCCCCTCCCCAGGGCTTTCTCCCATCATTTAACCCACCCCACTCCATGGTATTTGCTTGAGCAGCCTAGGAAACTAAAACAGTGGTGGAGGGGCCCTGGGCTGGAGGAGCCAAGTGGGCACGTGGGCTCTGAGTCTGAGCTCTGGCTGGGTGACAGAGTGCGCAGACATGAGCTCTTCTTGAAAAGGTGACCCAGCTCACCAGAGTCATTTTGCTTTCACCTTCACAGAAGACAGAGCAGATGAGAAACTGCTTAGGTTTCCTTTTTGTGATGGTGTGCTTTGACCCTGCAGTGGTTCCTGGCTTTCCACAGGAATGCTGGCTTAAGTACAGGCCTGCTGGGTCAAATAGGCTTTGGGCACAATGAGTATTTCTGGGATCTGAGAGTAAGAAGTAGCACCCCAGAAATCGGCGGTGTTAAGGTGGCATTCTCAGAGTGTTTCACCTTATGTTTTGCTCTCTGAGCACCAGATTCTTTATAATGGCCAGCAATGGGCCCATTTATCTCAGGCATCAGCTTGTAACCAAACCCAGAGACAGCCTTTTCCCAGAACTTTATTAGAAGGACTTTACACCTCAGAGGGGGCTAGATAAGCTGTGGGCCCTGGGCACACATTCAGGGGGACTCAAAGTTAGACTGATTTAACCTCCGAATGACACTTTGCCTGTAGTCACAGAGCTGGGCAAACAGTATTCCAAGAAGGTCCCAATCATCTTAGGACTTTGACTCCTGTCCCATCTACCAGGCTGTGCCCCCAGACTGCGTCTCATTTAAATAATCTTTAAAATGAATTCTGTGATTGTTTTGCAAATTGTACATTCTAGACAGTAGTCTATTTTGTATAGTGAATACCCCTTGGTTTAATGTTAACATAAAATTGCCCTAAAATTTGTCATTCTTAAGACATACTGGGACCTTCGGAACAAGGACAAGGCCTGGGCCCCTCTATTCTTCTGTGAGATTTTCTCTGTCCATTTCTGCACATTTCAGCAGCATGACCGTATGAAACACACTGGGGGGGGGGGCATGCTTAAGGGGCTGTGTCTGTAGTCAAGGAGCTAAATGGAGCTCTCAGGAGTTACAGTGGTTACTTTGGGGCTGGTACATGCTATTCTCCCCCCGTGCTCTATTTTCTGACTTGTGTACAATGGGAAGACATTTAAAAGCTCTTGGCACAAGGATGTTGTGGGCTGAGTTCAAGCTGAAAACACATCTCTTAGTGTTTGGAAACATAGATTCTAAACTGCTCCGGAAAAGAGCTTTAAACTTTCTTTCCCCAGCTTCAACAGCAGGGACTGGTGTGTGTGTGTGTATGTGTGTGTGTGTGTGTGCGCGCGCGCGTGCACTGAGGTAGGGGAGACAGAGAGACACAGATAACTCTCGTGTAACCACTACTAGTAAGCTCCATGTGCTCTACTTTTATCTTGGTGAAATTACTTGAATTGCTTCTAGATTGTGTTCCATGAACAATGGATAAAATGAAAATTGTTTTAAAACATGGTTATTATTAATATTATTTCATCAATATTACATATATCTTAATAGGATAAGTTGTGAAGGATATACCAATTCAGTTTTCATTCTATTTACATAAACAATGAAAATATAATTCTACATTTATGCTAAGGGATATTATGTGCAAGTGACAACATTTTTATAAATGAAATTACTAATGATGCATCTTAAAAACAGAGAGGCAGATGGGAAGATGAATTATATTTTTGGGTAAATTTATTTACACAGAAAGTAGCATGATCCATATTTGGTGGTCATTTGAATTCAAAGTATTTGAGAAAAATATTTTCCCTGTTTTCAGTGTAATTATATGAGTTAATTTACCCTATCACAGGTAATGCATTGTACCATGCCCTGTATGTAATTATAAACTGCAGGGATTACAATTATGAATGGATAAGTTTTTCCAGAATTCCTTTGTAATGTTCTTAGCTATAAAAGTTTATGTGGTAGAATATACTAGCCAAAGATAACCAAGGTTTGATGTATTAATTTTGGTTCACTGGAATGCACAGTGCTGGAATTTGAGTCCATCTGGAGGAAATATGTGTCTGTCCAGCTGCACTTCTGCTTCTCAGGAAGAGACTTGTGGCTTTGCCTCCTCAGGGAGAACAGGCCCATCAGGATGGGGTCCATGGGCAGTTCATGTCACCGTCCACTGAGTGACCTTAGGGACAGTGGAGACTGTGCCTCAGCCACCAAAGTGGAAACAAGACACCGTTCTTGGGGCAGGAGAGCTTACTTTTGCTTCCTCATGAAGAAAAGGAGGGAATTCTGATAAGGAACTCGCATAGCATCTTGACTTTCCAATCAATCCAGTGAAAAGTTTGAATTTGCAATTTGGTGATTAGTTCAGGCATCTTTTCACGTTATTTTGTTACTAACAGCACTGCTGTGATGTATCAAGTTAAAAATTACTTTGCAATTTGCATTTTGGTTCACCGGAATGCACAGTACTGGAATTTGAGTCCGTCTGGAGGAAATATGTGTCTGTCCAGCTGCACTTCTGCTTCTCAGAAGAGACTCGTGGCTTTGCCTCCTCAGGGAGAACAGGCTTCATTTTGTAAAACTGAAAAGGTGTCTACTCTGTGGTTGGAGATTGACTCATGTCTCCAAGAAGACATGTTCAAGTCCTAAACCCCGGTCCTGTGGGTGTGAGCTCATTTGCAAATAGGATCTTCAGAGAGTTGACTAAGATGAGGTCACACTGAATTAGGGTAGGCCTTAGTCCAGTGTGGCTGGGACCTTATAAGCAAAGGAAACTGGGCACAGTAGGAGCAGGAGACGTAAGAGACAGATGGCCATGTGACCGAGGCAGAGCCTGAGCTACCAGGGCACTGTAGACTTCAGAGAAGGCACAGCCCCCCACACCTAGATCCGGGACTTCTAGCCTCTCAGACTGTGAGACAATGAATTCCTGTTGTTTAAGCCCCTAGTCAGTGGTAGCTGTTACAGCAGCCCTGTCAAACTAGGACAGCTATGAACTAGCACCCGTAATTCTATATATTTACTCCAGAGAACCATTTCTTCATGTATGCCTGTTTATTGCCCTGTCATTTGTAAATAATGTTGCAGAAAGTTGGAAAAAACCAGCGTCTGCCAGGAAGGGATTGGATAAATGAACAGTGGTCCATTTGCATGGTGGAGTCCTGGAGAAGTGTTAAGGATACTTAGATCTTTACGTGTTACCAAGGAATGAGCAAGAAAAGATGTAATAGTGGAGCAAAAGAGTTTGACACCAATTTTGCAAACTAAAAACTCACTAAATATTTTATACTTATCTATCAATTTATTTTCATATTTATAAACATATCTTATTTTATATTTATTCACATTCATGTATGTGTATTTCCAAACAGGGGTACCAAATTCATAAACATAGTCACTCCTGGAGAGGGGAGGCAGCTAAAATTAAGGGGATTATTAAAGAAGACTTTTACTGTATATGTTTTTATATATCATTTGTGTAATAAAGAGGATATGTGTAGAATTACAAGTAGAAGCAACTATATCAAGGCATAAACAGTAGTTAGTTCTGAATGTGGACAATAAGAATTACTAGTGTTTTCTCATTTGTACTTTTCTGAATTTTTCAAAAATTTCAAAGCCTAAAAGAAGGGAAATTATTTATCCTTTAATATCTGCTTCCTTTTCCTGTTATTGTTGGAATCTTATTTGGGGTGATTATTAAGATTTAAATAGTTTGATGTGGGAGGAAACTTCCTTCTGTATCAACTTAAAGCTTCAGTTTTTGGGGAAAACCAATGGTTCCAGAATATTTGGGTGTATATAACTCCATGTTCTTATGTTTGTAGGTAATCTGATGTAACTTAAAAATTTTCCTTTAAAAATATAGTCTGGCTACACCAGGTAACAATGCATGACGTTTTAAGCAGTGCACCAAGCTTTCCATCCAACAATTGGATAGAGTCACAATGAATTTTTAGTGATTTTAATTGGAAATAACAGCTCTATTAAATTGTGCAGATATGACAAAGTGAACTCGAGAGTAATTTAAAATGATAGATAGGATTTTTAAGGCAATATTGTAAAGATTTGTGAATCAAGTTATTCTAAGAAAATCTATATGGTAGTGAGGATTTTTATTTTGAGATGAAATTAATTGAAAGAAACTAGAGTTTATTTTATTTTATTTTTTACTGACAATCTAATACACTATAAACTTGTCCTGATGTGGTTCTCTTTGGGTCTCACATTTCTGAGCAGATTATTTCACCTTTCTTCTATGCTCCCTGAATTACTGATAGAAATTCATCTCAGATTAGCTTAGCAAAAGTGACAGTTTATTGCCCCAATGTCTTGGAAAAGACAAGGGGCAAACTTTGGTCTCAAGCACAGCTGGGTTTAGGTCTCTGTCTCTTTTTCCCTATTTTAGCCCTGTTTTTCTCTCTTTGGCTTTTATTCTCAAGATGCCTCTTTAAATTTGGGCAAGATGCCCACCAGTAGCCCTAGATGCTGATTTTCCTTAGAGCTTAGCCCCTAGACAAGGAACACAACTCACTCTTATTTAGTAGCCATATCAATACAGATGTCCCCAGTTGGTCTTACTTGGGTTGTCGTTCCTCATGGAAGAAACATGTCAAGGAGACCAGGTCCTTGGTGAGGCATCAGTCACCTTGCTGGGGACCGGGAGAGGCTGATGATTGACATCTCCACCATCATCACATGAGTTGGGGTGGGCTGGTTGTCCCATTGATAGAGGGCATTTGGCAGATTAATAGCTACATCTTCCACAAGCCCGTATCACGTTGTTTGCTCTTCTGTTGTAGCACTAATACTATATCAACCCATGCTACAATGATTTGTTTGCTTGTCACCTCCCGCTCAACTATGTGTACTCAGAAGCAGGGACCACATTGGGCTCTTTGTAATCCCCACAACTTAACATTACATGGTGCATGCCATGGGCATTCAATAATTTATATGCTGAATAAAGTAATACATTAATTGATATAATAGTATGATGTCTGTGGGGAAACTTATCCCTCAAGCTAATTGTTTTGTTGACTTGCTTTAGTACCTCCTTGTAAATTTATTGTATTCCTGAGTGATGAGAGAAAAGTTAGCTAATTAGGAACTTAAGGCTAAATTTAAGCAATGGTGCTATGTTGAGCTGATAGATGGCAACTATATCATTTTTCAAACTAAATATAGTCAATTGACACCTTGCTATCTATAGAATTTGTTTTGGTGTCATCCAGATACAGCCTAAAGCAAATGGTGTAATTGTCTTTAATGTTTAGAAGAGTGTCTTTAACGCTAGTTATACTTGTCTGGAGTCTTTGGCTGAGTATATGGTACCAGATATGCATAATCTGCTGTAAACAATGAACCTACCTAATGTTAGTATATTACAAACACTAGTGCATTGGTGATTCTAGC
The DNA here is from genome assembly GCF_015220235.1 of Choloepus didactylus. NCBI lineage: Eukaryota > Metazoa > Chordata > Mammalia > Pilosa > Megalonychidae > Choloepus > Choloepus didactylus. Next base: position 8,447,102 of record NC_051320.1, on the reverse strand, counting down.
TTAATTATATTTATTCCTTTAGTGCTGTATGTTTGGTTATAAAAGGAGAATAAACTTTCAAGCTTCTGAGAATAATGACAGAACTGACATGTTGTAATCTTTTTTGTTCCTTTTTTATGTCCTCAGGGACTTGAGGTTTAACAGAATAGGAGAAATTCCAGAGAGCGCCTTTAAGAAACTCAAGAATTTGAACACTCTGTGAGTATCTATAGCTTATCTACGGATTCTGAAATTCTGAGCTAGTTGGGTTGCAATTGAACACGAAAAATGATTTTGTGAGTAAAGAGCAGCTGGTATGAGAAAGATCTTGCTAGAGGTCTTATAATCAGCAAAATTCTGGTGCTTCTTTTCACTGCTTTTATTTTTATTAACCTCTGAGTTTGGGGGATATTCCTATTTATCTAATTGTCATTTATAGTCTATTTGCCTAGAAAAATTTCATGAGATGAATAAACTGAGACGGAGAGTAGTTCAATAAAGTATCTGTATCAAAGAAACAACAGAAGTGGAATTAAAACTCTTGACTACCTGCCTCCCAAGCCCAAACTCTACCCAATAAGCCACTGGATCTCTTTGTTTTTGATACCCTGAAAAACCCTTAGAGTCATGAATTTAGAGGAAAAATTACAACTTTATGACTAAGCATTGGCTATGATTTTCAATTTTTTGATTAGAGAAGTTGTAAGTTTATAGAAAAATCATGAAAAATCACAATTTGGATGTCATCCTTGTGCAGGGGCCATGCTAATCTTCTCTGTATCATTCTAATTTTAGTATGTATGCTGCTGAAGCAAACGCCAATTATCGATTTTGAAAACATTCATTTTATTCACTCAACAGTTATTTATTATCTGATGTGTACCTGGAAACGACTGGCTCTGGATCCAGACCAAAATACACATGACCCTGCTCAGATGTAGCATAAGGTCTGACTTGGCAGGAGAATCAATAAACAAAAACCCAACTTTAATAAATATGTAACAAAAAAGATATGCTAAGCACTATAAAGAAGAAAAGTAGAGTAGTGCTTTGAGAGATGATAACAGAATGCCCTCAATATTTAAAATCATTCTATGCTGAATTTAGATTATCTGTAGACTCTTCAAACAAATATATATGCTTCATTGATGAGAAAGATTTTATTAAATATACGCTTTTAAATTTTAAAATCTCTGTTATGAGAAAATATGAATTCATTGTAAATGACAGGACAGCTTCATGACAGCAGACCTAATATGGGAAGAAAATTTGGGGGTATCTGAGGGCACATCCTGGGTGATAGCAACCGTAGTTGTTTCTGCTGTTGCTTATGATTTTATTTTTTTTTCCGTTTTACTTTTCGATAGCACAAATTGCCTTTTAGGTTCATAATGTCAAACTGATGCTTTGGCATGAAGTTCCATTTACATTTTACTAGGGTTGCTGATGTGAATATTTGTTAAATTGAGTATTTGTTGAAATACAAATTGCTTCTTTGGTTCTCAATGACAAACTGGCTTAGGAAAGAGGTTATATTTACATTTTTCCTGGATCTGGTGTGTTGAATGTTTGTCCACATAACTGAAACCTTCTTCAGACACTTGCTGTTAAGTGAGACTGAGGAAAGCAAGTTGGATGTTTGTTCGGAGGTTCTGAACAAGCAAATATCTACCTGGGGAAGTTATCCTCCTTTACAGAGCAGTAGGTTTATGATGGATTCACATAAAAATGTGGAGGAAGAGGGGAGCCACTTCAAGTCAGTCAAATGAGCATCCCAAGACAACGAGTGTTAGGTGTTGCCATTAGAAAACCCTCATAATTAAACGAGATTTCAGAACATGGAGGGAGGGAGGGACTGGTTTGTTTATTGTGGAAGAACTATAGCTTTTATAGACGTACATCAGAGAGAATAAAAGGTTGCTGAAGGTTTGCTTTGGAGAAATATGTACAGTGAGGGGTAGATAAGTAGAGAGGCAGACAATTAAATAGATAGGAAGATGATTAAATAGATAAGTAGAAAGATAGATAGAAAGATACACAGAGAACTATTAGATCTGTGACTCACAAATAGTGTTATATATGTTGGTTTTAGTTATTATCTTTGATAAAATACTTTTTGTCATTTTCTCCTGATTACGATATTCAGGTCATTTGAGGGTAGTAATTAGCACATATTTTTAGCATTGAAATTGGTGCTATAATGGTATATTTTGTTGGATCCTCAAAGATATTGCTTCAAGACAGACATTTGGCCATATCTCTGGGATAATGCAATGAAATCCTGATTTACTCTATATTTTGGGAAGGTTCAAAGATGACAGGATATTCAAAAAGTCCTCTATAGCTTTGATTTGCTGTTTAGTAAATCTGGTAATAAAAGAATAAGTGAGATTGAATTCCAGATCATAGTTTATCCCTTAGAATATATATATATATATATTCTATATATATATAATTGAATTTATTAAAATATACTAAATAAATATTTTAAAGAGAGAAAACTATTGGGCTTAAGCCATACAATCATTCTGATATGGGGTTTTTCCTTTTTATTTCTTCCTCTTTTCTTGGGTATCTACAATTTGCTACTTTATTCCTTCCACCTTCTCAATGAGATTTTCCCTCTAAGCCACCCCAGTCGTGGGCTACCACGTTCTTATCAAAACTTTTCCTCTTCTTGCTGCCGTCTCTCTAGACCACTGCATGAAATTTGGAACCTAACATTTTGCACAGCCTGTGTAAATATATGTTTTCTCTATTAGAAAGAAATTACTGCATATTTTTATATTTTATATTTGCTTTCAATTTAAATGAATCATAAGACATCTATTCAAGTATTTGTGAAGTGACAGAAGTAGTCAGTATGATTTGACCTGCTTGAAATTAGTGAGAATTAATCTATTAACTAACTTTTGTCTTTACAAATATTTGATGGGGGGTGGTATTTAGGATTCACATGAGTGCTACATAATTTATAAGAGAAATATTTTAAAATTATATATCCCTTCCTTCCCCCTGGTTTTGTCTTTAGCATCCTAAGGATTCTTACAGACTTTCCTGGCAAAGCAGGGATTGTCATGGGAATACAGAAATGTTGGGTGACTCATGCAAGCGTTCTAACCAATACTTTGTCACCCTGACTCCAAATTAAGTGCTTTTTCTACTGTATAGCTGCCTTCTCAGGTGCCTTCCTTATTTTCTCAGAATTCTAGGGACCATATTTTATTATATATATAACCCTCAGCCAAGGAACATGTCTTAAACATGGCAGATAACTTTACACAATAATTATTTAAAAATTTGAATGATTCAGACCTCATCATTGAGTTATCAATTATTGCACATTTAAAATTATGATTATTTAAAAATTCAGTCTTATTTAAAAATCGTATGCATGATAATTTTTTATTTAATTAATGGATGAGTAATGATCATCAAATGCAAACAGTTGTTTTATCTTGACTAATTGAATAGAGATTCATGTTTGAAGGGATACCAGGCTCTGACTTTAGACTGGGGACCCCCAAGCCCTTGGTTCTGGCACATTCCTTGGATACAATTTGATTTTTATGTTGAGCCTGGTCTGAGACAAAAAGGGCATATAGGCATTAGAAAAATATAATAAGGTTGATAGGATTCTTATCACCATATTTTCATTTAATTTCCTTATATTTAATGTGGGGAAATATCCTTGCGATGGTTTATGCATCTCTTTTTGTTTTAGAAAATATCATTATTTCTATTCAGCAGAGCTGCAATAGACTATGAAAAACAAAAGTAAATATTTTCCATGGTGAAATGATCACAGTACAAACATATTACATTTGTAGAGTGAAAATGCTACTTTCAAAGGCCATATCAGCAAAGTGACTTTGGTAATAAACACTTTCTCTCATGTTCAAGTAGGAAAAAATGGCACCTAACTAAATGTTATGTTTTTCTCTCTCCTTTTGTGTCTTACTTTGCCAGGGCTGCTGTGATAAATACCACAGACTGGTTTATTTAAACAACAGGAATTTACTGTCTTACCGTTTTGGAGGCTAGAGACCCAATATCAAGATATTGCCAAGACTTGATTTCTCCTGAAGTCTGGAGAATCTGGGCATTTGGGACACTGGCTGTCACATGGTCATCTCTCTCTCCTTGTGTCCACTCCTCTGATTTCTGCTGACTTCAGCTCTTTTGACTGACAGTGTGGTAGTTTGGAGCTGGATGCTCTTTTAATCCATCCATGTGGGTGCAGACCTGTTGTGGGTGGGATCTTTTGATTAGGTTGTTTCAATTGAGATGTGACCCACCAAATTCAAAGCAGAGTCCTTTATGAGGATAAAAGCAGGAAAAGCCCAGAGAGCTCAGAGAGAAGCGACCACAGAAGCTCAAAGAGGACGCCACTGGAACCAGGAGCTAAAAGCAATGAGACCTGGGAGCAAAGGACCAGCAGACACCATCCACATGCCTTGCTATCTGAAACAGGAACCCTGGATCCAGCAGCCTTTCTTCAGAGAAAGTATTGTCCTATTGATGCCTTAATTGGGACATTTTCATGGCCTTAGAGCTATAAATTTGTAAACCAATAAATCCCCTTGGTGAAAGCAAACCCATTTCTGGCATATGGCAAATCCAGCAGCTTTAGCAAATGGAAACAGATGGCATCTGAATTTCCTGTGCCTTCTAAAAATTCCAGTCACACAGATTAGGGCCAACCTTGTTTCAATTTGGCCTCATCTAAATAGGATCTCTGAAGACCTTATTTATGAATGAGCCTTCACCTAACTAATAATAACATCTTCAGAGATGCTATTTAGAAAGGGGTTCACACCCATGAGTATGCAGGTTAAGACGAAGATCTTGTGTTTTGTGGCGGGGCATGATGCAATCCCTAACACTTTGGGACAGGTTCATTTCCACCCTCCTGCCTCAGGTTCCAGGCGTTTGCTTCGAGAAGTGAATCCTACACCTAGGCCCTGCCAGAACTATGGAACCTCGAGGCCTCTACATGGTCTGTCCTCCTCTGACTTGGAGGTTTGGAGCAAGGTCAATCTGCAGCATCCCTTTGGCTGGCTTTATGCTCCTAAGGCTGGTATGAAGCTTGCAAGAAAAGATAATTTTTACCTGTGTGAATTAATCTTACTGCTGGATTTTATCTTGGTTGCAAGTATTGTAGGGATCCTTTTTCCCAAGGTGGCAATAACATGACAAAAGAACTGAGCTGTCTGCCATCTGTTCTGTCAGAGAATTTGTGAGCCCATGGGGTGTGAGGTTCTGTGCTCCCGGGGAGCTACGGGAGATTTGGGTGGGAGAGAAAACGCCACCAGGCACCTCACCCCCAAAGTAAGGAGACAAGGCAGAGGCAAGTGCTGTGGTTAGAAAATGAGGTAGAGAGACACAATTCAATGCTAACATTTTGCATTTGCATGCACACCTACACATGCACACATGTACGTGCACACACATGTGTGCACACATATACTTAAAAGCAGAAAGAAAAACAGCCTGGAGTAATAATGAGGACTGGTAACACTTAGTGAATACTTATCGGCAACTCTTCTAACTGCTTTATGTACACAACTCATTTAATCTTTATAATACTCTTAGAGGTCCTATTACTATCCCCACAAGAAAAACAAGGCACCCATGGTTAGGTTATCATACAGCAGAGCAGTGGTGAAGACGTGACAGGTCAAATGCTTCTCATGCTTTGGGCCTCTCTGCCTTCTCCTTCTGCTGGAAAGTAGAAGGACTCCACTTTTAAAGGCTCATGTAATTAGATAAGGCTTGTCCCAACAACCCAGTTTATGATTAACTCAAAGTCAGCTGATTCCTAACCTTAACTACGTCTGCAAAATTCCCTTTGCCTTGGAAGGTAACATAACTGTGGGCATAGTAACTGTTTTTCCAGGAAATAAAACAGGGCATCTTGGGATGGGGAATCTCCACTGAATTCTACGTATCACACCCTCCAACTTTGGAACCGCTGCTGCACTGATTCAGTCAACTAATCAACTAATGTGTATGTGTGTGTATATATATATTCTTTTGTAATATTAGTTATTTTCATATGAATACATCTTCTTTTTCTCAACAAGATTTCAAATACACCAGCACCCAACAGGCAATTTATAAAATTCTTTTAAGTTGGTCTATAATTTAAATCTCCAAAATGCATATTTTTGTATACTGCTTTAAACAATCAAATACTACTCCCAATCCTACAGATTAATTGCAACTTTATGAGTTGTATGTATTTATATTATATCCTCAAACAAAAGAGCAGAGAAAATTGGAGAATAATATTGATAAAATACATTTGAATACAGATATACTTGATGTATACTTTTAGCTTTTTAAAGGAGTTAGCAAGATAGAGAATAATTTTTTCTTCATTTCACAGTATGTTGGTAATATCAGAGAGTAGGACTCAAGAGTCAATCTATTACTAAACTTTTGAAGAATAAACTGCACTGATATTTAGCAATCTAATTTTCATTTCTTTCATTGTATACAAAAATAATATATTGTCCTCAGTAGGAGCACAAAAGTAATTTATTCAGTTACCAGAAAAAACTATTTTAATAAGTATAGATGGTTGAGTTTTTAGAAAGCCTCAGCTGGAAATATATAACTGCCATGGTTACCCAATGAATTAGGCTTTTGTAATATCTTGAACTGCAAGAAAAAAATCAGTATCAAGCAAGAGATTAAGGTAGAATGTTTGCAATGTGTTGCCTAAAATTGTTCCAGAAATAAACTATACTGCTACATATAGCCAACCGGGGAAATTCTTTATTTTCCAGCTCACATGTTGAGCATTTTTAACCCCTCAAGATGAGAGCTATTTATGAATCATTCAGAATATAGAAAGTCCTTCATGATATCTCTTGAAAACGTGGCTATCAGCCATTATATTTCAGCAATTACTTTCAGTTTAGTGAAAAATTTCCTCCAAACATTTTTCTTTTTTTGCAACATCTTCATTATGTTCAAAAACTACATTTCAGGTGTTCCCTTAAAGATACAAATATGTTTTCAAACCAAAATTTTTAAAATCTGAAATTTTGCCTGATCTATATTATGAGACATGTGCTCCACACTGGGCTTCCAAGTTGAGAAATATTTCCTGAAATACACGAGAAATGAGTAGAGCATCCACTTGTGTAAAAGAATTCTGGGAACCCAGGAGATTTTCCATTCTCTCAGTAATCACCACCAATATTTCTTGAGCATTCATTAAGGACTAGGGCCCATGCTAAGGAATTTACCTGCATTTTGCCACCTTAACCCTCTTCACAATTGCATAAGGACATTTCTCTTATCTTCCGTGCTTTACAGGCTAAGGTGGTGGCTGTCTTAGTTTTCCAGAGCTGCTGTCATAAATGGGCTGGTTTCACTCACACAATGGGTGGGCTTAAAAAGCAGGCATTTATTGGCTCATGGTTGTAAAGCTAGAAGGCTCGCTCCCTCCAGGGGTTGGTGGCCGACTTTATGCTGGCTGGCTGCAAGCCTTGAGTTTCCTTGGCTTGCATCTTTGCCTCCCATCACATGCAATGCCCTCTCCTTTCTCTCTGTGACTTCTGGCTCCTCCTTCTAAACCCTCCAGTCTTCTGTATGAAGACCCACCCTGATTCAGTTGGGCCACAGCAGGTCCCATTTGCAAGGGGTTTACACGAGTAAACAGATTAGGATAAAGAACTTGCTTTTTTTTTTTTTAGACCTGGCTCTGGGATTCAAACTTGAATCTGCATGAGCCCAGAGCCTGAGGTTTTAACCAGGTACTTACTGCCTGCCTATATCAATCATCAGTTCTGACAAGGAGCTGTACCACCTTGGTGTCAAATTTTCCCTTCTACAAAGCCCTGCTGAGAGGCCCAGGCATTGGCCTTGAATGGGATCTGTCTCATCTGGAAGTGCATATTCCAGGAATGTAGGCTGAGGACTTGCTCCACAGTGAGACAAGAAAGGAAAATTAAATATGAACACTTGGCCCCTAATTGGGGACTACTGTATCTTTCTCTTTAAAAGTAGGTAAAATTTCCAAAGGAATGTATTGGCAATTATAGAATACCTGGGGGCATTTTAACTTTGGCTTTCAGATTGCAGTTCTAACTGGCATCTGCTCCCAGTAAATCCCTCAGGGAGGTTTTTATTCAATTCTCCATTTACTCTTTGGCTTATTGAACTTCATAGAAACTGACTTTCCTCTAAACGCCAGAGCCTGCTGACTTTCAGGTTGTAAGCCCTTGCCTATCTGACTTGGCTTTGTTCGTGTTTCCTATTTCTGGCCCTTTTTCTGCTTTGATCTTGGCTGGTGATTTTGCCCTTTGGCTTCAGACACACAGCTGCAGCACGGAGAACCCAGGTGAGTGGCAACTTCTGTAGAGAGGCAGCGCCTGACTGCTCAGAAGACTATTTTCATCACACAAAGACCCGGTGGGGAGCCGGAGCTTGGCAGCCAAAAAAGAAGCAGTGAATTTCACCATGGTGGAATTTTCTTCAAAAGATCCTCACCACCTCTTTGAAATCTCTGTATTTGAATAGTTACTGCAATGACGGCTCCTTGCTCTGTGTGAGTGTGTGGGTGTATGTTTTCTGCTGGAGTCAGAAGGAAAATCAAGAGGTCAGTTTTCAAAATCTCTTGGCTTTTTTTCCCTTTGTGTTGTATTATTAAAAGAAGTAGATCTAGTAAGCCTTCCTTAACTCCACTTATTTTCTTTTTTAAATAAGGGTGCTTATTTCACTACGAAATTAGTGTACATTTGTTACAGACATTTTGTAAAATACAGAAAATTAGAACACTAACAAACAAATAAAAAAGTCCCCAAATTCAGGCAACAATGTCATGCTAATATTTGGTTCAATTTCCATTCCGTATTTGCTGATCTGGAGGTCATTCTCTTTCTTAGGTTATATTTCTTTAAGTGTACCTCCATTGTGTGGCACATTTGAAAACTAGGGGAAATTCAACATTCTTCTTGGTATTGCTCTCCGATGGCATCAAGAGAAGCAAACGACTTGTAGCACCTCGTAGAAAAGCACTGTACTTGAAGAATGTATCTCTGGTTTTCAAGTTAATTAAAAGGGATTGACCGATTATTTGTTTTATTTGTACTTTTATTTCAGTACCCCATCAATCCTTTGCAAATTAAAATGCCCAAATATCGGTGCCAAATGCTATCTTTTAATGTCATCTGATTTTAAGAAATAGGAAACTTAAAATTATGCCACTTTTTAATTTCATGTGTATTTATTTCATTCAAGAGGTTGGAAAAGATTATGATAGCCCTTTGCCAAACTGTCAAATTGGTGAATTATGTTTTTGATTCATTCCTCCCAAGCTTCTCTGGCCTTCTCATCTGCTGATAGTCCAATCTCCATGTTCCAGTTTGCTAAAGCTGCCGGAATGCAATATACCAGAAATGCATTGACTTTTTCAATGGGGATTTATTAGTTTACAAATTAACAGTTCTAAGGCCGTGAAAATGTCCCAGTTAAGGCATCAATAGGACGATGCCTTCTCTGAAGAAAGGCTGAGGATATCTGAGGCTCCTCTGCTACATGGAAAGGCACGTGATCAGTGTCTGCTGGAGCTCCTCTCCCAGGTTTCATTGCTTGCAGGTTCTGACTCTTTCAGTTTCTGTGGGTCCTTGCTTGCTTCTCTCAGATTTTTCTTTCCAAGCCATCTGGGTGTTTCTCTCTTTTGTCCTCATAAAGGATCCCAGTCAGAGGATTAAGACCCACCTTGAACGGACTAGGTTACATCTCCATGGAAACAACCTAATCATAAGGCCCCACCCACAATATGTCTGCCCCCACAAGAATGGATTAAAAGAACATGACCTTTCCTGGGGTGTATAACAGCTCCAAACTACCACACTCTGGATCTTTCTAGACCCTCTTTTTTTTTCTTTTTACATATGTACACATACACATACACATACACATGCATTGAGGTAGATATAAATATAGATATGGGTATAGATGTATTTGCATGCATGTGGGTATGTTTGTGTTTCCCCAGAAATAATTTCTTCATTCTGGTTCCTAGTTCAGAGGAGTGCTATTTGAGGCTGAGGGGTAAGGGGTGATCATGGCTGATCTCAGAGAATGTGCTCATTTGACATTGCCAAATCAGCCCACAAGGACGACTGCCCACTCCTTTCTCTGTATAGCTGCTCCGACGTGGAAATCTTAGCAAGATATCGAAACCATCTGTGCAAATCTGGTTATTGCATGATTCCTTGGGTTCTTGAAAATGTGGGACTCAGAATGAGCTGATTGTGCCTGAGTGTGCACACACTTTCAAAGGCACAACTTAATTCTTTTCCTAAATTGCTCCAGGATAATCTGGCTCAGGATTGACTAAGGAGCCCCTTTCAGATGATGCTGTGGTTTGGCCTGCAGTGGCTGTTGGTGTGATGGGGAAGGGAAGTCACTGGACAAAGACTGACAAAGGAAGGGGAGATGCAGAGCAGGTGCCAAAATGGGCTCCTGTGCTGACTCGAATTGTGCACCCCAGTTTGGACATGTTCTTGGTCTTGGTTTGCATTCTGTGGGGGTGGACCCATTGTAGATAGGATCTCTTGAAGATGTTACTTCAGTTAAGTAGTGGCCCTCCTGAACTAGGTTGGGCTTTAATCTGGATTACTGGAATCCCTTATCAACTGAATGAAATTCAGACCCAGAGAAAGAAGCCAAGGGAAGAAACTGGATGTCAGTGGAACCTGGAAGAGAATGGAGAACACGCTGCCATGCGCATTGCCACGTGACAGAAAAGCCAAAGAGCCCCAAAGATTGCCAGCAGCTAGCCCCACACATCTGCAGTTTTGGGGGAGAAAATATCTCCTTGCTGATGCCTCGATTCAGATGTCTCCTGGCCTCAGAACTATGAACCAATAAATTCCCATTGTTTAAGCCAACCCATTGTATGGTATTTGTTGTAGGAGCCAGAAACTAAGATAGGTACTTTTCTAAAAATGTGCCACGTTTCAGTGGATATGGGGTTGCCTTTATAATGAACCATCATGAGTTACTAGTTGGCTAAACCATTGAGGATCAAGAAATGTGTTCTTAGGGCTGGTGTGGAAGTCGTGTTGAGTCCTTCCATTCATCACATTACATCTTTGTTTTATAATGGGTTAAAAATGTGGTCTCCAGTAAAACTTGTTCCAAGCATTAGGTGATTACTTTATTTGCTTTATAAATAATACCTGAAATGTGCCAGTGATTAAAGATTTCATTCACAGATGGTGAAATCTCACTCATGCAGGAGAAATTAATAATCTCTCAAACTTAATTCCTCTTTCTAGGTGCAAAGTCTTCCCACCTTTAAATGTGTGTGTGACTCCATTTCTGCGCCTTCTCCTTTCTTCTTTTCCCAAACCTTTTAAGATTTGATCCTCTACTTTAATACTCTGAGGTAGTTTGAAGCTGCTATGTACCCCAGAAATGGCCATGTTCTTTTAATCCATTCCTGTGGGTGAGGATGTATTATGGGTGGAAATTTTTGATTAGGTTGTTTCAATTGAGATGTGACCCACCCCATGTGCCTTCCCATGTGACAGAGATGTCCCGGATGCCGGTAGCTTACCTTCACAGTCCAGGCATGGCCTGGTTGTTGCCTTCATTTGGACATTTTCATGGCCTTAGAACTGTAAATTCTAGGTTAACAGATTCCCATTGTAAAAGCTAATCCATTTCTGGTATATTGAATTCTGGCAATATATCAAATCAAAACATAATCCTAAAGGAATTAATTTTGCTCATATTATTTCAGGGACACATGCTTCAAGAGAATCTGTGGTCCAGTTTGTCATCTTAGAAATAAATGGATTTATGCTTATAATGCTTATAGTGATTGCAAACCAGCTTCTTAGCCATTATTGTTTATTTGCTGTTTCATATGATTTGTATAGAGAAGCTGCTGGAAAGAAAAAGCCAGCTTGTTATTATGTTGCCTGAGGAATGAAAAAAGCATACTTTTTTTTTTATAAAAATAGATAATTCTCATGCTTTTTAAAGAATACTAGTAAGAGGGAAGAAGTTTGTAAGCACCATTTATGTGGTTTTCCTAGTGGAAATTTGGTATGGTTGACAATATAGAGGTTAAATTGGATGTCTTAAGTGGTAAACCACTGAGCATGCCTAAATGAAGCCAAACGACAAGGCATGAAAAACTGCATTTGATTTTCCACAGATGCAATAGAACTGATTATTGCTGATTTTTGAAGTTCAAGTACAAAATGAGAGTAATAATCATCTTCACTTCTGATTTTATTCAAAGATGACTGAAAAGAATAAAAGTTATTGCTTTGCCTGTTCAGATATTTACTTCTGTCATCTTGCATCTTTCTGGTTTCTATCCTGAGAAAATTTCTCTGACCAAAATTAAAATATTTCCTGATTGTTTTGTCCTCTGGAGCACCTTATCTCGTGTTGTTTTTGTGGGTACATGTAAGTTTTTCTTAAATTCTTTACTATATCATACCTCTTAAGATACAGGTAGATTGTATCTATTTTCATAAAATTCATTCAGAAAAATAACATGAAATATTCTAAAATGGATTATTTTTTATTATTTGAATGAATTCACAGATTGGTCTCTATAATATAGGGACCTAACATCATAAAGGTGGAAAAAAAATTATAGAAGGATTATTGGTTTGTGTTGACTGTTCTGTTACTTTTAGATTTTATGATTCTGAAAGAAGAGGTCATTTCTAATGTCTTCTTTATTTGACATCCTGCTTGAAAAATAACTGTTCACTCCACCTATAGGTAGTATACAAAGTGAAGGATAGTGACTAGCTAATTCCACAAGCCATGCAGAATTTACTCCTTACTGCTCAGATTTCCCTTATGCCCAAATACTAGAACAGAAATATTGGGGCACTTGACACCGTGAAAACTGAATAACTTGGATGATGGTTAGGTTAATACCATATCAAAGAACAATAATGGCCTCCTAATTCAATCATTTGTTCATGTAATCAATGAATATTTACCTGTTATGATCTTGTGCTAACCCCCCTTTTTCTTTCTCTTTTTAAATGCAATTTTATTGAGATATAGTCACACAACATACAATCCTTCAAAGTGTACAATAAGTTGTTCATAGTATCATCATACAGTTGCACATTCATCACAACAATCGTTGAACATTTTCGTTAGTCAAAATTAAAATAAAAATTAAAATTAAAAAGAACATCCAAAACATTCCATTATCCTCCTCCCCTATTGTTCATTTACTTTTTTTTAACACTCATTCATTGTTTTTTTTGTTTTTTTATTTTGAAATAAATTCAAAGTTATAGGAATAGTTGCAAAAACAATACAAACCCCATACACAGAACTCCCCTCCCCCGATACCCCGAGCCACAAACTTTAACATCCTGTCACACCGCCATTTCTCTTTCCCTCCCTCCTTCCCTCCCTCCCTATCTATCATCCATCATCTGTTGCTCTGTATTCTGAACATATGGGAGCTAGCTGCACACATCCTTGAACAAACACTATAATTCACATATACAATTCCCATGAACAAGAACATTCTTTTATGCAATCCCATTAAGCACAGCTAAGAAGTTCAAGAAATTCAACATTGATACAAAGCTTACATTCTATATTTCCTTTTTTTTTTTTTTTTTTCTTATGTCTCAACTGTGTCCTTTTGAGCCTCCTGTCCTCCATCCTCAGATCCCATCCGGGATCATCCTTGGCATTCAATTGTCATCTATTTAGACTTTTTTTTTTTTTTTTTTTCACTTGTGGAAACATATATACAGCCTAAATCTTTCCATTCCACCCCCTCCCTAGCATTCCATTAGTGGGATTAATCACATTTATAATGCTGTAATGCTATCACCTTCCCACCTTCCATTACTAGAAATTTCCCTTCACCTCAAACAGCAACCCTACACTCATTTCTTAACTCCCTATTGCCCCTTCCCCCACTTCTCATAACCCATACTCTACTTTTCATCTCTATGGTCATATTCTCTGATAATTTCTTTGTGTTTACTGTGGGGCTTAAATTTAACCTCTTAAATCCATGGCAATCTTGTTTTTCTTTGATACCAACCTAACTTCAATAGGACACATAAACTATGTTCCTATACTCCTCCATTCCCCCAACTTTATATAGTTCTTGTCAAAAATTACACATTTTACATTGAGTCCAAAACCACTGATTTGTCATTAGAGTTTGTGTATTTTATATCATGTAGGAAGTAAACGGTGGAGTTACAAATCAAAAATTATTGACTTCTATTTGTATTCCATTGTGGTCAGAGAATGTGCTTTGAATATATTCAATTTGTTGTGTTTTTTTTTTTTTTTAATTTATTGAGGCCTGTTTTATGTCCCAGCATATGGTCTATTCTGGAGAAAGAACCATGATCACTAGAGAAAAATGCGTGTCCTGGTTATTTGGGATGTAAGGTTCTATATATTTCTGTTAAAATTCTCTCTCTCTCTCTCTCCTTTCTTTGTTTCTCTGTCAGTAGGGCTCCCTTTATTATCTGAAGTAGGGCAGGTCTTTTATTAACAAAATCTCTCAGCATTTGTTTGTCTGTGAAAAATTTAAGCTCTCCCTCAAACTTGAAGGAGAGTTTTGCTGGATAAAGTATTCTTGGTTGGAAATTTTTCTCTCTCAGAATTTTAAATATGACATGCCATTGCCTTCTTGCCTCCATGGTGGCCGCTGAGTAGTCACTAATTAGTCTTACGTTGTTTCCTTTGTATGTGGTGATTGCTTTTCTCTTGCTGCTTTTGGAACTTGCTCCTTCTCTTCAGTATTTAACAGTCTGATCAGAATATGTCTTGGAGTGGGTTTATTTGAATTTATTCTATTTGGAGTTTGCTGGGCGCTTATGCTTTGTGTATTTATATTGTGTAGAAGGTTGGGGAAGTTTTCCCCAACAATTTCTTTGAATACTCTTTCTAGACCTTTACCCCTCTCTTCCTCTTCTGGGACACCAATGAGTCTTAAATTTGGACGTTTTATTTTATCTGTCATATCCCTGAGATCCATTTCAATTTTTTCGTTTTTTTTCTCCATTCTTTCTTTTGTTCTTTCATTTTCTGTTCTGTGGTCCTTGAGGAGGCTGAGTTGTTGCTCAACTTCCTCTAATCTTGTATTATGAGTATCCAGAGTCTTTTTAATTTAGCCAACAGTTTCTTTTATTTCCATAAGGTCTTCTATTTTTTTATTTACTCTTGCAATTTCTTCTTTATGCTCTTCTAGGGTCTTCTTTTTTTTTTTTCAATCTTCATTTTATTGAGATATATTCACATACCATGCAGTCATACAAAACAAATTGTACATTTGATTGTTCACAGTACCATTACATAGTTGTACATTCATCACCTAAACCAATCCCTGCCACCTTCGTTAGCACACACACAAAAATAACGAGTAATAATTAAAGTGAAAAAGAGCAATTAAAGTAAAAAAGAACACTGGGTGCCTTTGTCTGTTTGTTTGTTTGTTTCCTTCCTGTAGGGTCTTCTTTATGTCCTTTATATCCTGTGCTGTTTCTTCTTCATGTCCTTTATATCCTGTGCCATGCTATCATTCTTTGATTGTAGTCCTTTGATTACTTGTGCCAAGTACTGTGTCTCTTCTGATATTTTGATTTAGGTGTTTGGGATTGGGTTCTCCATATTGTTTGGTTTTATCATATGCTTTAAGATTTTCTGTTGTTTTTGGCCTCTTGGCATTTGCTTTGCTTGATAGGGTTCTTTCAAGTTGTAAAAAATACCAATCTAATTTTTCAGATCTACAACTTGGTGGCGTACACTTTCTCTAACTAACCAGCAGATGGCGTCTGCAAGTCACCTATTCCCCTCTAGTCAGTACTCCTCAACTTTGTCTCTGTGGTGTGTGGGGAAATGATTCTTGTGGGGTTCAGTTGGTGAACTTGGTTTGGGTGTGTTGTTGGTGCTGTCTGCCCTGAATGTGGGGCATGCGTCTGGATGGTTAGGGAGGCAGGACAGCTTTAATAATCAAACCTCCCAGGTGTTCCCGGAGATTCAAGGCTGTTGCAAGAGTCTAAGCCTTCATTTCAGTTTTGCCCCAGATTTTCTCTGCCGCTGACCCACAAGTCCCCAGCATTGATGTAGTGTCCCTGGGTTTTCCGAGTGGTTCCCCCTTCTTAGCTGTGATCTTCCAAGACCTCTGCTGAGGGAAGGCTGTGCTATGTCACAAGTGCGCACCATCCCTTAAGGGAAGCCCCGGGACACCGGGTCGTGCAGGGGCGCTCCCAGCCTGATGCAAAGATGGCTGAATGGGGTGTCTCAACCCTCTCCCCACTTTTTTGCACAGCTCTGCCTTCCCAGATCCGGGAGAACTAGCTGCGGGTGCACCCAAGGCCACTGTCCACGGCCAATATTGTGGCATGTGCAGGGTGCTGTGGGATACACTCCCCATCACACTGGGTTTCCAGGAGTGTCTCCAGCCTGCTGGGGAGCTGGCTGCAAGCAGCGTGGTTTCTTTCTCCTTTTGGCTCTCCCCTCTGCTCCCCTGGTCCTGAGGGAGTCAGCAGTGGTCTATCCTCCATGCCAGACACCAAAAGGTTGGCACAGACCACTCCTGCCATGCTTCACTGCACAGTTCTCACCATCATAACTGCAGCCACTCCTGGGTTTTGTTTTATTTTTTTAAAGAACTAGTCCATCTCCAAATGCCAACCCCCAGTTTCCCCACTCCACAGCATGGCCGTGGGACTTTAAACTGGGTTACTCACTTGTTTCAGAATATAGACTCCCTGTTTCACCAAGTGTATGGTCCCTGTGGTTTTAGCAGACCTTGCACAGCTGGTGCATCGCTAAAACTGGTGTTCTGGGTCACTTTCTGGCTTTTATCTAGTATTTTTCATGGAGGTGTTTTTTGCCCTGTCTCTCCAAGCTGCTATCTTAGGTTCTCCCGTGCTAGCCCTTTTGATGTAAGGATGACCAGGGCAAACAAGACCTGACCCCACAGAGTTTGCGATTTAGTCAGGGAGACAGACAAGTAAGAAGTAAATACATACTATATACATATTAGTCAGAGTTCTCCAGAGAACAGACCTGAAAGGTGATAGATAGTTTGACAGACAGACAGACCACGGGGATTGTCAAGTCCAAATTCTGTAGGGCAGGCCGCAAGTTGAGAACTTGATGGTGATGTGATGTTGAATTCCCCAGAAGAAGCTGGTTGACTTAGGGAGAGATGGCAGTGCTTCCTTCTGACTGCTGAAATCATCAGTCCTCTCTTTAAGGCCTTCAACTGATTGGATGAATTTTCTCTCATTGCTGAAGGCCACCTCTTTTTTTGATTGTAGATGTAATCAGCAGTAAATGCAATCAAATGACTGATTATGTAAATCCATGAAATATCCTCACAGTAACAATCAGGGCAATGTTTGCTTGACCAAATAACTGGACACCATAACCTAGCCAAGTTGATATGTGAATTTAACCATCACAATATACATAATAAAATAAATGTAATTATGATTACTTCTATGAAGAAAATAGAGAAAAACAGGGGCAGTCTGATGAGGTGACATTCTCCGTAATATGTCAACCCTCCATGAGGAGTTGCTAAATCATTGTGTACAGCTAGTTATTTTCTTGTTTCACTTATTGGTAGTATCTGATACTAATGCCCATTCCATCCTAGAACCATCCCTTTGTTTTCCTGGACATCATCTTCTTGTAGCTTTTTCTCAGTCTCCTTTGCACGGTTGCCTTTCTCCTCTTGCTCCTTAAACTTCAGTGCCCCCCCAAACCTCTTTTTTTTCTCTTGCTAAAATGTTACATACTTTCCTGTTTTATATATCACCTGTACGCTGAATTACCAAATTCATGTCTTTAGATCTAATCTCAGTTCTGAGACCCAAACCAATGTATTAATACTTTGATGCTCATAAGAATCTCAAATATATTATCTCCCAAACTGAATTTATCACCAACCCCAACTCAGCAACTCTGTTCATCTTTCCAACTTTTCTTTTGTGGTGAGTGGTTATTCCAACCTTCTGGTAACCCAGATCTGAAACCTGGGCATTACCTTTGCTACTCATTTATGCCACCATATTCAATTGCTTATTGACTATGTTTGATTTCACCTCTGATCTTTCAGATTTTTTCCCTCACTATCTACAGCTTAGTTAAGCCTTTGTCAAGCCTCCCTAGATTTCTGCAACAACCTTCTGTATTGGGTCATGTTCTGTTAGGAAACAGATAGCAGATGTGAAGTGGGCATTCTGAAGAGTGTTTAGTAAAGGGACTGTGTTTTAGTTTCCTAGGCTGCTCAAAGCAAATACCATGAAATAGGTCGGGTTAAACAATGAGAATATATTAGCTCATGGTTCTGAGGCCAGGAAAATGTCCAAATCATGGTATCATCAAGGCAATGCTTTCTCCCTGAAGACTGGCTGCCAGTGATCATGGGCTCCTCTGTCAGATGACAAGGCACATGGTGGCATATGCTGGTCTCTCCATTCTTTTCCAGGCTTCATTGATTTCAGCTTCCTCCTTCCATGGCTTTCTTCTCTCTCTGTCTTCATTATGTTTATAAAGTGCTCCCAGGAATAGGATTTAGACCCATCCTGAATAAGGTGGGTCACACCTTAACTGAAGTAGCCTCACCAAAAGGTCCTACCTATAGTGGATTCACACCCACAGGAATGAGTTCAATTTCAGAACATGTTTTTATGGAGAAGAAACAGTTCCATACCATGAAAAAAGTTTGGGCATGGTGTTGAAAAATACAAGGGATAATGCATCATTGCATGTCTAGGAGCCTTTGCCACCCATGAAGGATGAAGAAAAAATACCAGCTGAAGATGTGGAGATATAGAGAGATCTATGAGGAAAGAAATGCTTAAGAGGAATGTATTCTTTAGATGGATGTAGTGAGATCTCTGTAAATCTGTAGGAAGGAAGCTGGAGAGTAAATACCTCAGGCTTACTCTCCTTCCTCTAATATCTCCTTGCTGCTCCCCATTGATATTTGAAAGGTACCAAAGTTTACTTTGGTTAAAGGGTTCTAATGGGTCCTTTGTGTTGCAGGATAAAATGGAGTCATATAGTACAGAGCAGTCTAGTATCCCAGCTGCTAAAACAAATACCACACAATGGATTGACTTAAACAATGGGAATCTTTGACTTACATTTTTGAGGCTAGGAGAAGTCCAAATGGAGACATCAGTGAGGTGATGTTTTCCCCTGAAAACTGTGGCATTCTGGGGCTGGTTGCTAGAGATCCTTGGTCCTTGGCTTTTCCATCATATGGTAATACATATGGCAGTGTCTTCTCCTTTCTCTTCCATTGACTTCCAGCTTCTTGCTCTTCCCAATGGCTTTCTCTATCTCCATATGAACTTTCACCCTGCTTATAAAGGACTCCAATAATCAAGATTAAAGCCCAACCTGACTCAATTGGGCCACACCTTAACTGAAGGAACATCTTGAAGTAATCTAATTTATAATGGGTCCACATCCACTAGAATGAAGACCAAGATCAAGAACATGTCCAAACCTCTGTACACAATTCAGTCCACCACAGGGACCCTTCACAATTAATGTCCCATGCCCTTGCATAATATCCTGACCTTGAGTATGGGTGATGGGCTATTGTTCCAGTGATTATTTACATTAAAGGACAAAGGTGAAGTGATATACTTAATAAAGGTCCCTAACCAGTTGGCTTTGAGTTAGTCAAAAAGATGACTCTGGGTGAGCCCTTGAAAGGAGACTGAAAGCAGCAGCTGGCCTGGGAGAAGCAAGCACCCATGTTGTGAATTTCCTGTGGAGGGCAGTGGCTTTAGGTGCTGAGGGCCTCCATCCCACAACTACAAGGCACTGAATTCTGCCAACAATCTGAGTGAGCTTAGAAGAGGACCCTGAGCTCCAGAAAGGAACTCAGCCTAGCCTCATGAGACCCTGAGTAGTTGATCCAGCTAAGCTGTGCCCAAACTCCTGACCCACAGAAACTTAGCTAATAAGTGGGGAGTGTCTTAAGCCATGAAGTTTGAGTTAACTTGTAACATAGCATCAGAAAAAGAATTGTTCTGGTTTGCTAATGCTGCCATTTTGTAAAACACCAGAAATGGATTGGTTTTTCTAAAGGGGGTTTATTTGGTTACAAAGTTACAGTCTTAAGGCCATAAAGTGTCCAAGATAAGGCATCAACAATAGGGAACCTTCACTGGAGAAACTCCATTGGCATCCGGAAAACCTCTGTTACCTGCTAAGGCACATGGCTGATGTCTGCTTGATCCCAGATTGTGTTTCAAAATGGCGTTCTCCAAAATGTCAGTGTCAGTGTTCAATGGCTGACTTCAAAATGTCTCTCTAATCTGCAGCAGCACTGAGCTCCTTCTGTCTGAGCTCCAGTAAACTAATCAAGACCCATGCTGAATGAGCAGGGCCACACCTCCATGGAAATAATCTAATCAAAGATATTACCCACAGTTGAGTGGGTCATATCTCCATGGAAACAACCCAATCCAAAGATTCCAACATAGCCAACATTAATACATCTGCCCCCACAAATTGCATTAAAGAACATGGCATTTTGGGGGGCATAATACATCCAAACTGGCATAGGAATATATACACTTATTTTTTTTTTTCTAAATTACCTTAGGGATACTGTGATGGTTAGGCTCATGTGTCATCTTGGCCCAGTAATGGTGCCCAGTAGTCTGATCAAGCAAGCACTGGCCTAACTTACTGTGAGTACATTTCATGGACTTAGATCATCAGTAAGTTGATTGCATTTATGGCTGATTACATCTACAGTCAACTTCAGGGGAGTGTCTTCAGCAATGAGAGCATTCAGTTTAATCCAATCAGATGAAGGCTTTAAAAAGAGAAGTGATGACTTCAGCAGTCAGAAGGTAGAATTTTCATCTCTACTTCAGTCAGCCAGCCTTTCCTGGGGAATTCATTGAAAACCTTCATCAGAGTTGCCAGCCTGCAGCCTGCACTATGGAATTTGGACTTGTGCATCACCACATTTACAGATATCTCCTGTTGGTTCTGTTTCCCTAGAGAACCCTGACTAATACAGATACCTAAAATAGGTTCCATGAAAAATCTTTTAGAAATATTTTGACATAAATAGAAGGGGAATTACATCTATTACAAACTGATAGTCCTGAAATCTGAATAACATTAAAATGATGATGGCAAGTATTTATTTTTGAATACATTTTAAATAATATTTTATTCATACCACTGTAATTAAAACTTTCATGGTAGATTGAATCATGTCTCCCACAAATGCATGGAAGTCCTAACCCATGTGCCTGTGGGTGTGGACTCATTTGTAGAAAGGATATTTAAGGATCCTTTTTGATAGGCCAAATTTGATCAGGGTGGGCCTTAATCCAATATGACTGTGGTCATTTTGGGCTGAGGAGATGCAGACACAGTAGAAGGAGACAGATGGCCATGTGATAGAGGTAGAGATTCAGTTTCAGGTTTTTGGAAAGCCACCACCAAAATGCTTGGCACTCTGTTTAGAGAAAGCATTTACCTGCACCTTAATTTTGGACCTCTAGCCCCTGTACTGATTTGACCTATGTACCCCAGAAAGGACTAGTCTTTTAATCCAATCTTGTGTGTGGAGACTTATTGTGGGTGGGATCTTTTGATTAGATTATTTGGAGATGTGACCCCAACCACCCAAGGTGGATCTTAATTAGTTTACTGGCATCCTCTATGAGAGAAAAAAAGGCAAAGACATTTTGAAGGGAGCTGAGATGCTTGGACATGCAGACAGAAAGATGTTTGGAGATGCTAAGCTAAGAGATGAAGCTCAGAGTTTGCCCTAGAGAAGCTAAGTGAGAAGCCACAGATGCTCAAAGAGAAAGCCACTGGAATCAGAAACTGAAAGCAATGCTACCAGGGAGCAAAGGAAGAGCAGACGCCAGCCACACGCCTTCCCAGCTGACAGAGGTGTTCTGGACACTATCAGCCTTTCTTCAGTGAAGTATCCTCCTGTTGAATGCCTTAGTTTGGACACTTTTATGGACTTAGAACTGAAAATTTGTAATTTATTACCTAATAAATTTCCTTTTTAAAAGCCAATCCATTTCTGGTATCTTGCATTCTGGCAGCTTTAGAAAATTGGAATGACCCCCACCCACAAACTGTGAGACAATAAATTCCTGTTGGTTAAGCCAACCAGTTTGTGTCATTTGTCAGAGTAGCCCAGGCAAACTAAGACAACTATTATTGTAGAAATTCAATAAAAATGTATTCCATATACATCTAGGACTGTGTCCTACGCTAATGACTGGTAAGAAACTTAAAAACAATTCATCCCAATGTAGAACTTAAGCTCAGTGAGTCCTAAATTGAACAAGTGTCCTGCTCTGAGAATGGGGAGCTAGAACCAGTGGGGAGCCTAGACCAGTGGGGTTCCTTAAGGGAGGCATTGCTTTACACATGGACCAACAGGCACAATTTGTGCTTAGGGCAAACATCTCAGACATAAACCTGTGGACAAACCCTTGGGCTCAGTCTTCTTTTACTTCAATTAAATTTAAATGAGTACATCCATTCCCGTTGGCTAAAACTGAGTTTTGAAAAAATTGAGAGGTTATTGAAGAAGGCTGACAGCGTTGTTACTTTTTCTCCTTAGGCAAATAGTGACAAATGAGCAAAAACTAGGACTCAGAGAATGAGGTGTGGAATGAGACAGAGAACCAAGCTGATGGTCAGAGGAAGACTTGTATTACCTGGTGTTCCAGTCTGCTAATGCTGCCACCATGCAAAATACCAGAAATGGATTGGCTTTTATAAAGGGTTTTTTTTTTGGTTACAAATTTACAGTCTGAAGGCCATGAAAATGTCCAAATTAAGGCATCAACATGAGTTTACCATCACCAAAGGAAGGTTAGTGGTGTCTGGAAAACCTCTTTTAGCTGAGAAGGCATGTGGCTGGCATCTGCTGATCCCAGGTTGTTTTCCAGCTCCTCTCTCAGTTCCTGTGCTTTCTTCAAAATGTTGCTCTTGGGGCATTTTGTCCTCTTAGCTTCTCTGGAGCAAACACTGGGTTAGCATCCCTAAAGCACCAGCAAAAGTCTGCTTTCAGCGGCTGTCTCCAAAATGTCTCTCTGAGCTGCTCTCCAAAATATGTTTCAGCTACTCTCTCAAATGTCCCTCTCATCTGCTGCTCTCTCTGCTTCTGTCTGTGAGCTCTTTTATAGGACTCTAGTGATTAACAAGACCCACCCTAAATAGGTGGGTTCCATATCTCCATGGAAATAACTCAATCAAACATTTTGCCCCCAGTTAGTTGAGTCACATCTCCATGGAAACACTCAAAGGATTCCAACCCAATCAACACTAATATGTCTGCCCCCACAAGATTGCATTAAAGAACATGGCATTTTGGGGGAATAATACATCAAAAGCAGCACATCTGGTGACATCACAAGTTGCTCTCTGCACTTTAAAGATGTTGAGAGCTCACTCAACTTCATGTGGAACAAACTGAAATAAAAGACATTTTGAGCTATAACCAGCAGTTCATAATAACTTCTGGGAACTGCCTATAAACACTCCTGCTTCTCTTTTTCTCTGACAATTCCTAGTTTTGCCCATTCCTGCCTACCTGGTTCTTGCTCTAGGATTCATCCTGGTACCTGCATGGGGCTATTTTTTGTTTGTCTTACCTTCATTTTCCATTTCTTCCCCCTTTCTTCACCTCTGACACCATATTCACTCTTCTGACTTGATTCACTTGTGCTATCTACTTCCCACCTCTAGATTCTCCCTGCTTTTCTCCTCTCCTTTTTCCAAACTATCTAGCTGATCGGTAAGAGATGGGATGTCAGGCCATCACAACACAGAGAGAAATTCTGTGATTCATGTATATCACTCTTATTAGTTGTTAGAATTCCCTCCCTTGATCTGAGCTGAGAAACTGGAGACTTTTTGAATTGTAATAGCTGGGCTTGTTCTCCAGGCCCCAGACCCTAGGATAGGGGTTCTTAACTGGGGGGATTTCGTATGCCCCTCCCAGGGGATGTTTGTCACAACTAGAGGAGGGGCTACACTGTGGCATCTAATGGGTACAGGCCAGAGATGCTGTTAAATACTCCACAAGTCACAGGAAAGCCTCCTCCATGAAGACTCATCCAGCTCAAAATATCAGTAGTGTCAAGGTTGTGGATCCTGGTAGAGGGACACTTTTATCCTCTGACTTCCTGGGGTGTCCTCCCTAGGGGACCCCACAATTCCAGGTAGTCCCTTACCACCTGCCCCACAGGTAACCCTCACACTCTAGAAATAACCATGCTGATATTCTTTCTATTTTCATATACATGATCTTAATTCAATCCCAAATTCACTGTGGGGTATCCAGATCAGTTATTATTTTTCCTACTTATAAAATTTTACAGATAGTAAAACTCACACTCCACAATATTAAGTGGTCAAGAACACTTATTCAGGATTTAAACAAATTATCTGGATTTATTAAATAATGCTTCTTGCAGTGTACCCACTGAGTTTCTTTCTCAAGGTTGTCATCCATGATTAAAGAACCACAAAAGCCTTAAAATGTTATCATAGGAATGAAGAACAGCTAATAGAATGACATGTCTGGAATTTTAGGTTAATCTTGTCAGAACTGGGAGATGACTATGGATCTGGCTTTAGTGATCTGATAGAGCCCATTGCCAATTTGAGCTATTCAGTATTCAAGAGTCATAGAGAAAATGAGGCTAAAAAGAGAGAATTAAGGAAGACTTCCCTTTTTCACTACATTGCATACTCTATTATTTGCCTTATTAATGCCTTGTAGCATTTTTATTAAAAGGAAAACCCAGAAGTCAATGAAGGAGGTGTCCTGAGAAGACGAGCCACGTAACACAGCAACACTGAATTCTAGCGGCATGTAGCAGCTTTCCAGTTGTGCTGGGCAGGGCAGGTGGGGAGAGCAGGCTCTGCTCCCAATGCTGTGATGGTCTCACAGCAGTTCCACCAGCTATAAGGATTCCTGGCAGTAGGTGTGGAAAACTGAGAATCATGGTGAAAACATCCAGCCCATGAGCCCAAAATAACTGGACCTCAGACCACCTTTGTTGTAGTCATTGGAGAGTTCAGACTCCTATAAGTTGGTCAAGAAAATAAAATTATATTAATTAATCCTATTAGTGCAAATTAATTCTCAGTGAGGGCCCTGTAGTTCTGGTACCTGGAGTGCTTTGAGATGCATATGGGCAATTCAATTGCCAATGTCCAGTGATGTGAGGGGCTCTGGAAAGTTCTTCTAGCTGTGCCCTTCCCCATTCCCAACCCACCACTATACCCCAAAACAGAACGGGCTATGGGATTATGGTACTTGGCATTCAATAAAATATGTGTCTCTAGAGCACCCAGTTAAATATATGGGTCAAGCAAATCATATTCTGCAATATAGCTGAGCACATTAGTTCATGGGAAAGAAACTGTCCACAATACACATACATATATCAGTCAGGGGGAGGGAGACAAATTATTCCTGGGGCCCAGGGTGTGTCTTAGGGAGGAAGGGTTTTGGAGCAAGCTGAGCATGGCCTGTGAGCAGACTGAGCTCTCTACCTGTGAGCTATGGGTGCTTCTTGTGCACAAGATGCGTGACTGTTGGAATTGAGATGTGCTGCAAGTGCAAATTACACTTTGGACTTCCAGGAAGATATCTGAAAATAAGAGCATAATATCTCTTCAGTAATTTTTACTATTGATTACACATTGAAATGATAAGAATTTGGATGTATTGGGTTATATAACTATATGTTATTAAATTTAATTTCACCTGATTCTTTTTACTTTATTTAATGGGGCTATTAGAAAATTAGAAAGGATATTTATGGCTCACCATTTAATTCCATTGGCAGCCCTGCTGCAGATGTTGAAGCCAAGTTTATCTCCCTAACAACTCTGCCCTCAAAAATTTGGTTTGAGAACTTGATGCGTAGAGTGTGATTTCTAATTGCAGTGAGTGTATTTAATCAAAGGTGTGTTGTATTTTGTTTTTATCACTGAGCTGTGCAAGAGCCAGGATGAGGGAATTTCGTCTGTTTAGCATTCCTAGGGGAATACAGGTGGTTGCAGAACTAATAGCTGTGTCTGATAGGCACAAACCCACTTCCTTGAAAACAGACTGTGATAAGAAACAGACTCATATTCTGTGAATTTCACAATTATAAAAGTCAAAACAAATAAGTACCTTCAAGTTTACATGACTATTAAGGTCTCTAAGTTTAAAATGCTATGATGCCGTTTGCTGCAAGACCACTGCAAGCTTATAAGTAATTAAACAAGAGTTTTTCCTGTTTGCTGAATGTGTTATGATGAACAGTCAGATGGTATTTGATGTCTTTATTATTTTTTTAGGAAGAATATCCAGCCTTAATTTTTCTTTTATTCAACAATTAAAAATTAATATGATTTATTATTAAACTCATTAAGAGCCTCCTTTTTGATCTTAATTTTAGAATGTTGTATTGGTCAGAGTTCTCTAGGAGCAGAATCAACAGGAGATATCTGTAAATATGAAATTTATAAAAGTGTCTCACACAACTGTGGAGATGCATGGGTCCAAATTCTATAGGGCAGGATGCACAAGCTCAAATTCTGTAGGGCAGGTCAGAGTTGGCAGTTCTGAAGAAGGTCTTTGATGAATGCCCAAGGAGAGGCTGGCTGGTTGAAGAAGAAATGAAAGTTCTCTCCTCTCCCTTAAAAGTCTTCAACTGATTGGATTAAATCCAATGGATTGTATTCTCTCATTGAAGAAGACACTCCCTTCATTGATACAATCAGCCACAGATGCAATCAATTTGACTGATGATTTAATAAACCAGGCTTCTAGTTTACTAACCAGCCACAAAATGCCCTTGCTGTAGCAGTTAGGGCAGGGTTTACTTGACCAGACAACTGTGCACCATCACATGGACAACTTGACACTTGAACCTAACCATCACAGTTCACCCCTTGTCAACTTGGCAGCCATGCACATCACCTTACACCATACTTAATCTCTAAATAGAACACAATAACAGACATAAGTTTTGCTTAACAATACTCAGCTGTCTTGTGTACAGCTGGAAAAGTACTAAATCTCTCCAGAACAGAGTGCAAGTCCTTGGGTAATACTCACTCTTATACTTGATGACTGTTCTAGGTTGCTAATGCTGCCAGAATGCAAAACACCTGAAATGGATTGGCTTTTATAAAGGGGTTTTATTTAGTTACAAAGTTACAGTCTCAAGGCCATAAAGTGTCCAAGGTAATGACAATCAGGTACCTTCACTGGAGGATGGCCAGAGGCATCCAGAAAACCTGTTAGCTGAGAACGTATGTGGCTGGCATCTGCTGCAGAGTTCTAGTTTCAAAATGACTTTCTCCCAGGACGTTCCTCTCTAGGCTGTGTTCCTCAAAAATGTCACTCTTAATTGCTCTTGGGGCATTTTTCCTCTCTTAACTTCTCTGGAGCAATCAACAGCCATCTTCAAACTGTCTCTCATCTGCAGTTCCTCTCTCAGCTCCTGTGCATTCTTCAAAATGTCCCTTTTTGCTGTAGCAAGCTTGTTCCTTCTGTCTGAGCTTATATAGTGCTCCAGTAAACTAATCAAGGCCCATGCTGAATGGGTGGGGTCACACCTCCATGGAAACTATCCAATGAAAGATCTCGCCCCACAGTTGAGTGATCACATCTCCTTGGAAATAGCCAATCAAAAGTCTCCAACCCAATCAACACCAACATGTTTCCTGCCCACATAAGACTGCATCAAAGATAATGGCATTTTGGGGTACATAATACATCCAAACCAGCACAATATCCTATAACTTAAATACTATGAAATGAACAATATGACTTATGACATATGATAAGGGGAGAAGACAGAGGAGAAAACAAAAATATTTGGATTATATACAAATACAGACATACTCATAACAAAATGAAATACTCATAACATTACAGTCCTTGTTTCTATATCTGTTCATGGGATCATAGTTCATATTTATCACTACCTTCTTCCACTACCCATTCCATATTCCATTTACCCTCAGCAAACACTTCAGCTGGCTGTGATTTTTGCCTGGTGGAGTGACCCAAAACTTCATGCCTGAAGTTTCTTGGCCTTTGGTAGTCCAGCCTGGATTGGGTTATTGCAGTTTTCCATTGACTTAAATCACAGGGCACGGTAGTACTAAGAGACACCCTAGGGGATCTCCTGTTTTCCGGGAAAACTCTTCTTCACCTATATTGTGTTGTTGCAGTCCTATTTCCCCCTTGATAGTCAGGATCAATCACCCCACCCAGTACAGTAATCACCTTCCTTGCCTGTTGATTCAGAGGTATGAGAAGCCCAAAGTGGCCAGGTGGCAGTCTTAACTTCCAGTTCAATGGAATCATTATTGTGTCTCCTGATGGAAACACTCCTCCTTATAGACCAGCAGAGCTTAAGGTTGCAGGGACATGAAGCAAAAATTTTCCTAGTGCATCACTAGGGGTGTTAGTGAGTGGTGCCACTCCCATTTCCACCCCTTGATTCCTGGACCTGTGGATCCTGGGAGATTCAGCACCATAGAGTGGATGCTGATTCATAGCATACACAGCCTCCTGGTGAGCCTGCCCCTGTCCTGTAAGGTATTACCACCTAGTTGGTGCTGTAACTGAGTCTTCAAAAGGCCATTCCACTGTTCTATCAACCCAGCTGCTTCTGGATGATGGGGAACATAGTAAAACCAGAGAATTCCATGAGTATGTACCCATTTCTGCACTTCATTTGCCATGAGGTGGGTTCCTTGATCAGAAGCAATGCTGTGTGGAATATCATGATGGTAGATAAGACATTCTGTAAGTCCACAGATGGTAGTTTTGGCAGAAGCATTGCATCCAGGGAAGGCAAACCCATATCTGGAGTATGTGTCTATTCCAGATAGAAAAAATAGCTGCCCTTGTATGATGGAAGTGGTAAAATGTAATCAACCTGACACCAGATAGCAGGCTGATCACCTTGGGGAATGGTGCCATATCAGGGACTGAGTGTGGGTCTCTGCTGCTGGCAGATTGGGCACTCAGCAGTGGCTGTGGCCAGGTCAGCCTTGGTGAGTGGAAGTCCATGTTGCTGAGCCCATGCATAACCTCCATCCCTACCACCATGACCACTTTGTTCATGAGCCTATTGGGTAATGACAGGAGTGGCTGGGGAAGGAGGCTGACTGGGAACAGGTCTCCTTATCCAATTGATAATTAAAACCTTCCTCTGCTAAAGTCACCCTCTGGTGAGCATTCATATGGGACATAAATACCTTCATGTTTTTTGCCCACTTAGAAAGGTCTATCCACATACCTCTTCCCCAGACTTCTTTGTCACCAATTTTCCAGTCATATTCCTTCCAAGTTTCTGACCATCCAGCCAAACCATTTGCAACAGCCCATGAATCTGTATACCAAGATACCTCTTGCCAGTTCTCCTTACAAGCAAAATGAGCAACCAGGAGCGCTGCTGAAAGTTCCACCCACTGGGAGGATTTCCTTTCAACACTGTCTTTTAGGGACATCCCAGAAAAGGGATACAATGCTCCAGTGGTCCACTTTTGGGTGGTACCTGCATATTGTGCACAATCATCTGTAAACCAGGCCCGAGTTTTCTCTTCCTTGGTCAACTGATTATAAGGAACTCCCCAAGAGACCATGGCTCTGGGCTGGGAAAGAGAAGGTAATGTAGGAGTGTGGGCCATGGGCATTTGGGCCACTTCCTCATGTAATTTACTTATGCCTTCAGCCCTATCAAATGCTTACCATTTCCATTTTATGATGGAGTGCAGCTCATGATAGGCAACTCAGGTCTCATGGTAACTTGGTGGCCTATGGTTAAGCATTCTGTTTGTGGCAGGCCAAAAGCTGTTTCTCAAAAGGAGAGTAGTTATCTGCAGAGGATGGTAAGGCTTTACTCCAAAATCTTAAGGGCCTGCATTGTGATCCTCCTGTAGGAGCCTCCCAAAGGCTGCAAACAGCATCTCCATTTGCCACTGACACTCCCAGCACCATTGGATCAGCTGGATCATAAGGTCCAAGTGGCAGAGGAGCTTGCACAGCAGCCTGGACCTGTCAAAGAGCCTCATATTGTTCCAGTCCCCACTCAAAACTAGAAGCTTTTCTAGTCACTTGGTAAATGTGCTGGAGTAGCACACCCAAATGAGGAATATGTTGTCTCCAAAATCCAAAGAGGCCAACTAGGCATTGTGCCTCTTTTTTGATCATAGGATGGGACAGATACAAAAGCTTATCCTTAAACTTAGAAGGGATATCTTGACATGCCCCACACCACTGGACAGCTGGAAATTTAACCGAGGTAGAAGTCCCCTGTATTTTTGTTGGATTTCCCTCCCATCCTTTGACATGCAAACATCTTCCCAATAAGTCTAGAGTAGTTGCAACTTCTTGCTCACTAGGTCCAATCAACATGATACCATCAATATAATGGACCAGTGTGATGTCTTGTGGGAGGGAGAAATGATCAAAGTCCCTGCAGACAAGATTATGACATATGGCTGGAGAGTTGATAATACCCCTAAGTTAGGACAATGAAGGTATACTGCTGGCTTTTCCAGCTGAAGGCAAACTGCTTCTGGTGGTTCTTACTCACAACTATTGGGGAAACAGCATTTGCCAGACCAATAGCTGTATTCCAGGAACCAGGGTATGCCAATGATATGACACATCTGGAACAGCAGCTGCAATTGGAGTCACCACCTGGTTAAATTTTTGATAATCCACTGTCATCCTCCAAGACCCATTTGTTTTTTGCATAGGCCAAATAGGGGAGTTGAGTAGGGATGTGGTGGGAATCACTATCCCTGCATCCTTCAAGTCTCTAACAGTGGCATTGTTCTGGTTGCTAATGCTACCATTTTGCAAAACACCAGAAATGGATTGGCTTTTACAAAGGGGGTTTATTTGGTTACAGAGTTACAGTCTTAAGGCCATAAATTGTCCACAGTAAGCCATCAACAATAGGATACCTTCACTGGAGAAAGGCCATTGGCATCTGGAAAACCTCTGTTAGCTGGGAAGGCACGTGGCTTGTGTCTGCTTGCTCCCAGGTTGCTTTAAAAATGGTATTCTCCAAAATGTCAGCTTTCAACTTCCAATGGCCATCTTCAAAATGTGTCTCTCAGCTGCAACTTTGAGTTCCTTCTGTTTGAGAGCTCGTTACTAAGACCCTATATTGAATGGACAGGGTCACACCTCTATAGAGACATTAAATCAGAGGACATACCCTAACCAAAGGAGTCACTCACACTTGGGTGGGTCACATCTCCATGGGAACAATGTAATCCCAATATCCCACGAGACCGAATTAAAAGATTGTGGCTTTTTTCTTGGAGGGCATAATATATCCAAACTGGAAGGAACAGGCATTATTCTCTGCAATCCCTCCAGGAATCTGGTATTGCTTCTGATTTACTATTTTGCTAGGCAGGGGCAGCTCTTGTGTCTTCCACTTGGCCTTTCATACCATAATAGTCTGTTAGCAAAACTCCCCACCTCAACATAACCACCCTACCATCAAGTCCTTAACTTAACCTAAACACCCCTGAAGTCAATTCCTTATCTTACTCTGATGTCAACTCCTTATCCTACCCTGAGCAAACCAATCCCCTGACTCAACTCCTTACGTCTCTATCTTACCCACCAAATGTCACTCACAGCTTCTCTGATTTTCTCCTCTCCATGAGCACTTTTAAAACATTCCAGTAATCTAATTAAGACCCACCCAGAATGGGTGGGGTCACACTCCTGGAAACAATTTAATCAAAATTCTCACCCACCATTGGGTGAGTTACATCTCTATGAAAACACTCAATCAAAAGATTTCACCAAAAAAGTTTGGATTAACAGACCATGGGTATTTTGGGGTCCATAACAATTTCAAACCAGCGCAAGCCCCTACTTTGACTGGTGGACCAGGGTGACATTTTGGGTCTCTTGGAATTAATGTCACTTCTGAGCCAGTGTCTAATAATCCCCAGAATATCTGATTATTTCCTTTTCCCCAGTGCACAGTTACCCTGGTAAAAGGCCTTAGGTGTCCTTGGAGAAGGCTGGGAGGAAGATTAACAGTATACATTCCTGGCCTTGTATGAGGGTCCTTCCCCAAGGATACCTGGCCTTCCCCTCATTCAAAGGGCCCTGGGTCTGTAAAATATCTCAATTCTGGGAATTGATTAAGGGACCGTGACTCTCTGTTTTTGTAATTTAAGTTAGACTTTTGTTCACTTGACCTAGAATTCATCTGCTTATACAGATCAAACAAGAATTTAGTAGACTGTCCATCATTTTTACTTCTACGTACCCCATGATCTACTAGCCATCACCATAAGTCTATGTGAGTCAGATTATTTTGACTGCTGCTTTAAGCCTGCTGTCCACTGGTAGTCACACCCACCTTGTCTTTGGCAATTAACCACTGCTGTGCAATTTTTCCTAACTTGGGATCCAATCATCCCCATTGTTTTCAAAGGTTGCATCTCAGTGACAGGAGGTCTCATGGAAATTTCTGACCTACAGAGAAGGGCAACTACAGAGCTCTTCAGGGATGACAGAGCTAGTCTCACAAATTTATTCCTCACAGTCCTGGTAAAAGGTGTGTCCTCTGAGACTTTCCTGGGGTGTGTGAGCAAGTCTTCCATGATAAATCCACTCTAACATTCCAATCTCTCTAAGCCTTTGGATCCCCTCCTCTACATTATACTAGGATAATTCTGGAATTTTGACCTCAGGTAATATTAGCCACCTTTTGATCCATGTTTCAGCTAACCACACAAACAAAATGTTAGCACCCTTTTTAACCCCTGGAGCTACAACACTGAATGCAGAATCTCTGCTTAGTGGGCCCATGTCAGTAAATTCAGCCTGATCCAACTTTATATTCCTTCATTATCCTACACCCCTAATATCCATTCCCACACACAATCCCCTGATTTCTGTCAACATAAATTGGAAAACTCATGCAATTCTTTTGGAAATCTCTTTAGGTGGAGGTTGGATGGCATGCTCCTCAGTGCAGAATGGAGGTTGAGAGGGTGCTTCTTCAGGGCAGCCTAGAGGTGTGGGGGTGGGGTGGGGTGGTGGTAGTTTGTTTCCTCAGGACAGAACAGTACAGGTATATCTAGCAAAGAATCAGCAGAATCCAGGGTTTCAAGGTCCCTGCTGCCATTGTCATCAACCCAGATGTCCCCATCCCAATTTTCAGGATCCCATTATTTTCTAGTCAATGCCCTCACTTTAACAGCAGACACCCTGTGAGGTTGAGATTTTAGTTTATGTTGTAAATCTGCTACTCACACAATGAGACTCTGGGTCTGGTTTTCAGAGCTCTCAAGTCTGTGGTCACAGAAAATAAGTTTCTTTCAGGACACACACAGAAGCCTTTACATCTTTCATGGCATTTTAAGTTTCAAATTTGAAGCTCATTCTTTTCTCTTTATCCAGCATGTCTAAGAATAACCAGCCAACATCATCATACCCCTTAACTCCACAAAACTCTTAAAGTGTCAGAAACACTGACACCCAGAGTCTTGCCTTATATAAGAGTATAAATAGGAGACTCATATAGTGATATTTTATATTTCTCTATTGTCAACTCATGCCAAAAACTGTCAGGGCCATCTTGATTACTGAAAATGGAGTCATTTGTGCCTTTTAATCTAAACAGAATAGAAAACCAATTGTAAAAGTCCATTTTAAGATTCTGTTTCTCCAGGACCACTCCTGGTACCAAGCTTTATTAGTTATGGTTCTCTAAGGAAACAGAACCAACAGGAGATAGCTGTAAATGAGAGATTTTATAGAAGTATCTCCTGCAACTGTGGAGATGCATGAGCCTAAATTCCATAGGGCAAGTCAGGAGCTGGCAACTCTGATGAAGGTCTTCAGTGAACTTCCCAGGAGAGGTTGGCTGGCTGAAGAAGAAATGAAAGTTCTCTCTTCTCCCTTAAAGGTCTTCAGCTGATTGGATTAAATCCAGCTGATTGTTTTCTCTCATTGCGGAAGACACTCCCTTAGTTGATCATAGATGTAATCAGTCACAGATGCAATCAGTTGACTGATGATTTAATAAACCAGCCTTCTGGTTTATTAACCAGCCACAAAATGTCTTTGTAGTAACAGGCCAGTATTTGCTTGACCAGACAACTGGGTACCATCACCTGGCCAAGTTGACACATAAACCTAACCATCACAAATGTAGTTAGCAAATTGATATTACACTATTCACATGGTCTTGTAATTTTCTTTTTAATAAATAAGTAATTACATATGAAGTTTGAACAATGAATATATATTTATATATGTTCATTTATATATGTTCATTTCATATTTTCAAGCATAAAAAATAGTCACACAGTCAAAGCTGGATGAAGGACAGGAAGACTGGAAAATATTATCTCATCTGACATATTTTATATTTCAGCAAATCTATAAAATCATTCCATCAATATAAGAATCCCAAATCACACATACTGCCCATCTAAAACAGTTTTTAATTTTATTAACTACATTTGCATCTATGATGGGGGAAGTTCATTGACTTTAACTCTCTCATCGTAGACATTATAATTATATCCTAAACAGAATATGTTTAATATGACAGTGCAAGGATATAAGAAAATGCAAAATCACTGTCTGACTTTGGACAGTATTAAGACATTGAGTCATTCTATCTAGAGCTGGGAGATATTTACTAAAATTAGATATTTCTGAGCAGGGGTGTTTTTTTTTTATTTTCTTGGCCATATACTTTTTTTTTCTAATTTTAAATAATTAACATGGATATTTATGTAAAAATCAAACAATAGCATTACTGTTCTATAAAATATGTCATGTTATATAAATAATTGGAAAAAATATGATTAACTCCACATGATTCAAAGATAGAAGCATTAAAATGAAGCTACAACAACTTATGAAGAAATAGGGTTTTTAATGTCATTTTACATTGAGGACAACCTAAGCATGACACAAAATCCAAAAGGCATAAAAGAAAAGAGTAAATTCCATGACACAAAAGTGTAAAATAAAATATCTGAATGGTAGAGATAATAAAGAAAGTCAAAAGTACAAAGTATAAACTGAAATCGTATTTCCAACACATTATAACTAGAAGTTTATTTTTTTATGTACCATGAATTCTAAACAAATCAGCAAAAACAACCAACCAAGTGGCAATATGGAAAAGGGTTTATTCATTTAACTCATGGAAAAAGAAACACAAATGGCCATTAACATAAATTTTGAATGGCCTCAGAGAACTTAAAATTTTCGCCTTAGAATTTCAAAAGATAGAGAGGACAGTTAGTCTGTTGAATTTGTAGAAAGAATTTGTCACAATTATTCAATTATAAAAGAGCTTTCATACATAAATCCTCCTTTTCCTTTAAGAAATATTTGTGAACACAAAAGTTGATATATCCTCTTGATAATGAATTTGTGTTTAAATCAGTCTGATTTCTTTCTTTCCTTTTATTATTATTATTATTTTTACTATTTTAACTATGAATTATTTATGTGGTAATTATAATAATATAAATATTTTTTGTCATACTAGTGATGGCAAATTATCAAGAGATTGTCAACACTGACATTGGCCATGAATCCATTACTCAGTAACTATGTAAATAACTCAGGAGTTATGGCTTATATTTATTGAAAGCTTTATACTCTGTTTACTTTAAACCTTCCATGTTTAGGATAGCAAGAGCCATATTTCTGGAGAATCTCTTAATGAAAAGTAAACATAATTGGAATAAGCAGAAACAGACCAAAGAGAGAATAACTGTCTCATTTGAATTTAAATGTAGATTTAATGATTCATTTTCAGAGCAAATCTTGGCATGATTTCATCAACTCCTGTGGAAATGAGAAAGCTCTATTTGGCTTCCTCCAACTTTAGTAAATACATAACTATGCAAAAAAACTCTTATCTGTCCTAATAGCCTCTTGTTTTTTTTTTTTTTAATTTTTATTGGGATTGTTCAGATACCATACAATTATCCAAAGATCCAAAGTGTACAATCAGTTGCCCCTGGTACCCTCATACAACTGTGCATCCATCACCAAACTTAATTTTTGTTCAATTTTTAGAACCTCTTCATTACTCCAGACAAGAAATAAAGTGAAAGAGGGGGAAAAAAAAGAAAGAAAGAAAAAGAAAAGGAAACTTGAATCCTCTCATATCCCTAACTAACCCCCCTCAATTGTTGACTCATAGTGTTGGTATCATACGTTTGTTACTGTTTATGAAAGAATGTTGAAATACTACCAACTGTAGTATATAGTTTGCAATAGGTATATATTTCTTCCCTATATGCCCCTCTATTATTAACTTCTAGTTGTATTGTCATACATTTGTTCTGGTTCATGGAAGAGTTTTCTAATATTTGCACAGCTAATCATGGACATTGCCCACTATAGGATTCAGTTTTATACATTCCCGTCTTTTGACCTCCAGCTTTCCTTCTGGTGACATATATGACTCTGAGCTTCCCCTTTCCACTCCATTCATGCACCATTCGGCACTGTTAGTTATTCTCACATCTTGCTACCGACACCTCTGTTCGTTTCCAAACATTTAAGTTCATCCTAGTTGAACATTCTGCTCATACTAAGCAACCACTCTCCATTCTTAAGTCTTGTCCTATATCTTGGTACCTTATATTTCATGTCTATGAGTTTACATATTATAATTAGTTCTTATCAGTGAGATCCTGCAATGTTTGTCCTTATGTGTTGGCTTATTTCACTCAGTATATTGCCCTTGAGGTTTTGTCATCAACCCATTTTATTTTTTTTAAGATGGTTTTGTTCACACCCTATACATTCCATCCTAAGTAAACAATCGATGGTTCTCTGTATAGTCACATATTTATGTGTTCACCACCTTCACCACTATCTATATAAGGGCATCTACATTTCTTCCACAAGGCAGGAGGGAGCGTCAAAGAAGGTAGAGAGGGAAAAGAAAGAGGAAAAAAATGACAGCCAGGAAGTAGCAAAAGGAAAAGCAACCCCAAATCAAAGTAGGGTAAAGAGTCAGACAACACCACCAATGTCAAGTGTCTAACATGCCTTCCCTATCCCCTCCTCCTATCTGCATTTACCTTGGTATATCACCTTTGTTACATTAAAGGAAGCATAATACAATGATTCTGTTAGTTACAGTCTCTAGCTTACATTGATTGCATCCCTCCCCCAATGCCTCCCCATTTTTAACACCTTGCAAGGTTGATATTTGCTTGTTCTCCCTTGTAAAAGAACATATTTGTACATTTTATCACAATTGTTGAACACTCCAGATTTCACCAAATTGCACATTCCCAGTCTTTATCTTTCCTCCTTTCTTCTGGTGTCTCACATGTTCCCCATCTTCCTCTCTCAACCATATACATAGCTATCTTTGGTCAGTGTACTTACATTGCTGTGCTACCATCTCCCAAAATTGTGTTCCAAACCACGCACTCCTGTCTTCACCTACCACTCTGCAGTGTTCCCTTTAGTATTTCCTGTAGGATGGGTGTCTTGTTCACAAAGTCTCTCATTGTCTGTTTGTCAGAAAATATTTTGAGCTCTCCCTCATATTTGAAGGACAGCTTTGCTGGATCTAGGATTCTTGGTTGGCGTTTTTTCTCTTTTAGTATCTTAAATATATCACACCACTTCCTTGTTGCCTCCATGGTTTCTGCTGAGAGATCTGCACATAGTCTTATTAAGCTTCCTTTGTAGGTGATGGCTTGCTTTTGTCTTGCTGCTCTCAGGAGTCTCTCTTTGTCTTTGACATTTGATAATCTGATTAAGTGTCTTGGCGTAGGCCTATTCAGATGTATTCTGTTTGGAGTACGCTGTGCTTTTTGATCTGTAATTTTATGCCTTTCATAAGAGATGGGAAATTTTTGTTGATTATTTCCTCTATTATTGCCTCTGCCCCTTTTCCTTTCTCTTCTCCTTCTGGGACACCAATGATATGTAGATTCTTGTACTTTGCTTCATCTTTAAGTTCCCAGAGATGTTGCTCGTATTTTTTCATTCTTTTCTCCATCTGCTCCTTTGCGTGTAGGCTTTCAGGTGTTTTGTTCTCCAGTTCTTGAGTGTTTTCTTCTGCCTCTTGAGATCTGCTGTTGTATGTTTCCATTGTGTCTTTCATCTCTTGTGCCTTTCATTTCCATATATTCTACTGGTTGTTTTTTTGAACTTTCAATTTCTGCCTCATATATGCCCAGTGTTTTCTTTACAGCCTCTATCTCTTTTTTTTTTTTTTTTTTTTTTTTAATCATCATTTTATTGAGATATATTCACATACCACGCAGTCATACAAAACAAATTGTACTTTCGATTGTTTACAGTACCATTACATAGTTGTACATTCATCACCTAAATCAATCCCTGACACCTTCATTAGCACACACACAAAAATAACAAGAATAATAATTAGAGTGAAAAAGAGCAATTGAAGTAAAAAAGAACACTGGGTACCTTTGTCTGTTTGTTTCCTTCCCCTACTTTTCTACACATCCATCCATAAACTAGACAAAGTGGTGTTTGGTCCTTATGGCTTTCCCAATCCCATTGTCACCCCTCATAAGCTACATTTTTATACAACTGTCT
This sequence comes from Choloepus didactylus, assembly GCF_015220235.1. Classification (NCBI taxonomy): domain Eukaryota; kingdom Metazoa; phylum Chordata; class Mammalia; order Pilosa; family Megalonychidae; genus Choloepus; species Choloepus didactylus. The sequence goes on along the minus strand of NC_051320.1, from coordinate 8,408,470 downwards.
TCGAGATTCATGGGTTCTGGGTTGTAGTTTGATAGTTTCAGGTATCCACCACCAGCTACCCCAATTCTTTAGAACCTAAAAAGGGTTGTCTAAAGTGTGCATAAGAGTGCCCACCAGAGTGACCTCTCGGCTCCTTTTGGAATCTCTCTGCCACTGAAGCTTATTTCATTTCCTTTCACATCCCCCTTTTGGTCAAGAAGATGTTCTCCGTCCCACGGTGCCAGGTCTACATTCCTCCCTGGGAGTCATATTCCACGTTGCCAGGGAGATTCACTTCCCTGGGTGTCTGATCCCACGTAGGGGGGAGGGCAGTGATTTCACCTTTCAAGTTGGCTTAGCCAGAGAGAGAGGGCCCCATCTGAGCAACAAAGAGGCATTCAGGAGGAGACTCTTAGGCACAAATACAGGGAGGCCTAGCCTCTCCTTTGCAGCAACCGTCTTCCCAAGGGTAAAACTTATGGTAGAGGGCTCAACCCATCAAACCACCAGTCCCCTATGTCTGTGGTCATGTAAGCAACCATGGAGGTGGGGTAGGCGAATACCCCTGCATTCTCCACAGGCTCCTCAAGGGGGCACTACATCTTTTTTTTTTTTTTTTTTTCCCTTGTTTGTCTTTTTTTCTTTTTTCTTTTTTTTTTTTTTTTTTTAACTTTCCCTTCTCTTTTCAAATCACCTGTATGAAAAAAAAAGTTAAAAAGAAAACAAACATACAATAAAAGAGCATTTCAAAGAGACCATAGCAAGGGAGTAAGAAAAAGACAACTAACCTAAAATAACTGCTTAACTTCCAACATGTTCCTACTTTACCCCAAGAAAGTTACATAATATAGCAACATTTCAGTGAACTTGTTCCTACTACAACCATCAGAAATTAACAGACCATAGTCATTTCTGGGCATCCCCAGAACGTTAAATAGCTTATCTGTTCTTCTTGGATTATTGTTCCCCCTTCCTTAATTGCTCTCTACTGCTAGTTCCCCTACATTCTACATTATAAACCATTTGTTTTACATTTTTCAAAGTTCACATTAGTGGTAGCATATAATATTTCTCTTTTTGTGCCTGGCTTATTTCGCTCAGCATTATGTCTTCAAGGTTCATCCATGTTGTCATATGTTTCACCAGATCGTTCCTTCTTACTGCCGCGTAGTATTCCATCGTGTGTATATACCACATTTTATTTATCCACTCATCTGTTGAAGGACATTTGGGTTGTTTCCATCTCTTGGCAATTGTGAATAATGCTGCTATGAACATTGGCGTGCAGATATCTGTTCGTGTCACTGCTTTCCGATCTTCCGGGTATATACCGAGGAGTGCAATCGCTGGATCGAATGGTAGCTCTATATCTAGTTTTCTAAGGAACTGCCAGACTGACTTCCAGAGTGGCTGAACCATTATACAGTCCCACCAACAATGAATAAGAGTTCCAATTTCTCCACATCCCCTCCAGCATTTGTAGTTTCCTGTTTGTTTAATGGCAGCCATTCTAACCGGTGTTAGATGGTATCTCATTGTGGTCTTAATTTGCATCTCTCTAATAGCAAGTGAAGCTGAACATTTTTTCATGTGTTTCTTGGCCATTTGTATTTCCTCTTCAGAGAACTGTCTTTTCATATCTTTTGCCCATTTTATAATTGGGCTGTCTGTACTATTGTCATTGAGTTGTAGGATTTCTTTGTATATGCAAGATATCAGTCTTTTGTCAGATACATGGTTTCCAAAAATTTTTTCCCATTGAGTTGGCTGCCTCTTTACCTTTTTGAGAAATTCCTTTGAGGTGCAGAAACTTCTAAGCTTGAGGAGTTCCCATTTATCTATTTTCTCTTTTGTTGCTTGTGCTTTGGGTGTAAAGTCTAGGAAGTGGCCTCCTAATACAAGGTCTTGAAGATGTTTTCCTACATTATCTTCTAGGAGTTTTATGGTACTTTCTTTTATATTGAGATCTTTGGTCCATTTTGAGTTAATTTTTGTGTAGGGGGTGAGGTAGGGGTCCTCTTTCATTCTTTTGGATATGGATATCCAACTCTCCCAGCCCCATTTGTTGAAAAGACCATTATGGCTCAGTTCGGTGACTTTCGGGGCCTTATCAAAGATCAGTCGGCCATAGATCTGAGGGTCTATCTCTGAATTCTCAATTCGATTCCATTGATCTATATGTCTATCTTTGTGCCAGTACCATGCTGTTTTGGCAACTGTGGCTTTATAATAAGCTTCAAAGTCAGGGAGTGTAAGTCCTCCCACTTCGTTTTTCTTTTTTAGAGTGTCTTTAGCAATTCGAGGCATCTTCCCTTTCCAAATAAATTTGATAACTAGCTTTTCCAAGTCTGCAAAGTAGGTTGTTGGAATTTTGATTGGGATTGCATTGAATCTGTAGATGAGTTTGGGTAGAATTGACATCTTAATGACATTTAGCCTTCCTATCCATGAACATGGAATATTTTTCCATCTTTTAAGGTCCCCTTCTATTTCTTTTAGTAGAGTTATGTAGTTTTCTTTGTATAGGTCTTTTACATCTTTGGTTAAGTTTATTCCTAGGTACTTGATTTTTTTAGTTGCTATTGAAAATGGTATCTTTTTCTTGAGTGTCTCTTCAGTTTGTTCATTTCTAGCATATAGAAACATTACTGACTTATGTGCATTAATCTTGTATCCCGCTACTTTGCTAAATTTGTTTATTAGCTCTAGTAGGTGTATCGTTGATTTCTCAGGGTTTTCTAGATATAAGATCATATCATCTGCAAACAATGACAGTTTTACTTCTTCTTTTCCAATTTGGATGCCTTTTATTTCTTTGTCTTGCCGGATTGCCCTGGCTAGCACTTCCAGCACAATGTTGAATAACAGTGGTGACAGCGGGCATCCTTGTCTTGTTCCTGATCTTAGAGGGAAGGCTTTCAGTCTCTCACCATTGAGTACTATGCTGGCTGTGGGTTTTTCATATATGCTCTTTATCATGTTGAGGAAGTTTCCTTCAATTCCTACCTTTTGAAGTGTTTTTATCAAAAAGGGATGTTGGATTTTGTCAAATGCTTTTTCAGCATCTATTGAGATGATCAATTGATTTTTCCCTTTCGAGTTTTTAATGTGTTGTAATACATTGATTGTTTTTCTTATGTTGAACCATCCTTGCATGCCTGGAATGAACCCCACTTGGTCATGGTGTATGATTTTTTTAATGTGTCTTTGGATTCGATTTGCAAGTATTTTGTTGAGGATTTTTGCATCTATATTCATTAGGGAGATTGGCCGGTAGTTTTCCTTTTTTGTAGCATCTTTGCCTGGTTTTGGTATTAGATTGATGTTAGCTTCATAAAATGAGTTAGGTAGTGTTCCATTTTCTTCAATGTTTTGAAAGAGTTTGAGTAAGATTGGTGTCAGTTCTTTCTGGAAAGTTTGGTAGAATTCCCCTGTGAAGCCATCTGGCCCTGGGCATTTATTTGTGGGAAGATTTTTGATGACTGATTGGATCTCTTTGCTTGTGATGGGTTGGTTGAGGTCTTCTATTTCTTCTCTGGTCAGTCTAGGTTGTTCATATGTTTCCAGGAAATTGTCCATTTCTTCTACATTATCCAGTTTGTTGCCATACAGTTGTTCATAATATCCTCTTATAATTTTTTTAATTTCTTCAGGATCTGCAGTTATGTCACCTTTTTCATTCATTATTTTGTTTATATGGGTCTTCTCTCTTTTTGATTTTGTCAGTCTAGCTAGGGGCTTGTCAATCTTGTTGATCTTCTCAAAGAACCAACTTTTGGTGATATTTATCCTTTCTATTGTTTTTTTGTTCTCTATGTCATTTATTTCTGCTTTAATCCTTGTTATTTCTTTTCTTGTACTTGGTTTAGGATTGGTTTGCTGTTCATTTTCTAGCTTCTTCAGTTGATCCATTAGTTCTTTGATTTTGGCTCTTTCTTCCTTTTTAATATATGCGTTTAGTGCTATAAATTTCCCCCTTAGCACTGCTTTTGCTGCATCCCATAGGTTTTGGTATGTTGTGTTCTCATTTTCATTCGTCTCTATATATTTAGCAATTTCTCTTGCTATTTCTTCTTTAACCCACTGATTGTTTAGGAGTGTGTTGTTTAACCTCCAGGTATTTGTGAATTTTCTAAGTCTCTGATGGTTATTGACTTCTAATTGTATTCCATTGTGGTCAGAGAATGTGCTTTGAATAATTTCAATCTTTTTAAATTTATTGAGGCTTGTTTTATGTCCCAGCATATGATCTATTCTGGAGAAAGTTCCGTGAGCACTAGAAAAGTATGTGTATCCTGGTGATTTGGGATGTAATGTCCTGTAGATGTCTGTTAAATCTAATTCATTTATCAGATTGTTTAGGTTTTCAATTTCCTTATTGGTCTTCTGTCTGGTTGATCTATCTATAGGAGAGAGTGATGTGTTGAAGTCTCCCACAATTATTGTGGAAACATCAATTGCTTCCTTTAGTTTTGCCAATGTTTCTCTCATGTATTTTGTGGCACCTTGATTGGGTGCATAGACATTTACGATTGTTATTTCTTCTTGCTGAATTGCCCCTTTTATTAGTATGTAGTGGCCTTCTTTGTCTCTCAAAACATCCCTGCATTTGAAGTCTATTTTATCTGAGATTAATATTGCTACACCTGCTTTCTTTTGGCTGTAGCTTGCATGAAATATTTTTTTCCATCCTTTCACTTTCAATTTCTTTGTGTCCCTGTGTCTAAGATGAGTCTCTTGTATGCAACATATTGATGGTTCATTTTTTTTGATCCATTCTGCGAATCTATATCTTTTAATTGGGGAGTTTAATCCATTTACATTCAACGTTAAAACCGTGAAGGCATTTCTTGAATCGGCCATCTTATCCTTTGGATTATGTTTGCCATATTTTTCCCTCTCTCTATTAATATCCTTTATTGTACCCATACCGAATCTCTTTAGTACTGAACCTTTCTCCAAGTCTCTCTGTCCTGTCTTTGTTTCTCTGTCTGTAGGGCTCCCTTTAGTATCTCCAGTAGGGCAGGTCTCTTGTTAGCAAATTCTCTCAGCATTTCTTTGTCTGTGAAAAATTTAAGCTCTCCCTCAAATTTGAAGGAGAGCTTTGCTGGATAAAGTATTCTTGGCTGGAAATTCCTCTCTCTCAGAATTTTAAATATATCGTGCCACTGCCTTCTCGCCTCCATGGTGGCTGCTGAGTAGTCACTACTTAGTCTTATGCTGTTTCCTTTGTATGTGGTGAATTGCTTTTCTCTTGCTGCTTTCAGAACTTGCTCCTTCTCTTCTATGTTTGACAGTGTGATCAGTATATGTCTCGGAGTGGGTTTTTTTGGATTTATTCTATTTGGAGTTCGCTGAGCATTTATGATTTGTGTATTTATGTTGTTTAGAAGATTTGGGAAGTTTTCCCCAACAATTTCTTTGAATACTCTTCCTAGACCTTTACCCTTTTCTTCCCCTTCTGGGACACCAATGAGTCTTATATTCGGACGTTTCATATTATCTATCATATCCCTGAGGTCCATTTCGAGTTTTTCAATTTTTTTCCCCATTCTTTCTTTTATGCTTTCATTTTCCATTCTGTCATCTTCCAGGTCACTGATTCGTTGTTCAACTTCCTCTAGTCTTGTACTATGAGTGTCCAGAATCTTTTTAATTTGGTCAACAGTTTCTTTAATTTCCATAAGATCATCCATTTTTTTATTTAGTCTTGCAATGTCTTCTTTATGCTCTTCTAGGGTCTTCTTGATTTTCTTCATATCCCGTACTAGGGTCTCATTGTTCATCTTTAGTTCTTTGAGTAGCTGCTCTAGGTGTGTCTCTTCTGGTCTTTTGATTTGGGTGCTTGGGCTTGGGTTATCCATATCGTCTGGTTTTTTCATATGCTTTATAATTTTCTGTTGTTTTTGGCCTCGTGGCATTTGCTGACCTTGATAGGGTTCTTTTAGGGTTTGTAGACCAGTTGAAGTCCTTATCTCTAATTTATCAGATCTACAGCTTCGTGGAGTACACTTTCTCTAACTAACCAGCAGGTGGCGTCCACGAGCCACCTGTTCTCCACAAGCCAGATCTCCCCTGCTTAGCCTTTTTGGTGAGTGGGGGAGTGAGTCTTGTGGGGCCCAATTGGTGTCCCAAGCTTGCGTGTGTAGTTGGTGTTGCCTGCCCTGTATGTGGGGCGTGTTTCTGGGCAGTCGGGGAGGGGGTTGGCCCTAACAATCAAATCTCCCTGATGATCCTAGAGTTTTAAAGCTACTGAAATAGTCTAATCCTTCAGTTCAGTCCTGCCACAGTTTGTCTCTGCCACTGACCCACAAGTCTTTGGTATTGGCGTATGGCTCCAGAGACTTGCAAGTGGGCCCCTCTTCCAGGCTGTGCACCCCGGGTCCTCTGTTGAGGGATGATTGTGCTATGTCACAGGTGAGTGCCGTCCCCCCAGGGCAGTTCTGGGCTGCTGGGCTGTGTTGGGAGGCTCCCAGTCTGCTCAAATGATGGCTGAATGGGGCTCTGTTAATTCACACTGCTCCCCCTTCCCAGCTCTGGGACATTCAGCTGAGGTTGCAGGGAAGGCTAATGTCCACACCCAGTTTTGTGGTGTGTGCCTGTTATTTGAAGCACTTCCGTCACACTGGGTTGTCTGGGGCAGCTCTGGGCTATGGGGCTGGCGATAGGCAGGAGTGTTTCCTGTCCACCAGGATGGTGGCTGTGAGCGGACACCCCCCTTTTCTTGGGAAGTTGTGTTGTTTAGTGAATTTTCTCAGCCACTGGATTATTGCCTTTTGTCTCAGAGCTCTCTTAGTTCTGCTCTTGACTTGACGTGCCCAAATTTCAATTCTTTGAAGCTTTCTGTATTGAGCTTCTTAGAGTAATTGTTTTAGAAAAAGCAAAAAGGATTTAAAAAAAAAAAAAAAAAAAAAAAAAAAAAAAAACGGCCCTCCTCAGAGATCTAATGGGTTATTGAAATGCTAATAGACAAAGCAACCAGGGCCATTAAGGAAAGGTGCCCAGGGCAGAGAGATCAGCCTTGCTTCGGGATTTGCATATGCGCCTCAAGGCCTGATCTCCGCCCTTCCCCTTTCTGTGTTCACCAGAACTCCAAAAATCCTCTGCTTTTACTTTGGAGCTTCTCGTGTTGTTTTCCTTCTATGCCCGTCTCCTCTCTGCTGGGCTGGCTGCTCTCAGAGTCTCTGGTGTCTGGCCTCAGTCTATCTATGGTTGGAGTTTGAATCAGTAGAATGAGTTTCCGATAAGAGCAGCCACTGCAATTCTCCCTTCTCCTTCCTGGAGCTGACAGCCCCTCCTCCCCCGGGACTGAGCCTGGCAGGGAGGGGCGCGGGTCCCCTGGCCGCAAAAACTTACAGATTTCGCTGATCTCAGCAGTTCCACGTTTTCATGAGTGTTGTATGAAGTATGCCCAAAGACAGATTGCTCTGTGGTGTCCAGTCCACGCAGTTCCTGGCTTTTTACCTACTTTCCTGGAGGAGTAACTAAAACATACAGCTCACCAGTCTGCCATCTTGCCCCGCCTCCGACCAGCCTCTATCTCTTTTGTGAAATATTCTCTAAATTTTTTTGAATTGATTTAACGTCAGTTGTTTAAATTCCTGTAGCTCAGTTGAAGTGTATGTTTGTTCCTTTGATTGGGTCATAGTTTCATTTTTCTTAGTGTAGGGTGTAGTTTTCTGTTGTCTAGGCATCTGACCTCCTAGGCCACCCCAATCAGGTTTTCCCAGATGAGAACAGGCTCAGGTCACAGAAAGAGGTAATATTTCAGTATCTGGTTTCCCTGATGGCTTTTCTTAGAGGATTGAGACACCTGTGCTTTTCTGCCAGGTAGATGCACCTGTCACTGCCTGTGTAAGAGGGTGTGGCCTGTGGCTCTCCTCCCCTAGGCTTTGGGGTCTGATTCCGGAAAGACTGAAAGACAGACAGTAGAGCTGGGCCCCTCCCTTTCCTCTTGGGAAGCTATGCCCCCTCCAGAGAGGTCATTTGCATATTAATAAGTTTCTGTGACTCTGCTGATCTAAGTGTTTTGATTTTATAATGTCTGAGGCTGTCTTTACTGCAAAGCACTGCGGGCTGAGAACAGCCGAGGTTTTCTCCACAGAGAAAGAAAGGGACAGAAAGCTCCCAGGTTCACCCATCAGCCAGAGATAGCACCCAATCCTCTGGGCTCCCTGTCCTGAGACAGATATGTCCCCTGACTCTCCCAAGGTCAGTTGTCACCAAAAACCTCTGTCTCCTTGTTGAGGATTTGCTGTCTGTATTGAGCAGTTAATATTAAAACCTCACTTGGAGCTGGGCTGAGAGAGTGAACTGCATGGCTTCCATGAGGGAGGGGCTCTCGGCTCTCAGCTCTCGGCTCTCGGCTCTCAGCATGGGTCTGCAGTTTTACTTATAGATTTTATGCTGTGATCTCAGGCATTCCTCCTAATTCAGGTTGGTGGATGATGAGTGGACAGTCACGTTTGTCTCCCCACTGTTATTCCAGGTTATTTACTAGTTTTTTGGTCATTTATGAATTGTTCTGGGGGGGACTAACAGTCTTCCATGCCTCTCTATGCCACCATCTTAGCTCCTCCACTCTTGTTTGTTTTTAACAAAACATTTCCAGCCATGCAGTACACATGCTTATAATACCAAATAAAGAAGTATATGAGAACACACTGTGTATAAGGCATTGTATTTCAATCATTACTTCATACACTGCAGAAGTTTAACTACTTGAAATACGACTCAGCAGTTTGCATCCACAATATGGGGATTCATGTTGCAAAAGGAATGGAGCCTTCACTTCTTTATTGATGTCTTAGTTGCTGGCTCCTGGTGACCCAGGAACGCCCCTCAGTTGTGGGGACCAGGTTGAACAAGATCCTGGAGAGAAGGACCCAGTGGGGATTGTTTTAGTTTGTCAGGCTGCTATAGCAAACATACACAATGTGTTGCAGCCCATGAGGGTCATGCCAGTCCAGGGGCCAAGGAAGACAGTGAGCATTTCTGATACATGAACTTTTATTCAGGGCTTACTTACAGGGTGAGAAGTCGTGGAGAGATCATGATGGCTCTCTCAGGCTGGGCAGGCATCGCGTTCACAGGGAAGTCATCCGTGCAATGCAAAGAGGAGAGCAAGCCATTTATAAGGGTTTAAGACAAAGGCCTTCCTAAGGGTGAGGGGAGCATAGATGCAGGAACAGGTCACTCTGACCTGAGGGCTTGTGCAGGAAGGACTAGAATAACACTTGAACAATTACATTTTGTTTTTTTTGTGAGACTAAGAGCCTCTCACCTCCTGTCTGCTTCCCATAAAGTTACATGTTAAGGTCAATTTACTCTTTTTCTCTTTACTGCCTTACAAAGACAATAGGTTAAACATTAGCTGCCTAGGTCATGCAGACTGCTGTGCACCAAAGATCTGCAGGCCTGTTTTGCTCAGGCCATGGGCTACTACACAATGGATTGGTGTAAAGAACAAAAATGTGTAGTCTTACAGTTTTGGAGGCTAGAAGTCCAAAATCAAGGTCTCTGAAGTCTGTGCTTTCTCTCATAGTCTGTGTCATTGTGGGGCTGAATTGCCACCATCCTTGGGGTTCCTTGGCTTGCATCTCTGCTTCCCATCTCATCCCACAGCTATCTCTCTCCTTACATCTGCTCTTTCAGTTTCCTCGCACTTCCAGCTTTTTCCTGTGAAGCTTTCTGTGACTGTGCCCAAAGTTCTCCTTATTAAGAACTCCAGAAATACAGATTATGACCCACCCAGATTCAGTTGGGTCACACCTCAACTAAAAAGAATGTCTTCAAAAGGTCCTATTTATGAATGGGTCTGTACCCACAGGAATATGGATTAACACTGAGAATGTGTCTGTTGGGGCACATGAGTCAACCTTGCATGGGTTGTTGCCTGGAGTTAAGCAGGGGTGGACACAGGCCACTGGGGAGTGTGAGTCCCATGGTGCGAAGGACAGCCATTGGCTGGCAGGAGCAGTAGTCAGATTTCAGGAGATTTGTGAAGCTACTGTCCGAGAAGAGGTAAAGTCAGGTTGAGGATGCCACTGTTTGGTCTAGAAACAGAGTGCACAGAAGTGGAGGAAAGGCTCTTCTCTTACATATTCAGTGTACCTCCAGTTTCCCTAACTTCAGCTACCTTTCCATGTCATAGGAACCTTTCTTTGTTGTTTATATTTTATGACTTGTTATATTATATGCTTTTTAATTTGCTTTTAATTTAATTTTCTTCTGTCCATCCTTGTAATTCCCCCAACTCAATTCGGATTTTTAGACTACTGTCAAACATGCTTTTAATTAAATTTTAATATCCTTCGGTTACAAATTAACTTGAACTGGAGTGGTTTACTCACTGTCATGATCGTATTTAACTGAAACTCTTCTCCCATCATCATGGTTACTGTGCATTTTTGCAGTCTCCAGAATTCATAACAATCTATGAGTAACTTTTGAGGCAATGTTATGGAGATTGAGTTTTAGTCCTCTTTCCTATACCCCTGCATGAATGATCCTCTCTTTCACTTATTTCCATGCCATAATAAGTAGAAATGAGAATGCTTATAGTTAAGACAGAATCTAGATCATCCAGTGAAATGAATAACATCACAATGAATAGTCTTCTCTAATTATAGAAATACCAAAGTCAGAAAAACTTGCCCTGGTGAGTGTCTCATGTGGATGGAAATGCTTGGAGTGTGTGACTGGAGATCTGGTAGCAGGACATATTCAAAAGTCAGAATGCTCGTGTCCTTACAGGATAGCCAACGTGGCAAATGCTGAGTTTTTATGATAGTAAAACCAAGGTCACAAGGAAAGGCTTAAGGCCAGGGGAATGTTTCATGCTAGAGAAGGAAATACTTAGGGGTAAGAAAAGAAAAATATAGATTTAGTTGAGTATTTGATTAATCACATTCTGTTTATCTTTAGGGGTTGTAAGAAGGAGGAGAGCATGGAAATTACAGGGGGGTAATTTTGTTGTTTACACTGAATCCTTTCTAAAGTTTAAAGCTTCCCATAATGGAGCCAACTGCCTTGGATGGCAATGTTTCTCTTTATGTGTGTGTTTATGAAGTGGCAAATTCCAAGGCTGCTGTAAAAGGGGACTCAGACTTTGATCTTCTCCAAGCCTAAACCTCTTGTTTTATTTTATTTTACTTTTTTTAAATTTAATGATTTTATTTTGAAATAAAATCAATCTTACAGAAAGAGTTGCAAAAACAGTACAAACCCCATACATAGAACACCATCATACTCCAATCCCCCTCCCCCGATACCCTGATCCATCAACTTTAACATGCTGTCACACCACCATTTCTTTCTTTCCCTCCCTCTCTCCCTCCCTCCCTCCCTATCTAGCATCCATCATCTATTGCTCTGCCCTCTGAACATATGTGAGCAAGCTGCACATTTCTTTGAACAAATAATATAATTCACATATACTTTTCCCATGGACAAGAACATTCTTTCATGCAATCTCATTAAGCACAGCTAAGAAGTTCAAGAAATTCAATATTGATACAAAGCTTACATTCTATATTTCCTTTGTGTGTGTGTGTGTGTGTGTCCCATCTGTGTCCCTTTGAGCCTCCTCTCCTCCATCCTCAGATCCCATCCAGGATCATCCTTGGCATTTAATTGTCATCTATTTAGACTTTTTTTTTTAATTGTGGAAACATATATATAGCCTAAATCTTCCCATTCCACACACTTCCTAGCATTCCATTAGTGGGATTAATCACATTTAGAATGTTGCAATGCTATCACCTTTCCACTGTCCATTTCTAGAAATTTCCCTTCACCCCAAACAGAAAACCTACTCTCATTTCTTAACTCCCCATTGCCCCTTCCCCCACTTCTCATAATCCCTATTCTACTTTCCATCTCTATAGTCATATTCTCTGATATTTTCTTTGCGTTTACTGTGGGGATTAAATTTAACATCTTAAATCTATTACAATCTTGTTTTTCTTTGATACCAACTTAACTTCAATATGACACATAAACTATGTTCCTATACTCCTCCGTTCCCCCACCTTTATCTAGTTCTTGTCAAAAATTACACATTTTACATTGAGTCCAAAACCACTGATTTATCATTACAGTTTATGTATTTTATATCCTGTAGGAAGTAAATAGTGGAGTTATAAATCAAAAATGCAGTAGTATTGGTATTTATGTTTACCATGTGATCTTTACTGGAAATCTTTATTTCTTCATGTGGCTTCAGTCAATTGTTTAGTGTCCCTTCCTTTTAGCCTGCTCAACAGCCTTTAGCATTTCTTATAGAACTGATTACTGATGATGAAGTCCCTCAGCTTTTGATTATCCAGGAATGTTTTCATCTCCCCCTCATTTTTATCCCCCAGGTGTTTGTGAATTCTCCAAGTCTCTGATGGTTATTGACTTCTATTTGTATTCCATTGTGGTCAGAGAATGTGCTTTGATAAATTCATTTTTTTTTTTTAATTTATTGAGGGTTGTTTTTATGTCCTAGCATATGGTCCATTCTGGAGAAAGATCCATGATCACTAGAGAAGAATGTGTGTCCTGGTGACCTGGGATGTAATATTCTATATATGTCTGTTAAAATTTTCTACATCTCCCTCTCCTTTCTTTGTTTCTCTGTCAGTAGGGCTCCCTTTAGTATCTGAAGTAGGGCAGGTCTTTTATTAGCAAAATCTCTCAGCATTTGTTTGTGAAAAATTTAAGCTCTCCCTCAAATTTGAAGGAGAGTTTTGCTGGATAAAGTACTCTTGGTTGGATATTTTTCTCTCTCAGAATTTTAAATATGTCATGCCACTGCCTTCTTGCCTCCATGGTGGCCACTGAGTAGTCACTACTTAGTCTTATGTTGTTTCCTTTTTATGTGGTGAATTGCTTTTCTCTTGCTGCTTTCAGAACTTGCTCCTTCTCTTCAGTATTTGAGAGTCTGATCAGAATATGTCTTGGAGTGGGTTTATTTAGATTTATTCTATTTGGAGTTCGCTGGGCATTTATGCTTTGTGTATTTGTATTGTGTAGAAGGTTTGGGAAGTTTTCCCCAACAATTTCTTTGAATACTCTTTCTAGTCCTTTACCCTTCTCTTCCCCTTCTGAGACACCAATGCGTCTTAAATTTGGACGTTTTATTTTATCTATTGTATCCCTGAGATCCATTTTGATTTTTTTGATTTTTTCCCCATTCTTTCTTTTGTTCTTTCATTTTCTGTTCCGTGCTCCTCGAGGAGGCTGAGTTGTTGTTCAGCTTCCTCTAATCTTGTGTTATGAGTATCCAGAGTCTTTTTAATTTGGCCAACAGTTTCTTTAATTTCCATAAGGTCTTCTATTTTTTTATTTACTCTTGCAATTTCTTCTTTATGCTCTTCTAGGCTCTTCTTTATGTCTTTTATATCCTGTGCCATGCTCTTCTTTGTGTCCTTTATATCCTGATCCATGCTCTTGCCTGTCTGTAGTTCTTTGATTAATTGTGCCAAATACTGTGTGTCTTCTGATCTTTTGATTTGGGTGTTTTGGTTTGGGTTCTCCATATCGTCTGGTTTTATCATATGCTTTAAGATTTTCTGTTGTTTTTGGCCTCTTGGCATTTGCTTTACTTGATCCCTAATTTGACAGAACTGCAGATTGGTGGCATACACTTTCTCTGACTAACCAGCAGATGGCATCCCTGAGTCACCTATTCCCTTCAAGTCAGTTCTCCCCCACTTTGTCTTTGTGGTGTGTGGGGGTCTGATTCTTGTGGGGTCCAATTGGTGCCCCAAGTTTGGGTGTGTTTCTGATGCTGTCCACCCTGAATGTGGGGTGTGTGTCTGGGTGGTTAGGCAGGCAGGGAAGCTTTAATAATCACACCTCCCAGGTGTTCTCAGAGATATAAGGCTGTTCTCTGCCGCTAACCCACAAGTCCTTGGTATTGGTGCAGGTTCCCTTGGTTTTCTGAGCGGGTCCCCCTTCCCAGCTGTGATCTTCCAGGACCTCTGCTGAGGGAGGGCCACGCCACGTCACTAGTGTGCGCCGGCCTGCCAGGGAAGCCCTGGGTTGCTGGGCCATGCAGGGGTGCTCCCAGCCTGCTTCAAGGATGGTTGAATGGGAATTGTTAACTTCTCCCTTTTCGCACAGCTCCACCCTCCCAGCTTTGGGACAATCAGCTATGGGTGTATTAAAGGCCACTGTCCATGGCCGATATTGTGGCATGTGTGCAGTGCTGTGGGAAAGATTCCCCGTCACACTGGGTTTCTTGGCTTGGCTCTGGGCTGTGGGCCTGGCCCTGGGCAGAAGCGTCCCCCACCCACTGGGGAGATGGCTGCAAGGAATGCATTTTTTTTTTTCTCCTTTTGGCTGCCCTCTGCTCCTCTGGTCTCGAGACAATCAGCAGCCTGCTCCTACTGTGCTTCACTGCGTGGCTCTCCCCATTGTATCTGCAGCCACTCCTGGGCTTTTTAATTTTTTTTTAAGGAACTAGTCCATCTCCAAACGCCAGCCCACTGTTTCCCCACACCGCAGCATGGCCATGGGACTTTTAGCTGACTCACTCACTCGTTTCAGAATGCAGACCCCCAGTTTTACCAAATGCACATTCCCTGTGGATTTAGCAGAACTTGTCCGGCTGGTGCATAGCTGGCAGTGGTGTTCTGGGTCACTTTCTGGTTTTTATCTAGTATTTTTCACAGAGGTGTTTTTCTGCCCTGTCTCACCTAGCTGCCATCTTAGGTTCTCCCTCTTGTTTTATAATTTGATGAACAGCTGGTGCTCACGGAGCCCTTTCACCATAAGGTGGACCCAGAGAACAATTCCTTATTAGGTAGTGTCATCTCCAAAACAACCCCTGGGCCACGGGTCCTTTTGACCTCACTTGATGTGGATGTATCAAAGGAAGTCCGTCTCTGTTATTCCTCATTGGCCACTTGCCAATTAGTGCCAACCTATTAGGAATCCAAGTATGCACTGATTTATGGCAGAAGGTGGCCAGGAGGAGGAAACATATGATTAAATATGCTTAGATTACTTTAAAAGTCCTTATTGTTAAAATAAAACTCGCAAACACACAAATCTTGTCCCATACTCACAGGTTCTTGGAAATTCCTCTGCTGATCCTGTTTTCAGAAGGCCAGCTGCTCTGGACTATTCTTCCTACTGCCAAATGCCAGCCTCCCTCCCATCCCATCCCTGTCCTCAGCCATGTTGGACACAGACTTAGAAATTAATATATCCCAACTCCATTATGCCATATTGGCTTGTTGTAGCTTTTCCTTATTCTTTTCACCATTTTGCTCAAGAAAAACAGGAAGGGGGTGGGGAGAGAAAATAAAGTTGCTGTTAATAAAACAGGCCCATTGATCTATTGCTGGTTCCTCTTTTTGCCAAAGTTTTGATCATCTTGCCATCCAAAATCATTCTATTTCCTCAAAGAAGCCCTCCCCCCACCCCCCCACCTTGGGAATTTTGCTTGCTTTTTTTGTTGTTGTTGTCTTGGCATCAAACATTAGAATATAGAATACAAACCTGCACTTCCCTAAGCTTGTGCTGATTTTTGATTAAAAGGTATTATTTTATGCCATTAATTTAGTAGAACCACATAAATTTTGAATACATCTGCTTTATGAAAAATAAAGCAAAAAGCAATATAAATGACAATTTCTATAATCACTTAACCAAAACATTGCCAGGAAAAGATCTATCCTTTAAAATTATAATAAAGATATTTTGATGGAAAACATAACACTTTGAATGAAGCTTGACAAGAAATGTGTACTTGTGATAGAAAAATACATTCAACTGTGAACCTCATTAATGGATTTGTTTCTTTTCATCAGTGAAAGAAAACCTGTGAGTTAAAGTATTTGACCTCCTACTTTAGGTTATTCACATTTATATTGAATTCAGCATTAAAAAAAAATAAAAACACAACTTCAATGCAATTTTTAGAAATGCCCTGTTTTCTTTGCACTAAAATTTAGATAACTATTTATAAGAAAATGCAGAAACATAGACGTCAATCACATGTTTATACTGAAGCAAGATTAAGGACATGTAGTATCTTTTCCTGTCTCAATTGGGTTTCCAAAGAAAATTAAGCACTAATGTCTAAAGGCATCCTTTGTATGAAATGGACTAATTTCTTGCCTATGTACCATCCTTTGGAGAATTAAGAAAATAGTCACTCAAGTAATTTTCTTATGTCCTTATATACACACATACATGCATACCCTTTATTTACTTTATTTAAAAGAATATGGGGACAGTATAGTTAGTCTTCAAGTAAAAATATTTGTATGGTGCTAGTTTGGTGACCTAAAGAAGTGTTGTTTTTTTGATTGATTTTGAACAATAAAAGTAAGAGTGTAAGAGAGAGTAATTCAAGAAGGGTCTTTACAGGTTTTAGGACAATGAGTGGTGTTTAAAGTGGTTTTATATGCTTGTAACTAAAGATACAGGCTTTGAAAGTGACCACAAAATCTGTCTCTGCCAATTACTGATTCTATGAGCCTCTATCCTCATTAGGTGCTTCTGCCTACCTTACATACATTTTGTGAGGATTAAATGAGAATGTTTGCAGAATGCTCAGAAAGCAGATATTGTATAAATGGCAACTATCTGTAAGAAAGGAAGTGATAAATTATAAAATCTCCAGGTAGGTCTTCAAATTCTGCCTTTTATTCCTCCATTCTTGTGCTTTTATTTGACTGTCAGATGTAGGGTGATCTTCTGATAGAACTGTCAGGCTTTCACGTCTGGCAACTGCATTTCAGAGCAATGATATTATGTGGAAGATCCTTAGCATATTAAGTTGCTAAAGTTTCACAGAGGTAGGTAATATAACCTAGGAGAATTAAGACACCTTCTGATAAGTTCTATGTTGAATAATTAAATGCATTAGTATTCCATGCATTGGTGAGTATTGGTTGACTTATTTGGAGCACCCAATTGTAGTAGACACTGTGTGTGTGTCTCTGTGTGTGACGTGTATGTGTGTGTCTCTGTATCTGTGAGTGTGTGTCTGTGTAGATGTGTGTGGTGGTTTGTAGCTTTTGTGTACCCTAGAAAAGTCCATGTTCTTTTAACCCATTCCTGTGCAGGCAGACCTGTTGTGGGTGGGAACTTTGGATTAGGTTATTTCAGGTGAGATGTGACCCACTCCATTCAAGGTGGGTCTTAATGCTCTTACTGGACTCCTTTATGAGCGGATAAATGACATATGCTAAGAGACACAGAAGCTAAAAGATGAACTAGAGAGAAACTCCCAGAGAAGTTGAGAAAAAGCCACAGAAAGAGAAGCCAGAAGCTGAAGCTACGAAACCTGGGAGGGAAGGACCAGCAGATGTTGCCATGTGCCTGCCCATGTGACAGAGGAGCCCAAGCTTGGCAGTAGCTGGTCTTCAGACAAGGTATCCTCCTGTTGATGTCTTAATTGGGACATTTTCATGGCCTTAGAACTGTAAATTTGTAAGCTAATAAATCCTCATCCATTAAAGACAGTTTATTTATGGTATATTGCATTTTTGCAGCTTTAGCAAACCAGAACCGTGTGATGGATGTCTGTCTCTGTGTCTCTGTTTGCATTTGTGTGTCTGTCTGTGTGTGCCTTCATGTGTGAGTCTATGTTTGTATTATGAGTGTGTGTCTCGGTGTGTGTCTGTGTGTGATGTGTGTGTCTGATGGGTGTGTGTCTTTCTGTGAGTTTGTGTGTGTTGCGGGTGTGTGTCTGTGTGATGTATGTGTATGTAGGTCTATGTGAGTGTGAATGTGTGATGGGAGTTTGGCTCAGTGTGTGTTTGTGTGTGATGTGTATGCATGTCTGTGTGCATGTCTGATGGATGTGTGTCTTTCTGTGAGTTTGTGTGTGTTATGGATGTGTTTCTCTGTGTGATGTGTGTTTATGTATGTCTGTGTGTGAGTTTGTGTGTGTTATGGGTATGTGTCTCTGTGTGATGTGCATGTATGTCTGTGTGAGTGTGTGTGGTGGGTGTGTGTCTCAGTGTGTGTTTGTGTGTGTCTGTCTGTACATGCACAAAATGGCCTTTGCCTTCCAGTGTTTCACATCCTCTAGAAAATTAAATGTTTAACCACAAACACCATATTCTGGGTGGGCTTGGGATCGGTGCCGGTTAGCGTACGTATCACACACGCATGGTTCACACGCATGTATTGGAGAGATTCCCCTTAGACAGGCCATGTGTAGATATTGATTAGCTAAATGCAAAACTTTCCCAGAATAAGGCTTGTGTCTGGTAAGAACCAGATGTTAATGAGCAATTTTTAATTGTTGCCTTTGGCCAGCTTAAAATTTATTGAACACACAGTGGACCCATAAAAGCTTTTGGCTCATTGAAAGAAACTAAGAATTATGTGTGAAAACTGACATTATCTCTGACTGGCACCCACTTCAATGCATCTGTGGATGGGTGGGTGGGTGGTTCTGCCCCCTGAGGCCAGGGCACCAAGCAGGGATTGGAGGTGAGGAGGGGCTCTGGGGCGCAGCGTGGGGTGTCAGCAGCTTCAGATGCTGTCTGGGGAAATGCACGGCCGGGTCAGCAGGGGTGAGTCATGTGCTGGGAGGGTCAGGAGCAGATGAGATGGGGGGTCTTGAGTGTAATAGCACATGATGGCTACAGTAGTCACCTGCTCCATTGGACAAAACTTTTACTTGTTTTCCTAATCAGACAAACAATAAAAAAGCATAAAATGCATATTTTATAATACATTATAAAGTAACACTCTAGCATTTGACTTGGATATCTAGATGTTATAGGATATTCAGAAACATGTTCCAAAACAATTAGCAGACTTTCCCTATACATTTAGACATGCCATAATAATTTAAATCTGAGGGTAATTTTAAATTATTTATCAGAAAATGACTATAATTTTCATTTGCCAGAGGATTCCTTCTGAAGCTTTCAAAGTTGGTGAAAGGTGATTTACCTGCAGCTTATCTTACTGTTCTAATTCAATTGATTTCTGCCGCCTCTTTTTCTTCTCCCTGGATTTTTAAAAAGTCATTTTTGGACCATATGACAGTAGTATAGTAAAAGCCTAACATCCCATGCAGTAATTGGCTCTCAGTCTGTTGCGAGGCAAACACTGATCTGAAGGGTGTCCTTTACTTTCCATCTGCTTGTGCAGGAACATGATCCTTTGTCACTGTGACTATGATAATTTTACTTGTGGATGATGGACTTCAGGAAAACAAGAGTTTTGTACTTTGGTTCATAATCCTCTTTTAGGTATATTTTAGATTACTTTGATAAAAACAAATTATTTTTGAAAGGTATTTTTTGACAAACTAATGTTAAGAGTTTTGTACTTTGGTTCATAATCCTCTTTTAGGTATATTTTAGATTACTTTGATAAAAACAAATTATTTTTGAAAGGTATTTTTTGACAAACTAATGTTAATGTAGCCATTCTCAAATAGAAAATTAGAAATTTTTAAATTTAGGGACCCAGGCTGGTAAATATTTCTCTACTTCATAAAGCAGTGTGTTTAGTAGAACTTTTATAATAGTTGTAGAAACTGTTTTTCATTCTGGAATTTTTTTGTTTTGTTTTGTTTTGTTTCAGTCTCCTGAAAAATCACCAGAAGATTTCCAGCTATGATTTTGAAAGACTTGAAACTTTGCTATAAGTGGCAAAAATAATCAACAATGGATTATGATGTTGACTGATTATTTTTGCGTATCTTTTGTCTACTTTAACTAAAATAGTTCTTCATCTTCTTGCAATGCACTGTCAACCTTTGCAGAAAATTCATATGTAAACATTTCTAAAAAGTTACTGAGGGTATAAATTGTTGCTTCTAACAGAACATTCATTAGAATATTTACACACATTTCTATACTCCTAGCCTTGCCACAAAAGTCTTTTGTTGGAGGAAAATAAAAGCAAAACCATAATTTGTTCAACATTTCACATTCAAATCTAACTCATCAGTAATTGTTAAAACATAGAATAAAAACAAAGCTTGTTTCAATGTCTTAGCCGAGTCTTTCTAAAGCCAGTGAGTTCGTTAAAATTAAGAACCTTACGGAACTTGGATAAGAACCAAAGCTTGGAAACATTAGCTCACAAATATGATGATTGAAAATTCTGATACTCTTTTGTGCATTATAGGCAAATGGAGGAAAAGGGCTGCCTGTTTTAACTCAGAAACCCACGCATGTTGATCATTGAAGGTCGGGAGGACGTGCTTGAATCGGCTTATGTCGGAGCCTGATGAAAGAAACTGAAAGGACATTTGTTTACACCAAGACTGAGTGCTACAAATATCTTTTTAAAGACTAGTAGGAGATGGAACTAATGAATTTTACACAAGTATCTCCATTAGTTGGGTCTTTAAATACTCTACTTAAAAAGCCAAAGTTATTATTTTCAAGGGAATATGCTTTCCCAACCCTTTCGCTCCAATGTGTCTTAGGCAACTCTCCTGTCTTCTTCCCACAGCACTAGTATTCATATTAGACCCTGCTCTGGAGTCTTTGCAGCTCTTGTATTCACCTGAAATATGTCAGCTTCATTCCCAAGGCCTCCCACGGCATTTCACGACTCAGCCCCAGATCAGTTCCTTCTCTTAGAATCAACCTAGCCTGTCTGCCTTCCTATCCTTCATAAGGAACCTAACATGCCCAGCAGGTGCATCCCATTCTTGATTTCCACATGTCCAATATTACTGAGGATTCTAAAAGCCTCTAGACCAGGGTTTGTGAGAACTCTGCTCCCCATTGGGGAATGAGCTTAACCTTCTCCCTATACTTCATCCCAATCTTGCTGGGTGGTTCTCCACTCTTTGGCATGGAAAAGAGCAATCTCTGAAGTGAAATAAGTGAAGGAAGAAACAATCACTACTTTGTAAATAATAGCCGAGAAGAGACCTCCATCACTGGTGCTAATATTCAATGAAGAAGTCTGATAAAATGACAGGTATTAGCAATGAAATCAGTAGAATCCAACAAGAAATTTTTGGATGGGATTTCCAACCACTTTGAAATATGGTGGTATTCACAAATTTGGTCTGTGAAGAGGTTGAGATATTTTCACGAACTACTCAAGAGTCAACCCTATTTTGCTATTACTGAATTTAACATAGTTGCATGAGGTTTAACTGAAAGTTAGTTATTTGTGAAACACTTTGGATGCATACAAATTATCACCAAATCTACTGTATTGTAAAGTTTTCTTCTGTCCCTTAGATTAGTGGTTAGCGGTTTATTTTTGGAAGTAAATAATGAATTTTTTATTAGCTCTATATTTTAAGTGTTAAAAACTCTTGTGGAAGTAGCTTCTTCAGTTGCCTCAAGCCCTCTGCTCTTTCCTGCTTGATAGTCTAATATCCACCCCATAAATTCAGTGTGCACTAAAATCTAACCATTGGCCTGTATTTGGGGATGTTCACTTCTGCTTCTTTCCCCGTAACACAACATGTTACCATGATCACTCATGAATTTACAGTCCCCTAAGTCAGAGATTACACTCCTGAATATATTATAGAATGAGCATTTCACCAGAGATGTATATTTTTGTATCTATTTCTGGGTTGCTCAGCAGAAGGCTATTTTCAAACCCACCTTTTAAAATTTTTTTTTTGTGTCACAGGGCCAGGTCTGAGTGCTCCTTTCAGAGATGCCATTTGGGATCTTGATGTCTTACAGTGTCCATTACATAAGTAGATACTTTTACATTTAATTTTCTTTAAAAAATAGATTATGGTTAAATAACATATTTCTAAAACATTTAGAATACATACATTTAAAATAATGTCAGTTTAGTGAATACTGTAGTGTATTAGTTAGAGTTCTTGGGAAACCAGAACCAACAGAGATATCTGTAAATATGAGATCTTATAAAAGTGCCTCATGCAACTGTGGGGGTGCATAAGTCCAAATACTGAAGGCAGGATGCACAATTCCAAATTCTTTAAGGCAGGATGCATGATTCCCATTTCTGCAGAGCAGGCTGGGAACTGGTAACTTCAGTGAAGATCTTTGATTAACTCCCCAGGAGAGGCTGGCTAGCTGAAGAAGTGAAAGTTTCCTCTCCTTTCTCTAAGTCTTCAACTGATTGGTTTAAATCCAGCTGATTGAATTCTCTCATTGAGGAAGACACGTCCTTCATTGATTTAATCAACCACAGATGCAGTCATTGGCTGATGATTTAATAAACCAGCCACAAATGTCCTTCCAGGAATGGTTAGGCCAGTGCTTGCTTGACCAGACACCTGGGCACCATCATCTGGCCATGCTGACACATGAACCTAACTATTACATGTTGTTTGTTGTCTTGTCTCAGAAAAACAACAGATAATATAAATGACGATGAAGATAATATGCAAAGAGCACTCACACAGGCAACTTCTTATGTGTTGGAGATGCAGGAGGAAGGGTGGAATTGTAGTGGGAAGAGGGGGAATATCGAAAAGAAGAATCACATGAAGCCCTTTGCAGATGAGTTTAATTGAGACCCTGGGGGAGTTTTGAGGAAAGGGTATGGTCAGATTTGTGTTTGGGGCAATCGGGCTAGTAGAATGGGGGATCACAGTTTGTATGATGCAGAGGCTGCTTTTAGTAACTTGCAGGATGGTCTCCTGACATCTTGAAGGAAGGTTGTGGCCGTGGGGCTGGGGGCAGGGGTAGAGTACACAGAGACTTCTGCTGTGGGCTTGTTCAATGGCTGAATACAGTGGATGGGGATGAAGGGCTGCGTCATTTTCCCTGAGTTGTTTTTCAGTATTCCTGTGTCTTCTTTTCCTTTGTTTATTCCCACACTACACTTTGTTTATTCCACCTCTAAAGACAACCCTGGTCCCGGCCACATCATTTCTCATCTGGAGTACTGCTTCTGTTCTATTGCTTCCAGTCTTCTTGTCGAAATCATCAACCGTGGGATCACCTTTTTAAAAACATAAGTAAGATTGTGTTAGTTTCCTGCTTATCATTTCATTTTTAATAAAAGTTACACTCTCTATTTTGGCCTTTAAGTCCCCACCTGGTTTTTAATTCAGGTATACATGCAACTTTACCCTATTTGTATCATTCATTTGCTTTTTACACTTCATCCATTGTTTTTCATTTCCTGAAACACAGTAAGCATTCTCACTAAACTCCCACGGCCTTCACTCATGTTGCTTATTGATTTTTCTGTGGCTGTTTTTCTCCATCCCATTCTCTCCTAGCTTTAATGTCATCTCCTTTAGGCATCACCCTATGTCAGTCAACACTTCTTCCCCCTCCCTATCATGGTACTCTGTTCATTTCATCCAATATATAAAATTTTTTTTGATATTTTATCAAAAATCTATTATAATAATATCAAAATCTATTATATAATTTTTTTTGATTTTTATTAAAAATCTATTAAAATAATATCAAAATCTATTATATAAAATTTTTTTTGATTTTTTATCAAAAATCTATTATAATATCAAAATATGTTATAATAATAATTAAAGAAGGGGTCATGTATTTCTTATTTACCATATATTTCAACATCTAAAACGAGCATTCAGAACATTGTAAGTGCTCATTAAATGTTCATTGAGTAAATAAATGAGTGAATATGGGTGCTAAATAATTCCCGGTATTTGATTGATTACTCCTCTATTTATGTTGCATTATTTATTTCTAAACAGAGAGGAATGATAACACTTTTAGAGGCCTCTGCTTTTTCAGTGATATGCATATCAATCAATTATTTATATTCTTCCTTTTCCCAAGGTTGTTATCTTCCATAAATTATTATCGTGCATGCATATTTTTGTGATTAATTTTCATTAGACTAAATGTATTCTGGAGTTTCAGTTTTACCCTGGCAAACACAAAGTATTTCTGAACTCATCTGAAATTCTAATGTGCTTTGATCCAAAGCATATCATTGACTCCCATGGGCAAAATCAGATTAAAATGTCTTAGGACAAATTTGCTTCCAGGTTGATCAGAAAAAGTATAATTGTTTGAGGATATCCTTGGGAATTGTGGTTCATTTGGGGTTAGCAAAATCTCAGAGTTATGCTACACTGAGGAACTGGGAGCAAAATGTTCCTTTCCTTTGGTTTAACAGTCCAGCCATTCTTTTTTAAAAAAATATTTTATTGATTTAATTGCAAGAAAATGTAACATTCTATTTATAAAATGTAACAAATTCAAAAGAAACTTCAAAAACAATTTTTGCTGGATGCACGTTGAATAGTTATTATGGTTGATGATTCTTACAAACCAAACTCCACAGGAGTCTGAAGCATGAGCTTGATGTCCTTACATCTCACGGTTAGAACGTGCAGGAGTTTTTGTATCCAAAACTGCATCTAGTGGGCACGTCAAGGACCCAGTCTTCAAAACAGTCACTTATCTCTGTATGTAGATAATTCCAGAATATTTAGAACCTTCTGCCATCCTCTGACCGTCTCCACTGAGCTGAGTTTCTCATGGGCAGAGGCTCAAGGGGGCGCCGCTGTCACGTTCTCCAGGATGCTCAGGACAGAAGAAGGGACGCAAAGGCTCCAAGGAGGAGAGCTGACGATATGTGTAGATGAGGGCATCATTTCTGACATCAAAAAACTTGATTTCTTCCATCTCCACATCTAGGAAAATTCCCACACGGTCAAGGTCAGGGCTTGCAGAAATTCTGGTCTGTGGGGAGGAGCTCGGGTAGATGGCACTTCCCTTCAGGCTGATGATCCAGAAGCCAAGCTCAGAAGAGAAACTGCTCTTCTCCTTTCTGTTCACGGACTCCTTGCAGACACCTATAGCCCACTCCTTGCCCTTTCCCACTTCGACCTCCCAATAATGGCGGCCAGAGGAGAAGTGGGGGGTGCCCAGGACACAGGGCATGTGGGTGAATCTCTCGGGACCTTCCTTTGGGTGGCGGCGGACCTTCCCGCACTGGACGCTCCTCAGGCCATCGGAGAGCACAAGGAAGGGGTTGGCGGTGGCAGCGTCCAGGGTCACATACTCTTGGAACTTCCGGATTTCATCACTTACGTGCAGGCTTTGCTCCAGTAGGGGACCGTGTTGCATGATGAGAAGAGTCAAGGCTCGAATCTGCCATTCTTCCAAAGGAGGCCTCTCATTCACTTCTCGACACAGGGGGCAGACCAATTTGGAATCCCCCCTTTCTTGCATCCAGCTTTGAATGCAAGTATAACAGAAAGTGTGTGCACAGGAGAGAGAAATAGGATTGGAGAAAAATTCCAGGCAAACAGGACATGTTGCCTCCTCTCGCAAGCTTTTAGCCATTGGTTCTGAAGGTCGCCTCTCAGCAGTAGAGAGAAGTGAGTTGAAATTGCCCTTTTTTAGTTTCTGGAAGTGGTCAGGATCTGTCTGCTCGTCAATAACCAGAATGAGTTTGTCTGGAGCCTCCCAGATGAGGTCTTCTGTCTGTAGAAGCTGGGCTGATCTGGGTCTGTAATAGAATCCGGGAGCACAGTCTAGCTTCTTCCTTTGTATGTCTTCTGCTGTTCACAGATGAAACAATTGCCACGTCTTGAGCTGGAGACTTTCAGATGAGATCCTGAAGGTCCGTTGGCTCTAACTGCAGGTCTCCAGTTCTCTGCTTCTCGGGAAATGAGCTTGAACTGATTCGATGGCCTTTTTAAGTCCCTGGGATGCAGACTCGCCCCCAATCAAATTACAGTCTCCGCCTCAAAGAATGTGTTAACTGAATCTAATCAGATGAAGGTAATCAACCCTACTTTTTCTAGAGCATGATGGTGGCATTAAAGCACACTCACATTTTCATAGTACAGATTTCCTCTTTGAGTTAAGCTAGCAAACTAAATGTGAAAGACATTCCCTAATTATAGTACTCAACTATAAAAAGCAAAATGTTTTACAGTGCAAAGACAGGAAGGCTCTGTTGAAATGTAATCAAATCTTGGGTAACATAATCATTGGTGTTGTTATCTCTGATGTAATTATGAGTAAACAGAATCTACCCCAGCTTTCATATCTTTTAAAATAATATTTTGTTTTGAAATAGTTTCAAACTCGCAAGATGCTTGCAAAAATAAGACAAAACCCATCCAGAGAATTCCAGCATAATGTCCACCCAAAACCACAGGACCACCAACATATTTTTATTTCATTTTTATTGAGCTGTATTCACATACCCTATAATCATCCACAGTGTAAATCAATTGTTCACACTACCTTCATATAGTTGCGCATTCAACACCAAAAACTATTTTTGAACATTTTCATTACTCCAAAAAATAAAATAAAAGATTTTTAAATTAAAAAAATAACAAAAACGAGAATAAAAATACAAGTAATGAAAAATACCCAAAACATCCCATCCCCCCATACTCCCTATTATTCATTTAATTTTTGTTCCCATTTTCCTCCTCATCTGTCCACACACTGAATAAAGGGACTGTGAGTCACAACGTTTTCACAGTCGCACTGTCACACCATGTAAGTTACGTAGTTGTACAATCATCTTCAAAATCAAGAGACTGACAAGGGAAGTGGCTGTTGCCAGAGCCAGAACCTCCACCGCCCCTGCCTTCAGAGCCGGCCCCGCAGAGCCGCCGCCCCTCGGACCCCGCCCCGCCAGGCCCCCGGGGAAGACCCTCCAGCAGCACCGCACCTTCCAGCAAAGAGTAGAAGATGCGTGACTCACCCGCGAGCAGCACCCCACCAAAATCCCGGTGATAACAGAAAGATACGAGGGTGAGAAGCAGCTTCCTGTACTGGATAAAACCAGGTTCCTTGTACCAGATCATGTCAACATGAATGAATTAATCAAAATAATAAGAGGCGCCTGCAGCTGAATGTCAGCCAGGCTTCTTGGTGCTGGTGAACGGCCACAGCGCGGTGAGCGTCTCCACGCCCATCTGGGAAGTGAATGAGAGCGAGAAGGGTGAGGACGGCTTCCCGTATATGGTCTATGCCTCTCGGGAGACATTTGGAGCGAAATTGGTGTAAGGCTGGCAGAAGCACCTATCCTAGAATTTTTAAAACCCTTAAAGCAAGGCAAAGAAAAGGATGTTACCAGTTGAGATTGATCAGTCATCTAACCACAAGTCATCCAAATATAGTGTCCCCATCTAGGAGTTGTGGGAAGTTGTATTTGTATTTCTAGCAGAAAAACAGCTCCAAATGAGAACATTCAGCTTTGGAAAACTCTGTTATTTAACCTAGAGCATCTTGCTTTCAAATTTTATAAGTTTTAAAATAAAATACCTTTTAAGTTGCTGATAAAAGAGACCTTCAAGTTACGTTAGTGCACTTTCTTCCCAGTAGGAACTTGAAATTCAAGCAGCAGTGAAAGGCGTTCAGAGAGGCCCTGCCTTCTCTTTAGGTTCAGAACCTGCGGACTTTCTCAGAGGGGTTCCCCGTGGCTGGAAACATCTCCACAGGAGGCTCTTGAAGCGCGTGTGGCCACGCGTAACACCTGTGAGAATCATTTGACATCATATTTGGTGCAAAGCAGGGTGCATGGGATGTACAAAAACAATTCCGACTGAGAACTGCTGGTCAGCGTTCCAGGTTCCTAACAGGGCGGAGACCAAGTCAGGGCTCCTGCACCTGAAGGAAGTTTGGTAAAACAGCGAGCTGCTGCTGCTTTGGTTTGTTCTCTAGACAACTGCTTGCAGAAAAACACCATGGCTTTGTAGGAATCTTGAGTAACTTGGAATTTTGGTCTGTCTTCTAAAAATGCCAAGAGAAAAAAGGAAGGGCATTTCTTATTTTGGATTTTCTCTAAGACCTCAAATTAGTGCCTGATTTGACAAATAAACAAACAGTTGTATTACTTTCATTGGGACAGTGGTAGAAACTAAAACTCAACTGCTAAACTTCCGATGGACACCCTCCTACCTTTTGGCTTAAGGCTGTAGATGTTTCATGTTTATCTGTTAAGTGTGCAACTAAAATATGTTATTAACTATTTCTCACATTTTTCAAGCCTACTTATCACTGTTAGGTGAAACCATCAAAATCCCCTCACTCTTAACTGCATGTCAATTGTGAAGAAAATGTAGAAATGGAGACCATAGCTCTTTACAAACGTTCATGTCAAGAGCTAAGCATCTTCCAAATCCTGCCTAGAACAAGTGACTTAATGCTTCCTTCTACTTGCATGGGTTTACTATTTACTATTTTCATGGGAGTATCACAGAAGGATCACAGGTATGTTAATTCAGAGGTCTGTGTAGCAGGTCAGTCTATTCTGCGTCTTTGGGTGTGTGTGGAAGGCCTGCATCTCTTGGCAGGAGCTGCCTGCCTTCCCGGCTGGGAGAACAGGCTTGCTCCTGGGGAGCCTTTCCCGCCTCCTCAGCTCCCCCCACCACATATGTCTGTACACACTGCTCATTTTGAATATGAATATTTTTACCACATTATGTAAATTCTCCATCAGCCTGTCTCATTCAGATTGTGTGTCATTATATCTGACATTCTTGTAACTACTGTGTGATCAATAAGATTGCTATTTAAACAACAACAACAACAACAACAACACTGCTTTTTACAAAAATGAAAAAACAAACATGCCATGCTGAGAGGGGCAACTTCCATCCTGTGTCAGTGGGTTGTTGCTTTATTTATAGGATCTTTAAGACAAGTATGTTTTTAATGAACTGAGAGGAATAAAGGCACAACTGAAAAAAAAAATCAAGGCTACTGGGTTGCAGTTCAACAGTTTCAAGTATAACCTTCTAGCTATTGGAATACAACAGAAACTAAAAAGGGATATTTATATAAGGCATGAGTAACCTCTAGAATGACCTCTCTACTCTGAAATCTCTCAGCCACTGAAACTTTATTTTGTTTCATTTCTCTTCCCCCTTTTGGTCAAGAAGATGTTCTCAATCCAGCACTGGCAGATCCAGGTTCATTCCCAGGAGTCATGTCCCACATTGCCAGGGACATGTAGGGGGGAGGGCAGTGATGTAACCTGCCCAGTTGGCTTAGAGAGAGAGGTCACATCTTCAGAGTTCACAACAAACGAGTTTCTTTGGGGGTGACTCTAAGGCATGATTAAAAGTAGGCTTAGCCTCACCTTTGCAGTAACAAGCTTCATAAGGCCAAGACCCAAGATCAAGGGCTCAGCCTTCTAAACTGGTAGTCCCCAGTGCTCATGAGGATATCAGGAATTCCCCAGGTAGGCAAGTTTAATATTTCTGGATTTTCCCCCAGTCCTTCAGAGAATCTTTGCAATTCTCCACCCAAATGACTTTGGAATGTGTTAGAGTTTCACACTAACCTGTACAAATCAACTAGATCTCACTCCCTATTCAAAGTTTCATGTAATTATGGTGTTTGAGTAAACTGACAGTACATGTTAAGTTATCTGGTGTGCTACAGCATATATAGATATTGAACCAAATAAACATATCTTTCTTTAGGACCACCAAGTTTTACCATTTGGAAATATTTGCCCTATCATCCTTTCTCTCTCCCTCTCTGTCTCTCTCTCTTTCTCTCTCTCTCTCTCCATCCAACTGTCTATCTATCTATCTATCTATCTATCTATCTATCTATCTATCTATCTATCTCTATCTATTTGAACTTACCCCATTTATAAATAGTTTATTCACACACCACCTAATCCACCCAAAGTACACAATCAATAGCTCTTGGTATAATCACAGTTATGCATTCACCATCACAATCAATTTGAGAACATTCTCAGTGTTGCAAATAAAAAGTCTCATGTTCCTTATAGCTCCCTATTGTTGATGCTTAGTTTTGGTATAGTGCCTTTGTCACAGTTGATGAAATCATATTATAATGCTACTGTTAACTATAACCTATAGTTTGCGTTAAATTTATTTTTCCGTATGCCACCTGTGCTGGTTTGAATCTTATGTCCTCCACAAAAGCCATGTTGTTTTAATCCAATCTTGTGGGGGCAGACTTATTATGGATGGGATCTTTTGATTAGGTTGTTTACATTGAGGTGTGACTCCACCCAACTCTGCTTGGGACCTTTTGATTAGGTTATTTCAGTTGAGATGTGACTCACCCCATTGAAGGTAGTTCTTAATCCTCTTACTGGAGTCCTTTGTGAGAGGATAAAAGACAGATGCTAAAAGACACAGAAGCTAAGAGATGAACTAGAGAGAAACGTTCAAGAAATTTAGAGAAAGAGCCAGAGACAGAGAAGCCAAAAGCTAAAGTAACAAAACTCAGGAGAGAAGGACCAATAGAAGTTTCCATATGCCTGGCCATGTGAGAGAGGATTCCAAGCCTGGCAGTAAGCATTCTTCAGAGAAGGTATCATCCTGTTGATGCCTTAATTGGAACATTTTCATGGCCTTAGAGCTGTAAATTTGTAAGTTAATAAACCCTCATTGTTAAAAGCCAGTTCATTTCTGCTATACTGCATTTTTCAGCCTTAGCAGACCAGAACTGTGTAATGGGTTGTGTCTCTGTGTGTATTTGTGTGTCTGTCTGTCTGTGTGTGTCTATGTGTGCCTTTGTGTGTGTGTCTATGTGTGTGTCTCTCTGTGATGTGTGTGTCTGTGTGTGTGCATGTCAGACGGGTATGTGTCTGTGTGTCTTTGTGTGAGTTTGTGTGTGTTATGGGTGAGTGTCTGAGTTTGTGTGTGTGGTAATAGGTGTGTGTCTGTGTCTGTTATGGGTATGTATCTGTGTGTGTCTGTGAGTGTATGTATGTTATGGGTTGTGTCTCTGTGTGTATTTGTGTGTCTGTCTGTGTGTCTATGTGTGTCTTTGTGTGTGAGTCTATGTGTGTGTCTCTGTGTGATGTGTGTGTATGTCTGTGTGTGTGCATGTCAGATGGGTGTGTGTCTCTGTGTTGTGTCTTTGTGTGAGTTTGTGTGTGTGTTATGGGTGTGTGTCTGTGTGTTTGTTATGGGTATGTTTCCATATGTGTCTGTGAGTGTGTGTGTGTTATGGGTGTGTGTCTCTGTGTGATTGTGTATGTGTGTGAGAGTGAATGTGTGATGGGTGTGTGTCTTCCTGTGCGCTTGTGTGTATGTCTGTCTGTATACACATAACATGGCCTTTGTCTTCCATTGTTTCACATCCTCTAGTAAGACATAATGTTTACCAGCAACACCACACTTACACTCTGGGAGGGCTTGGGATCAGTGCCGGTTAGTGTACATATCACACACGCATGGTTAACACTCATGCTTTGGGGAGATACTCCTTGGACAGGTAATTTGATTAACCAAATGGCAAAGTCTCCCAGGATAAGGCTGGTGTCTGGTAAGAACTACATGCTAATTAACATTGTTGCTTTTCTCCAGCTTAAAAATTCCTTGAACACACAGTAGATCCATAAAAGCTTTCAGCTCACTGATGGAAGCTAAGAACTATCTGTGAAAACTGACATTACCTCTGACTGACACCCACTTCAATGCATCTGTGGATGGATGGGTGGGTGGTTCTGCCCCCTGAGGCCAGGGCACCAAGCAGGGATTGGAGGTGAGGAGGGGCTCTGGGGTGCAGCGTGGGGTGTTAGTAGCTTCAGATGCTGTCTGGGGAAATGCACGGCTGGGTCGGTAGGGGTGAGGCACGTGCTGGGAGGGTCAGGAGCAGACGAGTCAGGGGTCTCTAAGCTGCCTGTGTAATTTCACAGGACAGCTGCAGTAGTCACCTGCTCCATTGGACAAAACACTTGTTTTCCTAATCAGACAATAAAAAAACTACAAAATAAACATTTTTTAATACACTCTAAATGAACCTTCTAGCATTTGACTCTGGCAGTGAATTTGTAGAAACTTTGGGTTTCCTGATACTATGGTATATTCAAAAATATGTTCCAAAACAATTAACAGACTTTCCCTCTACATTTAGACATGCCATAATAATTTAGATCTGAAGCTAAGTTTAAATTATTTATAAGAAAACTACTATAATTTTCATTTGCCAGAGGATTCCTTCCAAAGCTTTCAAGTTTGCTGAAAGGTGATTTATCTGCAGCTTGTTTTACTGTTTAAATTCAATTGATTTCTGTCCCCTTTTGTCTTCTCCCCGAATTTTAAAAAAGTTATTTTTGAACCATTTGAGTAGTAGAATAAAAGCCTAACATCCCATGGTGTAATTGATTCTGTTGTGTGGCCAACACTGATCTGAAGGGTGTCCTTTGCTTTCCATCTGCTTGTTCAGGAATATGATTCTTTGTAACTGGCTTGATAATTTTCCTTTTGGATGATGGACTTCAGGAAAACAAGGGTTTTATCCTTTAGTTCCTAATCCTCTTTTACATATATTTTAGAGTACTTTAATAAAAATAAAGTATTTTTGAAAGGAATTTTGTGACAAATAAATGTTTTAAAATGGCGTTTCTCAAATACAAAATTAGATATTTTTAAATTTAGTGACCTAGGTCGGTAAATATTTCTCTACTTTGTAAAGCAGTTTGTTTAGTCGGACTTTCATAATCATTGCAGAAACTATTCCTCATTCTGGAATTTGTTTTGTTTTGTTTTGTTTTATTTTCAGTGTCCTCAACAACCACCAAATCAGGAGGATTTCCAGAAATTCTTTTGAAGTGCTTGAAACTTTGCTATAAATGGTAAGCAAAATGAAGAATGTTTTATGATGTTGATAAACTATTTTTGCTTGTTTTTTGTTAATTTTAATGAGTTCTTCATCTTCTTGAAATGCCCTGTCAAACTTTACAGAAAACTCATATGTAAACATTTCTAAAGAATTACTAAGTGTAATAAATTGTTGCTTTCAAGAGAAAATTCACCTGAAAACATTTTAACATTTACACGCATTTCTAAACTCCCAACCCTGCCACAAAAATTCTATATTGGGGGAAAATAAAAACAAAACAGAATTTGTTCAATATTTTACATTCAAATCTAATTCTCACTAATTGTTAAAAGAGTAGATCAAAGTGAAACTTTGTGTGAACAACTTAGCTGAGCCTTTCTATAGCTAGGGAGCTCATTAAAATTAAGAACCTTACTGAACTTCAATAAGAACCAAGGTTTGGAAACATTAGCTCACAAATATAATGATTGAAAATTGTGACGCTATTTTGCATAATACAGGCAATTTTGGGGGTGGGGAAGAGCTGCCTGTTTTGACTCAGAAACCCATGATAATTGAAGGTTGGGAGGACATGTTTGAATCAACTTATGGGGGAGACTGACTAAGAAACTGGAAGGACATGTTTACACCATGAGTGAGTGCTGCAAATATCTTTTTAAACAACAGTAGGAGACGGAATTAATGATTTTTCACAAGCATCTGTATTCGTTAGTTCTTTAACCATTCTATTTAAATAGCCAAAGTTATTATTTTCAAAGGAAGATGCTTTCCCAAACTTTTCTGCTCCAATCTATTTTATCAAAGCTTGTGGCTTCTTTACAAATCACTAGAATTCATATTAGACCCTGCTTGAGTCTTTGTAGCTCTTGTATTCAACTAAAATAACTCACACTGGAACCCAAGTCCTCCCCAGTGCTTCACCACTCAGCCCCAGATAACTGGTTCCTTCTCTTAGAGTCATTTGGGTCTATATGCCATCCTATCTTCATAAGGAACCTAACATGCCCTGCAGGTGCATCCATTCTTGATTTCCACGTGTCAAACATTATTAAGGACCCCAAAAGCTTCTAGACTGGGGGTGTGAGTCGTCTGCTCCCCATCAGAGAATAAGCCTAAGTTTCTCCTTGCACTATCTCAATCTTGCTGTGTGGTTCTCCACTCTTTTGCATGGAAAAGAGTAACTCTCTGAAGTGAAACAAGTGATGGAACAAACAAATAATCACAAATTTGTAAATAATGGCTTAGAAGCGACCTCAATCACTGGTGCTAATATTCAATGAAGAAATCTAATAAAATGACACGTTTCAGCAATGAAGTCAGTTGGATCCAACAGGAACTTTTTGGGTGGGATTTCCAACCACTTTGAAATTGAGTTTTATTCACAAATTTGGTGGTCTGTGAAGAGGTTGAGGTATTTCATGTACTACTCAAGAGTCAACCCTGTTTGACTATGACTCAGTTTAGTGCAGTTTCAGGAGGTTTTACTTTAACTTAGTTATTTGTCAAGCACTTTGGATGCATAGAAATTATGACCCACTCCACTGTTTTTTAAAGGTTTTTTTTTGCACTTTAAATTAATGGTTAGGGGATTATTTTTGGAAGTAATTAATTAATTGTTTTACTATTTGTATATTTTAAGTGTTAAAAACTCTTATGGAAGTAGCTTCTTCAGTTACCTTGAGCCCTCTCTGCTTTCCTGCTTAATAGTCTAATATCCACCCCATAAATTCATTGTGCACTAAAATCTACCCATAGGCCTGAATTTGGGCATGTTCCCTTCTCCTTCTTTCTTTGTAACTCCACGTATTACCATGATCACTCGTGAATACAGTCCCCTAATTCAGAGGTTATACTACAGAATATATTATAAAATGAGCATTTCATAGGAGACATATATTTTTGTATCTGTTTCTGACTCGTTCAGCAGAAGCCAATTTTCAGACCGAATTTCTTTCCTTGGCATAGGGCCAGGTATGAGTGCTCGCTTCATAGATGCTATTTGATGTCTTATGGTGTCCATTGCATAATTATCCGATATTTACATTTAATTTCTTTTTGAAAAAGATTATGTCCAAATAACACATTTCTATAATATTTAGAACACATACAATTAAAATCATTCATTCATAAAATTATATTTAAAAAATATTCAGATTCTTCAGAACATTTATCTAAAACCTATTCTATGTGAGGCACTGGGGTGGGTGCTGGAATGAACAGGGAGATAAAAAGATGTGAAAACTTCCTATATGTGGTTTATTTGTGGGTAGACACACATCTACTGGGGAGCAGGGTGCCAAGAGCTGTTGTCAGGCACATACTGGGCTTGAGGGGCCATGGAAACAGGGAGCCAGTCTGCCTCAGGGCGTGTACTAGTTTCCCAATAAACTACCACAAACTGGGGGGCTTCAAACAACAGACGTCCATTTTCATAGTTCCAGAAATCTTAAATCCAGCTGTCAGCAGGGCTGAGCTCTCCTGGCCTCTGCCAGCTCCTGGTGGCCACCGGCTTCCTTGGCTGGTGGCCGCATCATTCCAATTGCAGCCGCCGTCTCCACATGGCCTCATCCCTGTGAGTCTGCAGAAAATCTCCTTCATGGGATTTAGGACCCATCCAGACACTCCAAGATGCTCTCCTCATCCCATGATCCTTAATTTTGTTGGCAGAAGCCTATTTTCCAAAGTATATCATGTTCACGGCTTTGGAGGGTTAAGATATGGATGTATATTTTGGGGGCCACCATTAAGCCTACTCCAGGGTGTGATGGACACCTCAGACTTCAAATCAGGGGGTGCTGAATTACCGACTGAAGCTAAGAAATATCTGTTAAAATTAACAGTAACTTTGTTCTGATGTCAGGTCTAATATATATTGTAGTGTATTAGTCAGGCTTTTTAGGGAAATAGAACCAACAGGAGATATCTGTAAATATGAGATTTTATAAAAGTGTCTCATCAAGTGTGGAGGTGCACAAGTCCAAATTACTAGGGCAGGATGCAGGAGTCCAAATTCTGTAGGAGGGCCAGTTTGAATGCATTATGTCCCCCAAGACGCTATTATCTTTGATGTAATCTTGTGTGGGCAGACATATCAGTATTGATTAGATTGTGATTCTTTGAGTGTTTCCATGGAGATGTGACCCACCCAACTGTGGGC
Source organism: Choloepus didactylus (assembly GCF_015220235.1). NCBI lineage: Eukaryota > Metazoa > Chordata > Mammalia > Pilosa > Megalonychidae > Choloepus > Choloepus didactylus. Next base: position 8,372,875 of record NC_051320.1, on the reverse strand, counting down.
AATAACTCTGACTGGGTAATTCCCATGGGAGTATGGCACCACCCATTCAGCATGGGCCTTGATTAGTTTACTAGAGCACTATATAAGCTCAGACAGAAGAAGCGAGCTTTGCTACAGCTAAGAGAGACACTCTAAAGAACACCCAGGAGCTGAGAGAGGAGCTACAGATGAGAGACAGTTTGAAGATAGCCGTTGAAAGCAGACTCTTGTTCCAGAGAAGCTAAGAGAGGAAAAACGCCCCAAGAGCAACTAAGAGTGACATTTTTGAGGAGCTGCAGACTAGAGAGGAATGTCCTGGAAGAAAGCCATTTTGAAACCAGAACTTGGCGCAGATGCCAGACACATGCCTTTTCAGCTAACAGAGATTTTCTGGACACCACTGGCCATTGTCCAGTGAAGGTACCCAATTGTGGATGCATTACCTTGGACATTTTATGGCCTTAAGACTGTAACTGTGTAACCAAATAAACCCCTTTATAAAAGCCAGTCCATTTCTGGTGTTTTGCATTCTGGCAGCATTAGCAAACTAGGACAGTAGGGCAAGCAGTGAGCTGGCAACTCCAATGAAGGTCTTCAATGAACTTCCCAGGAGAGGCTGGCTGGCTGAAGAAGTAATGGTTCTCTCCCCTCTCCCTTCTTGGTCTCCAACTGATTGGATTAAATCCAGCTGATTGAATTCTCTCATTGCAGAAGACACACCCTTTGTTGATTTAATCAGCCAGAGATACAATCAATTGGCTGATGATTTAATAAACCAGCCTTCTGGTTTTTTAATTAGCCACAAATGTCCTTGCAGTAATGGTTAGGCCAGTGCTTGCTTGACCAGACACCTGGGCACCATCACCTGGCCAAGGTGACACATGAACCTCACCATCACATGTAGTTTGTTGTCTTGTCTCTCTTATGGCCAGAAAAGCAACAGGTAATATAAATGATGATGAAGACAACATACAAAGAGCATTCACATGGGCAAATTCTCATGCTTTGGGGACACAAGAGGAAGGGTGGAGTTATAATGGGAAGAGGGAGAGTATCGAAAAGAAGATTCACACAAAGAATAAGCCCTCTGCAGAGGAGTTTAAATGAGATCCTGTGGGAGTTTCGAGGAAAGGGTATGCTCAGATTTGTGTTTGGGGCGATCAGGCTAGTAGAACAGGGGAGGAGAGTTTGCATGAGGCAGAGGCTCCTGTAAAGATGCTTGCAGGATGGTCTCCTGACATCTTGAAGGAAAGTCGTGGCCCTGGGGCAGGGGGCAGGGGTGGAGTGGACAGGGACCCCTGCTGCATGCTTGTTCAATGGTTGAACACAGCGAATGGGGATGAATGGCTGCGTCATTTTCCCTGAGTTGTTTATTCCTGCCCTACACTTTGTTTATTCCACCTCTAAAAACAACCCTGGTCCAAGCCACACCATATCTCATCGGGACTACTGCTTCTGTTCTATTCTTTCTAGGCTTCTTGCCAAAATCATCAATCATGGGATGATCTTTTTAAAAACATAAATATGATTATGTTACTTCCCTGCATCGGAATTCATTTTCAATAAAAGTTACACTCTCTATTTTGGCCTCTAAGTCCCCATCTGGTTTTTAATCCAGGTATACATGCAACTTCACCTTACGTTTATCATTCATTTGCTTTTTACACTTGATCCATTGTTTTTTATTTCCTGAAACACAGTAAGTAAGCACTCTCCTTCCACACCCTTGGACTTTACTCATGCCGCTTGTCGAGTTTTCCTTGGCTATTTTTTTCCCCATCCATCCAGTCCCAACTTTAATGTCATCTCCTCTAGGAATTACCCTAAGTAAGTTAAGCCCTCTTTTTCCCCCCTATCATGGTACTATGTTCATTTCATTAGATTTATATATATATAAATAAAAAAAATGTGTGTGTGATAAAATAGTTTGTTTATTTTATGATTTCCCACTGGGTTCTTGAAAGCAAAGGGTCATGTATTTCTTATTTACCATATATCCCAGCATCTAGAACCAGCATTTAGAACATAGTAAGTGCTCATTTAATGTTTGTTGAGTAAATGAATGAGTGAACATGGATGCTCAATAAATCCCAGTATTTGTTTGATTACTCCTCTATTTATTTTGAGTTAATTATTTCTAAACAGACGGATGATAACAATTTTAGATGCCTCTGCATTTTCAGTGATATGCATATCAATCATTTATTTATATTCTGCCTTTTCCTAAGGATTTCAGGTTATCATCCATAAATTGTTATCAAGCATGTATATTCTTATGAGTAATTTTCATTAGACTAAATACATTCTGGAATTGCAGTTTTACCCTGTAAAACACAATGTATTTCTAAAAAAATATTTCCAAACTCATCTTAAATTTTAATGTGTTTTGATCCAAAACATATCATTGACTCCCTGGGGCAAAAACAAATTGAAATATCTTAGGACAAATTTGCTTTCAGATTCACAAGAGAAAGTATAATTGTTTGAGGATATCTTTGGGAATTGTGGTTCATTTGAGGTTAGAAAAATTTTAGAGTTGTGATACACTGAAGCACTGAGAGCAAACTGTTCCTTTCCTTTGGTTTAGGAGTCCAGCCACTCAATTTTTTTTAACAATTTATTAATTTATTGCAAGAAAATATAATAATCTATTTATAAAAAGTTAACAAATTCAAAGCAACCTCAAAAACAATATTTGCTGGATGCATGCTGAGTAGTTATTATGGTTGATGATTCTTACAAATCAAAATTCCAGAGTAGTCTGCTGCATGAGCTTCTTGCCCTTACATCTTACAGTTAGAATGTACAGGTTTTTTGCACAGAAACTGGATCTAGTGGGCAGGCCAGGGACCCAGCCTTCAGAATAGTCATTTTGGTCTTTATGTAACTAACTCTAGACATTCCGAACCTTTTGCCATCCTCTGACCGTCTCCACTGAGCTGAGATTCTCATGGGCAGAGGCTCAAGGGGGCGCTGCTGTCACGTTCTCCAGGATGCTCAGGACAGAAGAAGGGATGCAAAGGCTCCAAGGAGGAGAGCTGACGATATGTGTAGATGAGGGCATCATTTCTGACATCAAAAAACTTGATTTCTTCCATGTCGACATCTAGGAAAATTCCCACACGGTCAAGGTCAGGGCTTGCAGAAATTCTGGTCTGTGGGGAGGAGCTCGGGTAGATGGCACTTCCCTTCAGGCTGATGATCCAGAAGCCAAGCTCAGAAGAGAAACTGCTCTTCTCCTTTCTGTTCACGGACTCCTTGCAGACACCTATAGCCCACTCCTTGCCCTTTCCCACTTCGACCTCCCAATAATGGCGACCAGAGGAGAAGTGGGGGGTGCCCAGGACACAGGGCATGTGGGTGAATCTCTCGGGACCTTCCTTTGGGTTGTGACAGACCTTCCCACACTGGACGCTCCTCAGGTCATCAGAGAGCACAAGGAAGGGGTTGGCGGTGGCAGCGTCCAGGGTCATATACTCTTGGAACTTCAGGATTTCATCACTTACGTGCAGGCTTTGCTCCAGTAGGGGACCATGTTGCATGGTGAGAAGAGTCAAGGCTCGAATCTGCCATTCTTCCAAAGGAGGTCTCTCATTCACTTCTCGACACAGGGGGCAGACCAGTTTGGAATCCCCCCTTTCCTGCATCCAGCTTTGAGTGCAGTTATAACAGAAGGTGTGTGCACAGGAGAGAGAAAGGATTGGAGAAAAATTCCAGGCAAACAGGACATGTTGCCTCCTCTCGCAAGCTTTTAGCCATTGGTTGTGACGGTCGCTCTTCAGCAGTAGAGAAGTGAGCTGAAATTGCCCTTTTTCAGCTTCTGGAAGTGGTCGGGATCTGCCTGCTCGTCAATAACCAGAATGAGTTTGTCTGGAGCCTTCCAGATGAGGTCTTCTCTGTGTAGAAGCTGGGCTGAACCGGGTCTGTAATATAATCTGGGAGCTCAGTCTGACCCCTTCCTTTGTATGTCTTCTACCTTTCACAGAGGAAACAATTTTCACGTCTTGAGCTGAGGACTTTCAGTTGAGATCCTGAAGGTCCGATGGCTCTAACTCCACTTTCTGGTTCTCTGCTCTTCTCGGCAATGAACTTGAGCTGATACACAGGCCTTTTTAAGTGCCTGGGATGCAGACTCCACCCCCCAATCAAATCACAGTCTCCGCCCAAGGAATGTGTTAACTGAATCTAATCAGATAAAGGTAACCAACCCCTACTCTTTCTAGAGCATGATGGTGGCATTAAAGCACAGTCACATTTTCATAGTACAGTTTTGCTCTTTGAGTTTTTCTAGCAAACCTGAGTGTGAATGAGATTCTCTACTTTTAGAACTCAACTTTAAAAAACAAAATGCTTTACCATGCAAATTCAGAAAGGCTCTGTTGAAACCTAATCAAATCTAGGCTAATGTAATCATTGTTGTCCATATCTGTAATGTAATTATGAGTAAACAGAATCTACACCGGCTTTCATATGTTTTAAAATAACACTTCATTTTGAAATTATTTCAAACTTGCAAGATGTTTGCGAAAATAAGACAAAACCCATATAGAGAACTCCAACATAACCTCCACCCAGAATCACAGGACCACCAACATATTTTTAATTCTGTTTTGTTGAGATGTATTCACATACCCTACAACATCCATAGTGTACAGTCAGTTGTTCACAGTACCATCATATAGTTGTGCATTCAACATCAAAAACTATTTTTGAACATTTTCATTACTCCAAAAAATAAAGTAAAAAAATTTTAAATTAAAAAAATAACAAAAACAAGAATAAAAATACAAGAAACAGAAAATACCCAAAACATCCCACCCCCCATACCCCTATTTTTCATTTAATTTTTGTTCCCATTTTTTTCCTCATCTGTCCATACACTGAATAAAGGGAGTATGAGTCACAATGTTTTCACAATCACACAGTCAAACCATGTAAGTTTCATTGTTATGCAATCATTTTCAAAAATCAAGGCTACTGAGTTGCAGTTCAACAGTTTCAGGTATTTCCTTCTAGCTATTCCAATACACCAAAAACTAAAAAAGGATATTTGTATAAGGCATGAGAATAACCTCTGCAATGACCTCTTGACTCTATGTGAAATCTCTCAGCCACTGAAACTTTATTTTGTTTCATTTCTCTTCCCCCTTTGGTCAGGAAGACTTTCTCAATCCCACAATGCCAGATCCAGGTTCATCCCTGGAAGTCATTTCCACATTACCAGGGAGATTTGCACCCCTGGGAGTCATACCCCATATAGGGGGGGATGGCAGTAGGTTTACCTGCCAAGTTGGCTTAGAGAGAGAGGCCATATCTTGAGCAACAAAAGTTCTCTGGGGTTGACTCTTATGGACAATTATAAATAGGCTTAGCCTCTCCTTTGCAGTAACAGGCTTCTTAAGTGCAAGCTCCAAGATCAAGAGCTCAGCCTTCTAAATTGGTAGTCCCCAATTCTCATGAGAATATCAGGAATTTCCCAGGCGAGGAAGTTTAATATTTCATTTCCCCCCTGTCCCTCAGAAGAGCTTTACAAATACATTTTTATTCTCTGCCCAGATTACTTTAGGATGTTTATAAGTTTCACACTATACTGTTCACATCAACTAGATCTCACTCCCTTTTCAAAGTTCCATGTAATTATGGTGTTTGAGTAAACTGACCACATGTTAAATTATCTGGTGTGCTACAGAATATTTAGATTTTGAAGCAAACATATCTTCCTTTAGGATCATCAACTTTTATCATTTGGACACATTTACCCTATCAGCCTTTCTATTCATCTATCTCTGTTGTTTTTGGCCTCGTGGCATTTGCTGAACTTGATAGGGTTCTTTTAGGATGTGTAGACCAATTGAAGTCCTTACCTCTGATTTATCAGATCTACAGCTTCGTGGAGTACACTTTCTCTAACTAACCAGCAGGTGGCATCCACGAGCCACTTGTTCTCCACAAGCCAGTTCTCCCCTGTTTAGCCTTTTTGGTGAGTGGGGGAGTGAGTCTTGTGGGGTCCAATTGGTGTACCAAGCTTGCGTGTGTAGTTGGTGTTGCCTGCCCTGTATATGGGGCGTGTTTCTGGGCAGTCAGGGATGGGGGGTGGCTCTAACAATCAAATCTCCCTGGTGATCCTAGAGTTTTAGAGCTGCTGCAATAGTCTAATCCTTCAGTTCAGTCCTGCCACAGTTTGTCTCTGCCACTGACCCACAAGTCCTTGGTATTGGCGTATGGCTCCTGAGACTTCCAAGTGGGCCCCTCTTCCAGGCCGTGCACCCTGGGTCCTCTGTTGAGGGATGACTGTGCTATGTCACAGGTGAGTGCCGTCCCCCCAGGGCAGTTCTGGGCTGCTGGGCTGTGTAGGGAGGCTCCCAGTCTGCTGAAATGATGGCTGAATGGGGCTTTGTTAATTCACACTGCTCTACCTTCACAACTCTGGGACAATCAGCTGAGGTTGCAGGGAAGGCTAATATCCACGCCCAGTTTTGTGGTGTGTGCCTGTTATTTGAAGCACTTCCGTCACACTGGGTTGTCTGGGGCAGCTCTGGGCTATGGGGCTGGCAATGGGCAGGAGTGTTTCCTGTCCACCAGGATGATGGCTGTGAGCGGACACCCCCCTTTTCTTGGGAAGTTGTGGTGTTTAGTGAATTTTCTCAGCCACTGGATTATTGCGTTTTGTCTCAGAGCTCTCTTAGTTCTGCTCTTGACTTGACCTGCCCAAATTGGAAGTCTTTGAAGCTTTCTGTATTGGGCTTCTTAGAGTAATTGTTTTAGAAAAAGAAAAAAGGATTGAAAAAAAAAAAAAAAAAAAAAGGGCCCTCCTCACAGATCTAATGGGTTATTGAAATGCTAAGAGACAAAGCAACCAGGGCCATTAAGGAAGTTCCACAGGGCAGAGAGATCAGCTTTTCTTCGGGATTTGCATATGCGCCTCAGGGCCTGAGCTCAGGCCTGAGCTCTGCCCTTCCCCTTTCTATGTTCACCAGAACTCCAAAAATCCTCCGCTTTTATTTTGGAGTTTTTCGTGTTGTTTTTTTTTCTGTATGCCTGTCTCCTCTCTGCTGGGCTGGCTGCTCTCAGATTCTCTGGTGTCTGGTCTCAGTCTACCTATGGTTGGAGTTTGGATCAGTAGAATGAGTTTCCGATAAGGGCTGCCACTGCAGTTCTCCCGTCTCCTTCCCGGAGCTGACAGCCCCTCCTCCCACGGGACCAAGCCTGGCAGGGAGGGGCGCGGGTCCCCTGGCCGCAAAAACTCACAGATTTCGCTGATCTCAGCAGCTCCACGCTTCCATGAGTGTTGTATGAAGTATGCCCAAAGTCAGATTGCTCTGTGGTGTCCAGTCCACACAGTTCCTAGCTTTCTACCTACTTTCCTGGAGGAGTAACTAAAACATACAGCTCACCAGTCTGCCATCTTGCCCCGCCCTCCCTCTACTGCCACGACTTTTCTCATCTATCTCTTTATCCATCTGTCTTTCCATCCATCACTATCTATCTATCTCTATCTCTCTCTCTATCTCTCTGTCTCCCTATCTTTCTCTCTATCTGAACCCATCCCCCATTTTTAAATAGTTTATTCACACACCACACAATCCACCCAAAGTGCACAATCAGTAGCTTTCAGTGTAATCACAGAGTTATGCATTCACTACCACAATCAATTTGAGAACATTCTCACTGCTCTGAAAAAAAAACAAAAACAAAAATGAAAACAGAAACAAAAACTCTTGTCCCTTATATGTCCTTATTGCTGATGCTGAGCTTTGGTATAGTGCCTTTGTTACAACTGATGAAATCATATTACAATGTTACTGTTAACTATAGTCCATAGTTTGCATTAATTGTATTTTTTTCCCATATGCCCCCCGTGCTGGTTTGAATCTATCATGTCCTCCAAAAAAGCCATGTTCTTTTAATCCAATCTTGTGAGGGCAGTTATTATGGGTGGGATCTTTTGATTAAGTTGTTTGCAGCTGTTTGTGGGACCTTTTGATTAGGTTATTTCAGTTGAGATGTGACCCACCCCATTCAAGGTCAGCCTTTATCCTCTTACTGGATTCTTTGGGAGAGGATAAAAGACAGATATTAAGAAGCACAGAAGCTAAGAGATGAATAGAGAGTAACTCCCAGAGAAATTTAGAGAAAAAGCCACAGATGGAGAAGCCAGATGTTGAAGCAATGAAACCCAGGACAGAATCACCAGCAGAGGGTGCCATGTCATCTACCTGGCCATCTGAGAGAGGATCCCAAACTCGGCAGTAACTAGTCTTCAGAGAGGGTATCATTCTGTTGATGTCTTCATTGGGACATTTTCATGGACTTCAAACTGTAAGTTTGTAAGCTAATAAATCCTCATTGTTAAAAACCAGTCCATTTCTGGTATATTGCATTTTGTCAGCTTTAGCAAACCCAAACTGTGTGATGGGTGTGTGTCTCTGTGTGTGTTTGTGTGTGAGTATATGTGTGTGTCTCTGTGTGATGTATGTGTATACCTGTGTGTGTGCATGTCTGATGGGTGTGTGTCTCTTTGTGTGTGTCTTTGTGTGTTTCTGTGTGTGTTATGGGTGTGTGTGTGAATTTGTGTGGGTTATGGTTGTATATCTGTGTGTGTGTTATGGAAATGTTCTGTGAGCATGAGTGTGTGTTTTGGGTGTGTGTCTCTGATGTGTGTGTGTGTCTGTGTGAGTGTGAGTGTGTGATGGTTGTGTGTCTCAGTGTGTTTGTGTGTATCTGTCTGTATACACATGACATGGCCTTTGCCTTCCACTGTTTCACATCCTCTAGTAAGACATCATGTTTACCACCAACACCATATTTATACTCTGGGTGGGCTTGGGATCAGTGGCAAAGACTGATCTAAAGGGTGTCGTTTACTTTCCATCTGCTTATTCAGGAATATGATCCTTTGTAACTGTGGCTATGATAATTTTCTTTTTGGATGATGGACTTCAGGAAAAAAGGGTTTTATCCTTTAGTTCATAATCCTCTTTTAGATATAGTTTAGAATACTTTAATAAAAATAAATTATTTCTGAAAAATATTTTGTGACAAATAAATGTTTTCTTATAGCTTTTCTCAAATACAAAATTAGAAATTTTTAAATTTATTGAAAAATTTTGGTAAATATTTTTCTACTGTGTAAAGCAATGTGATTAGTAGAACTTTTATAATGGTTGCAGAAACTGTTTCTCATTCTGTAATTTGTTTTGTTTTGTTTTGTTTTATTTTCTGTCTCCTGGACAACCACCAAATCAGGAGGATTTCCAGCTATACTTTTTTTTTTTTTTTTTTTTTGTTGTTGTGTTTTGTGTTTTGTGTTTTGTTTTTTGTTTTTTGTTTTTTTTTCCATTTTTATTGAGATTGTTCAGATACCATACAATTATCCAAAGATCCAAAGGGTACAATCACCTGCCCCTGGGTACCCTCATACAGCTGTGCATCCATCACACTTAATTTTTGTTCAATTTTTAGAAACTTTTCATTACTCCAGACAAGAAATAAAGTGAAAGATGAAAAAAGAAAAAAAGAAAAGGAAACTCTAAACCTCCCCTATCCCTAACCAACCCCCCTCAATTGTTGACTCCTAGTATTGATATAGTACATTTGTTACTGTTTATGAAAAAATGTTGAAATACTACTAACTGTAGTATATAGTTTGTAATAGGTATATAGTTCTTCCCTATATGCCCCTCTATTATTAACTTCTAATTGTATTGTCATACATTTGTTCTGGTTCATGAAGTGATTTCTAGTATTTGTACAGTTGATCATGGACATTGCCCACCATAAGATTCAGTTTTATACATTTCCATCTTTTGACCTCCAACTTTCCTTCTGGTGACATGTATGACTCTGAGCTTCCCCTTTCCACCTCATTCACACACCATTCGGCACTGTTAGTTATTCTCACATCTTGCTACCAATACCCCTGTTCATTTCCAAACATTTAAGTTCATCCTAATTGAACATTCTGCTCATACTAAGCAAGAGCATCTACATTTCTTCCACAAGGCAGGAGGGAGAATCAAAGAAGGTAGAGATGCAAAAGAAAGAGGAAACAAAAAAAAAATGACAGCTAGGAAGCAGCAAAAGGAAAAATAACCTTAAATCAAAGTAGAGTAAAGAATCAGACAATACCACCAATGTCAAATGTCTAACATGCCTCCCCTATCCCTCCTTCTTATCTGCATTCACCTTGGTATATCACCTTTGTTACATTAAAGGAAGCATAATACAATGATTCTATTAGTTACAGTCTCTAGTTTATGCTGATTGCATCCCTCCCCCAATGCCTCCCCATTTTTAACACCTTGCAAGGTTGACATTTGCTTGTTCTCCCTCGTAAAAGAACATATTTGTACATTTTATCACAATTGTTGAATACTCTAGATTTCACCAAGTTACACAGTCCCAGTCGTTATCTTTCCTCCTTTCTTGTGGTGTCTCACATGCTCCCCACCTTCCTCTCTCAACCATATTCATAGTTACCTTTGTTCAGTGTACTTACATTGTTGTGCTACCATCTCCCAAAATTGTGTTCCAAACCACACACTCCTGTCTTCTATCACCCTGTAGTGCTCCCTTTAGTATTTCCTGTAGGGCAGGTGTCTTGTTCACAAAGTCTCTCATTGTCTGTTTGTCAGAAAATATTTTGAGCTCTCCCTCATATTTGAAGGACAGCTTTGCTGGATACAGGATTCTTGGTTGGTGGTTTTTCTCTTTCAGTATCTTAAATATATCACACCACTTCCTTCTTGCCTCCATGGTTTCTGCTGAGAGATCCACACATAGTCTTATTAAGCTTCCTTTGTATGTAATGGATTGCTTTTCTCTTGCTGCTTTCAGGATTCTCTCTTTGTCTTTGACATTTGATAATCTGATTATTAAGTGTCTTGGCGTAGGCCTATACATATCTCTTCTGTTTGGAGTACGCTGCGCTTCTTGGATCTGTAATTTTATGTCTTTCATACGAGATGGGAATTTTCATTAATTATTTCCTCTATTATTGCTTCTGCACCCTTTCCCTTCTCTTCTCCTTCTGGGACACCAATGATATGTACATTATTGTACTTTGTTTCATCCTTGTGTTCCCGGAGATGTTGCTCATATTTTTTCATTCTTTTCTCCATCTGCTCCTTTGCGTGTAGGCTTTCAGGTGTTTTGTTCTCCAGTTCCTGAGTGTTTTCTTCTGCCTCTTGAGATCTGCTGTTGTATGTTTCCATTGTGTCTTTCATCTCTTGTGTTGTGCCTTTCATTTCCATAGATTCTACTAGTAGGTTTTTTGAACTTTTGATTTCTGCCGTATACATGTCCAGTTCTTCCTTTACAGCCTCTATCTCTTTTGCAATATCTTCTCTAAACTTTTTGAATTGATTTAGCATTAGTTGTTTAAATTCCTGTATCTCAGTTGAAGTGTACATTTGGTCCTTTGACTGGGCCATAACTTTGTTTTTCTTAGTGTAGGTTGTAATTTTCTGTAGTCTAGGCATGGTTTCCTTGGTTATCCAAATCGGGTTTTCTCAGACCAGAACAGGCTCAGGTCCCAGAGGGAAGAAATATTCAGTATCTGGTTTCCCTGCGGGTGTGTCTTAGAAAATTGCTCCACCCTTTGATGCCTTGGGTCACTGTGCTTTTCTGCCCAGCAGGTGATGCCTGTTAGCCTATAATTCTTGACTGGTGTGAGGAGGTGTGGCCGTGTTCCCCCAGGCTCTGGGGTCTGGTTCTGAATGGAAAGGGCCCCACCCCTTTCCTCCTAGAGAAGACAGACCCCTCAGGTGGAGGTCATTAGCATTTCAATGGTCTCACTCTCTGCTTGTGGTGTCTCCACCCTTCCCAGAGTCACAGCCCTGGAAACTGAAAATGGCTGGGGCTTTCTCCACTGAGCCGAAAAAGAAACAGATAGTCCCCTTCAGACCCAGTCCGAGGCAACCCTCCGGCTCTCCCAGGTCAGTCGTCACCCAAAGCCTCTGTCTGTTTTTTGGGGCTGCGTACCTGTAGTGAGCAGTTCACACTCGCTACTTAAAACCCCAGTTGCAGCTCAGCTGAGCTGTATTCGCTTGCTGGGAGAGAGCTTCTCTGTGGCACCACGCAGGTCCGCAGCTCAGGCTATGGGGGAGGGGGTCTCCCGACCTGGTTCCGCAGGTTTTACTTACAGATTTTATGCTGTGTTCTTGGGCATTCCTCCCAATTCAGGTTGGTGTATGATGAGTGGATGGTCTCGTTCGTCCCCCCACAGTTATTCTGGATTATTTACTAGTTGTTTCTGTTTTTTTGTAGTTGTTCCAGGGGGACTACTTAGCTTCCACTCCTCTCTATGCCGCCATCTTGCCCCTCTGTCTCCAGCTATACTTTTGAAGGGCTTGAAACTTTTCTATATCTATAAGTGGCGAGAAAAATCAACGATAGTTTATGATATTGATGAATTATTTTTGCCTTTTTTTGTTTATTTTAATTAAAGTAGTCCTTCATCTTCTTGAAATGCACTTCTGTCAACCTTTATAAAAAACTCATATATTAACATTTCTAAAGAATTACTTAGTGTATAAATTGTTACTTCCAACAGAGAATTCATTTGAATATTTACACACATTTTATACTCCCTGCTTTGCCATAAAAGTCCTGTACTGGAGGAAAATAAAAGCAAAACAGAATTTGTTGAACATTTCACATTCAAATATAGTTCATCAGTAATTGTTGTTAAAAACATAGGTCAAAATGAAGCTTGTGTCAACAACTTAGCTATCTGAGTCTTGCTAAAGCCAGTGATCTCATTAAAATTAAGAACCTTACAGAACTTGGATAAGAACCAAAGTTTGAAAACATTAGCTCACAAACATGGTGATTGAAAATTGTGATGCTCTTTTGTGTATTATAGGCAAATGGGGGAAAGAAAGCTGCCTGTTTTGACTCAGAAACTGATGCATGTTGATCACTGAATGTTGGAAGGGTATGATTGAATCAGCTTATATGGTAGGCTGACTAAAGAAACTGGAAGGACATTTGTTTACACCACAAATGAGTGCTGCAAATATCTTTTTAAAGAAGAGTAGGAGCCAGAACTAATGATTTTTACATAAGTATCTGTATTTGTCGGTTCTTTAAGCACTCTATTTAACAAGTCAAAGTTATTACTTCAAGGGAAAATTCTTTCCCCACCCTTTCTGCTCCATTCTGTCTTAAGCAACTCTCCTGTCTTCTTCCCAAAACAGTAGAATTCTTATTAGACCCTGATCCAGAGTCTTTGCAGCTCTTGTATTCAACTAAAATATCTCAGGCTGGAACACAAGGCCTCCCACAGCATTTCATACTCAGCCCCAGATAATTGTTTCCTTCTCTTAGAGTCAATCGGGTCTATTTGCCATCCCATCTTCATAAGGAACATAACACGCACAGAAGGTGCATCCCATTCTCGATTTCCGCATTTCAAATATTACTAAGGATCCTAAAAGTTTCTAGACCGGGGGTGTGAGAAGTCTGCTCCCCATTAGGGGATGAGCTTAACCTTCTCCCTACACTTCATCCCATTTTTGCTTTTTGGTTCTCTACTTTTTGGCACAGAAACAGTAACTCTTTTAAGTGAAACAAGTGAAGGAGCCAACAAATAATCACAACTTTGTAAATAATGGCCTAGAAGAGACCTCAATCACTGGTGCTAATATTCAATGAAGAAATCTAATAAAATGACAGGTATTAGCATTGAAATCAGTTGGCTCCAACAGGAGCTTTTTGGATGGGATTTCCAACCACTTTGAAATATGGTGGTATTCACTAATTAAGTGGTCTGTGAAGAGGCTGAGTTATTTTCATGAAATACTCAAGAGTCAACCCTCTATTGGTATGACTCAGTTTAGGGCAATTTCATGAGGTTTTACTTAAACTTAGTTATTTGTCTAGCACTTTGGATGCATACAAATTATGACCCACTCCAATGTATTGTAAAGGTTTTCTTTTTTTCCTTAGATTAGTTGTTAGGGATTTATTTTTGGAAGTAATTAATGAATTGTTTTACTGGTTGTATATTTTAAGTGTTCAGAAACTCTTGTGGAAGTAGCTTCTTCAATTGCCTCAAGCCCTCTGCACTTTGCTGCTTAATAGTCTAATATCCACCCCATAAATTCAGTGTGTACTGAAATCTACCCATAGGCCTGAACTTGGGCAAGTTCACTTATGCTTCTTTCCTTGTAACACCACATATTACCATGATCACTCATGAATTTACAGTCCCCTAAATGAGAGATTATACACCTGAATATATTGTATAATGAACATTTCACAGGAGATAAATATTTTTGTATATATTTCTGCGTTGCTCAGCAGAAGGGAATATTCAGTCCTAACCATTTTTTTTTTAATTTTTGTGTCACAGGGCCAGCTGTGAGTGCTCCCTTCATAGATGTTATTTGATATTGTACAGTGTCCATTACATAAGTAGATAATATTTTACATTTAATTTTCTTTTAAAAAATAGATTATGTTTAAATGACTCATTTCTAAAACTTTTAGAACACATACAATTAAAAATTCATTTATAAAATTACATTGTAAAAATATTCAGATTCTTCAGAGCATTTATCTAAAGCCTATTCTATGTAAGGCACTGGGGTAGGTGCTGGAGGGAGTATGGAGATAAAAAGACATGAAAATGGCCTGTATGTGGTTTATTTGGGGATAGACACTCATCTGCTGGGGAGTCAGGGCACCGAGGTCTGTGGTCAGGCACATGACAGGTGTGAGGGGGCCACAGAGGCTGGGAGTCTTTCTGCCTCAGGGCATGCGCTGGTTTCCAAGGGCTTCCCTAGCAAGTTACCACAAACTGGGAGGCGTCAAACAACAGACATCCATTTTCATAGTTCCAGAGCCAGAAATCTTAAATCCAGCTGTCAGCAGGGCCGTGCTCTCCTGGCCTCTGCCAGCTCCTGGTGGCCGCCGGCTTCCTTGGCTGGTGGCCGCATCATTCCAATCACAGCTGCCATCTCCACATGGCCTCATCCCTGTGAGTCTGCAGGAAATCTCCTTCATGAGATTTAGGACCCACCCAGACACTCCAGGATGCCCTTCTGATTCCACAATCCTTAATTATATCAGCAAAAGCCTATTTCTAAAAGTAGAGCACGTTCAGTCTTGGGGGTTAGGAAATGGATGCATATTTTGGGTGCCACCATTAAGCCTTCTCCAGGGAGTGATGGGCACTGCAGGTTTCAAATCAGGGGGTACCTGAGTATCATTGAATTACCAACTGAAGCTAAAAAATATGTTAAAATTGACATTAACTCTATTATGATATCAAGTCTAAGGAATATTGTAGTGTATTAGTCAGGATTCTCTAGGGAAAAAGAACCAACAGGAGCTATCTTTAAATGTGAAATTTTATGAAAGTGTCTCATGCAACTGTGGGGGTGCATGAGTCCAAATACCTAAGGCAGGATTCATAAGTCCAAATTCTGTGGGGAAGACAGCGAGCTGGTAACACTGATGAAGGTCTTCGAGGAGTTCCCCACGTGAGGCTGCCTGGCTGAAGACGCAAAAGTTCTCTCTCTCCCTTCAAAGTCTTCAACTGATTGGATTAAATCCAGCTGATTGAATCCCCTCATTGCAGAAGACACACCCTTCTTTGATTCAATCAGCCACAGATACAATCAATTAACTGATGATGCCACAAATGTCCTTGTAGTAATGGTTAGGCCAGTAATTGCTTGACCAGACAGCTGAGCACGATCACCTGTCCAAGTTGCCACGTGAATCTAAACATCACTTGTAGTTTGTTGACTTGTCTTCCTTATGGCCAGAAAAACAACTGGTAATATAACTGATGACGAAAGGAAGATGCAAAGAGCATTTATCCAGGGTATTAATGTGACTTGGAGATGCTGAACGAAGGGTGGAGTTGAAAGAGAGGAAGAGGGAGAATCCAAAAGAAGAATCAGCCCAAGTAGCCCTTTGCAGAGGCGTTTAAATGAGACCCTGGGGGAGTTTCAAGGGAAGCATATGGTCAGACTTGTGTTTGGGGCAATCAGGCTAGTAGCAGAGTTTACATGAGACAGCAGCTCCTGTTAGGACGCTTGCAGGATGCTCTCCTGATGGCCTGAATGAAGGTCATGGCAGTGAGGCTGGGGGCAGGGGAGGGGTGGACAGGGACTTCTGCTGTGGGCTTAACTGGCTGAATACAGTGAATGGGGATGAAGGGCTGCTCTTCTCATGCCAAACTCCCCATTCTTGTCTCATTCTGCCCCATTCATGCTCCAATCCCACCTTCCTCACCCACTGTCTCATTGACCTTATCTTTACTTGTTTCCCACACCACAAAGCTTCCAGGCTTTATTCTCCTCCCTTTTCTCTGCATCTTTGTATTGTTTATAGGATTCACTGTAATTTGTCATTTAATTATGCTTATATTTCCCTTCCCTGTGTGTGTGTTTAGGTCTCTGCAGCTGCACACTTGACAGTCAGGGTCTTGTTTGTATATAATAACTAGCTGCTACAAAGTTTAGGACACAATTCCAGGATTTTTCACAAACCAGCCCTCTCCTTCAATATACTGTTTCTTCCTCACCTTCTCAATACATAGCAGCATTTTCCCTGAGTTGTTTGGTAGTGTGCTTGAGTCTTCTTTTCCTTTGTTTATTCCCACATTACACTTTGTTTATTCCACCTCTAAAAACAACCCAAGTCCAAGCTACATCATTTCCTGTCTGGACTACTGCTTCTGTTTCTTGCTTCTAGTCTTCTTGCTGCAAATCATCAATTGTAGGATGATCTTTTTAAAAACCTAAGTAGGATTGTGTTACTTCCCTGCTTCACACTTCACTTTTAATAAAAGTTACATTCTCTGTTTTGGCCTCTAAGTCCCAAACTGCATTTTGTTTTGTTTTGTTTTATTTTACAGACTTAAATTTTTTTCACATTGATAGAAACCAAGAAAAAGATTTACATTTTCCCACAGTATACCAAAACTTTTTAAGAGAATAAGATATCTTACCATAAATAAGATGTTGATTTGTATAACTGAATACAACTCTCTATATTCTTCAAAGACAGTGCTTTTGTATATGAGTGTTTAAAAGTTTAAATCCAGACATAATCATATGACTTAATTATTAGCATTCTATATTGTACACTGCCAAATTATTTCTTTTACAAATTAGCACCCATTTACACAAATGCAATCCCATCATTGTTTTGATCAGTTGGAATACAGCATGAAAATTAACAATTCACAAATACCAAGCATTCACTTCAATTAAACATTAAACTGTGTGGTAATTATACCATATGTATCCAGTTCTGACTACTCAGAAATCTGTTTTCAAATAATTTTTATCAGTAATCTGAAAATATTGACTATATGAAATCAAAGATTGCTATTTTTATGTTTGCACAAAAACTAATTAAAAAATCATTTAACTAAAGTCAAAGTTTCAAAGAAGTTCATTGGCAGATGAAAATAAAGCAAACATTTTTAATGGATTCTAATTTTCCACAATAGGTGGTTTCAAACATGTACAAAATAAGTAAAATTAAACTTGATGTTACAAGAAGAATCATCTTAGATCAAATCACCTTAGAAATCACAATTTTTAAGATCGAGCGTTAAATACTTCAGAAGATATTAAAGTATAATCCAATTATTCTTCCAGTTGATTACAGAAAATTAAAATCGCAGAACTAATCCTGTTACCTGAACTAAAGAGTCTAATAACTGAACAAGTCTAAATTTGGACTAAGATACAGTTGAAGAA
The DNA here is from genome assembly GCF_015220235.1 of Choloepus didactylus. Classification (NCBI taxonomy): domain Eukaryota; kingdom Metazoa; phylum Chordata; class Mammalia; order Pilosa; family Megalonychidae; genus Choloepus; species Choloepus didactylus. The sequence goes on along the minus strand of NC_051320.1, from coordinate 8,355,170 downwards.
ATAAGTAGTGCAGAAGTTTTAAGTGGTGTCTGGTTTCATTATAAGTATAAATACTTCATAAATACAAATGTCTGTGATTCAGAATGTCCAATTACAGCATTTACTAACACCTGATGCCTATGGCATTGAAGCAATATTTGGTCTCCTATGAAGGATAATAAAGGAAGAAAACGTGTCTTGTTTACAAAGGAGAAAAAAGTATTAAATGGAAATGATAGGAAAAAAAAAGTCTGGTCCCCCAAGTAAAAGGGCCATTAATTGAGGAGAGCAATAATATTACTCTTTGATTAACACTTAAATGTATTATCCCTATTATTAGGAATAATATAATCCTATCTCATTATTTTGTATTGCAATTATTATTTATATATGAATACATATATAAAAATACAGCCACTGTATGGTGACTAGGCAGTTTTGGGATAAATCCATAGTCTAAGTCACAGCGTGCTTTGCGGTCGCAGTTGACTCGTCTGGGGGGGGAGGTGGCGGCCGGTTGCTGAACCCTCGGCTCTCGGCGCTGCTCGGAGGGTACCGGCGGCGGGGGCTCTTTCCCAGAGGCGAGGGCGAGGCGGGGGACTGGGCCCGGTCCCCGGCGTAGGCGTGCAAAGTATGGAGGGCGGCGAGAAAGGAACAGGCGGGACACGGTTCTTTTAGGGTGAAGAAGCCAAGAGAGTTTATTAGGGGAGAGTACAAGCTTATATCGGGAGTTTAGAGGGCGGGGTAGCTGTAGAGGTTAAAGGCTTGGATTGGTTCTGAGAGGGCGCGGAGGTTGATTGAAAAGGGGCGAGAGTTGCTCCGGTAACGGTGTCTGGCAACAATGTATGCGCACTGGTGGTGATGGGAGTTGCACCGGCAACGGGGAGTGTCCAGGCAAGATAAGGGGGTGGGGAAAAGGCGGTTCCCTCCGGCAAGTCTCCCCTAACAGTGGTATTTTGGGTGAGGAAAAGGGGCCTGCCTCCGGCCTCACTTTCCCAGGCCCGGGGGGCTGTGGAGGGCGCTGTCGCCCGTGCCCACCACCCTCCCCAGGGGCTGATCAGGTCCTCCAGCCCAGGCCCGCCAAGTTGAAGCACGTAATCAGTGTCCCGCAGTGCTTGAATCATTTATATCTTATCTGCTCATTTATAGCTGAACAAATGTTCATTAAACGTACTAACAATTTCCAAATAATGTAATAAATATTCTGGTTGTAGTATTTTATTATTTTTCTGAATTACATTTGGGAAAAAGAAGCCAGCTGCTTCACATATTATAATACTAGTATTACTCCAGGATCACATCATAAAATTCGTTAATAGCAACTTAAAAGAACATACATTTCCCATGAGGAGACTACTTAGTTTGTGTCATTAGTACATATTTGCAAAACATTCTAACACTGCAAACAAGAAGTTTCAGGATTGGGCCCATTTAAAAGTTTCTACTCTATTACAGTGATGCTGGTGTACTTCTACTCAAGGCCTCTTAAGGATGTCAATCAGCTGATGGTAGGACTTGATCAATGAACTGCTTGGTATCCATCATTTCCTGCTGACATGAACTGTGCATCAGATCCCCATAGGTTTTGAAGTTTGCATTGGCTGGATTTACCAATGTTTCCGGCTTTTCAGCAGTAAGAGAACCAACCATAGGGGAACTAAAGGGTAGCAATCTGCATGGCACTGAAGGACAGACACATCTTTATTAGTGCCCCCGATAAGAACCTGTGGAAACGAATCCCAAAGTGGAAGCCAACAACTGACTTCAAGGACACCTGCCAGTTTCTGCTGTGTGGTAAGAGCAGTCTATACAGACAAAGCTCCTCCCTGGGAAAATGCTCCCCAAATAATCCAGTTAGAAGGAATTCCATTCTTCACCCCTTGGTCTATCAAAGTTTTTGACGTTGTCTGCAGCCTGCTTGATTCTAGGCCCATCTGTTCATCTTCCTGTGAATTGGGAGGAAGCCCAATATTAAGAAGCCAAGAAGGGTTACTCATATTCATATTTAATGTAACAAGGATAAGCCGCGCGTGCGGACATACATATCTGATATGTGAACTTCTGATAACTGCAAAGGCTTCTGCCCATCCATGCCCTGTTTCTCCCAATCCATGAAGAAAAATAACCGCCGCGGGGGGCTTGCGGGCGGCGGGCACAAGGTGGGCAGCGGGGCTGACGTGTTACAGCCGCACAGCGCGGCTCTGCGACCCGGGTGGGAAGCGGACGGGGAAGGAGCCGGCGCAGGTCGCTGCCCAGAGGGGCAAGCGCGGGGCTGGACTCCCGGACCGCACCCTAGGCGCCCCCGCCTGGTTTTTAATCGTATTTACATGCAGCTTCAGTTTATGTTTATTTTTCATTGGCTTTTTACACTTGATCCATTGTTCTTTATTTGCTTAAATACAATAAGCTCTCTCCCTCCACTCCCTCGGCCTTCACTCATGCTGCTTGTGGATTTTTCCTTGTCTGTTTTTTCCCTTCCATCCTGTCCCTGCTTTAATGTCGTCTCCTCTGTGGAAAGCCGCCTCCTGAATCGGGCCTAGCGTATGCGCTGCAGCCTGCTCTAGAGTTACCCCCGCCCATCGAGTGAGCCAAGATGGCGCCTGCATCCTGTTTCCGCATAGTGACGCATGTATCCGCCACCCGCTCCTACCAATCGAAATCCTGTATACGCGATACTAGCCTAGAAGCTTATTGGTTGTTAATTGTGTATAAAAGGTCTTACCCGGACGGGGTAGGGTGAGACAGCCCACAAGGAGCCGTGCCTGACGGCCACATCGAGGCTGCTCTCCCACGAGGCGCCGTGCCCCGTGTGGGAACCAGTAACACAGAATGTTCATCTAGCTGTAGTAAAGGGCTTGCTTTCACAACTGCCGTGTGGTTCGAGTCGTGATTCATGACCAGGTTAGTTCGTGCAGTCTGCATCTCTCTCTCTCCTTCCCTGTTTCCCCTCGCCGGCCGGGAACCGGGGACCGAGCGGGGCAGCGCCGGACAAGTGGTGGCCCGTACGGGGAAGCTCCTTCTCCTGCCTCGCTCTCGACGGTCCCTCTGTGAGGAGAGCAGCGCTGCGCGTCGAGCTTACGGCGGACTTCCCGCGCCTGATCAACACGAGAAGGTGAGTGCGTCTTATTACATGATAGTTAGGGCCCGTGGGTTTTCAGGTGACCCCGGGGGACTCGGAAGAGCTCTCCGAGTGACTGAAGTATAGTGCCGACTGCAATCATGGGGCAGTCCGGAAGTTCACCTCTCTTAGCTCCCTTAAAGAACCCTTTGAAACAACGGGGTATCTCGGTCAGGAAAAGCTCCCTTCAGCGTTTTCTTGATGATGTTGATACTTTTGCCCCTTGGTTTGCCTGCACCGGCAGCCTTAGCCTACCCTCTTGGATGAAGCTCGGTCGCGACATAGACCGAGCGCGCCAGACGGGCGTGTGTATGGACCCGATTCTAGTACCCATATGGGAGACCGTCCGTGCGGTCCTTGAACTAGAATCGGCTACCGGCCTAAGCCCGTCCTCTGTCTTGCAAGAAGCACGGTGCGCGCTCCAAGAAACCCAGTCAGTTTCGTCAGCGGACGGCTCCTGTAAGGGCAAACCGCCGGAGTCCAGTGACTCTGACTCAGAGTCAGATAGCGATACTGACGAGAAGGCGGAAGCATCCCCGCTAATTGAGTGGGAGGAGCCTCCCGCCACACCCGTGCGGCCTTCCGCCCTGCCAATGTCTACCGCTGCACCCCCAGGGACACCCCAGCTCCCAACTGACGCCTTGGGCGGTCCCACCAAAGGACCTTGCCGAGAGCTCCCTCTAGTGGCCATGCCCAGTAAATGTAATTATCCTTTGCTGCCAGACCCGGAAACCCCGATGGGTCGGTCAGGGGAGGGGCAATCTTTGCCGTACCCCCCGCCCGAGTATACAGGCCCTCAGGACCCTTTGCCATTAGGTAGTGGTGGGAGACATTTCTGGAGATGGAACCCTTTCACAACATTTAGACCTTTTGGCATGCTGGGTGGCTACCAGCCACTTGAGCCGCAGCCAGTCTCAGAAATGTACCCGGTTATTATCAATCCCCAAGGTGGCAATCGGCACGAATCATATGATTACAAACTATTGAGGGAATTGAGGCAGGCCGTCTATCAGTATGGCCCCAATGCCCCTTATACCTTGAACATGATCGAGAACCTCTCTGCTCTAAATCATACACCCGCAGATATTTTTCAGCTAGCCCGTGCTTGCTTGCCGTCAGGCCGATTCATAGATTGGAAAGCATGGTTTGAGGAGTTAGCTGAAGAGCAGGCCGCAAGGAATGCGGCGGGGAGACGTGGCGGGTGGAATGCTGACATGCTGTTGGGGAGAGGCGCCCATGCCCAGAACCAAACGGGTTTCCCACAAGAGGTCTATGCCCAGATCTTCCGCTGTTTTGTGGGTGCCTGGAAAAAGCTAACAGGTGAGGGAGAGGCTCAGGCCTCACTCAGCAATATACACCAAGGCCCCACAGAACCATTTGCGGATTTTGTAGCCAGGATGCAAACCGCAGCTGAGAGAATCTTCTCAGATCCAGGAGTAGCAGAGACTGTGGTTAAGCAAATGATTTTTGAGCAGTGCAACAAGGAGTGCAAAGTTATCCTGGCACAAAACAGAGCAAAAAATTTGACAGAGTGGGTCAGGCTCTGTAGAGATGCTGGCAGCCCTTTAACTAATGCAGGTCTAGCTGCCATGCTAGCCAGCTCCCTACAGGTGGCTACAAAAAGCCCGAGAACCTTAGGGGCAAAGTCTAACGGGTGCTATGGCTGTGGCCAATCAGGGCACTTTAAGAGAGATTGTCCCAATAGACGTCAACCCCCTGCCACTCAACGGTTTGGCGAACCAGGTGCAGCAACCAGGCCGTGTGGCCGTTGCCACAAAGGCCCCCACCGCGCAGAAGACTGTAAATCGGTTTTCGATGCGCAGGGTAGACGCCTCTCTGGCCGCCCCGAGCAGATTCCAAAAAACGGGAAGAGGGGGTCCGCCCTTTCGACGGACCCCCTTGCATGCCATTCGACAACACAGGATCCGATCAAATTCGTGCGTCCCCCGGCTCAGCAGGACTGGACCTCTGTGCCACCTCCAGACTCGTACTAACCCCCTCCATGGGTGTCCAGTTAGTAGGGACCTCCTTCAAGGGGCCCTTACCGGCTGGTACTGTAGGGCTCATATTGGGAAGAGCATCCATGGCCCTGAAAGGATTAACAGTTATACCAGGACTTGTAGATTCAGATTTCACAGGCCGTGCCCAAGTTATGGTTCAATCTCAGCGGGGCACCTTAGTCATTGCAGAAGGTGATAAGCTGGCGCAGCTCCTGCTCTTACCCAGCTTACATGCAGTCTTTCCAAGCAGAATCAGACAGAGAGGGGAAAAAGGGTTCGGATCCAGTGGAGCGATTTTTGAGGGACTCCATATGTCCCTGGAGTCTCGACCTATGCTAACCATTAAGGTGCAAGGCAGATCTTTCTTGGGCCTGCTCGATACAGGGGCCGATCGGTCTATCATAAGACAACAAGAATGGCCCCCCACCTGGCCAACGAGCAGGGCGGAAGAGCCCATTAGAGGAATAGGCCAAATTTCAGCGCCCATGCTCAGTGCAGCTGCCCTTCATTGGGCCGATGAAGAAGGACACCAAGGCAGTTTCCAGCCTTATGTATTAGCCCTGCCTGTGTCTTTGTGGGGAAGAGACATTCTGACCCAAATGGACGTTACTTTAATTAGCGGCTACTCCCCAACCTCTAAGCGACTGCTAAAAGAAATGGGGTATACCCCCGGCAAGGGTTTAGGAGCTTCACTGCACGGACGTGCGGAGCCTATACAAGCTGCCCCCAAGTCTGACAGACGAGGCTTGGGTTTTTCATAGGGGCCACTGAGGAGAGATTCCCACCCACACCTATAAAACTAAAATGGAAAACCGAGTCTCCGGTGTGGGTGCCTCAGTGGCCCTTGCCACAGGAAAAACTTGCAGCGTTGCACGCCCTAGTATCAGAACAACTAGAAAAGGGCCATATCGCCCCTTCCACGTCACCGTGGAACACCCCTATATTCGTAATAAAAAAGAAATCTGGTAAATGGAGACTGCTACATGATCTAAGAGCTATTAACGATTGCATGGAGCCTTTAGGGCCCGTTCAGATGGGACTGCCCCTCCTCTCGGCATTACCGGAGCACTGGTCGATTTTCATCATAGATCTGAAAGATTGCTTCTTTTCTATTCCGCTCCACCCTGAAGACACCCCTAAGTTTGCCTTTACTGTGCCCTCTAGTAATCAAGAGGAGCCCTGTCAACACTTTGAATGGACAGTCCTGCCCCAAGGCATGGCTAATAGTCCTACCATGTGCCAGCTATATGTCGCTGCGAAGCTAGCTAGCACTCGGCAGCAGTTCCCTCAAGTGAAAATCATCCATTATATGGATGACATTCTCTTAGCCCATAGAGACACAGATCTTCTTAAAACAGTTTTGTCACATTTAGTCCTTAGTCTTAGAGAAGCTAACCTAGAGATTGCCCCTGAAAAAATCCAAATGACTGACATTACCACTTTCCTGGGGGCGAAAGTCGCACCCACTCATGTTTCCCCCCAAAAGGTGTCTCTCAGGCTAGACAATATACACACTCTCAATGATCTACAAAAACTCATGGGGGATATCAATTGGATCCGTCCATACCTAAAAATACCCAATGTCAAACTAACACCTTTGTTCGACCTGTTGAAGGGGGATTCTAATATAAACTCACCTCGAAGCTTCACTCCAGAGGCAAGGCGAGCACTATGCCAGGTGGAACAGGCGCTCAGTGGCGCTGCATTGAAGAGAATAGACCCTGATGAGCCTTTTGAAGCCTGCGTGCTGCCGACAGAATTACAGCCCACTGCGGTACTGTGGCAGCGGGGGCCGCTGCTCTGGGTCCACCCTGGAGTTTCCCCCAAAAAAGTCCTAGAGCACTATCCTACAGCGGTTGCAGACTTGGCCCTAGAATGCATTAAAAGGGCTGTGCAGCATTTCGGTCAGCAGCCCAAAAATCTCAGGGTGCCTTATTCTTCCCAGCAGCTTGAGATACTCACCGGATGCATAGATCAATGGGCCATTCTCCGGTGTACATTTCTTGGTCCCATTAACAATCAGTTCCCTAAGGCTCCTCTCTTGCAGTTTGTCACCCGGCACCCAGTGATTTTTCCCAAAGTAACCTCTCCTAGGCCACTAGCAGGCGCCCCCACCGTATACACGGACGGCTCCAGCTCTGGAACAGGGGCGTATTGTGTGGAGGGGGACACTCCTAAAACAGTGCTCTTCCAACCACAAAAGCCTCAATGGGTAGAACTGCAGGTTATCATTGCAGTCCTGGAAAGCCTTTCCGAGCCCTTAAATGTCGTCTCGGATTCTGCTTATGTTGTGAACTCTGTACAAATTTTAGAAACGGTGGGCATTGTTAAACATTCCTCTACAGTAAGGACGTTCTTTGCCAAACTACAGGAGGTTATATGGACCAGGCAACACCCTTTTTACATAACCCATATTAGAGCCCACACAGGTTTGCCTGGCCCTATGGCCCAGGGGAACCATAGCGCAGATGTAGCCACTCGACAGCTGCACATCTTTCCGACGCTGGTACCGTATCAACAAGCCCGAGAATTCCATGCCAAGTTTCACATCAATGCAGGTACCCTAGCTAAGCGGTTCAGCATACCACGTGCAGCTGCTCGAGATATTGTCCGAGCCTGCAACAATTGTGCAGAGCAGAGAGCAGTCCCCTCGGTTGGGGTCAACCCTAGGGGTCTCACCCCAGGGGATACTTGGCAGATGGATGTCACTCATCATTCAGAGTATGGTAAGATCAAGTACTTACATGTGTCGGTGGACACATGCTCCCAAGTTTTATTTGCCTCTGCTGAACCAGGAGAAAGAGTCTCCCACGTCATTGCACACTGCCTTGCTGCATGGGCAGCTTGGGGTAAGCCAAAGACGTTAAAGACGGATAACGGGCCTGCCTACACTAGTAAATCCTTCCAAAAATTTTGTGACAACATGGATGTCCAATTAAAACATGGCATCCCCTATAACCCTCAGGGGCAAGGAATCATTGAAAGAGCGCACAGATCTCTCAAAGACTTGCTTAAAAAACAGAAAGAGGGTATAGGCCACGGCCTGTCCCCAAAAGCTCGACTGTCTGTAGCCTTGCTCACATATAATTTTTTAAACGAAAATTCACAAGGAATGACACCTGCCCTGCAACACACCACCCCGAGTCCTCCGCATAGAGGTCTAGTCCGTTGGAAGGATGTCCTGTCGGGGCAGTGGAAAGGCCCTGACCCGGTGCTCAGCTGGGCCAGAGGCTCTGTTTGTGTTTTTCCCCAGGAACCAGGACGTCAACCAGTGTGGGTTCCGGAAAGACTGGTGAGAACCGTGACATCACCTGAAGAAGCCAAGGAACAGCTGTCAGAAACGCCAACGAATATACAACCTGAACCATTAGACCAAGCCTCCGACCCTGCTGATGATGGCGACGACCGACAAGACGATAATAGTAGGACTGACCACCCCGCGGTTGCCCAAAAAGAGGATCGGTAACTCTGTTCTTTGCTCTCCTATAGCAATCCTTCTAATCTGCCTTTTTCTTTTTAGTGGAACTATATTTCCTCCACAAGCTTCAACGAGTCCTTCCCCCTCACCAATGACACACTGATCCTCTCTTTTGCTAACCTCTCTGTCAAGGTTGTCAACACCACAGTTGCGGCGAATGCTACTTGTGAAACTGGTAATGGCGAGTTAAGTAAGGGAGTCTTGCTTGAATTTCTTAACGTTACAGGGAAGAGCCGCCAGTCTTGTGAAGGGATCTTGAGTAAAAAGGAGACTCAAAGGTGCCTTTTCCTTCCAGGGCTTGCTCCTACAGTCTGCAACCGTTCCAAAGGCCCGGATGCCTCGCCGCCCCGCTATCCTAGTGTATCGCCCAAGTTATGTCTGGCTCCCCGTCAAGGCAACCGACTGGGTTGGCCCTGTTTCTCAAGTTGTTTCACTTAACAATATCCCCTTCTCTAAGTCTAGGCGTCCAAGAGGCATAAAAGAATGGCTATCGAATGCTGCCAGTGTAGCTTCCTCTTTGTTTGTCCCAACGATCGGGCAGGCTGTGCTACAAGCATGGACAGATCGGCAGCTCGCCATAACGATGGAAACGGTAAATGGCTTGGTCAACCTTACCCGAGACGTGCTACGCCGCCACAATCAGATGCTGAACTTAAATTTCCAGGCCATTCAGAAACTCCAAGCGGAGATAGATGAACTTGGACTGGAAATAGATGGACTCTGGAGAGTGCTTCAGCAAACATGTGACACCCGGTGGCTTACGGTTAAACTCTGTGTCACTCCTGTCAGGGCCAACGTGACCGGAAGCATTTCCAGAGTCTCTGATTGGCTGAAAAGGTCATATTTTCCTGAATTTGTTAATCTCTCCCAACAGGTGGAATCTAGTTTAGACACAATTGGGGGGATCAAGTTAAAACCCGTTAAAGTCGATCTCTCCGGGTTAGGCGAGGTTCTACAGAAACTATTGCACAGTGTTTCTTCCTGGTTCTCTTGGCCCAATTTAACTAATTGGATCCTCATTGCAGTGGGATTATTGGTGGGATTAGTCATTGTTAAATGTTTGCTAGAACGTCTGTTTCAAGCGCAGCAGCAATTGCGTGTTACCACTATGATGGCTATGACTCCCACCTCTGTTACCCCCGATAGTGACCGATTTATTAACCATACCCCTTCCTGGTCGCCTCAGGTGGGGCGCTTTGGAGCAAAATTTGTAGCGAATCGCATGGCTGTTTCTCGGGTGTAAAAGGCGACACCAGTAGTCATAATTTTGTCTCAGGTGGGTCTCTAGGGCAGAGTCCTAGTTGTGGCCAGACTGGACCCTAGCCATTGCACAGAGACACCTAGTGACACCCCCGACTCTGGTTACTGCTGTTCCTGCCCCCGTCGTTGTTCCCCAGTTGCCAGGCAAAGCACTGCAGGGAGAGTCACGTTGCTTCCAGCTTACGGACTCTCCGGTCTCCATATGACGTGAGCATTCTGGTTGGTGCTAGAGGCTCCGCCGCTGGATGGCTGAGGCCTAGTCCAGACTCCCCAAAGCACCAAAGAGGTTGTGAACCATTTGGGTTCACGGGAGCACGCTCATCACTGGAGACACTGGGTCAAAAATAAATAAGAAAGGGGGAGATGTGGAAAGCCGCCTCCCGAATCGGGCCTAGCGTATGCGCTGCAGCCTGCTCTAGAGTTACCCCCGCCCATCGAGTGAGCCAAGATGGCGCCTGCATCCTGTTTCCGCATAGTGACGCATGTATCCGCCACCCGCTCCTACCAATCGAAATCCTGTATACGCGATACTAGCCTAGAAGCTTATTGGTTGTTAATTGTGTATAAAAGGTCTTACCCGGACGGGGTAGGGTGAGACAGCCCACAAGGAGCCGTGCCTGACGGCCACATCGAGGCTGCTCTCCCACGAGGCGCCGTGCCCCGTGTGGGAACCAGTAACACAGAATGTTCATCTAGCTGTAGTAAAGGGCTTGCTTTCACAACTGCCGTGTGGTTCGAGTCGTGATTCATGACCAGGTTAGTTCGTGCAGTCTGCATCTCTCTCTCTCCTTCCCTGTTTCCCCTCGCCGGCCGGGAACCGGGGACCGAGCGGGGCAGCGCCGGACACTCCTCTAGGAATCACCCTAGGTCAGTGGGCCCCCTTTTCCCCTCTATCATGGTGCCCTGTTCATCTCATCCAGCACATATAATTTTTTTCTGATAAATTCATTTACTTGTTTATTTTATGATTTCCCACTGGGTTCTTGGAAGCAAGAGCTCATGCATTTCTTATTTACCACATATCCCAGCATCTAGAACCAGCATTTAGAACATAGTAAGTTCTCATTAAATGTTTGTTGAGTAAATAAATGAGTGAACATGAGTGCTAATTAAATCTTCATATTTGATTGATTACTCCTCTATTTATGTTGAGTTAATTATTTCTGAAGAGAGAGAAAGGATGACACTTTTAGATACCTGTGCTTTTTTCACTGATAGGCTGTTTTGGTTTGCTAAGCATGCTGTTATGCAAATAGAAGAAATAGATTGGCTTTTATAAAAGGGATTTATTAGGTTGCAAACTTACTGTTCTAAGGCCATAAAAGTGTCCAAACAAAGGCATCAACAAGAGGATACCTTCACTGAAGAAAGGCCAATGGCATCTGTAACACATGGCTGGTGTCTGCTGGTCCTTTGTTCCCAGGTTCTGGTTTCAAAACGGCTTTCTCCAAAATGTCTCTGGGCTTCTGTCTCTCTTAGCTTCTCTCTCTCAGACTCTGTGCATCCATGCTTGTTCTCCCAGGGTGTTTCTCTCTAACTATCTGGGGGTCCTATCTTAAATTCTCAGGGGCAAATTGAGCTTCATTTCTTAGCTTAGCATCTCCAAATGTCCTTGCATTTGTACCTCCCAGTGTATCCAAGCATCTGGGTTTGCATGGCTCTCAGTTCTCTTAAAGAACCCCAGTAGATCTAATTAAGACCCAGCTGGATTGGGTGGGGTCACACCTCCATGGATATGATCTAATCAAAAATTCTCACCTACAATTGTGTGGGTGACATCTCCATGGAAACAAACTAATCAAAAGATACCACCCTAACCAAAGGACTTGTAAATCTGCCCCAACAAGATTGCATTAAAGATCAGGGCTTTTGAGGGAGACGTAATAGATTTAAACTGATCACATGCATATCAATCATTTATTTATATTCTGTCTATTTGTAAGGATTTGAGGTTATCTTCCTTAAATTTTTATTGTGCATGCATATCCTTGTGATTAATTTTTGTTAGTCTAAATATGTTCTGACATTGCAGTTTTACCCTGTGTGCAGGTTTGAATGTATTGTGTCCCCCAAATGCCATTATCTTTGTAGTCTTGTGTGGGGCAGAAGTTTTGGTGCTGGTTGGATTTGCTTGGAGTGTGCCCCACCCAACTGTGGGTAATGAGATGTTCCCATGGAGGCATGGCCCTGCCCATTCAGGGTGGGCCTTGATCGGTGGAGCTATATAAATGAGCTGACTCGGGGCGGGGTTGGGGAGAAAACGGAGTGCAGCTGGGAGTGATGTTGTGAAGAGGAGCAAGCTTGCTAGAGAGGAACGTCCTGGGAGAAAGCCGTTTTGAGGCCGGAACTTTGGAGCAGATGCCAGCTGCCTTCCCAGCTAACAGAGGTTTTCCGGACGCTATTGGCCGTCCTCCGGTGAAGGTACCCGATTGCTCAGGTGTTACCTTGGACACTTTGTGGCCTTAAGACTGTAACTGTGTAGTGAAATAAACCCCCGTTTTATAAAAGCCTATCCATCTCTGGTGTTTTGCATTCTGCAGCATTAGCAAACTAGAACACCCTGCCAAACACAAAGTATTTCTGAAAAAGTATTTCCAAACATCTGAAATTTTAATGGGTTTTGATCCAAAATATATCATTGACTCACTTGGGCCAATAGAAATAGAAATGTCTTAGGACAAATTTGCTTTGAGATTGACAAGAAAAAGTACAATTATCGGAGGATTTCCTTGGGAATTGTGGTTCATTTAAATTAGCTGCATCATAGCTGTGATACACTGAAGACATGAGAGGAAAATATTCCTTTGCTTTGCAAAAAGGACCTCAAGTGAGGTTGAAAAGGAGACCACTCTTTTTTTATTTTTAATATTTTATTGATTTAATTGCAAAAAAAATTTTAAAAGTAACAAAATCAAAAGCAAGCTTGAACAGAATTTTGTTGGATGAACATTGAATAGATAATATGGTTGATTATTCCTACAATTCAAAACTCCACAGTAGTCTGAAGCATGAGCTTGCTATCCTTACATCTCACAGTTAAAATATGCATCTTGTGGGCAGGCCAGGGACCCAGACTTCAGAACAGTCAATTTTCTCTGTATGTAGATAACTCCAGAATATTCCGAACCTTTTGCCATCCTCTGTCCATCTCCATTGAGCTGAGATTCTCATGGGCAGAGGCTCAAGGGGGCGCCGCTGTCACATTCTCCAGGATGCTCAGGACAGAAGAAGGGACGCAAAGGCTCCAAGGAGGAGAGCTGACGATATGTGTAGATGAGGGCATCATTTCTGACATCAAAAAACTTGATTTCTTCCATCTCCACATCTAGGAAAATTCCCACACGGTCAAGGTCAGGGCTTGCAGAAATTCTGGTCTGTGGGGAGGAGCTCGGGTAGATGGCACTTCCCGTCAGGCTGATGATCCAGAAGCCAAGCTCAGAAGAGAAACTGCTCTTCTCCTTTCTGTTCACGGACTCCTTGCAGACACCTAAAGCCCACTCCTTGCCCTTTCCCACTTCGACCTCCCAATAATGGCAGCCAGAGGAGAAGTGGGGGGTGCCCAGGACACAGGGCATGTGGGTGAATCTCTCGGGACCTTCCTTTGGGTTGCGGCAGACCTTCCCACACTGGACGCTCCTCAGGTCATCAGAGAGCACAAGGAAGGGGCTGGCGGTGGCAGCATCCAGGGTCATATACTCTTGGAACTTCCGGATTTCATCACTTACGTGCAGGCTTTGCTCCAGTAGGGGACCGTGTTGCATGATGAGAAGAGTCAAGGCTCGAATCTGCCATTCTTCCAAAGGAGGTCTCTCATTCACTTCTCGACACAGGGGGCAGACCAATTTGGAATCCCCCCTTTCTTGCATCCAGCTTTGAATGCAGTTATAACAGAAGGTGTGTGCACAGGAGAGAGAAATAGGATTGGAGAAAAATTCCAGACAAACAGGACATGTTGCCTCCTCTCGCAAGCTTTTAGCCATTGGTTCTGAAGGTCGCCTCTCAGCAGTAGAGAAGTGAACTGAAATTGCCCTTATTGGCTTCTGAGAAGTGTTCGGGATCTGTCTGCTTGTCAATAACCGGAATGTGTTTGTCTGGAGACTTCCAGATGAGGTCTTCTCTCTGTAGAAGCTAGGCTGAACTGGGTCTTTAATAGGATCCAGGCACACAGTCCAATTCCTTCCTTTGTATGTCTTCTACAGTTCAGGGATCAAACAATTTCCACATCTTGAGCCGGAGACTTTCAGTTGAGATCCTGAAGATCCAATGGCTCTAACTCCACTCTCTGGTTCTCTGCTCCTCTCGACAATGAACTTGAGCTGATACACAGGCCTTTTTAAGTGCCTGGGCTGCAAACTCCGCCCCCCAATCAAATCACAGTTTCCGCCCAAGGAATGTGTTAACTGAATCTAATCAAATAAATGTAATCAACCCTACTTTTTCTAGAGTATGACGGTGGCATTAAAGCACACTCAAATTTTCATAGTACAGTTTTGCTCTTTGAGTTTTTCCAGCAAACCTCAGTGTGAATGAGATTCTCTACTTTTAGATGTCAAGTTGAAAAGACAAAATGCTTTACCATGCAAATTCAGAAAGGCTCTGTTGAAACCTAATCAAATGTTGTCTAATGTAATCATTGGTGTCAGTATCTCTGATGTAATTACGAGCAAACAGAATCTATACCAGCTATCATATCTTCAAAATAACTTTTTATTTTGATATAGTTTCAAATTTGCAGGAGGGTTGCAAAAATAAGACAAAGCCCATACACAGAACACCAACATACCCTCTACCCAAATACACAGGACCACCAATATTTTTTTAAATTCAGTTTTATTGAGATATATTCACATACCCTACAATCATCCAGAGTTTTTAATCAGTTATTCACAGTAGCATCATATAGTTGTGCATTCATCACAAAAAACTATTTTTGAACATTTTCATTACTCCAAAAAAATTAAATAGAATAATTTAAAAATTAAAAAAAATAAAAGAATAAAAATACAAGTAAAGAAGGATACCCAAAACATCTAATCCCCCCATCCCCCCTATTATTCATTTAATTGTTGTTCCCATTTCTCTGCTCATTTGTCCATACACTGGATAAAGGGATTGTGAGTCACAGTGTTTTCACAATCGTACAAGCACACCATGTAAGTTACGTAGTTATACAATCATCTTCAAAATCAAGGCTACTGGGTTACAGTTCAACTCTTCTAAGTATTTCCTTTTAGCTATTCGAATAAACCAAAAACTAAAAAGGAATATTTGTATAAGGCATAAGAATAACCTCCAGAATGACCTGTCGACTCTTATTTGAAATCTCTCAGCCACTGACACTTTATTTTGTTTCATTTCTCTTCACCCTTTTGGTCCAGAGGACTTCTTCTTTCCGGCAATGTCAGATCCAGATTTATTCCTGGGAGGCCTGTCGCATGTAGCCAGGGAGATTTACACCCCTGGGAGTCATGTCCCTTGCAGGGGGAAGAGCAGTGAGTTAACCTGCCCAGTTGGCTTAGAGAGGGAGGTCACATCCTGAGAGGTCACTACACAGGAGGTTTTTTAGGGGTGACTCTTAGGCACAATTTAAAGAAGTCTTAGCCTCTCCTTTGCAGTAACAAGCTTCAAAGGAAAAGTCCCAAGATCAAGGGCTCAGCCTTCTAAATTGGTAGTCCCCAGTGCTCATGAGGATATCAGGAATTCCCCAGGTGCAGAAGTTTAATATTCTGCATTTTACCCCAGTCCCTAGAGGATCTTTGCAATTGTATTTTTATTCTCTACCCAAATTACTTTGGGATGTGTCGGACTTTCACACTAAGCTATAAAAATCAACTACATCTCACTCTTTATTCAAAGTTCCATGTAATTACGGTGTTTGAGCAAAGTGACCATACACGTTAAATTATCTGTTGTGCTACAGAATATACAGATTTTGTATCAAATAAACATATCTTCCTTTAGAACCACCAGATTTTAACGTTTGAACACATTTGCCCAAACATCTTATCTGTCCATCTATCTCTCTATCCAACTGTTATCTCTTTATGTATGTATGTATGTATGTATGTATGTATGTATCTATCTATCTATCTATCCATCTATCTATCTATCTCTATCTATCTGAACTCATCCCATTTTTAAATAGTTTATTCACACACCACCTAATCCGTCCAAAGTGCACAATCAATAGCTCTTGGTATAATCACAGAGTTATGTATTCACCACCACAATCAATTTGAGAACATTCTCAGTGTTTGGAATAAAAAAGTCTCCTTTCCCTTATATTTCCCTATTGTTGATGCTTACCTTTGGTATAGTGCCTTTGTTGCAATTGATGAAATTATATTACAGTGTTACTATTAATTATAGTCCATAGTTTACATTAAATTTTTTTTCTCATCTGCCAGCTGTGCTGGTTGAATCTATTATGTCCTCCACAAAAGCCATGTTCTTTTAATCCCATCTTGTGGGGGCAGAGTTATTATGGGTGGGATCTTTTGATTAGGTTGTTTCCATGGAGATGTGACCCCACCCGACTGTGGGTGGGACCTTTTGATTAGGTTATTTCAGTTGAGATGTGACCCACCCCATTGAAGGTAGGTCTTAATCCTCTTGCTGGAGTCCTTTAAGAGAGGATAAAAGACAGATGCTAAAAGACACAGAAGCTAAGAGATGACATAGAGAGAAACTCCCAAGAAATTTAGAGAAAAAACCACAGATGGAGAAGCCAAAAGCTAAAGTAACAAAACCCAGGAGAGAATGAGCAGCAGACATTTCCATGTGCCTGGACATGTGACAGAGGATACCAGGCTCTGCGGTAACCAGTCTTCAGAGAAGGTATCATCCTGTTGATGCCTTAATTGGGACATTTTCTTGGCCTTAGAATTGTAAATTTGTAAACCCTCATTGTTAAAAGCCAGTTCACTTCTGGTATATTGCATTTTGTCAGCTTTAGCAATCCAGAACTGTGTAATCAGTGTGTGTTTTTATGTGCATTTTTGTGTACGAGTCTGTGTGTGTGTCTCTGTGCGATGTTTGTGTCTGTGTGCTTGTATGAAGGGTGGTGTTTCTGTGTGTGTGTGTCTTTGTGTGAGTTTGTGTGTGTGTGTTAAAGGAGTGTGTCTGTGTGAGTTTGTGTGAGTGTGTGTGTGTTACAGGTGTGTGTCTCTGATGGGTGTTTATATCTGTCTGTACACACACGATATGGCCTTTGCCTTACAGTGTTTCTCATCCTCTAGTAAGACATAATATTTACCACTAACACCATGCTTATACTCTGGGTGGGCTTGGGATCAGTCCCGATTAGTGTATGCATCATACACGCGTGGTTCACACACATGTATGGGAGCGATGCCCCTTGGACAGCTAACTTGATTAGCTAAATGGCAAGCTGTCCCATGATAAGGCTTGTGTCTGGTAAGAACTAGATGTTAATTAGCATTGTTTCCTTTGGCCAGCTTAAAAATTCCTTGAACACATGGTAGACCCATAAGAGCTTCTGGCTCACTGACAGAAGCTAAGAATTATCTGTGAAAACTGATGTTATTTCTGACTGGCATTCACTTCAAAGCATCTGTGGATGGATTGGTGGGTGGTTCTGCCCCTGAGGGCCAGGGTACCAAGGAAGGATTGCAGGTGAGGAGGGGCTCTGGGGCCCAGTGTGTGGTGTCAGCAGCTTCAGATGCTGTCTGGAGAATCTCAGGGCTGGGCCAGGAGGGGTGGGGCATGTGCTGGGAGGGTCAGGAGCAGATGAGATGGTGGGGCTGGGTGGTCTCTAGGCTGCCTGTATAATTTCACATGATGGATACAGTACTCACCAGCTCCATTGGCCAAAACACGTTTTCCTAATCAGGCAAACAATAAAGAAGCACAAAATGAATATTTTGTAAAACACTGTAAATTAACCCTCTAGCATTTAACTCGGATTTCTAGATGTTTTGGATATTTAGAAACATGTTCTAAAACAATTTGAAGACTTTCCCTTTCCCTTTAGACATGCCATAATAATTTAAATCAGGGGGTAATTTTCAATTATTTCTCAGAAAATGACTACAATTTTCATTTGCCAAAGAATTCATTCCAAAGTTTTCAAAGTTGCTGAGAGGTGATTTATCTGCAGCTTGTTTTACTGTTCAAATTCAACTGAATTCAGCCGTCTTTTTTCTTCTCTCTTGATTTGTAAAATGTCATTTTTGGGCCAGCTGATAGTAGTACAATAAAAGCCTAATATCCCATAGTGTAATTGGCTCACAGTCCATTGTGTTCCAAACACAGATCTGAAGGTTGTCCATTACTTTCCAGCTGCTTGTTCAGGAATATGATCCTTTGTAACAGTGACTGTGATAATTTTCCTTTGGATGATAGACTTCAGGAAAACAAGATGTTATCCTTTGGTTCATAATCCTCTTTTAGGTATATTTTAGACTACTTTAATAAAAACAAATTATTTTTGAAAGGTATTTTGTGACAAACTAATGTTAATGTATCCTTTGTCAAATAGAAAATTAGATATTTCTAAATTTAGTGAACCAGGTGAGTAAATATTTCTCTACTTTGTAAAGCAATGTGTTTAGTAGAATTTTATAATAGTTGCAGAAACTGTTTCTCATTCTGGAATTTTTTTGTTTTGTTTTGTTTTGTTTTGATTCTACTGAAAAATCACCAAATCAGGATGATTTTCAGCTGTGCTTTTGAAGGGCTTGAAACTTTGCTAAAATTGGCAAGAAAAATCAACAATGGTTTATGTTGTTGATTATTTTTGCATTTCTTTTGTCTATTTTAACTAAAGTAGTTTTTCATCTTCCTGAAATTCACTGTCAACCTTTTCAGAAAACTCATATATTAATATTTCTAAAGAACTACTAAGTGTATAAATTGTTACTTCCAACAGAACATTCATTTGAATATTTACACACATTTCTATACTCTCAGGCTTGCCACAAAAGTCCTATCTTGGAGGAAAATAAAAGCAAAACAGAATTTGGTCAACATTTCACATTCAAATGCAATTCATCAGTAATTGTTAAAAAATAGATCAAAATGAATCTTGTGTCAACAACTTAGCTGAGACTTTCTAAATTCAGAGAGCTTATTAAAATTAAGAACCATATAGAACTTAGATAAGAACCAAACTTGGAAACATTATCTCACAAATATGATGATTGAAAATTGTGATGCTCTTTTGTATAACAGGCAAATGGGGGTAAATAGAGTTGTCTGTTTTGACTCAGAAACCCATGCATGTTGACAATTAAATGTTGGGATTAATCCTTGAAGCAGCTTTTGTGGAAGGCTGAGGAAAAAAACTGGAAGGACATTTGTTTACACCATGAGTGAGTGCTGCAAATATCTTTTTAAAGAATAGTAGGAGCCAGAACTAATGATTTTTATACAAGTATCTGTATTTGTTGGTTCTTTAAGCACTCTATTTAAAAAGCCCAAGTTGTCATTTTCAAGGGAATATGCTTTCCCAACCCTTTCTGCTCCAATCTGTTTTAGGCAAATATCATGGCTTTTTTTCCCCAAACCACTAGAATTCACATTAGACCCTGCTCAGAGCCTTTGCAGCTTTTATATTCAACTAAAATTATCTCAGACTGGAACCCAAGGCCTCCCATGGCATTTCACACCCAGCCCCATATAATGGCTTCCTTCTGTTAGCAGCAGTTGGCCTATTTGCCAGCCCATCTTCATGATGAACCTAACATGCAGAGCAGGTGTATTGCATTCTTGATTTCCATGTGTCAAATATTACTATGGATCGTAAAAGCTTCTAGAACAGGGGGGTGTGAGAATTCTGCTCCTCATTAGGGAATGAGCTTAACCTTTTCCCTGGACTTCATCCCAATCTTGCTGTGTGGTTCTCCACTTTCTGGCATGGAAATAATAATTCTTTTAAGTAAAACAATAAAGGGACAAATAATCACAACTTTGAAAATATCAGCCTTGAAAAGAACTCAATCACTGGTGCTAATATTCAATGAAGAAATCTAGTAAAATGAAAGTTGAAGATATTAGCAATGAAATCAGTTGAATCCAATAAGAGCTTTTAGGATGGGATTTCCAACCACTTTGAAATACGGTGATATTCACAAATTTGATGGTCTGTGAAGAGGTTGAGGTATTTCACGAACCACTCAAAACTCAACCCTATTTGAGTATGACTCAGTTTAATGCAGTTTCATGAAGTTTCACTTTAACAGTTATTTGTCAAGCACTTTGGATGCATACAAATTATGACCCACTCCACTGTATTGTAAAGGTGTTCTTTTGTGCCTAAAATCAGTGGTTTGGGGTTTATATTTGGAAGTAATTAATGATTTGCCTTACTGGTTGTATATTTTAAGTGTTCAGAAAATCTTGTGGAAGCAGCTTCTTCAGTTGCCTCAAGCCCTCTGCTCTTTCCTGCTTAATAGTCTAATATCCACCCCATAAATTCAGTGTGTACTAAAATCTAACCATTGGCCTGAATTTGGGCATGTTCACTTCTGCTTGTTTCCTTGTAACACAACATATTACCATGATCACTCATAAATTATAGTCCCCTAATTCAGAGATTATGCCCCTGAATATATTACAGAATGAGCATTTCACAGGAGATGTATATATTTGTATATATTTTTGGGTTGCTCAGCAGAAGGCAATATCAGACCTACCCATTTTTTTAAATTTATTTTTATTTTTTTGTGGCACAGGGCCAATTGTGAGTGCTCCCTTCACAGATGCTATTTGGGATTATGATGTCTTATGTGTCCATTAATAAGTAGATAATATTTTACATTTAATTTTCTTTTGAAAAAAGGATCATGTTTAAATAACACATTTCTATAACATTTAAAACGCATACAACTAAAATGATTCATTCATAAAATTATATTGTAAAGAATATTCAGATTCTTCAGAACATTTATCTAAAACCTGTTCTATGTGAGGCACTGGGGTGGGTGCTGGAGTTAGTATGGGGATAAAAAGACATGAAAATGGCCTGTATGTGGTTTATTGTGGGGATAGACACTCATTTACTGGGGAGACAGGGCGCAAAGGTCTGTGGTCAGGCACATGCCCGGGGTGAGGGGGTCACAGAAACAGGGAGTCTTTCTGCTTCAGGGCGTGCACTACTTTCAGAGGGCTTCCCTAGCCATTACCGCAAACTGGGAGGCTTCAAACAACAGACATCCATTTTCATAGTTCCAGAGGCCAGAAATCTTAAATCCAGCTGTCAGCAGGGCCGTGCTCTCCTGGCCTCTGCCAGCTCCTGGTGGCCGCCGGCTTCCTTGGCTGGTGGCCGCATCATTCCAATCACAGCTGCCATCTCCACATGGCCTCATCCCTGTGCGTCTGCAGGAAATCTCCTTCATGGGATGTAGGACCCATCTAGGCACTCCAGGATGCTCTCCTCATCCCACGATCCTTAAATATGTCGGCAACAGTCTGTTTTCAAAAGTATATCGGCGGGCCTGGCGGAGCGCGGAGGCGCGCGGAAGCCTCGAGGCCAGGGGCGCGACATCGTCCCCGGCGCTTCGCCCTTGGATCGGGCCGGGAGCCGCGGCACCAGTACTCCCGGCCGAGCCCGGCCAGCTCCCCTCTCAGCGTCCCCCGCCGGCCGAGCGACCCGGAGTGAAGAGATGGCCCGGAGCGAGGATAATGCGGCGGCTGGGGCCAGCGGGACAGTCACCCACAGCCATGAAAAGCACGACCTTCATGTTACCCACAGCAGGGCTGCAGTGAACCGAGTGTTCAAGAGCTGGCCCAGGTTGTTGAGACCACAGGGGTTCCATTGCCTTTTCAGAAACTCATATTTAAGGGAAAATCTCTGAAGGAAATAGAGCAGCCATTGTCAGCACCTGGAGTACAAAATGGTTGCAGGGTCATGTTGATTGGGAGAAAGAAGAGTCCAGAGGAAGAGGCTGAATTAAAGAAATGGAAAGATTTGGAGGAGTCTGTGGAGAAGATAGCTGACCAACTGGAAGGGTTGAATAAAGAACTCACTGGAATCCAGAAGGGTTTGCAAGCAGAAACTCTCGCCAAACTTGATAGGTGAGTAAAAGCAACAATCAAGCAGTTTATGAAGATCTTGGAAGAGATTGACACACTGATTCTGCCAGAAAATTTCAAAGACAGTAGACTGAAAAGGAAGGGTTTGGTGCAGAAGGTTCCGGCATTCCCAGCTGAGTGTGACACAGTGGAGCAGAGCATCTGCCAGGAGACGGAACGGCCGCAGTCTACAAACTTGGCCCTGGCAGTGAGGTGAGGAAGCGGGTAGGGGCTATGCTGCCCTAAAGAATAGCAACACGAGCTCGCTCCACTCAGGAACAGAAGTTGCCTGATTTCTCCAGGGCTGCTGGGGACAAAGACCAATTGCCAATTTTCCTACTCCGAACACCTGTTCTCAATGAAAAAGTGTTGTCTTTGCAAATTTAAGTAGAGCTCCTGTTTTTTCTTTTTTTTATGTGGCTGTGCTGTCCATCTGTCCACCTTGTCTGGAGACGGCTTCCTCTGCCCAAGTTTTCCCAGCTATTTTGACTTTGAGTGCTTTCTCTGGGCTAGTGAGAACTCTTGTCCTGCGTTATTTCTGGGTTTATAGGCCACCCTGATCTTTAGATACATCAGAGCTTTTTTGCCCTTGTGATCCTATAGTCCATAGATGTAAAACCGGAATCACTAAGAGGTTGTGTTGAGTCAGGAATTTTGGGAATGGCTCAGAACACATGTTTATCCCACATGTAGTTCAAGTTTTCCAGTCAGCTTTTTGGGTTGTTGGTTCATAGACCCTGTTTTACCCTTCATTGACCCTGCTCAGCCACAAGCCATGAGATCTCAGGGGGCTATTCCTAGGGTGGGGCCTGTGGTTGATGTATGGACTTCTTTGGACTCCTTACCAAATCTCCAGAAGACTACAACCCAGACTGATTCTGTCCTTGAAACCAGGCCAGAACCATAGCTTAGATTGGGCAGAGAGAGGAGCCAGAACAGAGAGAGCAGGAAGAGGGTGAAGTCAGCCGTGAACTTGTCAGGAGTGATGTGTGCTTCATTCTAGACACGAGGACATTTCTGTTAACTGTACCCTTCTAGGATCTGTATTTCCTTCAAAGTTGTTCCTGTCCTGTTTTGTGACCCTTTCCCCCCCATTGTTATGAAAAAACAGGTTTAGCATCTACCAGCAAGCAGAAGTGTTTAACTTTTTCTTAGTTGTTGAGGTATGAGCAGGAAAAGCTTTCTCTGGTTCTAGTTGTAATTTATTTAATCAAGTCCTGAGTAGCCCGGAAAAAAAAAAAAAAAGCTAGATTACGGTCACAGTTTTGGGGGTTTGGACATGGATGTTTATTTTGGGGGGTGACTATTAAGCCTTCTCCAGAGTGTGATGGGCATCTCAGGCTTCAAATCAGCGGGTGCTTGAGTATCATTGAATTACAAACTGATGCTAAGAAAAGTCTGGTAAAATTGACATTAACTCTGTTATGATGTCAAGTCTAATGAATATTGTGGTGTATTAGTCAGGGTTCTCTAGGGAAACAGAACCAGTAGGAGCTGTCTGTTAATATGAAATTTTATAAAAGTGTCTCATGCAACTATGGGGGTGTACGTGTCCAAATACCTAAGGCAGGATGCATGAGTCCAAATTCCAAAGGGCAAGCAGGAAATTGGCAACACTGATGGTCTTCGATGAACTCCCAGGAGAGTCTCTCTAGTTAAAGTAGTGAAAGTTCTCTCTCCTCTAACTTCAAAGACTTTGACTGATTAGATTAAATCCAGCTGATTGAATTTTCTCATTGCGGAAGACACACCCTTCTTTGGTTTAATCAGCCACAGGTGCAATCAAATTACTGATGATTTAATAAACCAGTCTGCTGGTTTATTAAGCAGCCAAATATGTTCTTGCACTAATGGTTAGGCCAGTGCTTGCTTGACCAGACATGTGGATACCATCATCTGGCCATGTTGACACAGGAACATAACCGTCACATGTAGTTTGTTGTCTTGTCTCCCTTATGGCCTGAAAAATAACAGGTAAGATAAATGAAGATGAAGATAAGATGCAAAGAGCACTCACATGGGCAATTTTTGTGCTTTGGAGGTGTAGGAGGGAGGGTGGAGTTGAAAGGGAGGAATGGGGAGAATAAAAAAGGAGAATCAGACCAAGTAGCTCTTTGAAGAGGAGTTTAACTGAGGCCCTGGGGGAGTTTTGAGGGAAGTATAAGGTCAGATTTGTATTTGGGGCAATCAGGCTAGTAGAATGGGAGAGCAGAATTTACATGAGGCAGCAGCACCCATTAGGACAGTTGCTGGATGGTCTCCTGATGGCTTGAAGGAAGATCGTGGCTGTGGGGCTGGGGGCAGGGGTGGAGTGGACAGAGACCTCTGCTGTGGGCTTGTTCAATGGCCGAATACAGTGAATGGTGATGAAGAGCTGCTCTTCTCATGCCAAAGTCCCCATTCTTGTCTTATTCTGCCCCATTCATGTTCCAATTCCACCTTCCTCACCCACTTTCACATTGATCCCATCTTTACATGCTTGCCACGCCACAAAGCTTCCAGGCTGATTACTCCTCAATTTATGTTGAGTTAATTATTTCTAAACAAAGAGGGATGATGACACTTTTAGATACCTCTGCTTTTTCTCTGATATGCTGTTTCGGTTTGCTAGAGATGCCACTAAGCAAAATATAAGAAATGGATTGGCTTTTTAAAGGGGATTTATTAGGTTGCAGACTTTCTGTTCCAAGGCCATAAAAGTGTCCAAACTAAGGCATCAACAAGAGGATACCTTCACTGAAGAAAAGCTAATGGTGTCTGTAACACCTCTGTCAGCTGGGAAGGCATGTGGCTGGTGTCTGCTGCT
This sequence comes from Choloepus didactylus, assembly GCF_015220235.1. Lineage (NCBI taxonomy): Eukaryota > Metazoa > Chordata > Mammalia > Pilosa > Megalonychidae > Choloepus > Choloepus didactylus. The sequence continues at coordinate 8,330,496 of NC_051320.1, read as the reverse complement.
CCCAGGTTATGGTTTCAAAATGACTTTCTCCCAAATGTCTCTGGGCTTCTGTCTCTCTTAGCTTCTCTCTCTCAGCCTCTGTGCATCCATGCTTGTTCTCCCAAGACTTTTTTTCTCTAAGCATCTTGACTTCTCAAGGGCAAACTCTGAACTTCATTTCTTAGCTTAGCATCTCCAAATTTCCTTGTGTCTGCCTCTCCCAGTGTCACCAAGCATCTGGGTTTGTGTGGCTCTCAGTTCTCTTAAAGGACCCCAGTGATCTAATTAAGACCCAACTGGATTGGGTGGGGTCACACCTCTATGGAAGTGATCTAATCAAAACTTCTCAGGTACAATTGGGTGGGTGACATCTCCATGGAAACAACCTAATCAAAAGATACCACCCTAATCAAAAGACTACCCCCACAAGATTGCATTGAAGAACATGGCTTTCAAGGGGGACATAATAGATTCAAGCTGGCACATATGCATGTCAATCATTTATTTATATTCTGCCTCTTCCTAAGGATTTCAGGTTGTTATTTTCCAAATTTTTATTGTGCATGCATATCTTGTGATTAATTTTCATTAGATTAAATATGTTCTGACACTGCAGTTTTACCCTGCCAAACACAAAGTATTTCTGAAAAAGTATTTTCAAACTCACCTGAAATTTTAATGGGTTTTGATCCAAAATATATCATTGACTCCCTTGGGCAAAAAGAAATTGAAATGTGTTAGGACAAATTTGCTTTCTGATTGACAAGCAAAGTACAATTCTTTGAGGATTTTCTTGGGAATTGTAGTTCATTTAAGGTTAGCTGAATTTTAGATCTGTGATACACTAAAGAACTGAGAGCAAAATGTTCCTTTCCTTTGGAAAAAAGGAACTAAAGTGAGGTTGAAAAGAAAGCCACTCTTTTTTTTTTTAAATTTTATTGATTTAATTGCAAGAAAATTAAAAAGTAACAAATTCAAAGGCAAACTAGAAAACCATTTTTGCTGGATGCACATTGAATAGTTAATATAGTTGATAATTCTTACAAATCAAAACTCCATGGTAGTCTGAAGCAAGAGCTTGCTGTCCTTACATCTCACAGTTAAAATATACAGGAGGTTTTGCACACAAAACTACATCTAGTGGGCAGTCCATGGATCCAGTCTGCAGAACAGTCATTTCTCTCTTGATGTAACTAACTCCAGAACATTCAGAACCTTTTGCCATCCTCTGACCATCTCCATTGAGCTGAGATTCTCATGGGCAGAGGCTCAAGGGGGTGCCGCTGTCACGTTCTCCAGGATGCTCAGGACAGAAGAAGGGATGCAAAGACTCCAAGGAGGAGAGCTGACAATATGTGTAGATGAGGGCATCATTTCTAACATCAAAAAACTTGATTTCTTCCATCTCGACATCTAGGAAAATTCCCACACGGTCAAGGTCAGGGCTTGCAGAAATTCTGGTCTGTGGGGAGGAGCTAGGGTAGATGGCACTTCACTTCATGCTGATGATCCAGAAGCCAAGCTCGGAAGATAAACTGTTATTCTCCTTTCTTTTCACAGACTCCTTGCAGACACCTATGGCCCACTCCTTCCCCTTTCCCACTTCGACCTCCCAATAATGGCAGCCAGAGGAGAAGTGGGGGGTGCCCAGGACACAGGACATGTGGGTGATTCTCTTAGGACCTTCCTTTGGGTTGCGGCAGACCTTCCCGCACTGGACACTCCTCAGGTCATCGGAGAGCACAAGGAAGGGGTTGGCGGTGGCAGCGTCCAGGGTCATATACTCTTGGAACTTCAGGATTTCGTCACTTACATGCAGGCTTTGCTCCAGGAGGGGACCGTGTTGCATGATGAGAAGAGTCAAGGCTCGAATCTGCCATTCTTCCAAAGGAGGCCTCTCATTCACTTCTCGACATAGGGGGCAGACCAATTTGGAATCCCCCCTTTCTTGCCTCCAGCTTTGAATGCAATTATAACAGAAGGTGTGTGCAAAGGAAAGAGAAATAGGATTGGAGAAAATTCCAGGCAAACAGGACATGTTGCCTCCTCTCGCAAGCTTTTAGCCATTGGTTCTGATGGTCACTCTTTAGCAGTAGAGAGTAGTGAGTTGAAATTGCCCTATTTTAGCTTCTGGAAGTGGTCGGCAGCTGTCTGTTTCTCAACAACCAGAATGCGTTTGTCTGGAGACTTCCAGATGAGGTCTTCTCTCTGTAGAAGCTGGGCTGAACTGACTCTTTAATAGACTCTTGGATATCAGTCTAGCTCCTTCCTTTGTACATCTTCTACAGTTCAGGGATCAAACAATTTCCACGTCTTGAGCTGGAGACTTTCAGTTGAGATCCTGAAGATCTGATTGTCTAACTCCACTCTCTGGTTCTCTGCTCCTTTCAGCAATGAACTTGAGCTTATTCACTGGTGTTTTTAAGTGCCTGGGACACAGACTCCGCCCCCAATCAAATCACAGTCTCCACCCCAAGGAATCTGTTAACTGAATCTAATCAAATAAATGTAATCAGCCTTTCTCTTTTTAGAGCATGATGGTGGCATTGAAGAACACTCACATTTTCATAGTAGTTTTCCTCTTTGAGTTATTCTAGCAAACCTGAACGTGAATGAGATTCTCTAATTTTAGAACTCATCTTTACAAAACAAAATGTTTTACAGTGCAAATACAGAAATGCACTGTTGAAACCTAATCAAATCTTGGCTAATGTAAATGTTGATCTGTTTCTCTGATGCAATTATAAGTAAACAGAAGCTACTTATCATATCTTTTAAAATAACTTTTATTTTGAAACAGTTTCAAATTTGTAGGAGGGTTTCAAAAATAAGTCAAAACCCATACAGAGAACTCCAACATATGCTCTACCCAAATACACAGGACTACAAACATTTTTTTAAATTCGGTTTTACTGAGATATATTCACATACCCTACAATCATCCATAGTGTTTAATGAATTGGTCACAGTACCATCATGTAGTTGTGTGTTTATCACCAAAAACTATTTTTGAACATTTTCTTTACTCCAAAAAAAAATTAAATAAAATAATTTAAACATTAAAGAAAATAATAAAAGAATAAAAATACAGGTAAAGAATACCCAAAACATTCAATCCCCCATCCCCCTTATTATTCATTTAATTTTGTTCCCATTTTTCTACTCATCTGTCCATACCCTGAATAAAGGGAGTGCGAGTCACAATGTTTTCATAGTCGCACAGTTACACCCTGTAAGTTACATAATTATGCAATCATCTTCAAAGCCAAGGCTACTAGGTTACAGTTCAACAGTGTCAGGTATTTCCTTCTAGCTATTCCAATACACAAAAACTAAAGAGGGATATTTATATAAGGCATAAGAATAACCTCCAGAATGACCTCTCTACTCTATTTAAAATTTCACAGCCACTGAAACTTTATTTTGTTTCATTTCTCTTCTCCTTTTGGTCAAGAATACTGTGCAGGTGCAGGATCCAGGCTGATTCCTGGGAGTCATGTCCCACATTGCCAGGGAGATTTACACCCTTGGGAGTCATGTCCCTTGTATGAGGGAGGGCAGGAAGTTAACCAGCCAAGTTGGCTTAGAGAGAGAGGTCACATCTTGAGATGTCACAACAAAAGAGTTGTTTAGGGGTGACTCTTAGGCACAATTAAAAGTTGGCTTAGCCTCTCCTTTGCAGTAAGAAGCTTCATAAGGGCAAGCCCCAAGATCAAGTGCTCAGCCTTCTAAATTGGTAGTTTCCAGTGCTCATGAGGATATCAGGAATTCTCCAGGTGGGGAAGTTTAATATCTTTGGATTTTCCCCCAGTCCCTCAGAGGATCTTTGCAAATGCATTTTTATTCTCTGCCCAAATGACTTTGGAATGTGTTAATGTTAACAGTAACCTGTACAAATCAACTAGATCACACTCCCTATTCAAAGTTCCATGTAATTATGGTGTTTGAGTAAACTGACTGTACACGTTAAATTATCTGGTGTGCTACAGAATATATAGATTATGAACCAAATAAACATACCTTCCTCTTAGACCAGCAACTTTTAACATTTGTACACATTTGCCCTATCATCCTATCTATCCATCTCTTTATCCAACTGTCCATCTGTCCATCTGTCCATCCATCCATCCATCCATCCATCCATTTATCCATCTATCTAATCTATCTCTGTCTGCACCCATCCCATTTTTATGTTGTTTATTCACACACCACATAATCCACCCAAAGTGCACAACCAGTGGCTATTGGTATAATCATAGAGTTATGAATTCAACACCACAATCAATTTGAGAATATTCTCAGTGCTTCAAAAAAAAAATTCTCATGTCCCTTATATGTCCCTCTTGCTGATGCATAGCTTTGGTATAGTGCCCTGCTACAACTGATGAAATCATATTACTATGTTATGGTTAACTATAGTCCATAGTTTGTGTTAAATTTTTTTTTTCCCTTATGCCTCCTGTGCTGGTTTGAATCTATTATGTCCTCCACAAAAACCATGTTCTTTTAATCCAATCTTTTGTGGGCACACTTATTATGGGTGGGATCTTTTGATTAGGTTGTTTTCATTGAGGTGTGACCCTACCAAATTGTGGATGGGACCTTTGGATTAGGTTATTGATATATGACTCACCCCATTCAAGTTGGGTCTTAATCTTCTTGCTGGTGTCCTTTTTGAGAAGATAAAAGACAGATGCTGAAAGTCTCAGAAGCTAAGAGATAAACTAGAGAGTAACTCCCAAGAAATTTAGAGAAAAAGCTATAGATGGAGAAGCCAAATGCTAAAGTAACAAAACCCAGGAGAGAAGGACCAGCAAATGTTTCCATGCACCTGGTCATGTGACAGAGGATCCCAAGCTGGGCTGTAGCTGGTCTTCAGAGAGGGTATCATTTTGTTGACACCTTAATTGGGACATTTTCATAGCCTTAGAACTGTAAATTTGTAAACTAATAAACCCTCATTGTTAAAAGCCAGTTCACTTCTGGTATATAGCATTTTGTCAGCTTTAGCAATCCAGAACTGTGTAATGGGTGTTTGTCTCTGTGTGTTTTTGTGTGTCTGTTTATCTGTCTTTGTCTGTGTGTGTCTTTGTGTGTGAGTCTATGTGTGTGTCTCCATGTGATGTGTATGTCTGTGTGTGTGCATGTCTGATGGGTGATGTCTCTGTGTTTGTGTGTCTTTGTGTGAGTTTGTGTGTCTGTTACGGGTGTCTGTGTGATTTTGTATGTGTATCAGAGGTGTGTGTGTGTCTGTTATGGATACGTGTCTGTGTGTCTGTGTTGTGTGTGTGTGGTATGGGTGTGTGTCTCTGTGTGATGTGTGTGTATGTCTGTAAGAGTGAGTGTGATGGGTGTGTGTCCTGGTGTGTGTTTGTGTGTATGTCTGTCTGTATACACATGACATGGCCTTTGCCTTCCATTGTTTCACATCCCCTAATAAGATATAATGTTTACCACCAGCACAATACTTATCCTCTGGGTGGACTTGGGATCAGTGCTGGTTAGTGTTCAGATCACCCAAGCATGGTTCATTCTCATGTATGGGAGAGATGCCCCTTGGAAGCTAACTTGATCAGCTAAATGGCAGACTCTCTCAGGATAGTCTTGTGTCTGGTAAGGACCAGATGTTAATTAGTTTAAAAATTTCTTGAACACTCATTGGACCCATAAAAGCTTTTGGCTCATTGACTGAAACTAAGAATTATCTGTGAAAACTGACATTACCTCTGACTGGCATCCACTTTGATGCATCCATGGATGGATGGGTGGGTGGTTCTGCCCCATGGGGCCAGGGCATCAAGCAAGAACTGGAGGTGAGGAGGGGCTCTGGGGTGCAGTGTGGGGTGTCAGCAGCTTCACATGCTGTGCGGGGAATCGCGCGGCCAGGTCAGAAGGGGTGAGGCACGTGTTGGGAGGGTCAGGAGTAGACAAGATGGGGGGTCTCTAGGCTCCTGTGAATTTCAAGTGATGGCTACATTAATCACCTGCTCCATTGGCCAAAACACTTGTTTCTGGAATCAGAATAAACAACATAAAAGCGCAAAATGACTATTTTAATATACACTATAAATGAACCCTCTAGCATTTGACTCAGGTTTCTAGATGTTATAGGATATTCAGAAACACGTTCCAAACGAATTAAAAGATGTTCCCTATACATTTAGACGTGCTACAAAAATTTAAATCTGAGGATAATTTTAATTCATTTTTCAGAAAATGAGTATAATTTTCATTTGCCAGAGGATTTCTCCTGAAGCTTTCAAAGTTGCTGAAAGGTGGTTTATCTGCAGCTTGTTTTACTATTCAAATTCCGTTTATTTCTGCCACCTTTTTCTTCTCCCCAGATTTTTAAAAAGTCATTTTTGGATTATTTGATAGTAGTATAATAAAAGCCTGACATCCATGGTGTAATTGGCTCTCAGTCCGTTGTATGGCAAACACTGATCTGAAGGGTGTCCTTTACTTTCCATCTGCTTGTTCAGGAATATGATCCTTTGTAACTGTGACAATGCTGATAATTTTCCTTTTTGATGATGGACGTCAGGAAAATGACAGTTTTATCCTTTGTTTTATAATCCTCTTTCAGTTATATTTTAGAGTACTTTAATAAAAATAAACTAGTTTTGAAAAGTATTTTGTGACAAACAAATGATTTAATAGAGCCTTTCTCAAATAGAAAATTAGAAAATTTAAATTACTGAACCAGGCTGATAAATATTTCTCTACTTTGTAATGCAGTGTGTTTAGTAGAACGTTTATAATAGTTGCAGAAACTGTTTCTCATTTTGGAATTTGTTTGTTTTGTTTTGTTTTCAGTCTCCTGAACAACCACCAAATCAGAAGGATTTCCAGAAATGCTTTTGAAGGGCTTGAAACTTTGTCTATTGCTAAGTGGCAAGAAAAATCAATGATGGTTTATGATGTTGATAAATCATTTTTGCTTCTTTTTTGTTCATTTTAATTAAGAAAGTTTGTCATCCTCTTGAAGTACACTGTCAATGTTCCAGTTTGCTAATGCTGCCATTAAGCAGCATACCAGAAATGGATTGGCTTTTATAAAGAAGGTTTATTTGGCTACAAAGTTATAGCCTGAATCCATAAAGTTTCAAGGTACACATCAACCATTGTGTACCTTCACTGAAGGATGGGGATTGGTGTCCGAAAAGCTTCTGTTAGCTCAGAAGGCACGTGGCTGGCGTCCGCTTGCTCCCAGGTGGCGTTTCAAAATGGCATTCTCCAAAATGTTGCTCTTGGGGCGTTTTGTCCTCTCTTAACTGTAGCTGCTCTTCAAATGTCACTCTCAGTTGTGCTCCAAAATGTCACTCTTAGCTGCTCTGACCTCCTTCTGTTTGTCAGCTCATTTATATGGCTCCAGTGATTTAATTCAGACCCACTCTGAATAGGTGGGGTAACACCTTCATGGAAATTATCCCATCAAACATTTCACTCACAGCTGAATGAGTCACATCTCCATGGAAACCCTCAATCAAAGGATCCCCATCTGATCAACACTAATATGTCTGCCTCCACAAGATTTCATCAAGGATAATGGCATTTTGGGAGCCATAATACATCCAAATTGGCACAGTCAATCTTTACAGAAAACTCATATATAAACATTTCTAAAGAATTACTGTCATAAACTGTTGCTTTCAACAGAATATTCATCTGACAATGTCTGAATATTTATACATATTTCTATACTACCATCCTGCCACAAATAGTCTATATTGAGGAAAAAAAAAAACAAAACAGAATTTGTTCAACATTTTACATTCAAATCTAATTAATCAGTGATTGTTAAAAAAAAATAGACCAAAGTGAAGCTTTGTGTGAACAACTTAGCTATCTGAGTCTTTCTAAATCCAGAGAGCTCATTAAAATTAAGAACCTTACTAAACTTGGATAAGAACCAAAGTTTGGAAACATTAGCTCACAGACCTGATGATTGAAAATTGTGTTGCTCTTCTGTGTACTTTAGGCAAATGGGCAAAAAATAGCTGTCTGTTTTAACTCAGAAATCCATGCATGTCGATAATTGAATGTTAGGAGGATGTGCTTGAATCAGCTTATGGGGGAGGCTGAAGAAAGAAAGCAGAAGGACATTTGTTTATACCACGAGTGAGTGCTGCAAATCCTTTTTAAAGAATATTAGGAGCCAGAACTTATGATTTTTATCATTAATTGGTTCTTTAAAGACTCTATTTAAAAAGGCAAAGTTATTATTTTTCAAGAGAAGATGCTTTCCCAACTCTTTCTGCTCCAATTTGCATTAGGCAACTCTCGTGGCTTCTTCCCGAACCAATAGAAATCTTATTAGACCCTGTTCCGGAGTCTTTGCAGCTTTTGTATACAACTGAAATGTCTCAGCCTGGTACCCAAGGCCTCCCCCAGTGCTTCATACTCAGCCAGATAATCAGTTCCTTCTCTGAGAATCAATCTAGCCTATCTGCCTTCCTGTCCTTCATATAGAACCTAATATGCCCAGCAGGTGCATCCCATTCTTGATTTCCATGTGCCAAGCATTGCTAAGAATCCTAAAAGCTTCTAGACCAGTGGTGTGAGAATTCTGCTCCCCATTAAGGAATGAGCTTAATTAACCATCTCCCTGCACTTCATCTCAATCTTGCTGTTTGGTTCTCGACTCTTTTGAATGGAAAGAGTAACTGAAGTGAAACAAGTGAAGGAACAAACAAATAATCACAATTTTCTAAATAATGGATTAGAAGAGACCTCAATCACTGGTGCTAATATTCAATGAAGAAATCTAATAAAATGACAGGTTTTAGCTATGGAATCAGTTGGCTCCAACAAGAGCTTTTTGGACGGGATTTCCAACCATTATGAAATATGGTGGTATTCACAAATTTGATAGACTGTGAAGAGGTTGAGATATTTTCATGAAACACTCAAGAGTCAACCCTATTTTGGTATTACTCAATTTGAATCAGTTGCGTAAGGTTTTACTGAAACTTAATTATTTGTGAAGCACTTTGGATGCATGCAAATTATGATCCAATCCACTGTATTGTAAAGGTTTTATTTGTCCCTTAGATTAGTGGTTAGGGGTGAATTTCTGGAAGTAAATAATGAATTGTTTTATTAGCTCTATATTTTAAGTGTTAAAAACTCTTGTGGACGTAGCTTCTTCAGTTGCCTCAAGCCCTCTGCTCTTTCCTGCTTAATAGTCTAATATCCACCCCATAAATTCAGTGTGTACTAAAATCTACCCATAGGCCTGAATTTGGGCATGTTCACTTCTGGTTCTTTCCTTGTAACACCACATATTATCTTGATCACTCATGAATTACAGTCCTCTAATTCAGAGATTATACTCCTGAATATATTATAGAATAAGCATTTCCCAGGGGACGTATTTTTGTATGTATTTCTGGGTTGCTCAGCAGAAGGCAATTTTGATGCCCACCTTTTGTTTTGTTTTGTTTTGTTTTATTGGCACAGGGCCAGGTGTGAGTGATCCCTTCGTAGATGCTATTTGGGATCTTGATGTCTTATGGTGTCCATTACATAAGTAGATAATGCTTTACATTTAATTTTCTTTTTAAAATTAGATTGTTTAAATAACACATGCTGTAACATTTAGAACACATACAAATAAAATCATTCATTCATAAATCATAACGTAAAGAATATTCAGATTCTTTGGAACATTTATCTAAAACCTATTCTATGCAAGGCACTGGTGTAGGTGCTGGAGGGAGAATGGAGATAAAAAGACATGAACACAGCCTGTATGTGGTTTATTTGGGGATAGACACTCATCTACTGGGGAGCTAGGATGCCAAAGTCTGTGGTTAGGCACATGACAGGTGTGAAGGGGCCACAGAGGCAGGGAACCAGTCTGCCTCAGGGCGTGCACTAGTTTCCTAATAAATTACCACAAACTGAGAGGCTTCAACAGGCAGGCATCCATTTTCATAGTTCCAGAGGCCAGAGATCTTAAATCCAGCTGTCAGCAGGGCGGTGCTCTCCTGGCCTCTGCCAGCTCCTGGTGTCTGCCGGCTTCCTTGGCTGGTGGCCACATCATTCCAATTGCAGCTGCCATCTCCACGTAGCCTTCTTCCTGTGTGTCCGCAGGAAATCTCCTTCACTGGATCTAAGACCCATCCAGACACTCCAGGATGCTCTCCTCATCCCAGGATCCTTAATTATATTGACAAAAGCCTATTTTCAAAGGTAGATCACGGCTTTGGGGGGTTAGGACATGGATGTATATTTGGTGGGGCCACCATTAAGCCTTCTCCAGTGTGTGATGGACACCTTAGGTTTCAAATCAGGGGGACTTAAGTATCATTGAATTACTGACTGAAGCTAAGAAATATCGGTTAAAATTGACATTAACTCTGTTATGATGTCAAGTCTAATAAATATCGTAGTGTATTAGTCAGGATTCTCTAGGGAAACAGAACCAACAGGAGTTATCCATAATTATGAAATTTTATAAAAGTGTCTCACGCAACTGCGGGGATGCATGATTCCAAATACCTAAGGCAGAAGGCATGAATCCAAATCCGTAGGGCCAGATGCATGAGTCCAAATTCCATAGGGTAGGAAGGTATTCAGTGAACTCCCCAGGAGAGGCTGGCTGGCCGAAGAAGTGAAAATTCTCTCTCCTCTCCCTTCAAAGTCTTTAACTGAATGGATTAAATCCAGCTGATTGAATTCTTTCACTGTGCAAGACATCCTTCATAGATGTAATCAGACACAGATGCAATTAGTTGACTGATGATTTAATAAACCAGCCTTCTGGTTTATTAACCAGCCAAAAATGTCCTTCACTAGTGGTTAGGCCAGTGCTTGCTTGACCAGACACGTGGACTCCATCACCTAACCAAGTTGACACAGGAACCTAACCATCATACGTAGTTTGTTTTCTTGTCTCTCTTATGGCCAGAAAAGCAGCACGTAATATAAACGACAATGAAGATAAGATGCAAAGCACACTCACAGGGGCCCTTTTTGTGCTTTGGAGATGCAGGAGGAAGGGTGGAGTTGAAAGGGAGGAAGAGGGAGAATCCAAAAGAAGAATCAGACCAAGTAGCCTTTGCAGAGGAGTTTAAATGAAACCCTGGGGGAGTTTCAAGGGAAACATATGGTCAGACTTGTGTTTAGGGCAATCAGGCTAGTAGCAGAGTTTACATGAGACAGCAGCTCCTGTTAGGACACCTGCAGGATGCTCTCCTGATGGCCTGAATGAAGGTCATGGCAGTGAGGCTGAGGGCCGGGGAGGGGTGGACAGGGACTTCTGCTGTGGGCTTAACTGGCTGAATACAGTGAATGGGGATGAAGGGCTGCTCTTCTCATGCCAAACTCCCCATTCTTGTCTCATTCTGCCCCATTCATGCTCCAATCCCACCTTCCTCACCCACTTGCTCATTGATCCCATCTTTACTCGTTTCCCACGCCACAAAGCTTCCAGGCTTTATTCTCCTCCCTTTTCTCTGCATCTTTGTATTGTTTATAGGATTCACTGTGTAATTTGCCATTTAATTATGCTTATATTTCCCTTCCCTGTGTGTGTGTTTAGGTCTCTGCAGCTGCACACTTGACAGTCAGGGTCTTGTTTGTATATAATAACTAGCTCCTACAAAGTTTAGGACACAATTCTAGGATTTTTCACAAACCAGCCCTTTCCTTCAATACACTGTTTCTTCCTCACCTTCTTGATACATAGCACCATTTTCCCTGAGTTGTTTGGTTGTGTGTTTGGGCCTTCTTTTCTTTTGTTTATTACTACAGTACACTTTGTTTATTCCACCTTTAAAAACAAGCCTGGTCCAAGTCACATCATTTCCTCTCTGGACTACTGCTTCTGTTTCTTGTTTCTAGTCTTCTTGCTGCAAATCGTCAATCGTGGGATGATCTTTTTAAAAACATATGTGGGATTGTGTTATTCCCTGCTTCACATTTCACTTTTATAAAAGTTACACCCTCTGTTTTGGCCTCTAAGTCCCAACCTCTGTTTTGTTTGGTTTTATTTTACAGAATTAAATTTTTTTCACACTGATAGAAACTATGAAAAAGATTTACATTTACCCACACTACACCAAAACTTTTTAACAGAATAAGATATCTTACCATAAATAAGATTTTGATTTGTATAACTGAATACAACTGTTTATATTTTTCAAAGACAATATTTGTAAATGATTGTTTAAAAGTTTTAAATCCAGCCCTAAACATATGACAATTATTAACATTCTATATTGTACACTGCCAAATTATTTCCTTAACGATTAGCACCCATTTACACAGATGCAATCCCATTGTTTCGTTCAGTTGAATACAGCACCAAAATTCACAATTCAAAACATGAAGCATACACTTCAATTAAATATTAAACCACATGGTTATTATACAATATGTATCTAGTTTTGACTACCCTTTATTACCTAGAAATTTGTTTTCAAATAATTTTTACCAGTAATCTGAAGTTATTGACTACATAAAATCAAGACCTGCTATTTTTTGTCTGCATGAAAACTAATTTAAAAAATCACTTGACTAAAGTCAAAATTTCAAAGAAGTTCAATGGCAGATGAAAACAAAGCAAAAATTTTTGATGGATTCTAAATTCACAAGAAGTGGTTTCAAACATGTACAAAATGAGTAAAATTAAACCCCATGTTAAAAGAAGAATCATCTTAGATCAAATCACCTTAGAAATTACAATTTTTAATATCAAGTGTTAAATGCTTCAGAAGATACTAAAGTATTATCTAGTTATTCTTCCAGTTGATTACAGCAAATTAAAATCACAGAACTAGTCCTGTTACCTGAAATGAAGATCTAATAACTGAATAAGTCTAAATTTGGACTGAGATACAGTTGAAGAAATAAGTAGTGCAGAAGTCTTAAGTAATGTCTGGTTTTATTATAAATATAAATATATCATAAATATCATATGCCTGCGATTCAGAATGTCAAATTACCACATTAATTAATACAAGATGTCTATGGCAGGGAAGCAATATTTGGTCTCCTATGATGGATAATAAACAATAACATGTCTTTTCTAGAGAGAAGAAAAGAGTATTAAATGGAAATTCTAGGAAAAAAGAAGTCTGGTCCCCCAAATCAAAGGACCATTAATTGAGGAGCACAATAGTATTACTCTTTCATTAACACTTAAAAGTATTATCCCTATTATTAGGAATAATAAAATACTATCTCATTATTTTGTATTGCAATTATTATGTATATATGAATGCATATATAAAAATATGGCCACTGCATGGTGACTAGGCAATTATGGAATTAACCAAATCATTTATACATTAACTGCTCATTTGTACCTGAAAAAATTTTCATTAAGCATACTAATAATTTCTAAAAGTTGTAATAAATATTCTGGTTGCAGTATTTTATTATTTTTCTGAATTACATTTGGGAAAATGAAGCCAGCAGCTTTCACCTATTTTAATAATATTATTAATTACTCTGGGATTACATTATGCAAACACAGGAATAGAAACTTAAAAGGACATACATTTCCCAAGTGGAGACATTATTTAGTTTTTGTCATTGGTATGTGTTCTAGTTTGCTAATGCTGCCAGAATGCAAAACACCAGAAATGGATTGGCTTTTATAAAAGGGGGTTTATTTGGTTATGCAGTTACAGTCTTAAGGCCATAAAGTGTCCAAGGTAACACATCAGCAATCAGGTACCTTCACTGGAGGATTGCCAATGGTGTCGGGAAAACCTCTGTTAGCTGGGAAGGCACGTGGCTGGCGTCGGCTCCAAAGTTCTGGTTTCAAAATGGCTTTCTCCCAGGACGTTCCTCTCTAGGCTGCAGTTCCTCAAAAATGTCACTCTTAGTTGCACTTGGGGTATTTGTCCTCTCTTAGCTTCTCTTGAGCAAGAGTCTGCTTTCAATGGCCATCTTCAAAATGTCTCTCATCTGCAGCTCCTGTGCTTTCTTCAGTGTCCCTCTTGGCTGTAGCTCCTCTTCAAAATGTTGCTCTCAGCTGTACTGAGTCCCCTCTGCCCATTAGCTCATTTATATGGCTCCACTGACCAAGACCCACCCTGAATGGGTGGGGCCACACCTCCATAGAAATATCTTATCAGAGTTATCACCTACAGTTGGGTGGGGCGCATTTCCATGCAAATCTAATCAGCACCAAAACATCTGCCCCACAAGACTGCATCTAAGGATATGGCTTTTTTTCTGGGGGACATAATACATTCAAACTGGTCAGTATGTATTTGCAAAACATTCTAACAATGTAAACAAGAAGTTTCAGGATTGGCACATTTCAGGTTTCTACTCTACTATAGTGAGCTGATGTACTTCTACCCAAGGCCTCTTAGTGATGTTAAGCAACTGATGGTAGGGCTTTATCAATGAATTGCTTGGTATCCATCATTTCCTGCTGACTTGCACTGTGATCCAGCCCCCGTAAGTTCTGAAGATTTCACTCACTAGATTTGCTGATGTTTTCAGCTTTTCAGCAGTAAGAGAACAAACCACAGGGGAACTAAATGGTCACAATGTCCATGGCACTGGAGGACAGACATATCTTTATTAGTGCCACTGATAAGAACCTGCGGAAATGAATCCGAAGCAGAAGCCAACAACTGAGTGCAAGGACACCTGGCAGCTTCTGCAGCGTTGTATGAGCAGTAAACACAGATAAAGCTGACTTCCCTGGGAAAATCCTCCCAAAATAATCCTGTTAGAAGGAATTCCATTCTTCACCTCTTGGTCTATCAAAGTTTTGACGTTTTCTGCTGCCTGCTTGATTTCAGGCTCATCTTCCTGTGCATCGGGCGAAAGCACAACACCAACAAACCAAGAAGGCTTACTCATATTTATATTAACGTAACAGGATTTACCGGCGCGTGCGGGCACATACATTTGACATGTGAACTTCTGATACCTGCAAGAGCTTCTGCCCATCCAGGCTGTCTTTCTCCCAATCTGTGATGAAAAAACCCACCGCAGTGGGCTTGTGGGCGGTGGGCACAATGTAGGGGGCAAGGTGACATGTTACTGCTGCATAACCGCGGCTCCTCGGCCGAGGTCGGAAGCGGAAGTTACGAGGAGCCGGCGCGGGTCGTGGCCCCGGAAGAGCTACTCAGGAGCGGGAGTCCCGGACTGGCCACCGCCGAGCGCCACCCACCTCGTTTTTCATCCAGATACACAAGCAACTTCACCTTATGTGTATCTTTCATTAGCTTTTTACACTGGATCCATTGTTTCTTGTTGCCTGAATCACAGTAAGCACTCTCCCGCCTCTCACTCTGCCTGCACTCATGCTGCTTATTGTTTTTTCCTTGGCTGTTTTTTCCCATCCTTCCTGCCCCAGCTTTAATGTCATCTCCTCTAGGAATCACCGTAAGTCAGTTAGCCCCCTCTCCTTTTTTTCCCCCTCTATCATGGTACCCTGTTCATTTCATCCAACACATGTAATTTTTTTGATAAATTTGTTTGTTTATTTTATGATTTCCCACTGGGCTCTTAGAAGCAAGAGGTCATGCATTTCTTATTTACCACATTTCCCAGCATCTAGAACCAGCCTTTAAAACATAGTAAGTGCCAATGTTTGTTGAGTAAATAAAGGAATGAACATGGGTGCTTAATAATTCTTTATATTTCATTGATTATGCCTTGATTTAATTTGAATTAATTATATCTAAACAGAGAAGGATGATGGCACTTTTAGTTGCCTCTGCTTTTTCACTGAAACACTGTTTCGATTTGCTAATGCTGCCATTATGCCAAATACAAGAAATGGATTGGCTTTTATAAAGGGGATTTATTAGGTTGCAAACTTACAGTTTTAAGGCCATAAAAGTGTCCAAATGAAGGCACCAACAATAGGATAACTTCACTGAAGAAAGGCAGATGGCATCCAGAACACCTCTGTCAGCTGGGAAGGCACATGGCTGGTGTCTGCTGGTCCTTTGCTCCCAGGGTTTGGTTTCAAAATGGCTTTCTCCAAAATGTCTTTCAGCTTCTGTCTCGCTTCACGTCTCTCTCTCAGCCTCTGTGCATGCGTGCTTGTTCTCCCAAGGCATTTCTCTCTAAGCGTTTGGGGGTCACCTCTTAACCTCTCTGGGGCAAACTCTGGGCCTTCTGTCTGCATCTCTCAGTGTCTCCAAGCATTTGGGTTTGTGTGGGCTCTCAGTTCTCTTAAAGGACTACACATATTTAAATCTAATTAAGACCCACCTGGAATGGGTGGGGTAATGCCTCCATGGATATCATCTAATCAAAAGGTCTCACACACAGTTGGGTGGGTCACATCTCCGTGAAAACAACCCAATCAAAAGTTACCACCCAAATCAAAAGACTAATAAATCTTCCCTCACAAGATTACATTTAAAAACATGGTTTTTGTGGGGGACATAATAGATTCAAACTGGCACATATGCATATCAATTATTTATATTCTGCTTCATCCTAAGGATTTCAGGTTGTTATCTTCCATAAAGTTTTATTGTACATGCATATTCTTGTGATGAATTTTCATTACACTAAATATATTCTGGAATTGCAGTTTTAAACTGCAAAACACAAAGTAGTTCTAAAAAGTATTTCTGAAGTCATTTGAAATTCTAATGTGTTTTGATCCAAAACATATCATTGACTCCCTTGGGAAAAAAAAAAACAAAACTGAAATGTCTTAGGACAAATTTGCTTTAAGATTCACAAGAAAAAGAACAATTGTTTGAGGATACCCTTGAGAATTGTTGTTCATATAAGTTTGGCTGAATTTTAGAGCTGTGATACACTCAAGAACTAAGATCAAATGTTCCTTTCCTTTGGAAAAAAGGAACTCAACTGAAAGTTGAAAAGAAAGCCACTCTTTTTTTCTTTTAACATTTTATTGATTTAATTGCAAGAAAATTTTAAAAAGTAACAAATTCAAAAGCAACCTTGAAAACAATTTTTGCTGGATGCACGTTGAATAGGTAATATGGTTGATAATTCTTACAAATCAAAACTCCACAGTAGTCTGAAGCATGAGCTTTCTGTTCTTACATCTCACAGTTAGAATGTGCAGATTTTGCATCCAAAACTGCATTTGGTGAGGAGGACAAGGACCAGGACTTCTGAACAGGCATTTCTGTCTTTAGGTAACTAACTCCAGAATATTCAGAACCTTTTGCCATCCTCTGACCACCTCCATTGAGCTGAGTTTCTCATGGGCAGAGGCTCAAGGGGGCGCCACTGTCACATTCTCCAGGATGCTCAGGACAGAAGAAGGGACGCAAAGGCTCCAAGGAGAGCTGACGATATGCGTAGATGAGGGCATCATTTCTGACATCAAAAAACTTGATTTCTTCCATGTTGACATCTAGGAAAATTCCCACACGGTCAAGGTCAGGGCTTGCAGAAATTCTGGTCTGTGGGGAGGAGCTAGGGTAGATGGCACTTCCCGTCAGGCTGATGATCCAGAAGCCAAGCTCAGAAGATAAACTGCTCTCCTTTCTGTTCACAGACTCCTTGCAGACACCTTTAGCCCACTCTTTCCCCTTTCCCACTTCAACCTCCCAATAATGGCAGCCAGAGGAGAAGTGGGGGGTGCCCAGGACACAGGGCATGTGGGTGAATCTCTCGGGACCTTCCTTTGGGTTGCGGCAGACCTTCCCACACTGGACGCTTCTCAGGTCATCAGAGAGCACAAGGAAGGGGTTGGCGGTGGCAGCGTCCAGGGTCATATACTCTTGGAACTTCCGGATTTCATCACTTACGTGCAGGCTTTGCTCCAGTAGGGGACCGTGTTGCATGATGAGAAGAGTCAAGGCTCGAATCTGCCATTCTTCCAAAGGAGGTCTCTCATTCACTTCTCGACACAGGGGGCAGACCAATTTGGAATCCCCCCTTTCTTGCATCCAGCTTTGAATGCAATTATAACAGAAGGTGTGTACACAGGAGAAAGAAATGGGATTGGAGAAAAATTCCAGACAAACAGGACATGTTGCCTCCTCTCGCAAGCTTTTCACCATTGGTTCTGAAGGTCAGTCTTCAGCAGTAGAGAACTGAGCTGAAATTGCCTTTTATCAGCTTCTGGAAGTGGTTGGGAGCTTTCTGCTTGTCAATTACCAGAATATGTTTGTCTTCACACTTCCAGATGAGGTCTTCTGTCTGTAGAAGCTGGGCTCATCTGGGTCTTTAAGAGAATCCAGGAGCACAGTCTAGCTCCTTCCTTTGTATGTTTTCTATAGTTCAGGGATCAAACAATTTCCACGTCTTGAGCTGGAGACTTTCAATTGAGATCCTGAAGGTCCGATGGTCTAACTCCACTCTCTGGTTGTCTGCTTCTCTCAGCAATGAACTTGAGCTGATACACTGGCCTTTTTAAGTGTCTGGGATGCAGACTCCTCCCCCAATCAAATCACAGTCTCCACCCCAAGGAATGTGTTAACTGAATCTCATCAAATTAACATAATCAGCTCTACTCTTTTTAGAGCATGATGGTGGCATTAAGGAACACTCATATTTTCATAGTACACTTTTCCTCTTTGAGTTAAGCTAGTAAACCTGAATGTGAATGAGATGCTCTAATTTTAGAACTCAACTTTAAAAACCAAAATGTTTTTCCCTGCAAATACAGGAAGGCATTGTTGAACCTAATCAGATCTTTTCTAATGTAATCATTGGTGTCAATATCTCTGATGTAATTAGGAGTAAACAGAATCTACACCAGCTTTCATATACTTTAAAATAACTTTTTATTTTGAAATAGTGTCAAACTTTCAGGAGGGTTGCAAAAATAAGTCAAAATCCATACAGAGAACTCCAGCATATCCTCCACCCAAATACACAGGACCACCAACATTTTTTAAAATTCAGTTTTATTGAGATATATTTCATATACCCTACAATCATTCACAGTGTACAATCATTCACAATACCATCATATAGTTGTGCATTCATCACCAAAAACTATTTTTGAACATGTTCATTACTCCAAAAAAAATTAATTAAAAATTAAAAAAATAATAGTATAAAAATACAAGTAAAGAATACCCAAAATATCACATCCTCCATCCCCCCATTATAAATTTAATTTTTGTTCCCATTTTTCTACTCATCTGTCTGTGCACTGGATAAAAGGAGTGTGAGTCACAATGTTTTCACAATCACATAGTCACACCATGTAACTTACATAGTTATACAATCATTCTCAAAAATCAAGGCTACTGTGTTGCTGTTCAACAGTTTCAGGTATTTCTTTCT
Organism: Choloepus didactylus; assembly: GCF_015220235.1. NCBI lineage: Eukaryota > Metazoa > Chordata > Mammalia > Pilosa > Megalonychidae > Choloepus > Choloepus didactylus. The sequence goes on along the minus strand of NC_051320.1, from coordinate 8,311,302 downwards.
AGCTATTCCAACAAACCAAAAACTAAAAAGGGATATTTATATAAGGCATAAGAATAACCTTCAGAATGAACTCTGGACTCTATTTGAAGTTTTCTGCCACTCTGAAACTTTATTTTGTTTCATTTCTCTTCCCCTTTTTGGTCAAGAAGTCTTTCTCAGTCCCACCATGCCAGGCCCAGGTTTGTTCTCTGGGAGTCATGTCCCACATAATGGGGAAGGCAGTGAGTTATCCATCCAAGTTGGCTTAGAGAGAGAGGTCACATCTTGAGCAACGAAAGGCGTTCTCTGGGGGTGACTCTTAGGTACAATTAAAAGTTGGCTTAGCCTCTCCTTTGCAGTAACAAGCTTCATAAGGGCAAGCCCCAAGATCAAGGGCTCAGCCTTCTAAATTGGTAGTTCCCAGTGCTCATGAGGATAACAGGAATTCCCCAGGTGGAGAAGTTTAATATTTTGGCATTTTCCCCCAGTCCTCGAGAGGATCTTTGCAAATGCATTTTATTCTCTGCCCCAATCACATTAGGATGTGTTGGAGTTTCATACTAACCTTTATATGTCAACTAGATCTCACTCCCTATTCAAAGTTCCAGTTAATTATGGTGTTTGAGTAAACTGACCAAACACATTAAATTACCTGTTGTGCTACAGAATATATAGATTTTGAATGAAATAAACATATCTTCCTCTAGGACCACCAGCTTTTAACATTTGTACACATTTGTCCTATCATCCTATCTATCTATCTATCTATCTATCTATCTGAACCCCATCCCATTTTTAAATAGTTTATTGAGACACCGCATAATCCATTGAAGTGCACAATCAATAGCTCTCGGTATAATCAGAGAGTTATGCCATTCTCCACTACAATAAATTTGGAACATTTCAGTGCTCTGAAAAAAAAAAATCTCATGTCCCTTATATCTCCCTATTGTTGATGCTTAGCTTTGGTATAGTGCCTTGGTTTTAACTGAAGAAATCATATTACAGTGTTACTGTTAGCTATAGTCCATAGTTTCCATAATTTTTTTTTTCCCATCTGCCACCTGTGCTGGTTTAAATCTATTATGTCCTCCACAAAAGCCATGCTCTTTTAATCCCATCTTGTGGGGGCAGAGTTATTATGGGTGGGATCTTTTGATTAGGTTGTTTCCATGGAGATGTGACCCCACCTGACTGTGGGTGGGACCTTTTGATTACATTATTTCAGTTGAGATGTGACCCACCCCATTGAAGGTAGGTCTTAATCCTCTTGCTGGAGTCCTTTATGAGTGGAGAAAGACAGATGCTGAAAGTCACAGAAGCTAAGAGATGAACTAGAGAGAAACTCCCAGAGAAATTTAGAAAAAAAGCCACAGATGGAGAAGCCAAAAGCTAAAGCAATGAAACCCAGAAGAGAAGGACCAGCAGATGTTTCCATGTGCCTGGCCATGTGACAGAGGATCCCAAGTTCAGCAGTAACTGCTCTTCAGAGAAGGTATTATTGTATTGATGCCTTAATTGGGACATTTTCATGGCCTTAGAACTGTAAATTTTTAAGCTAATGAACTCTCATTGTTTTAAAGCCAGTTCATTTCTGGTATACTGCATTTTGTCAGCTTTAGCAAGCCAAAACTGTGTAATTGGTGTCTGTCTCTGTGTGTATTTGTGTGTCTGTCTGTCTGTGTGTGTCTATGTGTGTCTTTGTATGTGAGCCTTTGTGTATGTCTCTGTGTGATTTGTAAGTCTGTGTGTATGCATGTCTGATGAGTGGTGTCTCTGTGTTTGTGTGTGTGTCTTTGTGTGAGTTTGGGTGTGTGTTTTGGGTGTGTGTCATTGTGTGTCTGAGTATGCATGTTATGGGTGTGTGTCTGTGTGATGTATGTGCATATCTGTCTGTGAGTGTGTGATGGTTGTGTGTCTCAGTGTGTGTTTGTGTATACATCTGTTTGTATACACATGACATGGCCTTTGCCTTCCAGTGTTTCACATCCTCTAATAAGACATAATGTTTACCACCAATGCCACACTTATACTCTGGGTGGGCTTGGGATCAGTGCTGGTTAGTGTATATATCACCCATGCATGGTTCACATGCCCCTTGGACAGCTAATTTGATTAGCTAAATGGCAAAATCTCTCAGGATAAGGCTTGGGTCTGGTAAGAACTAGATATTAGTTAGCTTTGTTAATTTTGGCCAGCTTAAAAATTCCTTGAACATACGGTGGACCCATAAAAGCATTTGGCTCATTAATGGAAGCTAAGAATTATCTGTGAAAACTTACATTATCACTGACTGGCATCCACTTCAATGGGCACCTAGCAATGACTGGAGATGAGCAGGGCTCTGGGGCACAGCGTTGGGTATCAGCAGTTTCAGATGCTGACTGGGGAACAGCATGGCTGAGCCTTTAGGGGTGAGGCGTGTGCTGGGAGGGTCAGGGGCAGACGAGATGGGGGGGGGGTCTCTAGGCTGCCTGTGTAATTTCACATGCTGGCTACATGAATCACCTGCTTCATTGGCCAAAACACTTGTTTTTCTAATCAAACAATAAAAAGCACAGAATGACTATTTTATAATACACTATAAATTAACCCTCTAGCATTGACTTGGGTTTCTAGATGTTATAGGATATTCAGAAACATGTTCCAAAGCAGTTAGTAGACTTCCTATAATTTAGACATGCCATAATAATTTAAATCTGAGGCTAATTTTAAATTGTTTGTCAGAGTGACTATATTTTTCATTCACCAGAGGATTCCTTCTGAAGTTTTCAAAGTTGCTGAAAGGTGATTTATCTGCAGCTTGTTTTACCGTTCAAATTCCATTGATTTCTGCCACCTTTTTTCTTCTCCCTTGATTTGTAAAAAGTCATTTTTGGACCATTTGATAGTAGTATAATAAAAGCCTAACATTCCATGGTGTAATTGGCTCTCAGTCTGTTGTGCGGCAAACACTGATCTGAACGTTGTCCTTTACTTTCCATCTGCTTGTTCAGGAATATGATCCTTTGTCACTGAGACTATGATAATTTTCCTTTGGATGACGGACTTCAGGAAAACAAGAGTTTTATCTTTTGGTATATCCCTTAAGTATATTTTAAGAGTATTTTAATAAAAATAAATTATTTTTGAAAAGTGTTTTATGACAAACAAATGTAGCCTTTCTCAAATAGAAAATTAGAAATTTTTAAATTTAGTGAACCAGGTAGGTAAAAAATTTCTACTGTGTAAAGCATTGTGTTTGGTAGAACTTTTATAGTGGTTGCAGAATCTGTTTCTCATTCTGGACTTTGCTTTGTTTTGTTTTGTTTTATTTTCAGTCTCCTGAACAACCACCAAATCAGGGGGATTTCCAGAAATGCTTTTGAAGGCCTTGAAACTTTGTATATCTACAAGTGGCAAGATTAATCAACAATGATTTATGATGCTGATAAATTATTTTTGCTCCTTTTTTTTTAAAGTAAGACAGTTTGTCATCTTCTTGAAATGCACTGTCAACCATTATAGAAAACTCATATATAAACTTTTCTAAAGAATTACTAAGTATAATAAACTGTTGCTATTGATGGAATATTCATCTGAACACATTTGAATATTTATGCACATTTCTATACTCCCAGCACTGCTACAAAAATTCTATATTGGAGGAAAATAAAATCAAAACAGAATTTGTTCAATATTTTACATTCAAATCTAATTCATCAATAATTGTTAAAAAAATAGATCAAAATGAAGCTTGTGTCAACAACTTAGCTATCTGAGTCTTTCTAAATCCAGTGAGTTCATTAAAATTAAGAACATTACAGAACTTGGATAAGAACCAAAGTTTGGAAATATTAGTTCACAAACATGATGATTGAAAACTGTGATGCTCTTTTGTGTATTGCAGGCAAATGGGTGAAAAACAGCTGCCTGTTTTGACTCAGAAACCCATGCATGTTGATCATTGAATGTCGGGAGGACATGATTGAATCAGCTTATGTGGTAGGCTGATGAAAGAAACTGGAAGGATATTTGTTTACACCACAAGTGAGTCCTGAAAGTATCTTTGTAAAGAAGAGTAGGAGCTGGAATTAATGATTTTTACACAAGCATCTCCATTTGTCAGTTCTTTAAATACTCTATTTAAAAAACCAAAGTTATTATTTTCACGGGAAGATACGTTCCCAATCCTTTCTGCTCCAATTTGTTTTAGGCAACTATCCTGGCTTCTTCCCGAAGCACTGGAATTTATGTAGACCCTGCTCTGGAGTCTTGCAGCTCTTGAATTCCACTAAAGTTCTCCACCTTGTACCCAAGGCCTCCCATGACATTTCATACTCAACGCCAGATAAATCACTTCCGTCTCTTAGAGTCATTCAGGTCTATTTGCCATCCCATCTTCATAACGAACCTAACATGTCCAGCAGGTGCATCCCATTCTTGATTTCCACTTGTCAGATATTACTAAGGATTCTAAAAGCTTCTAGACTGGGGGTGTGGGAAGTCTGCTCCCCATTAGGGAATGAGCTTAATCTTCTCCCTGCACTTCATATCAGTCTAGCTGTGTGGTTCTCCACTCTTTTGCATGAGTGAAACAAGTGAAGGAACAAGCAAATGATCACAGCTTTGTGAATAATGGCTTAGAAGCGACCTCCATCACTGGTGCTAATATTCAATGAAAAAATCTAATAAAATGACAGATTTTAGCCATGAAATCAGTTGGATCCAACAAGAGCTTTTTGAATGGGATTTCCAACTACTTTGAAATATGGTGGTATTCAGAAATTTGGTGGTCTGTGAAGAGGTTGAGATATTTCATGAAACACACAAGAGTCAACCCTATTTGCATATGACTCAGTTTAGGGCAGTTGCATGAGGTTTTACTGAAACTTAGTTAATTGTGAAGCACTTTGGATGCATACAAATTATGACCCACTCCACTGTATTGTAAAGGTGTTCTTTTGTCCCTAAGATTAGTGGTTTGGGGTTTATATCTGGATGTTATTAATGATTTGTTTTACTGGCTGTATATTTTAAGTGTTAAGAATCTCTTGTGTAAGCAGCTTCTTCAGTTGCCTCAAGCCCTCTGCTCTTTCCTGCTTGATAGTCTAATATCCACCCCATAAATTCAGTATGTATTAAAATCTACCCATAGGTCTGAATTTGGGCAAGTTCACCTCTGCTTCTTTCTTTATAACACCACATATTACCATGATCACTGATGAATTTACAGTCCCCTAATTCAGAGATTATACTCTTGAGTATATTATAGACTGAGCATTTTACAGGGGATGTATATATTTTGTATATACATGGATTGCTCAGCAGAAGGCAATTTTCAGACCCACCATTTAAAAAATTTTTTTTTGTGGCACAGGGCCAAGTGTGAGTGCTTCTTTCATAGATGCTACTTGGTATTTTATAGTGTCCATTACATAAGTAGACAATATTTTACATTTAATTTTCTTTTTAAAAGTAGATTATGTTTAACACATTTCTATAACATTTAGAACACATACAATTAAAATGATTCATTCATAAAATTATAAAAAATATTCAAATTCTTCAGAACATTTATCTAAAACCTATTCTATGTGAGGCACTGGTGTAGGTGCTGGAGGGAGTATGGAGTTCAGAAGACATGAACACGGCCTGTATGTGGTTTATTGTGGGGATAGACACTCATCTACTGGGGAGTCAGGGCACTGAGGTCTGTGGTCAGGCACATGACAGGTGTGAGGGGGCCACAGAGGCTGGGAGTCTTTCTGCCTCAGGGCATGCACTGGTTTCCTAATAAATTACCACAAACTGGGAGGCTTCAAACAACAGGCATCCATTTTCACAGTTCCATAGGTCAGAAATCTTCTCCACCTGTCAGCAGGGTCGTGATCTCCTGGATTCTGCGAGCTCCTGGTGGATGCCAGTTTCCTTGGCTTGTGGCTGAATCATTCCAATCACAGCTGCCGTCTCCACATGATCTTCTCCCTGTGTGTCTGCAGGAAATCTCCTTCCTGGGATTTAGGATCCATCCCAGACAATCCAGGATGCTCTCCTCATCCCACAATCCTTAATTATATGGACAAAAATCCATTTTCCAAAGTAGATCATGTTCATGACTTTGGAGGGTTAGGATATGAATGTATATTTTGGGGGCCACCATTAAGCCTACACCAGGGTGTGATGGGCACCTCAGGCTTCAAATCAGGGGGTGCTTGAGTGTCATTGAATTACCAACTAAAGCTAAGAAATATCTGTGAAAATTGATATCAACTCAGTTCTGATGTAAGGTCTAATGAATATTGTAGTGTACTAGTCAGGGTTCTCTAGGGAAACAGAACCAACTGGAGCTATCTGTAAAGATGAGAATTTTGTAAAAGTGTCTAGGCGACTGTGGGGATGGATGAGCCCAAATTCTGTAGGGCAGGCAGCGAGCTGCGTACTCTGATGCATGTCTTCGATGAACTCCCCAGGAGAGGCTGAGGCTGAAGAAGAAGTGAAAGTTCTTTCTCCTTTCTCTTCAAACTCTTCAACTGATTGTATTAAATCTAGCTGATTGTATTCTCTGGTTGCAGAAAACACACCCTTTGTTGCCTTAATCAGCCACAGATGCAATCAATTGACTGATGAGTTAACGAACCAGACTCTGGTATATTAACCAGCCACAAACATCCTTGCAGTAATGGTTAGGCCAGAGCTTGCTTGACCAGATATCTGGGCACCATCACCTTGCCCAGTTGACATATGAACTTAATCATCACATGTAGTTTGTTGTCTTGTCTTCCTTATGGCTGGAAAAAGAACAGGCAAGATAAATGATGATGAAGATAACAGACAAAGAGCATTCACATGGGTAATTTTTGTGCTTTGGATGTGCAGGAGGAAGGATGAAGTTGAAATGGGAGGAAGGGGGAGAATCAAAAAGGAGAATCAGACCAACAAGCCCCTTGCAGAGGAGTTTGAGACCCTGGGTGAGTTTCGAGGGAAGGGTATGGTCAGATTTGTGTTAGGGGTGATCGGGCTAGTAGAATGGGGGAGCAGAGTTTACATGAGGCAGCGGTCCCTGTTAGAACACTTGAAGGTTGGCTCCTGAGGGCTTGAAGGAAGGTCCTGGCAGTGGGGCTGGGAGCCGGGTGGAGTGGACAGGGATCTCTGCTGTGAGCGTGTTCAATGGCTGAATACAGTGAATGGCGTGAAGGGCTGTGTCATTTTCCCTGAGTTGTTTGCGGTATGCTTGGGTCTTCTTTTCCTTTGTTTATTCCACTTCTACAAACAACACTGCTCTAAGAGAAAGCATTTTTCCTTTGGACAACTGCTTCTAATCTTCTTGCCACCCATCGTTGATCGTGGGGTGATCTTTTTGTAAAACATAATTAAGAGTATGTTACTTCCCTGCTTTGCATTTCATTTTTAATACAAGCTACACTCTATTTTGGCCTCTAAATCCCCACCTGAGTTTTGCTTTGTTTTGTTTTCAGAATTAAATTTTATATCACATTGATAGAAACCATGAAAGAGATTTACATTTTCCCCACACTCTTGCAAAACTTTGCAGCGGAATAAGATATCTTACCATAAATAAGATGTTGATTTGTATAACTCCATACAACTGTTTATATCCCTCAAAGTAAAAGTAATGCATTTGTAAATGATTGTTTAAAAGTTTTGAATCCAGACATAAACATGACTTAATTATTAACATTCTATATTGTACACTGCCAAATTATTTCCAGTATCAATTATCACCCATTTACATAGATTTTTGTTTTGATCAGTTGGAATACAGTCCCAAAATTAACAATTCAAAATACCAAGCATACACTTCAATTAAACATTAAACCATGTGGTAATTTGACCATATGTATCGAGGTCTGACTACAGATTTTTAGCCAGAAATTTGTTTTCAAATAATTTTTACCAGTAATCTGGAAATATTGAATATAAAATCAGAGGACTGCTATTTTTTGTTTTCACAAAACTAATTTAAAAAAATCATTTACTAAAGTCAAAATTTTAAAGAAGCTCATTGGCAACTGAAACTAAAATTTTCTGATGGATTCTTATTTCCCACAAAAGTTGGTTTCAAACATGTAAAAATAAGTAAAATTAAACTCTATGCTACAAGGAGAATCATCTTAGATCAAATCACCCTAGAAATTACAATTTTTAAGCTCAAGTTTTAAATAGTTCAGAACATACTAATGTATAATCTAATTATTCTTCCAGTTGATTACAGAAAATTAAAATCACAGAACTATTCCTATTCCCTGAACTAAAGATTCTAGTAACGGAATAAGTCTAAATTTGGACTAAGATACAGTTGAAGAAATAAGTAGTGCAGAAGTTTTAAGTAATGTCTGGTTTCATTATAAGTATAAATATATCATAAATACCATATATCCGTGATTCAGAGTGTAAAATTACAGCATTTATTAACACTTGATGTCTATGGCAGGGAAGCAATATTTAAGGATAATAAAGAAGAGCACTTGTCTTTTCTGAAGTGGAGAAGAGACTATTAAATGGAAATTACAGGAAAAAAATAATGTCTGGTCCCCCAAATCAAAGGGCCATTAATTGGGGAGTGCAATAATATTTCTCTTTCATCAACCCTTAAATGTATTATCGCTATTATTAGGAATAATAGAATACCATCTCATTATTTTGTACTGCAATTATTATTTATATATGAATACACATATAAAAACACAGCCACTGTATGGTGACTAGGTAGTTTGGGGATAAATCCATAGTCTAAGTCACAGCATGCTTGAATCATTTATATCTTATCTGCTCATTCATAGCTGAACAAATTTTCATTAAACATACTAATAATTTCTAAATGATGTAATAAATATTCTGGTTTGCAGTATTTTATTATTTTTCCAAATTATATTTGGGAAAAAGAAGCCAACTGCTTCACCTATTGTAATACTAGTATTACTCTGGGATCACATCATACAAATTCATGAATAGCAACTTAAAAGAACATACATTTCCCATGAGGAGACATTTAGTTTGTGTCATTGGTATGTATTTGCAAAACATTCTCACAGTTCAAACAAGAATTTTCAGTATTAGGCACATTTAACAGTTTCTACTTCTACCCAAGGCCTCTTAGTGATGTCAATCAACTGACGGTAGGACTTTATCAATGAACTGCTTGGTATCCATCATTTCCTGCTGACATGAGCTGTGCATCAGATCCCCATAGGTTTTGAAGTTTGCATTGGCTGAATTTACCAATGCTTTCAGCTTTTCAGCGGCAAGAGAACCAAACATTAGGGGAACTAAAGGGTTGCAATCTCCGTGGCACTGGATGATAGACATATCCTTTTATTAGCTCCACTGCCAGGACACTGTGGAAAGGGATCCCGAAGTGGAAGCCAGTAACTGAGTGCAAAGACACCTGCCAGTTTCTGCTGCGTGGTAAGCAGTTTATACAGATAAAGTTCCTCCCTGGGAAAATGCTCCCAAAATAATCCTGTTAGAAGGAATTCCATTCTTCACCTCTTGGTCTATCCAACTTTTGACGTTTTCTGCAGCCTGCTTGATTCCAGGTCCATCTGATCATCTTCCTGTGAATCGGGAGGAAGCCCAATGCTAAGAAAACCAAGAAGGCTTACTCGTACTCGTATTTAATGTAACAGGCATAAGCGGAGCATGCGGACAGATACATTTGATATGGGAACTTCTGATAACTGCAAAGGCTTCTGCCCATCCATGCCCTGTTTCTCCCAATCCATGAAGAAAAATAACCGCCGCGGGGGCTTGCGGGCGGCGGGCACAAGGTGGGCAGCGGGGCTGACGTGTTACAGGCGCACAGCGCGGCTCTGCGACCCGGGTGGGAAGCGGACGGGGAAGGAGCCGGCGCAGGTCGCTGCCCAGAGGGGCAAGCGCGGGGCTGGACTCCCGGACCGCACCCTAGGCGCCCCCGCCTGGTTTTTAATCAGATTTACATGCAGCTTCAGTTTATGTTTATTTTTCATTGGCTTTTTACACTTGATCCATTGTTCTTTATTTGCTTAAATACAATAAGCTCTCTCCCTCCACTCCCTCGGCCTTCACTCATGCTGCTTGTGGATGTTTCCTTGTCTGTTTTTTCCCTTCCATCCTGTCCCTGCTTTAATGTCGTCTCCTCTAGGAATCACCCTAGGTCAGTGGGCCCCCTTTTCCCCTCTATCATGGTGCCCTGTTCATCTCATCCAGCACATATAATTTTTTTCTGATAAATTCATTTACTTGTTTATTTTATGATTTCCCACTGGGTTCTTGGAAGCAAGAGCTTGTGCATTTCTTATTTACCACATATCCCAGCATCTAGAACCAGCATTTAGAACATAGTAAGTTCTCATTAAATGTTTGTTGAGTAAATAAATGAGTGAACATGAGTGCTAATTAAATCTTCATATTTGATTGATTACTCCTCTATTTATGTTGAGTTAATTATTTCTGAAGAGAGAGAAAGGATGACACTTTTAGATACCTGTGCTTTTTTCACTGATAGGCTGTTTTGGTTTGCTAAGCATGCTGTTATGCAAATAGAAGAAATAGATTGGCTTTTATAAAAGGGATTTATTAGGTTGCAAACTTACTGTTCTAAGGCCATAAAAGTGTCCAAACAAAGGCATCAACAAGAGGACACACTGAAGAAAGGCCAATGGCATCTGTAACACATGGCTGGTGTCTGCTGGTCCTTTGTTCCCAGGTTCTGGTTTCAAAACGGCTTTCTCCAAAATGTCTCTGGGCTTCTGTCTCTCTTAGCTTCTCTCTCTCAGACTCTGTGCATCCATGCTTGTTCTCCCAGGGTGTTTCTCTCTAACTATCTGGGGGTCCTATCTTAAATTCTCAGGGGCAAATTGAGCTTCATTTCTTAGCTTAGCGTCTCCAAATGTCCTTGCATTTGCACCTCCCAGTGTATCCAAGCATCTGGGTTTGTGTGGCTCTCAGTTCTCTTAAAGGACCCAGTGATCTAATTAAGACCCAGCTGGATTGGGTGGGGTCACACCTCTATGGATATGATCTAATCAAAAATTCTCACCTACAATCATGTGGGTGACATCTCCATGGAAACAAACTAATCAAAAGATACCACCCTAACCAAAGGACTTGTAAATCTGCCCCAACAAGATTGCATTACAAATCAGGGCTTTTGAGGGAGACGTAATAGATTTAAACTGATCACATGCATATCAATCATTTATTTATATTCTGCCTATTTGTAAGGATTTGAGGTTATTGTCCTTAAATTTTTATTGTGCATGCATATCCTTGTGATTAATTTTTGTTAGTCTAAATATGTTCTGACATTGCAGTTTTACCCTGTGTGCAGGTTTGAATGTATTGTGTCCCCCAAATGCCATTACCTTTGTAGTCTTGTGTGGGGCAGAAGTTTTGGTGCTGGTTGGATTTGCTTGGAGTGTGCCCCACCGAGCTGTGGGTAATGAGATGTTCCCATGGAGGTGTGGCCCCGCCCATTCAGGGTGGGCCTTGATCGGTGGAGCTATATAAATGAGCTGACTCGGGGGGTGGGGGGGGAACGGAGTGCAGCTGGGAGTGATGTTTTGAAGAGGAGCAAGCTTGCTAGAGAGGAACGTCCTGGGAGAAAGCCGTTTTGAGGCCGGAACTTTGGAGCAGATGCCAGCTGCCTTCCCAGCTAACAGAGGTTTTCCGGACGCCGTTGGCCATCCTCCGGTGAAGGTACCCGATTGCTGAGGTGTTACCTTGGATGCTTTGTGGCCTTAAGACTGTAACTGTGTAGTGAAATAAACCCCCGTTTTATAAAAGCCTATCCATCTCTGGTGTTTTGCATTCTGCAGCATTAGCAAACTAGAACACCCTGCCAAACACAAAGTATTTCTGAAAAAGTATTTCCAAACATCTGAAATTTTAATGGGTTTTGATCCAAAATATATCATTGACTCACTTGGGCCAATAGAAATAGAAATGTCTTAGGACAAATTTGCTTTGAGATTGACAAGGAAAAGTACAATTATCGGAGGATTTCCTTGGGAATTGTGGTTCATTTAAATTAGCTGCATCATAGCTGTGATACACTGAAGAAATGAGAGGAAAATATTCCTTTGTTTTGCAAAAAGGACCTCAAGTGAAGTTGAAAAGGAGACCACTCTTTTTTTTATTTTTAATATTTTATTGATTTAATTGCAAAAAAATTTTTAAAAGTAACAAAATCAAAAGCAAGCTTGAACAGAATTTTGTTGGATGAACATTGAATAGATAATATGGTTGATTATTCTTACAATTCAAAACTCCACAGTAGTCTGAAGCATGAGCTTGCTATCCTTACATCTCACAGTTAAAATATGCATCTTGTGGGCAGGCCAGGGACCCAGACTTCAGAACAGTCAATTTTCTCTGTATGTAGATAACTCCAGAATATTCCAAACCTTTTGCCATCCTCTGTCCATCTCCATTGAGCTGAGTTTCTCATGGGCAGAGGCTCAAGGGGGCGCCGCTGTCACATTCTCCAGGATGCTCAGGACAGAAGAAGGGACGCAAAGGCTCCAAGGAGGAGAGCTGATGATATGTGTAGATGAGGGCATCATTTCTGACATCAAAAAACTTGATTTCTTCCATGTCGACATCTAGGAAAATTCCCACATGGTCAAGGTCAGGGCTTGCAGAAATTCTGGTCTGTGGGGAGGAGCTCGGGTAGATGGCACTTCCCTTCAGGCTGATGATCCAGAAGCCAAGCTCAGAAGAGAAACTGCTCTTCTCCTTTCTGTTCACGGACTCCTTGCAGACACCTAAAGCCCACTCCTTGCCCTTTCCCACTTCGACCTCCCAATAATGGCGGCCAGAGGAGAAGTGGGGGGTGCCCAGGACACAGGGCATGTGGGTGAATCTCTCGGGACCTTCCTTTGGGTTGTGGCGGACCTTCCCACACTGGACGCTCCTCAGGTCATCGGAGAGCACAAGGAAGGGGTTGGCGGTGGCAGCATCCAGGGTCATATACTCTTGGAACTTCCGGATTTCATCACTTACGTGCAGGCTTTGCTCCAGTAGGGGACCGTGTTGCATGATGAGAAGAGTCAAGGCTCGAATCTGCCATTCTTCCAAAGGAGGTCTCTCATTCACTTCTCGACACAGGGGGCAGACCAATTTGGAATCCCCCCTTTCTTGCATCCAGCTTTGAATGCAAGTACAACAGAAAGTGTGTGCACAGGAGAGAGAAATAGGATTGGAGAAAAATTCCAGGCAAACAGGACATGTTGCCTCCTCTCGCAAGCTTTTAGCCATTGGTTCTGAAGGTCGCCTCTCAGCAGTAGAGAAGTGAACTGAAATTGCCCTTATTGGCTTCTGAGAAGTGGTCGGGATCTGTCTGCTTGTCAATAACCGGAATGTGTTTGTCTGGAGACTTCCAGATGAGGTCTTCTCTCTGTAGAAGCTAGGCTGAACTGGGTCTTTAATAGGATCCAGGCACACAGTCCAATTCCTTCCTTTGTATGTCTTCTACAGTTCAGGGATCAAACAATTTCCACGTCTTGAGCCAGAGACTTTCAGTTGAGATCCTGAAGATCCAATGGCTCTAACTCCACTCTCTGGTTCTCTGCTCCTCTCGACAATGAACTTGAGCTGATACACAGGCCTTTTTAAGTGCCTGGGCTGCAAACTCCGCCCCCCAATCAAATCACAGTTTCCGCCCAAGGAATGTGTTAACTGAATCTAATCAAATAAACGTAATCAACCCTACTTTTTCTAGAGTATGACGGTGGCATTAAAGCACACTCAAATTTTCATAGTACAGTTTTGCTCTTTGAGTTTTTCCAGCAAACCTCAGTGTGAATGAGATTCTCTACTTTTAGATGTCAAGTTGAAAAGACAAAATGCTTTACCATGCAAATTCAGAAAGGCTCTGTTGAAACCTAATCAAATGTTGTCTAATGTAATCATTGGTGTCAGTATCTCTGATGTAATTACGAGCAAACAGAATCTATACCAGCTATCATATCTTCAAAATAACTTTTTATTTTGATATAGTTTCAAATTTGCAGGAGGGTTGCAAAAATAAGACAAAGCCCATACACAGAACACCAACATACCCTCTACCCAAATACACAGGACCACCAATATTTTTTTAAATTCAGTTTTATTGAGATATATTCACATACCCTACAATCATCCAGAGTTTTTAATCAGTTATTCACAGTAGCATCATATAGTTGTGCATTCATCCCAAAAAACTATTTTTGAACATTTTCATTACTCCAAAAAAATTAAATAGAATAATTTAAAAATTAAAAAAAACAAAAGAATAAAAATACAAGTAAAGAAGGATACCCAAAACATCTAATCCCCCCATCCCCCCTATTATTCATTTAATTGTTGTTCCCATTTCTCTACTCATTTGTCCATACACTGGATAAAGGGATTGTGAGTTACAATGTTTTCACAATCGTACAATCACACCATGTAAGTTACGTAGTTATACAATCATCTTCAAAATCAAGGCTACTGGGTTACAGTTCAACTCTTCTAAGTATTTCCTTTTAGCTATTCGAATAAACCAAAAACTAAAATGGAATATTTGTATAAGGCATAAGAATAACCTCCAGAATGACCTGTCGACTCTTATTTGAAATCTCTCAGCCACTGACACTTTATTTTGTTTCATTTCTCTTCACCCTTTTGGTCCAGAGGACTTCTTCTTTCCGGCAATGTCAGATCCAGATTTATTCCTGGGAGGCCTGTCGCATGTAGCCAGGGAGATTTACACCCCTGGGAGTCATGTCCCTTGCAAGGGGAAGAGCAGTGAGTTAACCTGCCCAGTTGGCTTAGAGAGGGAGGTCACATCCTGAGAGGTCACTACACAGGAGGTTTTTTAGGGGTGATTCTTAGGCACAATTTAAAGAAGTCTTAGCCTCTCCTTTGCAGTAACAAGCTTCAAAGGAAAAGTCCCAAGATCAAGGGCTCAGCCTTCTAAATTGGTAGTCCCCAGTGCTCATGAGGATATCAGGAATTCCCCAGGTGCAGAAGTTTAATATTCTGCATTTTACCCCAGTCCCTAGAGGATCTTTGCAATTGTATTTTTATTCTCTACCCAAATTACTTTGGGATGTGTCGGACTTTCACACTAAGCTATAAAAATCAACTACATCTCACTCTTTATTCAAAGTTCCATGTAATTACGGTGTTTGAGCAAAGTGACCATACACGTTAAATTATCTGTTGTGCTACAGAATATACAGATTTTGTATCAAATAAACATATCTTCCTTTAGAACCACCAGATTTTAACGTTTGAACACATTTGCCCAAACATCTTATCTGTCCATCTATCTCTCTATCCAACTGTTATCTCTTTATGTATGTATGTATGTATGTATGTATGTATGTATCTATCTATCTATCCATCTATCTATCTATCTCTATCTATCTGAACTCATCCCATTTTTAAATAGTTTATTCACACACCACCTAATCCGTCCAAAGTACACAATCAATAGCTCTTGGTATAATCACAGAGTTATGTATTCACCACCACAATCAATTTGAGAACATTCTCAGTGTTTGGAATAAAAAAGTCTCCTTTCCCTTATATTTCCCTATTGTTGATGCTTACCTTTGGTATAGTGCCTTTGTTGCAATTGATGAAATTATATTACAGTGTTACTATTAATTATAGTCCATAGTTTACATTAAATTTTTTTTCTCATCTGCCAGCTGTGCTGGTTGAATCTATTATGTCCTCCGCAAAAGCCATGTTCTTTTAATCCCATCTTGTGGGGGCAGAGTTATTATGGGTGGGATCTTTTGATTAGGTTGTTTCCATGGAGATGTGACCCCACCCGACTGTGGGTGGGACCTTTTGATTAGGTTATTTCAGTTGAGATGTGACCCACCCCATTGAAGGTAGGTCTTAATCCTCTTGCTGGAGTCCTTTAAGAGAGGATAAAAGACAGATGCTAAAAGACACAGAAGCTAAGAGATGACATAGAGAGAAACTCCCAAGAAATTTAGAGAAAAAACCACAGATGGAGAAGCCAAAAGCTAAAGTAACAAAACCCAGGAGAGAATGAGCAGCAGACATTTCCATGTGCCTGGACATGTGACAGAGGATACCAGGCTCTGCGGTAACCAGTCTTCAGAGAAGGTATCATCCTGTTGATGCCTTAATTGGGACATTTTCTTGGCCTTAGAATTGTAAATTTGTAAACCCTCATTGTTAAAAGCCAGTTCACTTCTGGTATATTGCATTTTGTCAGCTTTAGCAATCCAGAACTGTGTAATCAGTGTGTGTTTTTATGTGCATTTTTGTGTACGAGTCTGTGTGTGTGTCTCTGTGCGATGTTTGTGTCTGTGTGCTTGTATGAAGGGTGGTGTTTCTGTGTGTGTGTGTCTTTGTGTGAGTTTGTGTGTGTGTGTTAAAGGAGTGTGTCTGTGTGAGTTTGTGTGAGTGTGTGTGTGTTACAGGTGTGTGTCTCTGATGGGTGTTTATATCTGTCTGTACACACACGATATGGCCTTTGCCTTACAGTGTTTCTCATCCTCTAGTAAGACATAATATTTACCACCAACACCATGCTTATACTCTGGGTGGGCTTGGGATCAGTCCCGATTAGTGTATGCATCATACACGCGTGGTTCACACACATGTATGGGAGCGATGCCCCTTGGACAGCTAACTTGATTAGCTAAATGGCAAGCTGTCCCATGATAAGGCTTGTGTCTGGTAAGAACTAGATGTTAATTAGCATTGTTTCCTTTGGCCAGCTTAAAAATTCCTTGAACACATGGTAGACCCATAAGAGCTTCTGGCTCACTGACAGAAGCTAAGAATTATCTGTGAAAACTGATGTTATTTCTGACTGGCATTCACTTCAAAGCATCTGTGGATGGATTGGTGGGTGGTTCTGCCCCTGAGGGCCAGGGTACCAAGGAAGGATTGCAGGTGAGGAGGGGCTCTGGGGCCCAGTGTGTGGTGTCAGCAGCTTCAGATGCTGTCTGGAGAATCTCAGGGCTGGGCCAGGAGGGGTGGGGCATGTGCTGGGAGGGTCAGGAGCAGATGAGATGGTGGGGCTGGGTGGTCTCTAGGCTGCCTGTATAATTTCACATGATGGATACAGTACTCACCAGCTCCATTGACCAAAACACGTTTTCCTAATCAGGCAAACAATAAAGAAGCACAAAATGAATATTTTGTAAAACACTGTAAATTAACCCTCTAGCATTTAACTCGGATTTCTAGATGTTTTGGATATTTAGAAACATGTTCTAAAACAATTTGAAGACTTTCCCTTTCCCTTTAGACATGCCATAATAATTTAAATCAGGGGGTAATTTTCAATTATTTCTCAGAAAATGACTACAATTTTCATTTGCCAAAGGATTCATTCCAAAGTTTTCAAAGTTGCTGAGAGGTGATTTATCTGCAGCTTGTTTTACTGTTCAAATTCAACTGAATTCTGCCGTCTTTTTTCTTCTCTCTTGATTTGTAAAATGTCATTTTTGGGCCAGCTGATAGTAGTACAATAAAAGCCTAATATCCCATAGTGTAATTGGCTCACAGTCCATTGTGTTCCAAACACAGATCTGAAGGTTGTCCATTACTTTCCAGCTGCTTGTTCAGGAATATGATCCTTTGTAACAGTGACTGTGATAATTTTCCTTTGGATGATAGACTTCAGGAAAACAAGATGTTATCCTTTGGTTCATAATCCTCTTTTAGGTATATTTTAGACTACTTTAATAAAAACAAATTATTTTTGAAAGGTATTTTGTGACAAACTAATGTTAATGTATCCTTTGTCAAATAGAAAATTAGATATTTCTAAATTTAGTGAACCAGGTGAGTAAATATTTCTCTACTTTGTAAAGCAATGTGTTTAGTAGAATTTTATAATAGTTGCAGAAACTGTTTCTCATTCTGGAATTTTTTTGTTTTGTTTTGTTTTGTTTTGATTCTACTGAAAAATCACCAAATCAGGATGATTTTCAGCTATGCTTTTGAAGGGCTTGAAACTTTGCTAAAATTGGCAAGAAAAATCAACAATGGTTTATGTTGTTGATTATTTTTGCATTTCTTTTGTCTATTTTAACTAAAGTAGTTTTTCATCTTCTTGAAATTCACTGTCAACCTTTTCAGAAAACTCATATATTAATATTTCTAAAGAACTACTAAGTGTATAAATTGTTACTTCCAACAGAACATTCATTTGAATATTTACACACATTTCTATACTCTCAGGCTTGCCACAAAAGTCCTATCTTGGAGGAAAATAAAAGCAAAACAGAATTTGGTCAACATTTCACATTCAAATGCAATTCATCAGTAATTGTTAAAAAATAGATCAAAATGAATCTTGTGTCAACAACTTAGCTGAGACTTTCTAAATTCAGAGAGCTTATTAAAATTAAGAACCATATAGAACTTAGATAAGAACCAAACTTGGAAACATTATCTCACAAATATGATGATTGAAAATTGTGATGCTCTTTTGTATAACAGGCAAATGGGGGGTAAATAGAGTTGTCTGTTTTGACTCAGAAACCCATGCATGTTGACAATTAAATGTTGGGATTAATCCTTGAAGCAGCTTTTGTGGAAGGCTGAGGAAAAAAACTGGAAGGACATTTGTTTACACCATGAGTGAGTGCTGCAAATATCTTTTTAAAGAATAGTAGGAGCCAGAACTAATGATTTTTATACAAGTATCTGTATTTGTTGGTTCTTTAAGCACTCTATTTAAAAAGCCCAAGTTGTCATTTTCAAGGGAATATGCTTTCCCAACCCTTTCTGCTCCAATCTGTTTTAGGCAAATATCATGGCTTTTTTTCCCCAAACCACTAGAATTCACATTAGACCCTGCTCAGAGCCTTTGCAGCTTTTATATTCAACTAAAATTATCTCAGACTGGAACCCAAGGCCTCCCATGGCATTTCACACCCAGCCCCATATAATGGCTTCCTTCTGTTAGCAGCAGTTGGCCTATTTGCCAGCCCATCTTCATGATGAACCTAACATGCAGAGCAGGTGTATTGCATTCTTGATTTCCATGTGTCAAATATTACTATGGATCGTAAAAGCTTCTAGAACAGGGGGGTGTGAGAATTCTGCTCCTCATTAGGGAATGAGCTTAACCTTTTCCCTGGACTTCATCCCAATCTTGCTGTGTGGTTCTCCACTTTCTGGCATGGAAATAATAATTCTTTTAAGTAAAACAATAAAGGGACAAATAATCACAACTTTGAAAATATCAGCCTTGAAAAGAACTCAATCACTGGTGCTAATATTCAATGAAGAAATCTAGTAAAATGAAAGTTGAAGATATTAGCAATGAAATCAGTTGAATCCAACAAGAGCTTTTAGGATGGGATTTCCAACCACTTTGAAATACGGTGATATTCACAAATTTGATGGTCTGTGAAGAGGTTGAGATATTTCACGAACCACTCAAAACTCAACCCTATTTGAGTATGACTCAGTTTAATGCAGTTTCATGAAGTTTCACTTTAACAGTTATTTGTCAAGCACTTTGGATGCATACAAATTATGACCCACTCCACTGTATTGTAAAGGTGTTCTTTGTGCCTAAAATCAGTGGTTTGGGGTTTATATTTGGAAGTAATTAATGATTTGCCTTACTGGTTGTATATTTTAAGTGTTCAGAAAATCTTGTGGAAGCAGCTTCTTCAGTTGCCTCAAGCCCTCTGCTCTTTCCTGCTTAATAGTCTAATATCCACCCCATAAATTCAGTGTGTACTAAAATCTAACCATTGGCCTGAATTTGGGCATGTTCACTTCTGCTTGTTTCCTTGTAACACAACATATTACCATGATCACTCATAAATTATAGTCCCCTAATTCAGAGATTATGCCCCTGAATATATTACAGAATGAGCATTTCACAGGAGATGTATATATTTGTATATATTTTTGGGTTGCTCAGCAGAAGGCAATATCAGACCTACCCATTTTTTTTAATTTATTTTTATTTTTTTGTGGCACAGGGCCAATTGTGAGTGCTCCCTTCACAGATGCTATTTGGGATTATGATGTCTTATGTGTCCATTAATAAGTAGATAATATTTTACATTTAATTTTCTTTTGAAAAAAGGATCATGTTTAAATAACACATTTCTATAACATTTAAAACACATACAACTAAAATGATTCATTCATAAAATTATATTGTAAAGAATATTCAGATTCTTCAGAACATTTATCTAAAACCTGTTCTATGTGAGGCACTGGGGTGGGTGCTGGAGTTAGTATGGGGATAAAAAGACATGAAAATGGCCTGTATGTGGTTTATTGTGGGGATAGACACTCATTTACTGGGGAGACAGGGCGCAAAGGTCTGTGGTCAGGCACATGCCCGGGGTGAGGGGGTCACAGAAACAGGGAGTCTTTCTGCTTCAGGGCGTGCACTACTTTCAGAGGGCTTCCCTAGCCATTACCGCAAACTGGGAGGCTTCAAACAACAGACATCCATTTTCATAGTTCCAGAGGCCAGAAATCTTAAATCCAGCTGTCAGCAGGGCCGTGCTCTCCTGGCCTCTGCCAGCTCCTGGTGGCCGCCGGCTTCCTTGGCTGGTGGCCGCATCATTCCAATCACAGCTGCCATCTCCACATGGCCTCATCCCTGTGCGTCTGCAGGAAATCTCCTTCATGGGATGTAGGACCCATCTAGGCACTCCAGGATGCTCTCCTCATCCCACGATCCTTAAATATGTCGGCAACAGTCTGTTTTCAAAAGTATATCGGCGGGCCTGGCGGAGCGCGGAGGCGCGCGGAAGCCTCGAGGCCAGGGGGCGCGACATCGTCCCCGGCGCTTCGCCCTTGGATCGGGCCGGGAGCCGCGGCACCAGTACTCCCGGCCGAGCCCGGCCAGCTCCCCTCTCAGCGTCCCCCGCCGGCCCGAGCGACCCGGAGTGAAGAGATGGCCGGGAGCGAGGATAATGCGGCGGCTGGGGCCAGCGGGACAGTCACCCACAGCCATGAAAAGCACGACCTTCATGTCACCCACAGCAGGGCTGCAGTGAACCGAGTGTTCAAGAGCTGGCCCAGGTTGTTGAGACCACAGGGGTTCCATTGCCTTTTCAGAAACTCATATTTAAGGGAAAATCTCTGAAGGAAATAGAGCAGCCATTGTCAGCACCTGGAGTACAAAATGGTTGCAGGGTCATGTTGATTGGGAGAAAGAAGAGTCCAGAGGAAGAGGCTGAATTAAAGAAATGGAAAGATTTGGAGGAGTCTGTGGAGAAGATAGCTGACCAACTGGAAGGGTTGAATAAAGAACTCACTGGAATCCAGAAGGGTTTTCTGGCCTCGGATTTGCAAGCTGAAACTCTCGCCAAACTTGATAGGTGAGTAAAAGCAACAATCCAGCAGTTTATGAAGATCTTGGAAGAGACTGACACACTGATTCTGCCAGAAAATTTCAAAGACAGTAGACTGAAAAGGAAAGGTTTGGTGCAAAAGCAGAGCATCTGCCAGGGGACGGAACGGCTGCAGTCTGCAAACTTGGCCCTGGCAGTGAGGTGAGGAAGCGGGTAGGGGCTATGCTGCCCTAAAGAATAGCAACACGAGCTCGCTCCACTCAGGAACAGAAGTTGCCTGATTTCTCCAGGGCTGCTGGGGACAAAGACCAATTGCCAATTTTCCTACTCCGAACACCTGTTCTCAATGAAAAAGTGTTGTCTTTGCAAATTTAAGTAGAGCTCCTGTTTTTTCTTTTTTTTTTATGTGGCTGTGCTGTCCATCTGTCCACCTTGTCTGGAGCGGGCTTCCTCTGCTCAAGTTTTCCCAGCTATTATGACTTTGAGTGCTTTCTCTGGGCTAGTGAGAACTCTTGTCCTGCGTTATTTCTGGGTTTATAGGCCACCCTGATCTTTAGATACATCAGAGCTTTTTTGCCCTTGTGATCCTATAGTCCATAGATGTAAAACCGGAATCACTAAGAGGTTGTGTTGAGTCAGGAATTTTGGGAATGGCTCAGAACACATGTTTATCCCACATGTAGTTCAAGTTTTCCAGTCAGCTTTTTGGGTTGTTGGTTCATAGACCCTGTTTTACCCTTCATTGACCCTGCTCAGCCACAAGCCATGAGATCTCAGGGGGCTATTCCTAGGGTGGGGCCTGTGGTTGATGTATGGACTTCTTTGGACTCCTTACCAAATCTCCAGAAGACTACAACCCAGACTGATTCTGTCCTTGAAACCAGGCCAGAACCATAGCTTAGATTGGGCAGAGAGAGGAGCCAGAACAGAGAGAGCAGGAAGAGGGTGAAGTCAGCCGTGAACTTGTCAGGAGTGATGTGTGCTTCATTCTAGACACGAGGACATTTCTGTTAACTGTACCCTTCTAGGATCTGTATTTCCTTCAAAGTTGTTCCTGTCCTGTTTTGTGACCCTTTCCCCCCCCATTGTTATGAAAAAACAGGTTTAGCATCTACCAGCAAGCAGAAGTGTTTAACTTTTTCTTAGTTGTTGAGGTATGAGCAGGAAAAGCTTTCTCTGGTTCTAGTTGTAATTTATTTAATCAAGTCCTGAGTAGCCCGGAAAAAAAAAAAAAAGCTAGATTACGGTCACAGTTTTGGGGGTTTGGACATGGATGTTTATTTTGGGGGGTGACTATTAAGCCTTCTCCAGAGTGTGATGGGCATCTCAGGCTTCAAATCAGCGGGTGCTTGAGTATCATTGAATTACAAACTGATGCTAAGAAAAGTCTGGTAAAATTGACATTAACTCTGTTATGATGTCAAGTCTAATGAATATTGTGGTGTATTAGTCAGGGTTCTCTAGGGAAACAGAACCAGTAGGAGCTGTCTGTTAATATGAAATTTTATAAAAGTGTCTCATGCAACTATGGGGGTGTACGTGTCCAAATACCTAAGGCAGGATGCATGAGTCCAAATTCCAAAGGGCAAGCAGGAAATTGGCAACACTGATGGTCTTCGATGAACTCCCAGGAGAGTCTCTCTAGTTAAAGTAGTGAAAGTTCTCTCTCCTCTAACTTCAAAGACTTTGACTGATTAGATTAAATCCAGCTGATTGAATTTTCTCATTGCGGAAGACACACCCTTCTTTGGTTTAATCAGCCACAGGTGCAATCAAATTACTGATGATTTAATAAACCAGTCTGCTGGTTTATTAAGCAGCCAAATATGTTCTTGCACTAATGGTTAGGCCAGTGCTTGCTTGACCAGACATGTGGATACCATCATCTGGCCATGTTGACACAGGAACATAACCGTCACATGTAGTTTGTTGTCTTGTCTCCCTTATGGCCTGAAAAATAACAGGTAAGATAAATGAAGATGAAGATAAGATGCAAAGAGCACTCACATGGGCAATTTTTGTGCTTTGGAGGTGTAGGAGGGAGGGTGGAGTTGAAAGGGAGGAATGGGGAGAATAAAAAAGGAGAATCAGACCAAGTAGCTCTTTGAAGAGGAGTTTAACTGAGGCCCTGGGGGAGTTTTGAGGGAAGTATAAGGTCAGATTTGTATTTGGGGCAATCAGGCAAGTAGAATGGGAGAGCAGAATTTACATGAGGCAGCAGCACCCATTAGGACAGTTGCTGGATGGTCTCCTGATGGCTTGAAGGAAGATCGTGGCTGTGGGGCTGGGGGCAGGGGTGGAGTGGACAGAGACCTCTGCTGTGGGCTTGTTCAATGGCCGAATACAGTGAATGGTGATGAAGAGCTGCTCTTCTCATGCCAAAGTCCCCATTCTTGTCTTATTCTGCCCCATTCATGTTCCAATTCCACCTTCCTCACCCACTTTCACATTGATCCCATCTTTACATGCTTGCCACGCCACAAAGCTTCCAGGCTGATTACTCCTCAATTTATGTTGAGTTAATTATTTCTAAACAAAGAGGGATGATGACACTTTTAGATACCTCTGCTTTTTCTCTGATATGCTGTTTCGGTTTGCTAGAGATGCCACTAAGCAAAATATAAGAAATGGATTGGCTTTTTAAAGGGGATTTATTAGGTTGCAGACTTTCTGTTCCAAGGCCATAAAAGTGTCCAAACTAAGGCATCAACAAGAGGATACCTTCACTGAAGAAAAGCTAATGGTGTCTGTAACACCTCTGTCAGCTGGGAAGGCATGTGGCTGGTGTCTGCTGCTCCCAGGTTATGGTTTCAAAATGACTTTCTCCCAAATGTCTCTGGGCTTCTGTCTCTCTTAGCTTCTCTCTCTCAGCCTCTGTGCATCCATGCTTGTTCTCCCAAGACTTTTTTTCTCTAAGCATCTTGACTTCTCAAGGGCAAACTCTGAACTTCATTTCTTAGCTTAGCATCTCCAAATTTCCTTGTGTCTGCCTCTCCCAGTGTCACCAAGCATCTGGGTTTGTGTGGCTCTCAGTTCTCTTAAAGGACCCCAGTGATCTAATTAAGACCCAACTGGATTGGGTGGGGTCACACCTCTATGGAAGTGATCTAATCAAAACTTCTCAGGTACAATTGGGTGGGTGACATCTCCATGGAAACAACCTAATCAAAAGATACCACCCTAATCAAAAGACTACCCCCACAAGATTGCATTGAAGAACATGGCTTTCAAGGGGGACATAATAGATTCAAGCTGGCACATATGCATGTCAATCATTTATTTATATTCTGCCTCTTCCTAAGGATTTCAGGTTGTTATTTTCCAAATTTTTATTGTGCATGCATATCTTGTGATTAATTTTCATTAGATTAAATATGTTCTGACACTGCAGTTTTACCCTGCCAAACACAAAGTATTTCTGAAAAAGTATTTTCAAACTCACCTGAAATTTTAATGGGTTTTGATCCAAAATATATCATTGACTCCCTTGGGCAAAAAGAAATTGAAATGTGTTAGGACAAATTTGCTTTCTGATTGACAAGCAAAGTACAATTCTTTGAGGATTTTCTTGGGAATTGTAGTTCATTTAAGGTTAGCTGAATTTTAGATCTGTGATACACTAAAGAACTGAGAGCAAAATGTTCCTTTCCTTTGGAAAAAAGGAACTAAAGTGAGGTTGAAAAGAAAGCCACTCTTTTTTTTTTTTAATTTTATTGATTTAATTGCAAGAAAATTAAAAAGTAACAAATTCAAAGGCAAACTAGAAAACCATTTTTGCTGGATGCACATTGAATAGTTAATATAGTTGATAATTCTTACAAATCAAAACTCCATGGTAGTCTGAAGCAAGAGCTTGCTGTCCTTACATCTCACAGTTAAAATATACAGGAGGTTTTGCACACAAAACTACATCTAGTGGGCAGTCCATGGATCCAGTCTGCAGAACAGTCATTTCTCTCTTGATGTAACTAACTCCAGAACATTCAGAACCTTTTGCCATCCTCTGACCATCTCCATTGAGCTGAGATTCTCATGGGCAGAGGCTCAAGGGGGTGCCGCTGTCACGTTCTCCAGGATGCTCAGGACAGAAGAAGGGATGCAAAGACTCCAAGGAGGAGAGCTGACAATATGTGTAGATGAGGGCATCATTTCTAACATCAAAAAACTTGATTTCTTCCATCTCGACATCTAGGAAAATTCCCACACGGTCAAGGTCAGGGCTTGCAGAAATTCTGGTCTGTGGGGAGGAGCTAGGGTAGATGGCACTTCACTTCATGCTGATGATCCAGAAGCCAAGCTCGGAAGATAAACTGTTATTCTCCTTTCTTTTCACAGACTCCTTGCAGACACCTATGGCCCATTCCTTCCTCTTTCCCACTTCGACCTCCCAATAATGGCGGCCAGCTGAGAAGTGGGGGGTGCCCAGGACACAGGACATGTGGGTGATTCTCTTAGGACCTTCCTTTGGGTTGCGGCAGACCTTCCCGCACTGGACACTCCTCAGGTCATCAGAGAGCACAAGGAAGGGGTTGGCGGTGGCAGCGTCCAGGGTCATATACTCTTGGAACTTCAGGATTTCGTCACTTACATGCAGGCTTTGCTCCAGGAGGGGACCGTGTTGCATGATGAGAAGAGTCAAGGCTCGAATCTGCCATTCTTCCAAAGGAGGCCTCTCATTCACTTCTCGACATAGGGGGCAGACCAATTTGGAATCCCCCCTTTCTTGCCTCCAGCTTTGAATGCAATTATAACAGAAGGTGTGTGCAAAGGAAAGAGAAATAGGATTGGAGAAAATTCCAGGCAAACAGGACATGTTGCCTCCTCTCGCAAGCTTTTAGCCATTGGTTCTGATGGTCACTCTTTAGCAGTAGAGAGTAGTGAGTTGAAATTGCCCTATTTTAGCTTCTGGAAGTGGTCGGCAGCTGTCTGTTTCTCAACAACCAGAATGCGTTTGTCTGGAGACTTCCAGATGAGGTCTTCTCTCTGTAGAAGCTGGGCTGAACTGACTCTTTAATAGACTCTTGGATATCAGTCTAGCTCCTTCCTTTGTACATCTTCTACAGTTCAGGGATCAAACAATTTCCACGTCTTGAGCTGGAGACTTTCAGTTGAGATCCTGAAGATCTGATTGTCTAACTCCACTCTCTGGTTCTCTGCTCCTTTCAGCAATGAACTTGAGCTTATTCACTGGTGTTTTTAAGTGCCTGGGACACAGACTCCGCCCCCAATCAAATCACAGTCTCCACCCCAAGGAATCTGTTAACTGAATCTAATCAAATAAATGTAATCAGCCTTTCTCTTTTTAGAGCATGATGGTGGCATTGAAGAACACTCACATTTTCATAGTAGTTTTCCTCTTTGAGTTATTCTAGCAAACCTGAACGTGAATGAGATTCTCTAATTTTAGAACTCATCTTTACAAAACAAAATGTTTTACAGTGCAAATACAGAAATGCACTGTTGAAACCTAATCAAATCTTGGCTAATGTAAATGTTGATCTGTTTCTCTGATGCAATTATAAGTAAACAGAAGCTACTTATCATATCTTTTAAAATAACTTTTATTTTGAAACAGTTTCAAATTTGTAGGAGGGTTTCAAAAATAAGTCAAAACCCATACAGAGAACTCCAACATATGCTCTACCCAAATACACAGGACTACAAACATTTTTTTAAATTTGGTTTTACTGAGATATATTCACATACCCTACAATCATCCATAGTGTTTAATGAATTGGTCACAGTACCATCATGTAGTTGTGTGTTTATCACCAAAAACTATTTTTGAACATTTTCTTTACTCCAAAAAAAAATTAAATAAAATAATTTAAACATTAAAGAAAATAATAAAAGAATAAAAATACAGGTAAGAATACCCAAAACATTCAATCCCCCATCCCCCTTATTATTCATTTAATTTTGTTCCCATTTTTCTACTCATCTGTCCATACCCTGAATAAAGGGAGTGCGAGTCACAATGTTTTCATAGTCGCACAGTTACACCCTGTAAGTTACATAATTATGCAATCATCTTCAAAGCCAAGGCTACTAGGTTACAGTTCAACAGTGTCAGGTATTTCCTTCTAGCTATTCCAATACACAAAAACTAAAGAGGGATATTTATATAAGGCATAAGAATAACCTCCAGAATGACCTCTCTACTCTATTTAAAATTTCACAGCCACTGAAACTTTATTTTGTTTCATTTCTCTTCTCCTTTTGGTCAAGAATACTGTGCAGGTGCAGGATCCAGGCTGATTCCTGGGAGTCATGTCCCACATTGCCAGGGAGATTTACACCCTTGGGAGTCATGTCCCTTGTATGAGGGAGGGCAGGAAGTTAACCAGCCAAGTTGGCTTAGAGAGAGAGGTCACATCTTGAGATGTCACAACAAAAGAGTTGTTTAGGGGTGACTCTTAGGCACAATTAAAAGTTGGCTTAGCCTCTCCTTTGCAGTAAGAAGCTTCATAAGGGCAAGCCCCAAGATCAAGTGCTCAGCCTTCTAAATTGGTAGTTTCCAGTGCTCATGAGGATATCAGGAATTCTCCAGGTGGGGAAGTTTAATATCTTTGGATTTTCCCCCAGTCCCTCAGAGGATCTTTGCAAATGCATTTTTATTCTCTGCCCAAATGACTTTGGAATGTGTTAATGTTAACAGTAACCTGTACAAATCAACTAGATCACACTCCCTATTCAAAGTTCCATGTAATTATGGTGTTTGAGTAAACTGACTGTACACGTTAAATTATCTGGTGTGCTACAGAATATATAGATTATGAACCAAATAAACATACCTTCCTCTTAGACCAGCAACTTTTAACATTTGTACACATTTGCCCTATCATCCTATCTATCCATCTCTTTATCCAACTGTCCATCTGTCCATCTGTCCATCCATCCATCCATCCATCCATCCATTTATCCATCTATCTAATCTATCTCTGTCTGCACCCATCCCATTTTTATGTTGTTTATTCACACACCACATAATCCACCCAAAGTGCACAACCAGTGGCTATTGGTATAATCATAGAGTTATGAATTCAACACCACAATCAATTTGAGAATATTCTCAGTGCTTCAAAAAAAAAATTCTCATGTCCCTTATATGTCCCTCTTGCTGATGCATAGCTTTGGTATAGTGCCCTGCTACAACTGATGAAATCATATTACTATGTTATGGTTAACTATAGTCCATAGTTTGTGTTAAATTTTTTTTTTCCCTTATGCCTCCTGTGCTGGTTTGAATCTATTATGTCCTCCACAAAAACCATGTTCTTTTAATCCAATCTTTTGTGGGCACACTTATTATGGGTGGGATCTTTTGATTAGGTTGTTTTCATTGAGGTGTGACCCTACCAAATTGTGGATGGGACCTTTGGATTAGGTTATTGATATATGACTCACCCCATTCAAGTTGGGTCTTAATCTTCTTGCTGGTGTCCTTTTTGAGAAGATAAAAGACAGATGCTGAAAGTCTCAGAAGCTAAGAGATAAACTAGAGAGTAACTCCCAAGAAATTTAGAGAAAAAGCTATAGATGGAGAAGCCAAATGCTAAAGTAACAAAACCCAGGAGAGAAGGACCAGCAAATGTTTCCATGCACCTGGTCATGTGACAGAGGATCCCAAGCTGGGCTGTAGCTGGTCTTCAGAGAGGGTATCATTTTGTTGACACCTTAATTGGGACATTTTCATAGCCTTAGAACTGTAAATTTGTAAACTAATAAACCCTCATTGTTAAAAGCCAGTTCACTTCTGGTATATAGCATTTTGTCAGCTTTAGCAATCCAGAACTGTGTAATGGGTGTTTGTCTCTGTGTGTTTTTGTGTGTCTGTTTATCTGTCTTTGTCTGTGTGTGTCTTTGTGTGTGAGTCTATGTGTGTGTCTCCATGTGATGTGTATGTCTGTGTGTGTGCATGTCTGATGGGTGATGTCTCTGTGTTTGTGTGTCTTTGTGTGAGTTTGTGTGTCTGTTACGGGTGTCTGTGTGATTTTGTATGTGTATCAGAGGTGTGTGTCTGTGTGTCTGTTATGGATACGTGTCTGTGTGTCTGTGTTGTGTGTGTGTGGTATGGGTGTGTGTCTCTGTGTGATGTGTGTGTATGTCTGTAAGAGTGAGTGTGTGATGGGTGTGTGTCCTGGTGTGTGTTTGTGTGTATGTCTGTCTGTATACACATGACATGGCCTTTGCCTTCCATTGTTTCACATCCCCTAATAAGATATAATGTTTACCACCAGCACAATACTTATCCTCTGGGTGGACTTGGGATCAGTGCTGGTTAGTGTTCAGATCACCCAAGCATGGTTCATTCTCATGTATGGGAGAGATGCCCCTTGGAAGCTAACTTGATCAGCTAAATGGCAGACTCTCTCAGGATAGTCTTGTGTCTGGTAAGGACCAGATGTTAATTAGTTTAAAAATTTCTTGAACACTCATTGGACCCATAAAAGCTTTTGGCTCATTGACTGAAACTAAGAATTATCTGTGAAAACTGACATTACCTCTGACTGGCATCCACTTTGATGCATCCATGGATGGATGGGTGGGTGGTTCTGCCCCATGGGGCCAGGGCATCAAGCAAGAACTGGAGGTGAGGAGGGGCTCTGGGTGCAGTGTGGGGGTGTCAGCAGCTTCACATGCTGTGCGGGGGAATCGCGCGGCCAGGTCAGAAGGGGTGAGGCACGTGTTGGGAGGGTCAGGAGTAGACAAGATGGGGGGTCTCTAGGCTCCTGTGAATTTCAAGTGATGGCTACATTAATCACCTGCTCCATTGGCCAAAACACTGTTTCTGGAATCAGAATAAACAACATAAAAGCGCAAAATGACTATTTTAATATACACTATAAATGAACCCTCTAGCATTTGACTCAGGTTTCTAGATGTTATAGGATATTCAGAACACACGTTCCAAACGAATTAAAAGATGTTCCCTATACATTTAGACGTGCTACAAAAATTTAAATCTGAGGATAATTTTAATTCATTTTTCAGAAAATGAGTATAATTTTCATTTGCCAGAGGATTTCTCCTTGAAGCTTTCAAAGTTGCTGAAAGGTGGTTTATCTGCAGCTTGTTTTACTATTCAAATTCCGTTTATTTCTGCCACCTTTTTCTTCTCCCCAGATTTTTAAAAAGTCATTTTTGGATTATTTGATAGTAGTATAATAAAAGCCTGACATCCATGGTGTAATTGGCTCTCAGTCCGTTGTATGGCAAACACTGATCTGAAGGGTGTCCTTTACTTTCCATCTGCTTGTTCAGGAATATGATCCTTTGTAACTGTGACAATGCTGATAATTTTCCTTTTTGATGATGGACGTCAGGAAAATGACAGTTTTATCCTTTGTTTTATAATCCTCTTTCAGTTATATTTTAGAGTACTTTAATAAAAATAAACTAGTTTTGAAAAGTATTTTGTGACAAACAAATGATTTAATAGAGCCTTTCTCAAATAGAAAATTAGAAAATTTAAATTACTGAACCAGGCTGATAAATATTTCTCTACTTTGTAATGCAGTGTGTTTAGTAGAACGTTTATAATAGTTGCAGAAACTGTTTCTCATTTTGGAATTTGTTTGTTTTGTTTTGTTTTCAGTCTCCTGAACAACCACCAAATCAGAAGGATTTCCAGAAATGCTTTTGAAGGGCTTGAAACTTTGTCTATTGCTAAGTGGCAAGAAAAATCAATGATGGTTTATGATGTTGATAAATCATTTTTGCTTCTTTTTTGTTCATTTTAATTAAGAAAGTTTGTCATCCTCTTGAAGTACACTGTCAATGTTCCAGTTTGCTAATGCTGCCATTAAGCAGCATACCAGAAATGGATTGGCTTTTATAAAGAAGGTTTATTTGGCTACAAAGTTATAGCCTGAATCCATAAAGTTTCAAGGTACACATCAACCATTGTGTACCTTCACTGAAGGATGGGGATTGGTGTCCGAAAAGCTTCTGTTAGCTCAGAAGGCACATGGCTGGCGTCCGCTTGCTCCCAGGTGGCGTTTCAAAATGGCATTCTCCAAAATGTTGCTCTTGGGGCGTTTTGTCCTCTCTTAACTGTAGCTGCTCTTCAAATGTCACTCTCAGTTGTGCTCCAAAATGTCACTCTTAGCTGCTCTGACCTCCTTCTGTTTGTCAGCTCATTTATATGGCTCCAGTGATTTAATTCAGACCCACTCTGAATAGGTGGGGTAACACCTTCATGGAAATTATCCCATCAAACATTTCACTCACAGCTGAATGAGTCACATCTCCATGGAAACCCTCAATCAAAGGATCCCCATCTGATCAACACTAATATGTCTGCCTCCACAAGATTTCATCAAGGATAATGGCATTTTTGGGAGCCATAATACATCCAAATTGGCACAGTCAATCTTTACAGAAAACTCATATATAAACATTTCTAAAGAATTACTGTCATAAACTGTTGCTTTCAACAGAATATTCATCTGACAATGTCTGAATATTTATACATATTTCTATACTACCATCCTGCCACAAATAGTCTATATTGAGGAAAAAAAAAACAAAACAGAATTTGTTCAACATTTTACATTCAAATCTAATTAATCAGTGATTGTTAAAAAAAATAGACCAAAGTGAAGCTTTGTGTGAACAACTTAGCTATCTGAGTCTTTCTACATCCAGAGAGCTCATTAAAATTAAGAACCTTACTAAACTTGGATAAGAACCAAAGTTTGGAAACATTAGCTCACAGACCTGATGATTGAAAATTGTGTTGCTCTTCTGCTGTTACTTTAGGCAAATGGCCAAAAAATAGCTGTCTGTTTTAACTCAGAAATCCATGCATGTCGATAATTGAATGTTAGGAGGATGTGCTTGAATCAGCTTATGGGGGAGGCTGAAGAAAGAAAGCAGAAGGACATTTGTTTATACCACGAGTGAGTGCTGCAAATCCTTTTAAAGAATATTAGGAGCCAGAAATTATGATTTTTATCATTAATTGGTTCTTTAAAGACTCTATTAAAAAGGCAAGTTATTATTTTTCAAGAGAAGATGCTTTCCCAACTCTTTCTGCTCCAATTTGCATTAGGCAACTCTCGTGGCTTCTTCCCGAACCAATAGAAAATCTTATTAGACCCTGTTCCGGAGTCTTTGCAGCTTTTGTATACAACTGAAATGTCTCAGCCTGGTACCCAAGGCCTCCCCCAGTGCTTCATACTCAGCCAGATAATCAGTTCCTTCTCTGAGAATCAATCTAGCCTATCTGCCTTCCTGTCCTTCATATAGAACCTAATATGCCCCAGCAGGTGCATCCCATTCTTGATTTCCATGTGCCAAGCATTGCTAAGAATCCTAAAAGCTTCTGACCAGTGGTGTGAGAATTCTGCTCCCCATTAAGGAATGAGCTTAATTAACCATCTCCCTGCACTTCATCTCAATCTTGCTGTTTGGTCTCGACTCTTTTGAATGGAAAGAGTAACTGAAGTGAAACAAGTGAAGGAACAAACAAATAATCACAATTTTCTAAATAATGGATTAGAGAGACCTCAAATCACTGGTGCTAATATTCAATGAAGAAATCTAATAAAATGACAGGTTTTAGCTATGGAATCAGTTGGCTCCAACAAGAGCTTTTTGGACGGATTTCCAACCATTATGAAATATGGTGGTATTCACAAATTTGATAGACTGTGAAGAGGTTGAGATATTTTCATGAAACACTCAAGAGTCAACCCTATTTTGGTATTACTCAATTTGAATCAGTTGCGTAAGGTTTTACTGAAACTTAATTATTTGTGAAGCACTTTGGATGCATGCAAATTATGATCCAATCCACTGTATTGTAAAGGTTTTATTTGTCCCTTAGATTAGTGGTTAGGGGTGAATTTCTGGAAGTAAATAATGAATTGTTTTATTAGCTCTATATTTTAAGTGTTAAAAACTCTTGTGGACGTAGCTTCTTCAGTTGCCTCAAGCCCTCTGCTCTTTCCTGCTTAATAGTCTAATATCCACCCCATAAATTCAGTGTGTACTAAAATCTACCCATAGGCCTGAATTTGGGCATGTTCACTTCTGGTTCTTTCCTTGTAACACCACATATTATCTTGATCACTCATGAATTACAGTCCTCTAATTCAGAGATTATACTCCTGAATATATATAGAATAAGCATTTCCCAGGGGACGTATTTTTGTATGTATTTCTGGGTTGCTCAGCAGAAGGCAATTTTGATGCCCACCTTTTGTTTTGTTTTGTTTTGTTTTATTGGCACAGGGCCAGGTGTGAGTGATCCCTTCGTAGATGCTATTTGGGATCTTGATGTCTTATGGTGTCCATTACATAAGTAGATAATGCTTTACATTTAATTTTCTTTTTAAAATTAGATTGTTTAAATAACACATGCTGTAACATTTAGAACACATACAAATAAAATCATTCATTCATAAATCATAACGTAAAGAATATTCAGATTCTTTGGAACATTTATCTAAAACCTATTCTATGCAAGGCACTGGTGTAGGTGCTGGAGGGAGAATGGAGATAAAAAGACATGAACACAGCCTGTATGTGGTTTATTTGGGGATAGACACTCATCTACTGGGGAGCTAGGATGCCAAAGTCTGTGGTTAGGCACATGACAGGTGTGAAGGGGCCACAGAGGCAGGGAACCAGTCTGCCTCAGGGCGTGCACTAGTTTCCTAATAAATTACCACAAACTGAGAGGCTTCAACAGGCAGGCATCCATTTTCATAGTTCCAGAGGCCAGAGATCTTAAATCCAGCTGTCAGCAGGGCGGTGCTCTCCTGGCCTCTGCCAGCTCCTGGTGTCTGCCGGCTTCCTTGGCTGGTGGCCACATCATTCCAATTGCAGCTGCCATCTCCACGTAGCCTTCTTCCTGTGTGTCGCAGGAAATCTCCTTCACTGGATCTAAGACCCATCCAGACACTCCAGGATGCTCTCCTCATCCCAGGATCCTTAATTATATTGACAAAAGCCTATTTTCAAAGGTAGATCACGGCTTTGGGGGGTTAGGACATGGATGTATATTTGGTGGGGCCACCATTAAGCCTTCTCCAGTGTGTGATGGACACCTTAGGTTTCAAATCAGG